>NC_143046.1:38777500-39377500 GCF_057628025.1 Oncorhynchus mykiss | reverse complement strand
TGAACTAATAAGTATTAAACCCCTTTGTTGTGGCAAACCTAAATAAGTTAATGAGTAAAAATGTTTTTTAACAAGTCACACGTTACATGGACTCACTCTGTGTGCAATAATAGTGTTTAACATGATATTCGAATAACTACCTCATCTCTGTACCCCACACATACAATTATCTGTAAGGTCCCTCAGTCGAGCAGTACATTTCAAACACAGATTCAACCACAAAGGCCAGGGAGGTTTTCCAAAGCCTTGCAAAGAAGGGCACCTATTGGTAGATGGGTAAAAAAAAAAGCAGACATTAAATATCCCTTTGAGCATAGTGAAGTTTGTAATTACACTTCGGATGGTGTATCAATACACCCAGTCACTACAAAGATACAGGCGTCCTTCCTAACTCAATTGCCGGAGAGGAAGGAAAACGCTCAGGGATTTCACCATGAGGCCACTGGTGACTTTAAAACAGTTTGAGTATAATGTATGTGATAGGAGAGGATGGATCAACAACATTTTAGTTGCTCCACAATACTAACCTAAATTATTTAGTGAAAAGAAGGAAGCCTGTACAGAATAAAAATATTCCAAAACATACATCCTGTTTGCATTATGGCATTAAGTAAAACTGAAAAAAAAGCTGAATACAAAGCATTATGTTTGGGGCAAATCCAACACACGCCAAGTTCTACGTCATATTTTCAAGCCTGGTGGTGGCTGCATGTTATGGGTATGCTTGTCATCAGCAAGGACTAGGGACTATTTTAGGATAAAAATGAAATGGACTAGAGCTAAGCACATGCAAAAACCTGGTTCAGTCTGAAGTGGAAGACAAATGCACTTTCAGTACAAACAATAACTTAAAACACAAGGCAAACTATACAGTTGCTTACCAAGACGACATTGAATGTTCCCCATTGGCCGAGTTAGTTTAGTCTTAAATTTGCTTGAAAATCTATGGCAAGACTTGAAAATGGTTGTCTAGAAATGATCAACAAACACCTTGACAGAGCTTGAGTAATTTGTTTTAAGTATAATGTGCAAATATTGTATAATCCAGGTGTGCTAACCTCTTAGAGCCAAACCCAGGAAGATTCACTGCCAAAGGTGATTCTAACATGTATTGACTCAGTGGTGTGAATACTTATGTAAATTAGATATTTATCCATTTAATTTTTATAGATTTGCAAAAATGTCTAAAAACATATTTTCACTTTATCATTATAGAGTATTATGTGTAGATGGGTGAGAGAAAAAACTATTTAATCCATTTTAAATTCAGGCTGTCAAAACTGTTATGTTTGTTCCTTATATAATGACAAACAGGGGCGTAGGTTTAACTACTTTTAATGAACATATACTTCAGCTAGAAAAGTCCATGTTTAGCCATGCAAGGCATTCTTTAACCAACTCCCGCGCCCGCATAGCCTGCTGGGTAACGTAGTCTAAATGTTATTAACACATAACAACACAACAACAAAATGTAGAATAAGTCAAGGGGTATGAATACTTTCTGAAGGCACTGTATCTAATACCGACTGGGACTATATAAATGTGATACTCTTATTGTCCATTTGATTCCATGGTTGCCATGGTGCCTTTATGGCAGCCTAGGCTTATTCTGCCCTACAAAGGGAAAATGCAGCACTGCATCATTTTCTTTTAAGCAAAATCTGACTTCAAAGTCTTTTTCTGTCTAGGCAGACAGCAATTTCTGATACTTAATGATATATTCTTATCACCTGGCTTGTTCTACTGTCAGGAATATCACATTAATCAGATAATATACCTGGCCATTAGAACAGACAAAATACTTTTAACCAAATTAGTAGTTACTGCGTTTTGCCTTTGTAGGGCAGTATTGCTCTGTTATTTTAGTTGCAATTTAGTGTTGTTTTTAAAATGTGAATTTTTTTCCTGAATACACTTTTGTTTTTGAGTAGCTAATCAAGTACTGATCATTTTAATGTAGTAATTATGAACCTCAATGTTAAAATCAGTTAAGCAATTGGACTTTCCTGCCACCAACAAAGTATATATTTTTTGTTTTATTTTTAATACCTGCATTGAAGTGTCTCACCTACTATCTCCTGAGGACTACAAAGTACAGAAATGGGGGACACTCACTCGCATATTTTACTCAAGAGGATTAAACAAACCCTGAGTAAGTAGCAAAAAAAAAGTGACTTTTTCAATTTCTATAGTACAGAAAAGCTCACAGGCCGGTACGAATTCCATTCATAAAACAGTCCACACAGAACTGTATGTCTCCCTTTCTCTATACAGCATAGATTCTGACTCTGCGGCCTGTTAAAAAAGTCCATGTACCACCTCTATCTGAGGCCCCTTTAAGACTAAGCACTGTTGAATGTATAGTCTCTAACAAATAAGTCTCTACTAGTACAATAGTTTATCACTAACAATGACCTGGGACTAATATGTTTGACGGAAACATGGCACAGAAATGGTCATTTATACCTACTCAATGAAACTAAATATCTGGAAAAGGCTTGTGCCCATGGCAGGGGTGGTGGTCTTGCTTTTGTCCGCAGACTGTTTTGATCTGAAAATGTTGCCTGCCCCTGCTGTCTTTATTATTTGAGTACATGGCTTTTAGAATGAAGACTCCCAGTTCTCTCACTGTGATACTTATCTTTCGCCTCTCCAAAAAAGTCTCTTGTAACAGAGTTTTCTGAGCTGATCACCTCTGTGTCCTTCCCTCTCCAATGTTGTAATCCTAGGTGATTTCATTCACATTGATTCAACAAAATGCTCCTCTGCTACTGACTTCCTGAACTTGTTTGACTGGTACAGCATGTCAATGTCCCCACACACAATCGTGGTTATGTTGGGGTTCGTTCCTTGTTCCTTGTCAATTATTGGCTCATTGGTGAAATTAGCAATCAGACAATATATTTAATCAATTAAATCAATCATCTTTATTAATGCAATTACAGACAGAAGTTGACAACAGGAACATAGCACGCATGTTTCCGAGTAAGTTCTGGAAAATAGTCAAGGGTCCAAGTTATTTTATTAATCCCAAAGCCCAGCCTTAGTGATGTCAATGCCTACATCATTACCTTCTACTCATGAGACCAATCCCATCCATACACACAAATACAAACAATAGTTTCAGTGTTATCTAAAGGCTCAGCAGTAAATGTCCACTCCCCAAGTTGATTTATAGTGGAATGTCTGACTAGTCTCCTTTCTCTTTCACTCCCCTGCAGGGTTCTTTTGTCACAGACACCCTGTATTGACTGCCATAATTCACACATCCCTCAGACCATTTCTTTATAAGAAGAAGAGACTAGAAAATAATTGTGGAACAATATTAAACCTATATATATATATATATATATATATATATATATATTGTTCATCTGTAGTCTAGGACCCTATAAATTCAAAGAGGGAGGGGTCTTATAACTCTCCCCCTTCTATTAATACAACATAAGCATAATCAATTATTATAATACATAAACATTTGGTACAGCCCCTACTATGGCCCCAAGGTGAACCCAACAGTTATACAACTAAACCTCATCACTGGAGAAGTCCTAGATGTACATGAGCTAGGTGTATCTGACCAAAGGGCCGTGGCGATGTCTGTGAGTACTCCTTCACTTCAGCTTCGCCCCAAGCACAATATTAAATTCAGAAACATCAAGTCCCTTGACACATCCCTCTTCCAGGAGACTGTTCACTCTGCCCTACAGGCTGACTGACTGCCTTGACTCCACCCCTGATGAAATGGTCTACCTATATAATAGCACTCAAAGCAACAGCCTTGCCCCTGAAAAAACATGTGAAGTATCCTTCCAACGGTCCTCCCCATGGTTCCCAGAGGAGCTGCGCAGCATGAAGACCCACGGCCTCAGTTTAGAGCGTCTGTTGAGAAGTGCTGCCCTAACTGTCCACCTACTGGCCTATAATGACCACCAAGCATGCTATTTCCTGTGTGGCTCAGTTGGTTGAGCATCGCGCTTGCAATGACAGGATTGTGGGTTTGATTCCCACAGGGGATCAGTACGAATATGTATGCACTCACTACTATAAGTTGCTCTGGATAAGGGTGTCTGCTAAATGAGAAAACATATAATGTATTTCAAATCACTAAAAGAAGACCGCTCTGCCATTAAAGACTATGACCGAGGAAATCCCAGGACCTTGTTTTCTACCATCAGTCGCCTCCTCCACCCTACAGACGCCCTCCCAGAACAACTACCGAACAATGCAACCGATTTGCTAAGTTCTTCAAGGCTAAAATCAACGCAATTCAACAAAACATTGTATCCTCCAACCCCACACTGGCTCATAACCCACGGCTTCACTTGCACCTCAGTGCTTACAAGCTTTATCAGGCTCTCCCATCTGGCTTTACACTTATGTTCAGTACTGAGACAGCCCTGGTGAAGGTTGTAAATGAAATGCTCAATGCTGCAGATACAGGATCCTCCACCATCTTGATTATTCTGGACCTCGGTGCTTTTGACACAATAGATCACACCATTCTACTGCAGCGCATCAGAGAGCACACTGCCATTTGTGGGACTGCACTTAACTGGTTCACCTCCTACCTCTCTAACCGCAAGCAGTACATCACCCTAGGTGAGGAAAAATCAGAGGAGTCCACCTTAACCTGCAGTGTCCCACAAGGGGTCGGTGTTGGGACCTCTCCTCTTCCTGCTTTACTTGCTCCCACTTATCCAGATCTTCAGACAGCACAGTGTCTAATTCCACTGCTATGCAGACGACACACAGGTGTACGTTGAAACAAAGCCTGACACAACATCTGCTCTGTCAACATTGTCCAACTGTCTGGAAGAAGTAAAATATTGGATGCAGAACAGCTTCCTCCAACTCAGCAGCAGCACGACAGAGGCTGATAGGCACCCCCCAGCAGACCACCAACTCCTGCAGCATCCGCCTGTCATGGATGGCTGTAGGGCAGCCCCCAAAGTGACTCTTCTTATCAGCACTTATAAAAAAATGTGTTGTTTTCTTCTCAGGAATTCAGCCTTCTCTGTATTGCCTCTCCAACCCCCAATCTGTCGCACCTCTGAGAAGCAGAGGCTATGTTGTCTTTTGATTGGAATTTAACTTTACAGTAATGCTATTGGTCAACAAATCAGACATTTGTATCCAAACAACTCAGATGTTATGAAGGGTCTTGGATTCATTGTCTCTTTCTCTTCTGTTCCTGACCTGCGCTGGTGAGATATCTACACTCTCTCCCTCTCCCATGACCCATGGTTTCTTTCTCTTCCTCTCTCTGATCAAGCTTACACAAATGCCATGTAAGGCTTGTCAATGCTTTGTAACTTAAGCTTCATGCTTTGTAACTTAAGCTTCATGCTTTGTAACTTAAGCTTCATGCTTTGTAACTTAAGCTTCATGCTTTGTAACTTAAGCTTCATGCTTTGTAACTTAAGCTTCATGCTTTTGTATGTGAATCCATACATTTTATAAAGTAATTCAATGCACCTGTAGTTAGAATTCCCTTCTCAGACATCTCTTTGCCTATTACTGTAACAACTATAGTCTCTTGCATATTGCTAAATCATACCTCATTTAATAGACTTTGTTAACATTAATTGCATAGTCTTATTACGAGTCGCATGTGAGGTGTATATAATATGCATATATGATCATTATTACCCCACTACATGGACGCATCATCCCCCTCTCCCCAGCCATCCCTAATTTGGGTATGAAATTTGATCCCACACTCTATTTCAATGCCCACAGTAGTCATGTCTGTAAAACGTCATTCTTTCACTTGAAGAACATCTCCCGCCTAAATCTCTCACCACATCTGACGCAGAAAGGCTAAGCCATGCATTCATTTTCTCCAGAATTATGGGAACACAGTACTTGGGGGGGCCTGCCTTCAAATTCAATTCATAAACTACAGCTCATCCAAAACTGTGCCTCTTGGATTCTGACACAAACTAAAAAGTCTACTCACATCACCTCTATCATTGCTGTTCTCCATTGGCTACCTGTTCCTCAAATAATTGACTATAAAATGATCCTCCTTGTCTACAAAGCCCTAAATGGCGTCAGCCCCGCCTACCTGTCAGACCTACTCTCCCCCTATGAACCTCCACGCACCCTCCGTTCAAGCCACGCAAAACTGCTCCATGCCCCCAGGACCAGGCTCCGAATAACGGGGGGCCGTGCCTTTTCCTCCCACGCCCATGGAACTCATTTTCTGATAAACTCAGGGCTATTCAGGTTGCTATTAAAACTGACCTTAAGACAAATCTCTATCGGCTGGCCTACCTTATATGGCCTTCCTCCTAGACTACCAAGACGACATTGAATGTTCCCGAGTGGCCGAGTTTGTTGTGTCTTAAATCGGCTTTGAAATCTATGGGAAAACTTAAACAGCTGTCTACCAATGATCAACAACCAACTTGACAGAGCTCGAAGAATTAAATAAATATTAAGGTGGCAATATTGGGGCTGCGGGTAGCCTAGTGGTTAGAGCGTTGGGCCAGTAACCGAAGGCTGCAAGATCGAATCCCCGACCTGACAAGGTAAAAAATCTATCTGTCGTTCTGCCCCTGAACAAGGGGCAGAACTGTTCCTAGGCTGTCATTATAAATTAGAATTTGTTCTTAACTGACTTGCCTAGTTAAATAAGTGTAAAAAATAAAAACAATATTGTACAATCCAGATCTGCAAAGCTCTTAGATACTTACCCAGAAAGACATAAAGCTGTAATTGCTGTCATAGTTGATTCTAACATTTGGAAAGTATTCAGATCCCTTTTTCCACATTTTGTTAGCCTTATTCAAAAATGGATTCAAGGTAATTCAAGGTAATTGAAAGGTAATCTGCTCTGATGCTGATGCTTATAGTTAGTGAGGGAGATATAAGTCTCCAGCTTCAGTGACTTTCGCAATTCGTTCCGGTCATTGGCAGCAGAGAACTGGAAGGAAAGGCTTTGGAGATGACCAGAGAAATATACCTGCTGGAGTGTGTGCTACGGGTGGGTGTTGCTATGGTGACCGGTGAGCTGAGATAAGGTGGGGCTTTACCTAGAAAAGACTTATAGATAACCTGGAGTCAGTGAGTTTGGCGACAAATATGTAGCGAGGGCTAGCCAACGAGAGCACAGTGGTGGGTAGTATATGGGGCCTTAGTGACAAAACGGATGGCACTGTGATAGACTACATCCAATGCTGAGTGTTGGAGGCTATTTTGTAAATGACATCGCCGAAGTCAGGATCGGTAGGATAGTCAGTTTTAGCGGGTATGTTTGGCAGCATGAGTGAAGGAGGCTTTGTTGCGAAATAGGAAGCAGATTCTAGACATCATTTTGGATTGGAGATGCTTAATGTGAGTCTGGAAGGAGAGTTTACAGTCTAACCAGACACCTAGATAATTGCAGTTGTCCACATTTTCTAAGTCAGAACTGTCCAGATTAGTAATGCTAGTCGGGCGGGCGGGTGTGCGGGCAGCGATCGGTTGAAGAGCATGCATTTAGTTTTACTAGCATTTAAGAACATTTGGAGGCCATGGAAAGAGTGTTGTATGGCATTGAAGCTAGTTTGGAGGTTTGTATTTTTCCATTGACCATTCTTGAGATGATTCTGCAACTTGATTGGAGTCCACCTGTGGTAAGTTCAATTAATTGGGCATGATTTGGAAAGGCACACGCCTATATAAGGTCCAAAAGTTGATTGTGCATGTCAGAGCAATAACCAAGCTATGAGAGGATTGTGTCGGGGCACAGATCTGTGAAAGGATACCATTTCTGCAGCATTGAAGGTCCAAGAACACAGTGGCCTCCATCATTCTTAAATTGAATAAGTTAGGAACCACCAACATTCTTCCTAGAGCTGGCCGCCTGGCCAAATTGAGCAATCAGGGGAGAAGGGCCTTGGTCAGGGAGGTGACCAAGAACCCGATGGTTATTCTGACAGAGCTCCAGAGTTCCTCCGTAGAGATGGGAGAACCGTCCAAAAGGACAACCATCTCTGCAGCACTCCACCAATCAGGCCTTTACGGTAGAGTGGCCAGACGGAAGTCACTCCTCAGTAAAATGCACATGACAGTCCGCTTGGAGTTTGCCAAAAGACACCTAAGGACTCTCAGACCATGAGAAACAAGATTCTCTGGTCTGATGAAACCATGATTGAACTCTTTGACCTGAATGCCATGCGTGATGTCGGGAGAAAACGTACCATCATCCCTACGGTTAAGCATGGTGGTGGCAGCATCATGTTGTGGGGATGTTTTTCAGAAGCAGGGACTGGAGACTAGTCAAGATCGTGTGAAAGATGAACGTAGCAAAGTACAGTGAGATCCTCGATGAAAACCTGCTCCAGAGCACTCAGGACCTCTGACTGGGGCGAATATTCACCTTCCAACAGGACAACAACCCTAAGCACACAGCCAAGTCAACGCAGGACTGGGTTCGGGACAAGTCTCTGAATGTCCATGAGTGGCCCGGCCAGAGCCCGGACTTGAAACTGATTGAACATTTCTGGAGAGATCTAAAAATAGTTGTGCTGCAACGCTCCCCATCCAACTTCACAGAGCTTAAGTGGAACGGCAGAGAAGAATGGGGGAAATTCCCAAATACAGGTGTGCCAAGCTTGTAGCGTCATACCCAAGAAGACTCAAGGCTGTAATCGCTGCCGAAGGTGCTTCAACAAAGTTCTGAGTAAAAGGTCTGAATACTTATGTAAATGTCATAATATTATTTTTTTGTATACATTTGCTACAATTTCATTATGTGGTATTGTGTGTTGATTGACGAGGGAAAAATATGATTTAATACATTTTAGAATAAGGCTGTTGTCATGATCCCTACGGAACTTTCATCACGCACACCTGTCCCCTATTCCCACTGATTAGTATTTGTATATATGTGCCCTTTATTTCCCATTGGGCTGTCCATTATTGTTACTATGTTTTGTGCCATTGTGGATTGCGCGTAGGTATTGTGTGTAGATGGGTGCAAAAAGCAATCAATTTCACCAATTTTGAATTCAGGTTGTAACAAATCAAAATGTTGAATAAGTCAAGGGGTATGAACAGTTTCTGAAGGCACTGTATTTGCTTGGTGTATTTCTCTCAAGAAGACTTGAAAAAATGTTCCCCTATACTGCTTGTGAGTTGCGAAGTTATAGAACTGCCAAAAAGGATGGATAAAAAAAAATTCAAAGCACTGATCCAGTAGGCAGAATGGTTGTCGTTCTGCACTAATGCACTTGCTTATTGGTTCTTTGAAAACATTTGACTCAACTTACCTGTAATAAGCATAATAGTTATTGGAGAAAGGGGAGACAGTACATTTATGACATTTCATTTACAGTACTTACAACATTTATCAGACTTGGTCCCGATGTCGATGTTGGGCATCCCAAAATACTTGTCAAAAAGATGGGGCCATCCATTGTTATCTCCTAGGAAACAAAATATAAACACATTATTTTACTGGTCAGAAATAGTACATCCTTATGTCCATCTTCCACAGAGCAAACATCAACATTCTATCATACTTTATTAATAATTTAGATACATGCCAAGGTGTCAATTAATACCTTCTACAACACAGCAGGAACAATCTATTTTTTTTGCCTGACATCAGCTTGACATCCATTAACCAGCCAGTAGGCCTCAAGTTTTGACACGGCAGATTCTTACTCAAGAAGTCTAGGGCTTAGACTAGGTGCCAATCGGTTTCTGCTCTCTTGCCAACTCCTTATGGGATTATCATGTTTGGCTTGACAATAACAGCAATGGAGTTGGCAGGAGCACTACAAGATATGGGACCAGGCTTTCTAGGGCTCATTCATTGAACCTTGAAAAGATAAATAGATTGCCTATTTTTGGTAGATCAATCTGGAATTAAGTTTGGGTTTGCCAATATACACTGAACAAAAATAGAAATGCAACATGTAAAGTGTAGGTCCCTTGTTTCATGAGCTGAAATAAAAAATCCCAGACATTTTCCATACGCACAAGATGTGTCGCACTGCATGAGGAAAATGGTGGTCACACCAGATACTGACTGGTTTTCTGATCCACACCTCTACCTTTTCTTTTTATGGTATCTGTGACCAACAGATGCATATCTGTATTCCCAGTCATGTGAAACCCATAGATTAGGGCCTAACTTATTTTTTTCCATTGACTGATTTCCTTATATGAACTGTAACTCTGTAAAATCTTAGAAATTATTGCATTTCTATCTTTGTTCAGTATAAATACTACAAGCTTTTAGGACAAACCATCTCAATAGATTCATTTTTGTAAAAAAAATGTTTTACTTCCTTAGACACAAAAATAAGTTATTATCATTTTCAACATTAACAATGTCTGCACTGTATTTCTGATCAATGTTATGTTATTGCAAGGACATTTCTAAATGACCCCAAACTTTTCAAACCTAGTTTATATATTAAGAGCATAACAAATGGCCCCAAGAAGAGTTTGCAGGTAATTCTCTTTGTCATTTCAAAGTTTTATCTGCATTCCATTTTGGGTGAAATATGAATGTTACTCATATCTTGGATGCACAGATACACACGTTGTTTTTTTCCTTACTTGTCAGGACATTTGGGTGAATTGTTAGGGCATTGGGGTCCTGATAAGGTAGGAAAACAATTTCACACACACACACACAGTTCCTTTGCTCAGACTAGGCTATTACAATGCTCATAGGAGCTGTTTATGAGTAAAATACAATACATTAACTACAGGCAGACAATGAGGAACCCAACCAGACCCAAAATGAGTTGGTTTGGGTCCTCTTTCATTTCGTCAAAACAGTAGTTGGCTACATCTGGCCCACATAAAATGGGCCAACAACACATTTTGTTCTCCTGACATTCTCCTGCATGGTGCCGGGCAAAACTATCGAACATATTCGCATGCAGAGCATGTTTTTCTTGAAATAATCAATTGACAAGGTAATGATATGAACTTTTGCCGTAATGCTTTAATGGCAGGCAAAGGCCACCAGTCAATAACTGTTTTATAGTACTGTTTAATTTATTCCTGTAAAAATCCACTTTTTTATGCTCTTCTCTTTAGAAAAGCGAGATTATCCCGGTTGCTTTGATGTTGTCTAGAGTAGTGTCAAGTTGGGTTCATTTGCATATAATAAAATCCACTCCAAAAATTGATTTTCAGACTTTCCAATTCTCCACAAATTTGTGACCAAAGTATCTATTATCAAGTAAATATTTGTAGTTGCTACCCACAGGTTATGAATCATTTGACTGATGGGAGTAGTATGTTTACTTATATTTCACATTGCATACTGTAGTTGTTAACGCTTAAACACTCAGACCAAGTTATTAGTAACAGAGGTCATGGAAATTCATATCTCAAAAGGATTGCACCTGATTGACGAGTCAATGGAATTGGTATGCTAAACAATGGATTGATGCAGATAGTCATGATATTCTGCCAGGTAGGCATAGACTACTTTGTAGTTAACATTTTAATTGAGAATGTTTTTGGGAAAGTGTTTCCATCTATCAGAAGATGGTTGTTATTAGCATCATCGCTACGGATTACACAAATTGGTAGGCAAATGCGCTTACACAGACAGGGGCATTCCTGTGCCATTGCTTCTTCAGAAAGTTGAGGGAAAATACAAATCACTGATCCATTTCGTTCAGGTCATGTTTATCTTGGGCACATTTATAAATGTTCCAATAAGTTCAATACATTTAGTTGATTTCCTACAAAGTTCAAAACGTTTTTTTTTTTATATATTGTTGAATTCTGTTTGAATGTCTGGATTCCGTGATTCCGTCAGTGCTCTCCGTATCGCAGATTTTATAGGGCCCTACAAACAGTGACTGTATTATTGTGTCCTATTAAGTTCGCAGAGAGAGCGAGAGCGCAAAGTCCAGTGAAAGATATTTACGTAGAACCCCCCCCCCCGCCGCTTAGATAGGGCTTAGATTCTAGAGGGTTAATGGCTCTTTTAAGATTGCAGATGGCCTCCTACCATTTGGATGGCTGAAGTCCAACATGAATAACTGTTCAGGTCTGAAAAAGCTCAAACAATGTTGTCACCCTCAAGGTGTCTGCCTCTTGCAAACAAACACAGGATACACACACTCAATCAAACTCACACACACACACACACACACACTTTCATGAAAACGTATATACCCAACCGCAATGGCGATGACTTATCTACTTTCCCCAACTGTTAGGAACAAGACCATCTATCTGTGTCGCGCAGATGGCCGCCTCCTAAGCCTCATAGTCCTCTGCACTGACGAGACATTTCCCAAGCACATTTGTCAAAAGAATACCACCATGCATAAAGCAAAACCAAAATGTTTTTATGATACTTGCAGAGACTGACGCAAACAGCCACCAGACATGAACCATAATGATCTAGTATCTATCCGCCGATGCGAACCACCATTTTACAAATTATGATTATATGCACTCTACCTCCTTGAGGCTCTCTGGCGGCTAGGATGAGAGGCTCTCTGGCGGCTAGGATGAGAGAGTACAGCACAGAGAAGAAAGGGGAGATGAAAACAACTTGAAAGAAGAGGACGAGGTTCAAGGGAAAAGGGTGATTCAGCTTTGCAATTATGCAGGAGTATGTTCACAAAATATAGAAAGAAGGCTCCCCTGCCTGCCTTCTTCCAATTTGGTTCAGACTCATCAACGAGCAAAGGGGAGGAATTTCGACAATCATGTGCCGATCTCAAATCAATCCCACCTTGTTTGGGAGATAAAGGTTCGCGTAGACTGTATGAGTCATCTTATGCCACGATTTTGCCTTCCCAGACAACATTTCCACGTTGTGTGCAAATTCTTAGGTCGAAACGATTGTCGGACATCTTGGCTGATTCAGTATGACAGGGTCTAGGGTCTAGGTCTGCCAATGATCCTGCTTTGTAGTCTAAGAGGCCATAACAATCCCACTCTACCTGGACCAGATGGTGATAAGTCTGGCAGACTGGCAATAGAAGCTGGATCAGCCCAGGAGGCTCAGCTACTTAGCTGAAAAGTAGGCCCAGGTGGTCAGCTTCTAAAACAGACGTGGCTTCTTGTGTTAACTTATTATATACAGTATCTCCAGGTGTTGCAAACAATTGGGCCACCCAATTGTTCTCTGAAAGGGGGGAGTGAGAGGGGCTTAGAATATGGAGGAGGGGAGTTAGAGAAGTGGATTTGAGAGCAGGTGGGAATGGTGCAATGACAGCGGATCTAGATAGCTGTTTTTGTTGGTCCGTAAAATAGGGACCTTGTATAAGTCATAGTGCTTTTTATTTGCAGATGAATCAGATGGTCCAATGAGCAATATTGACACACTGGTCAAAAAATTTATATTTACAAATTTCTCACAATACTTAGTAGCAGGCAAACCTGTCTATTCCAAAGAGACCAGGTTAGGGGTGTACCAGGCTCAGCAGCCTTCCCTCTCATTTACCAAACTGAATCTCCCTAGAAGCCCGAAAATAGCCGCTTACAGTTGGTATCATAAATATTCACCCCCCTTGGATTTTGTTGCATTACAAAATGGAATTGAAATAGATTTCATTGTGATTTTTTTTGTCAAAGTGAAAAGAACATTATACAAATGTGTCCTAAAATAGTAGTTTCATAAGTACAAGTATTCACCCCTTATGTTTAGGCAAGCCAAAATGAGTTTAGGAGTAAGGTTTAGCATAACAAATTACATAAGTTACATGGGCTCACTGTGTTAAATAATTTGGGGTTGACCTGCATTTTGAATGATTTGTTCAGTGAAGTATTGAATTTGAAGAACATATTCAATTGCAAAGACCAGGGAGCGTTTCGAAGCCTCATAAAGAAGGACAATGATTGGTAGATGAGTAACAAGAACAAATTAGACATTGAATCTCACATTAAGCATGGTCAAGTTAATAATTATGCTGTGGATGACTCATTAAACCACCCAGACACATCAAAGATAGTCATCCTTTAGAACTGAGCTGCAGGGCAGGAAGGAAACTGAGGATGGATCAATAACATTGTAGTGACTCCACACTCTACTGTAAATGACAGTGAAAAAAATACAATTATACCGAATACAAAAATATTGCTAAACATGCATCCTGTATGCAACAAGTAATACTGCAAAAAAAAAAAAAATGGCAAAGGAATACACTTTTTGGACTAAATGCAAAGCCTTGTGTTTGGGGCAAATCCAACACAACACATCACCAAGCATGGTGGTAGCTGCATCATGGTACAGGTATGCTTGATATCGGCAAAGACCGGGGAGACTTTCAGGATGAAAAGAAACAGTATGGAGCTAAGTTCGGGCAAAATCCTAAAGGAAAACCTGCTTGAGTCGGGCCAGATACAGTTGAAGTCGGAAGTTTACATACACTTAGGTTGGAGTCATTAAAACTCATTTTTCAACCACTCCACACATTTCTTGTTAACAAACAATAGTTGTGGCAAGTCGGTTAGGACACCTACTTTGTGCATGACACAAGTAATTTTTCTAACAACATATTATTTCACTTGTCATTCGCTGTATCACAATTCCAGTGAGTCAGAAGTTTACATACACTATGTTGACTGTGCCTTTAAACAGCTTGGAAAATGTCAAAGAATCAAAAGAAATCAGGCAAGACCTGAGAAATTTGTTTTGTAGACCTCCACAAGTCTGGTGCATCCTTGGGAGCAATTTCCAAACGCCTTAAGGTGCCACGTTCATCTGTACAAACAATAGTACACAAGTATAAACACCATAGGACCAAGCAGCCGTCATACCGCTCAGGAAGGAGACGCATTCTGTCTTCTAGAGATTAACATACTTTGGTGCGAAAAGTGCAAATCAATCCCAGAACAACAGCAAAGGACATTGTGAAGATGCTGGAGGAAACAGGTACAAGAGTATCTATATCCACAGTAAAAACGAGTCCTATATCGACATAACCTGAAAGGCCGCTCAGCAAGGAAGAAGCCACTGCTCCAAAACCGCCATAAAAAAGCCACACTACGGTTTGCAATTGCACATGGGGACAAAGATCGTAGTTTTTGGAGAAATGTCCTCTGGTCTGATGAAACAAAAATAGAACTGTTTGGCCATAATGACCATCACTATGTTTGGAGGAAAAAGGGGGAGGCTTGCAAGCCGAAGAACACCATCCGAACCATGAAGCACGGATGTAGCATCATGTTGTGGGGGTGCTTTGCTGCAGGAGGGACTGGTGCGCTTCACAAAATAGATGGCCATGAGGAGGAAAATTATGTGGATATATTGAAGCAACATCTCAAGACATCAGTCAGAAAGTTAAAGCTTGGTCGCAAATGGGTCTTCCAAAAGGACAATGACCCCAAAACATACTTCCAAAGTTGTGGCAAAAGGGCTTAAGGACAACAAAGTCAAGGTATTGGAGTGGCCATCACAAAGCCCTGACCTCAATCCTATAAAACATTTGTGGGCAGAACTGAAAAAGCGTGTGCGAGCCAGGAGGCCTACAAACCTGACTCCGTTACACCAGCTCTGTCAGGACGAATGGGCCAAAATGCATCCAACTTATTGTGGGAAGCTTGTGGAAGGCTACCCGAAACGTTTGACCCAAGTTAAGCAATTTAACGGTAATGCTACCAAATACTAATTGAGTGTATGTAAACTTCTGACCCCCTGGGAATGTGATGAAAGAAATAAAAGCTGAAATAAATAATTCTCTACTATTATTCTGACATTTCACATTCTTAAAATAAAGTGGTTATCCTAACTGACCTAAGACAGGGAATTTTTGCTAGGACTAAATGTCAGGAATTTTGAAAACAGAGTTTAAATGTGTTTGTCTAAGGTGTATGTAAACGTCCGACTTCAACTGTATGCACTGGAGTTGCGTACCAAAATGACATTGAAATCTCCTGAGTGGTCTAGTTACAGTTTTGACATGAATCGGCTTTCAAATGTATGGCTGTCTATCAATGATCAACAACATAATTGACAGAGCTTGAATAATTCAATAAATAAATAATGGGCAAATACAGTATTGTACAATCCAGGTGTGCGAAGCTCTTAGACTTACCCAGAATGACTGACATCTGTAATCATTGCCAAAGGGAATTCTAACATGATTTTACTCAGGGGGTTGAATACTTATCTAGTCAAGAAATATTTATAAATATTTCTTCAGGTGTAGATCGTTGACAAAATGACAATTAAAATAAATCCATTCTAAATGTGGAGAAAGTAAAGGCGTGTGAATACTTTCTGGAGGCACTGTAAGTGTCTCTCAATCAATAGGTTTGAATTCTTATTTCCTCTTCACATCATGGAACAGATAAACACAGATAGGGTTATTTACAGATCTGTATTACTTTTTTATTTAACATTTATTCAACTAGAAAAGTTAAGAACAAATTATTATTTACAATGACGGCCTACCCAGGCCAAACCCTAACCCAGACGACACTGGGCCAATTGTGCACCCTATGGGACCAATCACAGGCCAGTTGTGATACAGCCTGGAATCAAACCCGGGTCTGTAGTGACACCTCTAGTACTGAGATGCAGTTCCTTAAACCGCTGCGCCACTCGGGAGCCTATGCCGAATCAATCCACCCCTGCCATTTTACATTACAGCAATCGATACAACAGAACCTGTAAAATCATCTGCATACAATACTGTGGGTTCGCTCCTACAAGAATTTGGCTAAGCAAAGTGAACATCTGTGCTCACATACCTTTGCATGAAAAACGAGCAAAGGCTGTTGCACCTGTCTGTGTGGATGGAACATTTCAGGTTGTCAGTGATGTGCACACCGAGGAACTTGAAGCTTTTCACCCTCTCCGCTCCTCGTCGATCTGGATGGGGGTTAACTCCCTCTGCTGTCTCTCGAAGTCCACGATCAGCTCCTTCATTTTGTTGACGTTGAGGGAGAGGTTATTTTCCTGGCACCACTCCACTAGGGCCTAATATGCATGAACTGTTTTGACTGGGAAGCATGTAGTAGGCTTATGACCATAGCAGGGCTCCAGACTAAGGTTTTCCAGTCGTGGCACTGGTTCCACTAACTTTTTCAATTGGAGGCACCGGCACATGATTTGGTTGCAACAAAATTCGGTCGTGGCTTAATGCAATATATCTATATTTTTCTTTAGAAGCCATTCACAGGGCTATATTGCCAAAGATAAACTATGAGATTAAAGAAAATATTTTTTTTTCATCAAGCACGTAAAGGTAATTTCAACTGTTTTTTCCCCCGCACAATTTTGCATCAATCTGTTCAAGTTTTTTAGTTCCCCAAAGTGTCTTTCAATCATTGGGATTTAATATTTATTTCCTCTTTTCACATCATGGAACGTTAATATTTATTGGACTTCATCATGAAATAAACAGATAGGCTACCTGTAAAAAACCCTATGTAAAAACAGTAACATCTGGCCATTACTGCCATCTTACATTAGAGAATTCAAGACAACATAACTTGTAAGATCATAGACATACAGTACCAGTCAAAAGTTTGGACAAACCTACTCATTCAAGGGTTTTTCTTTCTTTTTACTTTTTACTATCTTTTTTTGTGTGAGGCCGGTTGGACATACTGCCAAATATTCTAAAACAACGTTGGAGGTGGCTTATGGTAGAGAAAATAACATTCAATTATCTGGCAACAGCTCTGGTGGACATTCCTGTTGTCAGAATGCCAATTGCACGCTCCCTCAAAACTTCAGACATCTGTGGCATTGTGTTGTGTGACAAGACTGCACATTTTAGAGTGGCCTTTTATTGTCCCCCAGCACAAGGTGCACCTGTGGAATGATCATGCTGTTTAATCATCTTCTTGATAATCCATCCACCTGACAGGTGTGGCATATCTTGGCAAAGGATAAATGCTCTCTAACATGGATCTAAACTAATTTGTGCATCTGTCTGGTACATTTTATTTCAGCTCATGAAACATGGGACAACACTTTACATGTTGCATTTATATGCTTATTTCAGTGTATATAGGTTTGGCCTTACAGCATCTATCTAAATGGTTTTGGATCAGCTTGTGAATTTTAGCACCTTCCCTCATTTGTCAATTTCTTGCATCACCAGCTCCACGGGATAGCTCGCCTCTATCTTTTCAGATGTTTTAAAAAAGACTATCAGATCAGTCTCCAGCCGTGTCACCTGCTGTTTTAGAATGTAAAACCTCTTGCCAGAGTTGAAGTGTTGTCAAGATCCTCAACCTGGCCAAGTCATTGTACTGATTCATTACAACTCTCCCAACAACTGTGAGTTATGTCCCTGACTCTCTACACCCTCAGTCAAAGCCCTTATTCTTAACTCCATGATTAATTTGAGTGATCTTAAAAGGCGGCACTTACACAGTTCAAAATCTAGGACACAGTTCAACATCTAGTTTAGATTTACATTTGGTTTGGAGTTGTCAACTATCGTGAATTCAATGTGAAAAAAAATCATGTCATTGGAGTCACTTTCCAGCCTAGGTTTAATCTGTACTATAACGGTGGATATTGCTCGTCCGCCTGCCGCTAACTACAGCAGGATTGTAACTGAGCATGCATGTTGCAGATGGCTCATCGAACACCAAACTCTTCGTTGAGACAATGCTGAAAAGTAAATTCATGGGCTGGTCTGTGCTACATTTTCATTTGTGCCGAAATCAAAACGAAAAAAAGGTTATCTTGCAAATTCAGCAGGCTCTGGTGTGAAATAGGCTTTTAGAAGTGCAACTCTCATTTGATTACTTCAGCTTAATGCCGCCTTTGATGTGTTTATCAATGCACAAGCACCTTTTCCCCACATTCCTATCGCCCCTTCTTCTGTGGAACAGCTTGCGTTGTGACCATAGAAATTATCCATAGAAGGGTTTTGGAACCTCTAACCCTGGCAATTTTGGGGAAGGGCCCTTTTCTCTTTCAGCATGACAAAGCGAGGTCCCTACAGAAATGGTCTGTTGAGATGGTTGTGGAAGAACTTGACTGGCCTGCACAGAACCCTGACCTCAACCCCATCGAACACCTTTGGGATGAATTGGAACACCAACTACGAGCCAGTCAGTCACGTAGTGCACTGGAGGTTCTAGCTTGTATGGCTCCTTGGGGGAACCCCCTCTTCAGGCTCCCCCCTAACAAAAAAGCACGATTCTGCACAAATTGTAATTTTTATTTAGACATTTGGAACAACACATAAATAATCATAACATTTAAAACTATGTAAACATAACAATATGTACAAAAATAAGACTCATAAATATCAAAAAGATGAAACAAAGACAAATAAAAACACATTTTTGTTGATTTGGCACTCAAGCATCAATACATTACCCATCCCCCTGACACTGTCAACCAAGAGTCAAGACTAAACCCATTCACCTTGGTGGTGTGCAGACTGGTTTTATATTATTCTTAACCATTTCGCACAAACCAGAAAAAAATGCAACAATATGTCTTGTGAAACTATATATTCACAGTATTATGAATGAATTGTGGTTTATTTGGTAGCATTTCGTAGTGGGACAGATTTTACTAATTGCATTGGTACTGTAAAACGTTAGAGGTGAGCTATTTGATAGATTCCCCCGCTCGCTTCCAGTAGGGAGACCTGAGGTCAACCTTCCCCCGCCCCCCTCCCCATCTTGTACTTCTGAGTGGGAGATCTTCCCGGGCAGTAGCCTGCCTAGCTCACAAACTAGAATCAGGGCTCCCACTCCGACAAGGTTAATTGATCCACAGTCCCACACGGTGACATGATATCATTGATGTGACGTGCAAATGAGCAATAGAAAACCAATGGCACAAATGTCCCCGTAATGATTTTTTATTGTGCCCCGTGCCACCCCCGGCAAGATGCTGCCCTAGCTAATAGCTAAAATCGGCCACTGATGTAGTGTACATTTTACGGACACTGTATATTTAACATTAGTTATCTTTTTTGATTGTTTTTAGTCCCATCCTTCAACTACCTTCAACTCTTCCCATCTATCCTTGACAACCATCCAGTTTGGATTTCTTATTGCCATATGTTTTTCAACTGTGCTGTTTAACAACAGTTCTGAAACCTTTCTATTCTCCGTTTCTACAGATTGTAAATGAAAGATAAATATTTACTAAGAGTATTATTACAATATATGATCAATTGACTACAGCTTTTCAAGTCACCCAGCAGTGCAATTTGCAGAGTTAGCTTCAGGTAAATGTCACAATTCTTTAAGCCATTCCTGAACCTGCGACCAAAAATACTCCCTGTTCACCTAGGACTGCTTGGCTAAACACGACTCCAACACCATCATTAAGTTTGCTGACGACACAACAGTGCTGGGCCTGATTACCGACAATGATGAGACAGCCTATAGGGAGGACGTCAGAGACCTGGCCGTGTGGTGCCAGGACAACAACCTCTCCCTCAGTGTGAGCAAGACAAAGGAGCTGATTGTGGACTATAGGAAAAGGCAGGCCGAACAGGCCCCCATTAACATCAAAGGGGCTGTAGTGGAGCGGGTCGAGAGTTTCAAGTTCCTTGATGTCCACAACACCAACAAACTATCATGGTCCAAATACATCAAGACAGTCGTGAAGAGAGTACGACAACACCGTTTCCCCCTCATGAGACTGAAAAGATTTGGCATGGGTCCCCAGTTCCTCAAACAGTTCTACAGCTGCACCATTGAGAGCATCCTGACTTGTTGCATCACCCCCTCTTATGGAAACTGCTCGGCATTTGAATGTAAGGCGCTACAGAGGGTAGTGCGTATGGCCCAGTACATCACTGGGGCCAAGCTTCCTGCCATCCAGGACCTACAGTTTAAGTCGGACACATTTAGCCAAACACATTTAAACTCAGTTTTTCACAATTCCTGACATTTAATCCTAGTAAAAATGTATTCCCTGTCTTTGGTCAGTTAGGATCACCACTTTATTTTAAGAATGTGAAATATCAGAATAATAGTAGAGAGTATGATTTATTTCAGCTTTTATTTCTTTCATCACATTCCCAGTGGGTCAGAAGTTTACATACACTCAATTAGTATTTGGTAGCATTGCCTTTAAATTGTTTAACTTGGGTCAAACATTTCAGGTGGCCTTCATTAAGCTTCCCACAATAAGTTGGGTGAATTTTGGCCCATTCCTCCTGACAGAGCTGGTGTAACGGAGTCAGGTTTGTAGGCCTCCTTGCTTGCACACGCTTTTTCAGTTCTGCCCACAAATGTTCTATGAGATTGAGGTTAGAGCTTTGTGATGGCCACTCCAATACCTTGACTTTGATGTCCTTAAGCCATTTTGTCACAACTTTGGAAGTATACTTGGGGTCGTTGTCCATTTGGAAGACTCAAGGTTTAACTTCCTGATGTCTTGAGATGTTGCTTCAATATATCCACATAATTTTCCTGCCTCATGATGCCATCTATTTTGTGAAGTGCACCAGTCCCTCCTGCAGCAAAGCACCCCCACAACATGATGCTGCCACCCCCGTGCTTCACATTTGGCATCGTGTTCTTCGGCTTGCAAGCATCCTCCTTTTTCCTCCAAACATAACAATGGTCATTATGGCCAAACAGTTCTATTTTTGTTTCATCAGACCAGAGGACATTTCTCCATAAAGTACGATCTTTGTCCCCATGTGCAGTTGCAAACCATAGTCTGGCTTTTTTATGGTGGTTTTGGAGCAGTGGCTTCTTCCTTGCTGAGCGGCCTTTCAGGTTATGTCGACATAGGACTCGTTTACTGTGGATATAGATACTTTTGTACCTGTTTCCTCCAGCATCTTCACATGGTCCTTTGCTGTTGTTCTGGGATTGAGTTGCAATTTTCGCACCAAAGTACTTTCATCTCTAGGAGACAGAATGCGTCTCCTTCCTGAGCGGTATGACGGCTGTGGTCCCACAGTGTTTATTCTTGCGTACTGTTGTTTGTGCAGATGAACATGGTACCTTCAGGCGTTTGGAAATCACTCCCAAGGATGAACCAGAGTTGTGGAGGTCTACAATCTTTTTTCTGAGGTCTTGGCTGATTTCTTTTGATTTTTACATGATGTCAAGCAAAGAGGCTCTGAGTTTGAAGGTAGGCCTTGAAATACATCCACATGTACACCTCCAATTAACTCAAATTACGTCAATTAGCTTATCAGAAGCTTCTAAAGCCATGGCATCATTTTCTGGAATTTTTCAAGCTGTTTAAAGGCACAGGCAACGTAGTGTATGTGAACTTCTGACCCACTGGAATTGTGATACATTGAATTAGAAAGGTGCTTTTCTCTCCCTGATATGTTTTGGGGTTTGTGTTATTGAAGAATAATATCAACCGCTAACACTTGGTGCTGTGACCCGTATGAATTGGTCTGAACAACAACAAGAAAAATGTATCAACTGTTTGTTGATCCAGAGGAAAGAGAAGGCTGCGTGCAACCCACTTTGGGGGGTAAATTCGTAATATCCTGATTGATGGCAGAATTGCTGGGTGAGTCTAGACCAAATATCATTTTAGAAGAATCAAATCAGGCTAAAATAGAGGCATTGCAATTAGTGATACATATCTGTGATGTGTAAGTTTCAAGTCCTTTTTCTATTATAGGGGGTCAAGTTCGCTGTTAAAATGTTTGAGGCCTCTGTTTTTGTGAAACCTTCTTGTTGCATAGAAGTGAGTGGAATAACAATTTTTACACGTGTGGTTAATGTAAGCCTTCAACAAGCTTTTTGAAGGGAACATATGTTTTATGGATAGCCAGGCCCTACAAAAAAAAATTGTATTCTAGAAGAGGTTTGAGTACTCAAAAGGGGTTATGGTAATATATATATTTTGAGGGGGTTAATGTAATGTCATTTTCATGTGAGAAAACCACCCTGGAAAAAGACGGAACATCTCTTCTGGATGTGAACATGAAAGAGATTTTACATTTACTGTCTAGTGAACCATTTCAAAGTAGAGGAGGAGACACGGGTGACAAAGTCAGACATGACCCCCACCGGTGGCCTCTCTGTTCTCCAATCTATCTATCCTCACACTGAGTTGTGCAAGGCAGATCAGGTTTCAAGCATCTGGTCAGCACTGCCTGGCTTTGAGTCAACAGATTCTGACAGTAGTGACGAACGATGTCTTAGGCCACCCAGAACAGAGGCTGTAATAGGAAGTCAAAAATAAACTTCTAGTGACAGTAATCACACATAAATCAGCATCTCCAAAACAGTTGGATGAATGTTCAAAAACATTTAAGCATTCACGAGATGTGGTTATCAGAGTTATGCAGGTTCTGAGTGAAACCAACAACATTATTCGTTCAGCAAAAGAGAAACCTGGTGTATGTCATTATTGTGGGATTTCTGGTCACTGGCAATTAGAATGTCGGAAAAGAAAATGTGATTTTATGAGAAGTGGCCAGGAGAAGAAGGGTCCGTCTCTAAGGGAAAATGGAATCAGGACAACAGCCCCAGAAATGTAAGAAGCTCTCGCTGGCTCAGCAGCAGAGTTTGCTGGATGCTGTGGAGGTAAACTACGACTCCCCTTTTACGTCCCATCTCAGCTGGTGTACATGTGAAATCGGATGGAATATATGTGAACATTATAGTTAATAACTTTGCAGTAGATTTTTTGTAGATACGGGTGCTGAAGTCACTGTAGTTCCCATATCTTAGGCAAAACATATATGTCCTCAGAAGATTAAAGCAACAGGATTGGGGGGGGGGGGGGGGGGGGGACAGATATGAAACAATTTCTACTGGTCCAATGAAGATTGATGCAGGGGTGTAGATAGGCTCATTTGAACAACCTATTTTAGGCCTCTACATTGAACATTTCTGAAGGAAAGGTGACGTGGCAAATTAGGCAACTGCATGGTTCTACTGTTCAGAATCATGCTATTTGGACTACGAAGAAAAATCAGTGTGGACCTTTGGATATGGAACCAGTGTGTTTGACAGGTGTTGCCCCACCTTGCACAAAACAATATCCCATTAGCAAGGAAGCTATGGACGCTACTAAAGTAGTGAATAAAGATCTATGTGAAATGGTTATAGTTGAAAAGACACCATGTAATCCAGCTATTCGGATGTCTCCTACAGATACCACATTACCTGAACACGACTGTTGTGAGTTTTGGATCAGCTCTCTGATGGGTTTACAGAGTCATTCATTGGAAAACCCTAAGTGTGAGGAAGTAGGCTGGGTAGTTACTAAAATGGACAATGTGATAATAGCAGGCACGTTAGATTTGAGAGAAGCAGACGTTCACTTTGAGCGACACAATGCTTAACTATTGCATACAACTCTCTAATAGGGAATAACTCCCGAGGGGGGACAGGACGTAGTGCCAGGACAGTGGGTGATGATAAGAAAAATGTGACAGGCACATTAGGGCCAAAATGGGAAGATTCTTAACAAGTTTTGCTCATAACGAGGTCAGCAGTAAAAGTCCAGGGAAAATCACGATGGATACATGGCATTCATTGCAAGGTTGTCCATGTTGATGACAAAGCGGAGCCTGGAGAATAAAGAACTTATTGATTAGCAATCGGTGGCCAATCTGGGGGGGAGGGGGAGCATAGTATGATGATCAGAACCTGATCAACTTCTATGTTGTATACCGCAGTCGTCACATTAGGGATATCTAGGTGAAATGACACATTTTTTTCCTGAAAATTCCTCTTTTTTGTTTCCGTCGTTACAGGTTATGAGAATCTATAGTCTGAAGCTGAAGCAATATCCCTCAATTCAAGATATTTGATTTAAAGCTGCAGATATTTGATTTAAAGCAGTATCCAAATCCATAGGATGTAGTGATCACAATATAATAACCATATCTAGGAAAACCAAAGTTCCAAAGGCTTTGCCTAATATAGTGTATAAGAGGTCATACAATACATTTTGTAGTGATTCATATGTTGATGATGTAAAGAATATTTGCTGGTCTGTGGTGTGAAATGAGGAGCAACCAGAGACTGCACTTGATGCATTTATGCAACTACTTATTCCAGTTACTAATAAGCACGCACCCATTAAGAAAATGACTGTAAAAACTATTAAACCCCCTTGCATTGATGAGGAGTTTTAAAAATTGTATGGCTGAGAGGGATGAGGCAAAAGGTATGGCAAATAAGTCTGGCAGCCCAGCTGATTGGCAAACGTATTGCAAATTAAGAAATCATGTGACTAAATTAAAGAAAAATAAACTACACTATGAAACAAATATCAATTATATAAAGAATGCTAGTAAAAAGCTTTGGGGCACCTTAAATTACATTTTGAGAAAAAAAGCCAACTCGGCTTCTTCATTCACTGAATCAGATGGCTCATTCATTACAAAGCCCACTGATATTGCAAACGACTTTAATGGATTTTTCATTGGCAAGGTAAGCAAACTTAGGGCCATGCCAGCAACAAACGCTGACACTACACATCCAAGTATATCGGACCAAATTTTGAAAGACAAGAATTGTACTTTTGAATTCCGTAAAGTCAGTGTGGAAGAGGTAAAACAATTATTGTTGTCTATCAACAATGACAAGCCACTGGGGTCTGACAATCTAGATGAAAAATTACTGAGGATAACAGCAGACGATATTGCCACTCCTATTTTCCACATCTTCAATTTAAGCCTACTAGAGAGAGTGTTCCCTCAGGCTTGGAGGGCAACTAAAGTCATTCCGCTACCCAAGAATAGTAAAGCCCTCTTTACTGGCTCAAATAGCCATCCAAACAGCCTGTTCCCAACCGTTAAGTAAACTTCTGGAAAAAATGATGTTTGACCAGATACAATGCAATTTTTACAGTAAATAAATTGACAACATAATTTCATCATGCTTATAGGGAAGGACACTCAACAAGCACAACATTTACACAAATGACTGGTTGCCTGAGAGAAATTGATGATAAAATGATTGCAAGGGCTGTCTTGTTAGACTTCAGTGCAGCTTTTTACATTATTCATCATTGTCTGCAGCTGGAAAAACTTGAGTTATGGCGTTACGCACCCTGCTATAATGTAGATAAAGAGTTTATTCTCTAACAGAACACAGAGGGTGTTCTTTAACTTCTTTGGGATAGGGGGCAGCATTTTCACTTTTGGATGAATAGCGTGCCCAGAGTAAACTGCCTCTTACTCAGTCCCAGAAGCTAATATATGCATGTTATTATTAGTATTGGATAGAAAACACTCTGACGTTTCTAAAACTGTTTGAATGATGTCTGTGAGTATAACATAACTCATATGGCAGGCAAAAACCTGAGAGAAAATCCAAACAGGAAGTGGGAAATCTGAGTTTTGTAGTTTTTGAACTCAGCCCCTATCGAATTCACAGTGGGATATGGGTTATTTTGTACTTCCTAAGGCTTCCATTAGATGTCAACCGTCTTAGAACGTTGTTTCAGGCTTCTCATGTGAAGGAGGGCCGGATGGGAGCTGTTTGACTAAGGGGTCTGGCAGCAGCCTCTTTCTAAGTAACGCGCATTTCACATGAGAGGTAGCTCTCGTTCCATTGCTTTTCTACAGACAATGGAATTCTCCGGTTGGAACATTATTGAACATTTATGATAAAAAAAACATCCTAAAGATTGATTCTATACTTAGTTTGACAAATTTCTTCGACCTGTAATATAACTTTTTGAACTTTTTGTCTGACTGGACCTGAACGCGCGTTTGGATTTGTTTACCAAATGCCCTAACAAAAGATGCTATTTGGACATAAATGATGGACATTATCGAACAAAACAAAAATGTATTGTGGAACTGCGATTCCTGCGAGTACATTCTGATGAAGATCATCAAAGGTAAGTGAATATTTATAATGCTATTTTTGACTAATGGCGGATATTTATTTTGTCTGGTTTGGGCTCTGAGCGCCGTACTCAGATTATGCTTTTTCCGTAAAGTTTTTTTGAAATCTGACACAAAGGTTGCATTAACTTCTTGGTGTTAGGGGGCAGTATTCTCATTTTTGGAAAAAAAACGTTCCCGTTTTAAACAGGATATTTTGTCAGGAAAAGATGCTAGAATATGCATATAATTGACAGCTTTGGATAGAAAACACTCTAACGTTTCCAAAACTGTAAAGATATTGTCTGTGAGTATAACAGAACTGATGTTGCAGGCGAAAGCCTGAGAAAAATTAAATCCGGAAGTGCCCCAGGTTTTGAAAGCGCTGCGTTCCAATGACTCCCTATTCAGCTGTGAATGTACCATCAACAAGCTTACGCTTTCTACGTATTCCCCAAGGTGTCTACAGCACTGTGATGTAGTTTTACGCATTTCCGTTGAAGAATAGCCATAGGCAGCCACATTGCGTAAGTGGTCCCATGGTGGCTCCGAGAGAGATTCTCGCGTAAAATACAGAGGTTGCCATTACTCCAATCGGTCAGAGTGAAAAACTAATTGTCGCAACTGATATATTATCGAATAGATATTAGAAAAAAACCTTGAGGATGGATTCTAAACGTTTGCCATGTTTCTGTCGATATTATGGAGCTAATTTGGAATATTTTTCGGCGTTGTGGTGACCGCAACTTCCGGGCGATTTCTCAGCCAAACGTGAAGAACTAACGGAGCTATTTCGCCTACAAAAATAATATTTTGGGTAAACGATTTAATTTGACTGCTTTTCTGTTTGCCTGCTGCTAGCAAGGCATAATGCTATGCTAGGCTATGATAAACTTACACAAATGCTTGTCTAGCGTTGGCTGTAAAGCATATTTTGAAAATCTGAGATGACAGGGTGATTGACAAAAGGCTAAGCTGTGTTCCAATATATTTCACTTGTGATTTTCATGAATAGGAAGATTTTCTAGGAAGATTTATGTCCATTGCGTTATGCTAATTAGTGTCAGATGATGATAACGATAACGGTCCCGTTCACGGGCTGGGCGTCACTTCACTACAGGTTAAGGAGGAGTGTATCTAAAGTTCCATGCATAACACTTGAATTTTCATCAACATTTATAATGAGTATTTCTGTGAATTCATGTGGCTCTGCACAATCACAGCATGTTTTAGAACTACTGAATGTAACGCGCCAATGTAAAATTAGATTTTTTTAAATATAAATATGCAGTTTATCGAGCAAAACGTACATGTATTGTGTAACATGAAGTCCTATGAGTGTCATCTGATGAAGATCATCAAAGGTTAGTGATTAATTTGATCTCTATTTGTGCTTTTTGTGACTCCTCTCTTTGGCTGGGAAAATGATTGGGTTTTTCTGTGACTTGGTGGTGACCTAACATAATCGTTTGTGGAGCTTTCGCTGTAAAGCATTTTTGAAATCAGACACTGGGGCTGGATTAACGATAATTTTATCTTAAAAATGGTGCCTAATACTTGTATGTTTGAGAAATTAGATTTATGAGATTTCTGTTGATTTGTATTTGGCGCCCTGCAATTTCATTGGCTGTTGGGTTCCGCTAGCGGTTAATGGAAATATAATCAAGTTAGAATCAGGAATTCCCCAAGGTAGCTGTTTAGGCCCATTGCTTTTTCAGTTCTTACTAATGACATGACACTGACTTTGAGTAAAGCCAGAGTTTCTATGTATGTGGATGACTTAACACTACACACGTCAGCTAATACAGCGACGGAAATAACTGCAACACTCAACAAAGAGCTGCAGTTAGTTTCAGAGTGGGTGGCAAGGAATAAGTTATCCCTAAATATGTCTCAAACTAAAAGCATTGTATTTGGAACAAAACACTCACTAAACCCTAAACCTCAACTAAATCTTGTAATAAATAATGTGGAAATTTTGCAAGTTGAGATGACTAAACTGCTTGGAGTAACACTAGATTTGAAACTGTCGGGGTCAAAACATATTGATGCAGTAGTAGCTAAGATGGGGAGAAGTCTGTCTATAATAAAGCGATGCTCTGCCTTCTTAACAGCACTATCAACAAGGCAGGTCCTACAGGCCCTAGTTTTGTGGCACTTTGACAACTGTTCAGTCATGTGGTCAGGTGCAACAAAAAAGGAGGAGAGATGGACTTGATCACTACTTTTATTTATGAGAGGTATCGACATGTTGAATGCACCGAGCTGTCTGTATAAACTATTGGCACACAGCTCGGACACCCATACATACTAGAGGTCGACCGATTATGATTTTTCAACGCCGATACCGATTATTGGAGGACCAAAAGAGCCGCTACCAATTAATCAGCCAATTTTTTTTAACATTTATTTGTAATAATGACAATTACAACAATACTGAATGAACACTTATTTTAACTTAACATAATACATCAATTAAAATCAATTTAACCTCAAATAAATAATGAAACATGTTCAATTTGGTTTAAATAATGCAAAAACAAAGTGTTGGAGAAGTCAAAGTGCAATATGTTCCATGTAAAAAAGCTAACGTTTGAGTTCCTTGCTCAGAACATGAGAACATATGAAAGTTGGTGGTTCCTTTTAACATGAGACTTCAATATTCCAAGGTAAGAGGTTTTAGGTTGTAGCTAATATAGTATTTATAGGACTATTTCTCTCTATACCATTTGTATTTCATATACCTTTGACTATTGGATGTTCTTATAGGCATTATAGTATTGCCAGTGTAACAGTCTAGCTTCCGTCCCTCTCCTCGCCCCTACTTGGGCTTGAACCAGGAACACATCGACAACAGCGACACTCGAAGCAGCGTTACCCATCGCTCCACAAAAGCCGCGGCCCTTGCAGAGCAAGTGGAATAACTACTCCAAGTCTCAGAGTGAGTGACGTTTGAAACGCTATTAGCGCACACCCAGCTAACTAGCTAGCCATTTCACATCGGTTACACCAGCCATTAGCATGATAGGCTTGAAGTCATAAACAGCTCTGTGCTTACGAAGAACTGCTGGCAAAACGCACAAAAGTGCTGTTTGAATGAATGCTTACGAGCCTGCTGCAGCCTACCATCGCTCAGTCAGACTGCTCTATCAAATCATAGACTTAATTATAACATAATAACACACAGAAATATGAGCCTTTGGTCATTAATATGGTCGAATCCAGAAACTATCATTTTGAAAACCAAACGTTTATTATTTCAGTGAAATATGGAATGGTTCAGTATTTTATCTAGCGGGTGGCATCCCTAAGTCTAAATATTCTTGTTACATTGCACAACCTTCAATGTTATGTCATAATTACGTAAAACAGGCAAATTAGTTCGCAATGAGCCAGGCTGCCCAAACTGTTGCATATACCCAGACTTTTTGTGCAATGAACGCCAGAGAAATGACACAATTTCAGCTGGTTAATATTGCCTGCTAACCTGGATTTCTTTTAGCTAAATATGCAGGTTTAAAAATATATACTTTTGTGTATTGATTTTACGAAAGGCATTGGTGTTTATGGTTAGGTTCAGTCGTCCAACGATTGTGCTTTTTTCGCAAATGCACTTTTGTTAAATCATCCCCCAGCGTTGTATCGATTATTTGCAACGCAGGACACGCTAGATAAACGAGTGATATCATCAACCATGTGTAGTTATAACTAGTGATCATGATTGATTGATTGTTTTTTATAAGATAAGTTTAATGCTAGCTAGCAACTTACCTTGGCTTCTACTGTATTCGCGTAACAGGGAGGCTCGTCGTGGAGTGCAATGAGAGGCAGGTGGTAAGAGCGTTGGACCAGTTAACTGTAAGGTTGCAAGATTGGTTCCCCCGAGCTGACAAGGTGAAAATCTGTCGTTCTGCCCCTGAACAAGGCAGTTAACCCACCGTTCCTAGGTCGTCATTGAAAATAAGAATGTGTTCTTAAAAGCCCTCCGACACAACCCGAAATAAAAGGTTAACTAGGGATTTATGACTCCTGGGTAATAACTTATAGTTGTATAGGTAAGACCTAATGTCCGATCGACAGTCAACGCTATAGATAAAGTTTCCAGAAAGGAGAAACACACATTAAACATTACATACACATGGAGGGTGTAAATAATACAAAGGAACATACCTGTAGGAACTAGGAAACGGTAAAAACAGCACATACATAGATCATAGAAATACATACACATAGATAGTGATAAATACCATAGCTACTAGGAACGGCAAGGATTTATCAAACATGGGTAGAGTTGAATACAGATAGGGTCTGGCTTTCGGAAGCCAGGAAAAGAGCAGAGGGAGAAAAGAAAAAGAAGGAAGATGTAAGTAGCAAGCAGGAGGAGGAAAGGATAGGGCTAGCTGCCCTAGAGATAGTCATGAAGGAGATCACTGAACTAGGACGCAGAGTGAACAAGCGGCAGGAAGAGGAGAGAAGGGGTAGAGAACAGCCTTTATCGCTCAGAAGGCTGAAGTTACATAAGCAAAGCCCAGGGAGAAGGGGGGTAGAGTCAGAGTGGGTAGAGGCTGAGAAAGGAGAAGAGGTCACGGGCGGTGGAAGAAGGATATGAACCCATTTTAGAAGTATATAGGGTCAGTCAAGAGAATAGGAAAGATGAGTTCTTAATGGCAGTGCTAGAAGATAGAGCAATGGGAAGTAGAAACAGAGAGAGCAGAACGGGGGCAGACAGTAAGTGAACATCAGGGAAAGGGAGTAAGAGGGAGCTGAAATGTATCAATTGTAAGAAATACGGACATTTTTGCTAATGAATGTGAGGCCCCATGTAAACATTGCGATAAGAAGGGACATAATCACAGAGATTGCAAACAGGATAAAAAGGAAAAGAAGTTTACAAGGTAAGGGGACATACAGAGAGAGAGAGAGAAAAAGGAGAATCGGAATTGTCTCGGGGGCCGGAGTTTGTGACTACAGACAATTATGATAATAGGGTCGTTGGCGGGGAGGCTCTGTCATTACAATAGTGATGGTGGTTCAGTGGTTAATTAAATAGCTATCTTCCAAGCTTGAGACCCGAGTTCGGTTCCCAGTAAGTGCTCTGACTAAAATCCGAGTTTCTGATTGTAATTAAACTATTTGTATGTTTTGCCTGGAAAGATACGGTCGCTAGTGTTTGTATAAGATATAAACTGAACTTTTAATAGCTTGTTTGGTTCAAATTGACAGAAGGGATAAATAGAACTTTCGTAATAGATTGTTTAGGTTAAATTGAAAGACCAATCCATTGTAAATAATAGCGGGGCGATGTCGTTGGAATGCGCTGTCTTGCCTAAATAGCCCGCTGGAATAACGTATTGGGAATGGAGTCGTATTCAAAATGCTGAATCATAGAAGAGACAGTTACCTAAATCTAATGAATTCTAAATAATAACGAAGAGATAATTACGATAGCGTTGTGACCATCGAAATGTTATTATTCTTATGGATTGACTGACATACGTTATAAATTTAGCGAAGTACATGGTACGTTTAAATTTTGGAGTAATGAAAGTTTAATTTTACTTTTACGATATAATTAAAGTAGAACTCAATCTGAGTAGGGGGTATATCTATGTCTAGAGGTAGATTGAATTGTTGCGTGATAACGTAAAACTGCGTTATTACGTTGAATACAGTAACGTTACTCAAATTGATTTGACAGCTGTTCAGGTACAGGCTCCCACTCATTTCTGTACTTCTGGCAGCACAATTTTGATTAAGAGATGTTGATTTAGGTTTTAAGTTCTAATCAAGATCCAACATTTGTGATAAATTGGGTTTGGCTTATCGAACCCGTACTACTGCTGCTGCAGTCAGCCAACAATGATTTGCAATTCGCTGAAGTTACTGCTGCCTGGGCATGGGCTGAGCGCCTGTTGCTGACATCACTCACAATGCACTTTTGCAGCCAGGCAATGAGGTTGTGACTGAGGGTGACAGAGAAAATTGTTTGTGTAATTTGGAGGGAAAATGCGTGCACTTTATCTTTGAGTCACTTTTCAAAAGTTGCTAAAAGTTCCAATTACATTTTTAAAAGTAGCTGAATATCGTCAGGGTAGTCTGAAAAGATGCTAAAACTAGCAACAATATAATAGAATTATTATAATTATTAGGTTTTGTTTGTTAAACGTTTGGATTTGAGGGGATTTCCATATTTCCCAGAAACACGATGTCTTAAAGGGGTACACTCACATATGGAATATTAGGAGTTTTATTTTCTGAGTTTTAATTAAACACATGAATTCTTTAGGCAAAGGGTTCTTTAATATGTCTAATATAGTATGGAACACGACTGTAAACGGGTGGTTTAGGAAGGAGGAAAATACATTGAGATAGAAAAATATAGATTTCATAAGCATTAAAATTATTTATGAAAATAAATAAGTTGCAGTTCTTAGGGATGGTAAATGACTGTAGATAATGTATCCCACACTATGCAACATATATTCATTTATTGATGAGACTGATTTAAGGTTAACCCATGTCACTTCCAATCAGGAAGTGCCTCTTATTTTAAAACCGTTGTGTTCCTATGCATCCCTATTGGCCAATGAAAGGGATATCAACGATGTTAATTTTTCTACATATTCCCTAAGGTGTCTACAGCCTTTAGACGTAGTTTCATGCCTTTATGTTGAAGAATGAGCGTAAACGACTACATTGAGTAAGTGGCCAGCTGAGAGCTCTCAGAGTGATTCTTGCGTAAAAGACAGAGGTAGTCATTTTTCCTCTCGCTCCTACTGAAAAGCCAATTGTCCCGGTTGATATATTATCAAATAGATATTTGAAAAACACCCTGAGGATTGATTATAAAAAAAAGTTTGACATTTTTCTGTGGAAATTATGGACATAATTTTGAATTTTTGTCTGCGTTGTCGTGACCGCTCTTTCCGGTGGATTCCTCGGCATAACGCACCAAACTGACGGAGGTATTTGGATATAAAAAATGTATTTTTGGAACAAAAGGAACATTTGTTGTCTAACTGGGAGTCTCGTGAGTGAATACATCCGAAGATCATCAAAGATAAACGATTAATTTAATTGCTTTTCTGATTTTCGTGACCAAGTTACCTGATGCTAAGTGTACTTATTGTTTTGTCGAGCGATCAATAAACTCACACAAACGCTTGTATTGATTTCGCTGTAAAGCATCATTTCAAAATCTGAGACGACAGGTGGATTAACAAAAGGCTAAGCTGTGTTTTGCAATATTGCACTTGTGATTTTAAAATATGAATATTTTCCAGTAAGATTATTTGACTGTGGCGCTATGCTATTCAGCGTTGCTGATGACAATTATACCGGATCCTGGATGGGTGGTTCAGAGAGGTTAATAAACCAGGACCCTTCCGAGAATTCAGAAGGTGGTAACTTGATCTATAGTTAGACGATGAGGATTTTGTATTAACCAAGCATAAGAGATCACTTTATCTGGATAAACAGGGAGTGTAGTGAAGGTAAAGGTTTTGGTTGACACCTTGGTGCCATTCCGGGTAGAAGAAGTTAGGGCAGTTAGCCAGAATACAAGCAAAGCCCCCGACAAAGCAGATACTGACCGTGGAGTCGTCCAGAGCCAAGGGCCGGTGAGGATAGTGCAGACGAAAGATCTTAAGGAAGTGATTGAGGTGGAAACGGGTTATGGGGATTCTAACCTATGGTTAGAATGGATTCATTATACAGTAAAGCCAGATCAGTAGCGAAAGAAGAATGTTACGCCTGCTTCACAGCAAAACCTCAGTTGACAACCATTTCCTTTCCATTTGATGGAATTAATGCACCCAGGGGAATGGTCTATATGGTAAAGCTGTTCATGAGGGAAGGGAAGCCAGACAGTGACAGTTGCATTGATATGCATTATCTATATCCCCATGTGCCCATTACATTCAGACTTCCCCCTTTCACAGTTACAGGAAGACACTATTATTGTATGGCTCGATACATCACACACGGATGGGACGTAAGGAAAGTAAGAACATGCAATAGGACAGAGAATGTTACAACCGACAAGACAATGAGGGACTTGACTGGCAGATGAAATGGCCTGGAGTGGATGTCTGGTGATTTGTGGTGGTGTGAGACTGTGACCTAACCTGCCTACCAATTGGACCGGTAGTTGTGCACTAGTGCAGCTAGGCATGCTCTTTACCCTTGCCCAGAGCCAGGTAGAAGAGATAAAAGGAGTGCTCCGTCAGGATCTTTTGACAATAGAGTTTACATTGATAGCATTGGAGTTCCAAGGGGGTTACCTGATGAGTTCTGGATTTGAATCAAGCATCTTATGATGAAAACAGCTGCAACTAGGTTAATGGGATGTAAGGATAGAATAGCCTTGGATATGTTACTGGCTGAAAAGGGTAGGGGTGTGTGTGAGGTTTCTTCCCGGAATAACACAGCTCTAGACGGATCAGTGACCAAGGCCCTGGCAGAGAACTCTGGGGTAGATAATGCTCTAACAAAATTATTTGATAGTGTGTTTGGGAAATGAATAAACGTCATGATCACTGTGTTTTGGGCAACCTTCACCTGTGTGACTGTGTTAGTTTTGTGCAGATGATTCCGTTGTGAAAGGTTCTCATTTCCAGGACTCTGGAGAAATCGATGAGACAACAGATGGTGAGATACGACCCGATTCCGAGCTCTGACCAGTGGAATGATGAATACATGATTCTAGACCTAGCGGATGGATTCGGCTCCTTCACATACAAGGAGCCTAAGTTGGATGAGACCATTTTTGATGTTTAGGGATTTTAGGTTGTTTCTTGTTTTGATGTTTAGACTGTTTCTTTGATGAAGATTATAACGAAAATCCTGATAAGAAGAGTTGTGATTCTGATGTAGGCCTGGAACAGTCAATGTAATACATTTGTTGGTCTTTGTTAGGTTGCATTTGGATAACAAGAGATAGTTCTAATAAAAATAGATGGGTGCTTTTTAATATTTTAATAAAAATAGAGTTGTGCCGCTTCTCATTCGATTTGTAATGTTTTTAAATTGTATAAACTGCCTTAATTTTGCTGGACCCCAGTTAGAGCAGCTAATGCGGATCAATAATAAATATACACACAAGCCAGTGGAACGGAAGAAGAATTCCTCACTTCCGGCAGACTGTCAGAATATAATTTCTAATAGTTATCTATGTGGGACTGATACCAGTGTGGAAGAGCTGGTCACTTCGTGAATGATTACATTGACAATAGGAGGATTGAATATTGTCTTGCAGACAAGTGAAAGATGTTTGAAATTATTTTTCTTGTGAGTTTTCTCCTAATACAGGATGTGGTTGGTGTTTCCTTTCTAACACAGAGATGTATCAGCAGGATGAGGGTCTCAGGCATCAATACGTTTCTAGCCATCTCTCTACGCCATGCCACAGTAGTCAATCAAAGTAGTTGTTGGGTTTGTACGTATGCACCATTCACATCAAGGGCAGGTATTCCATTAAGGGCTATTCCTTTTGACCAGAGTTAAATGTTGGATATATGGAGAGATGTTAATTGGTATAAGGTGAATATTGGTACTAATTGGGGTGAGAGTACCTAGTTCTGCAGTACCTTCCTTCATTTGGAATTACCAATGACCCTAATCAGCGACCACCTCACCTATGTATTACACATGCCCCTTTTAGGTGGTTATGTTATAATAGGACACTCCTTTGGTAAATAAATGGAAGTATGAAGAGTCTGTTGTCCTGCTAATAGCCCATCATGGAAACATTTGCAGAATTCACAGCCTGCTACACTTGTGAAAATCTGTCACGCCCTGGTCTTAGTATTTTGTGTTTTCTTTATTATTTTGGTCAGGCCAGGGTGTGACATGGGTTATTTATGTGGTGTGTTTTGTCTTGGGGTTTTTGTAGGTTATGGGATTGTGGTATAGTAGAGTTGTCTAGGTAAGTCTATGGTTGCCTAGAGTGGTTCTCAATCAGAGGCAGGTGTTTATCGTTGTCTCTGATTGGGAACCATATTTAGGCAGCCATATTCTTTGAGTGTTTCGTGGGTGATTGTTCCTGTCTCAGTGCTTGTTTGCGCCAGATAGGGCTGGTTTGGTTTTTTCACGGTACGTTTATTGTTTTGTATTGTATCGTCATTATCTTTATTAAAGATGTATCGAGATAACCACGCTGCATTTTGGTCCTCTCTTACGACGGAAGAAAACCTTAACAAAATCAAAATGCCTCCAGCTGTCCATCACTACTGTAAATATAAACACAGCATCTACATTGTTAAATATATGATTGAATTCTATTGGAAAAAAAAAACTGTAAACGCACATTTTCAATTTTATTCTAACAAGTGGTTGCCATGGTGAACAATCCAATAATAATTGGTGTGACACGGCTCTGGAAACTCATTAAGAGAAGGCTTCTAAATGAAAATACTTGCAGATCAATAAAATATCCCTGTAGATCTCATTAAATTTAGAGGATTGCAGGATTCTAAATTCATATCTAAGGGGATTTTATACAATTATAATGCAAGGTTAATAATATATTAATATATTTCTACAGTAGGAGTTGATGCATTTTTCGTTAGGGCAAATCTGGTCTGTGATATTGATTTAGAAATGTAGAAACTTACAGATAATATCTAAGGGGCTTTTATATAATTATAACGCATGGTTAATCATAATAATAATCATTGGATCTCTCGGAACTCATTACGAGGCGGCTTATATCTTCAATATAATCATGAATTCAGAAGGTTAAATCCATAGGTTTTAGGCCTGGAGTAGGTTATAATAATCAATGCCTTTTGGGAATGTTAAAGTTATGGGCGGCGATAGAATTCCATCTGTCAGAACTATTCAAATCAACCACTGTCAGCCTTTAAATGCTTTATTATCCACATGTTTAACGTGTGTGTGGGCGACGGAGAGAAACAAAATAGTGCTGTTTGAGGCCATGAGGCAGAGCGTGATGAGGGTGTTAACAGGTGGGTCTGGGCGGGTGTGACGTAGTTGTCGTTTATATGTGTCGGTGCCGAGGCTATATGACTGCGCCATCAACTTGATTATTTAGCAGAAATCCCTTGCTGCTTTTATTCAGTCAACACACACAGTTGAAGTCGGAAGTTTACATACACTTAGGTTGCATTCATTAAAACTTGTTTTTCAACCATCCCACAAATTTCTTGTTGACAAACTATAGTTTTGGCAAGTCGGTTCGGACATAGGGTTGATCCGAACGTTCTTACCTGAACAACAGCGGACGGAAGATAATGGCGGACGGAAGATAATGGCGGACGGAAGACAGGGTGGTGCGGCAGGTGCCGCTTCTCATTTGAATGCTGTTATTCTATCTAAAATTCAGGTGTATGCCGACCCCAGCTAAGTAACTCATGCAAAGAGTTAAAGTGCAATTATGTGTTTTATCTCCAGTACTTTGCCGTGATTGTCAGTTATGTAGCTGCTCTACTGATTATCTCAGTGTGTCCTTGCTGGGATGACACAAATCTACTGCCGGAGAATATCAATACCAAACACATTGGTTCACCGTTCCACGGGAGCGAACAGTACACAGCATACCATAATGTTCTGAATAATGGCCAAGTCTACCTCGCTCCCTATTCCACTGAACCGCTTAGGCATTACAAACACAAGTCCAACATTTATCGGAAACTGTTAAACTACCTGTTCACTACCCTCCTGCTCTCCGGGGATGTGCAACTCAATCCTGGGCCTAACATCACCGAGCCAGCGATACTCACCGGAGTGGAAAGCAGTGGATGACCTCGTCCACTGATCGTCGCCGCTGTGGAAGTGGGTGAGTGCTATGGTCCTATGGTTTCTCTCGACTCACCCGGCTCCAGGATCGATTTTGACTCTTCAAACATACCCATGTCGCTATATGCTTTCCCTGACTTTGCTTCTGGTACGCAAGCTGTTTTAATTAGTTCTCCACATCCAGTGCAGGCGGGAGAGATTGTTAATTGCGCTACCGAACTGACCCTAATCAAAACGAAACAAAATGGCCTAAACCCAGCTGTCAGAAAACACAAATGTCACTTTTTTCAATACGTCAGTCACTCTCGAGTCATCTGGGACCCAAGAGCTAAGCCCAAGGGACTACTAGGGGTGCACTTGAACATTCGTAGTGTCATTCCAAAAAGTGATCAAATTCAACATCGACTCACAGACTCCAACCTTGACTTCCTCTGCCTCTCAGAGACATGGCTCCTTAAAAACTATCCATATGCTGCTTTGATTGTGCCAAGCTACAATGTTTTCAGGAGAGACAGGATTGAAGGAAGAGGGGGTGTGATGATTTACATAAAATAACATATCCGATGTAAATAAATTGAGTGGTCATGTGATAATGAACTAGAATGTATTGGGCTGAACGTTACACTGTCTCCCCAAATGTATTTGACCCTTATTGGAATGTATAGGCCACCTTCCACCAAAAGTGTGTTTTTTGATCAGTTTAATAACATGCTTAGGGAATTTGATTTTGGGAAAGAGGTAATCTTAATGGGAGATTTTAACATTAATAATGAAGACAAGTCTTGTAGGAAACCCCTCAAACGGATCACTAATACTTTTGACCTTACACATCTAGTTAAAGGGCTAACCAGGGTGACTTGTTGCTCTAAAACACCGATTGATTTGGTGTTCAGTAATAAACCAGAGAGAGTGACTAAATCATTCAATATGGTCACTGGGCTATCTGATCATAATCTGACACTTATAGCCAGAAAGCTGTCTAAGAGTAGGTTTAACCTCTCTACTGTTAGAAAGCCGGATCAACTAAGAATACCTAAGAGTGAATTAAACTATTTTGAAAACACAATTAAGGGAATTAACTGGAATGATCTCTTGTCCTGTACAGCTGAGAGTTAGGTTTTTCTATCCACAATCCAGACTACAAAAATGGTTTCCTAAAGAAAAATCAAATCCAAACCTGGTCACACTATTCCTTGGCTAAATGGAGAAATCTGGAAATTGATGAAAGAATGAGATTATGCTCTAAAAATAGCCCTAAGATCCAAATTGGAGCATGACAGACGTAGGCTTACAATGTTGAGAAATAAGGTGATGAAAGAAATCAGACAGGCCAAGGCCAACTTTTTAATTAACATAATTGGTGAAGCAAAGGGAAATTCTAAATTGATTTGGGAGAATCTAAAAAAGTTAACAAGGGAAGACCATAGTAATACTGCAAAAAGACTAACCCTAACCCAATCTAACACAGGATGCAGTCAAAATAGCAATAGCCTTCAATTCCTACTTTATTGACTCTGTCAGGGTACTGACACAGAACCCCTCGACTGCTTTCTTGGGCTCAGCGCTAGTGAATGACGCTCAACCTGTCTTCATCCTAAGGGAGGTTTCTGAGTCAAAGGTGAACAAGGTGATTAGCTCACTAAAGAACTCTAAAGCCAAAGATCTGTTTGGGCTGGACTCTACCTTTCTTAAAAACTACAAAGAGTCACTCATTGGCCCCATTACTAAGGTCACCAACACATCTATTGGTCTCGAGGTGTTTCCAAGGGTATGGAAGTCGGCCATAGTAACGGCCATCTTTAAATCAGGCGACCCTGCTGACGTGAGTAACTACAGGCCCATTAGTATACTATCTGTGGTGTCAAAGGTTGTTGAAAAGTGTGTAGATAGCAGAACAACTGATTGCCCACCTCAACAACAGCCCCTTCACATTACACTCCATGCAGTTTGGCTTCAGAGCGAAACACTCCACAGAAACGGCCAACTGCTTTCTTCTGGAAAATGTGAAGTCCAAGATGGACAAAGGGGGCGTTGTTGGGGCTGTGTTTCTGGACATTAGGAAGGCTTTTGATACTGTTATCCATGAGATTCTCATCACAAAATTGTCCAAGTTCAACTTTTCCCCCTATGCCTTGAGATGGATGAAATCATACCTTGAAGGCAGAGCTCAGTGTGTCAGTGTGAGCAATGAGCTGTCGCCCACTCTTAGCTATGATGTGGGCGTGCCCCAAGGGTCAATACTGGGGCCCCTCCTGTTCAGCCTGAACATTAATGATCTGCCTTCTGTCTGTACTGGGTCTGAAGTTCAAATGCATGCAGATGATACAGTGATATGTGTGCATGCATATGTGCATGCAAAGAGCAAACAACAAGCTGCACAAGAACTCACTACTGTAATGGTCCAGGTTACAAAGTGGCTCAGTGACTCGTGTTTGCATCTCAATGTGAAAAAAACTGTTTGCATGTTCTTCACAAAGAGGGCAAAATATGCTACTGAGCCAGATGTCTATGTGTCAGGGGAGAAGCTCCAGGTGGTATCTGATTTTAAGTACCTTGGCATCATACTTGATTCCAACCTCTCTTTAAAAAGCATGTGAAAAAGGTAATTCAAATAACCAAATTCAACCTACCTAATTTCCGATTTACACAAAATTGTTTGACTACAGAGGTAGCAAAAATGTACTTCAAATCTATGATACTCCCCCACTTAACATACTGCTTGACTAGTTGGGCCCAAGCTTGCTGTACAACATTAAAACCTATTCAGTCTGTCAACAAACAGGCTCTCAAAGTGCTTGATAGGAAGCCCAATAGCCATCGTGACTGTTACATCCTCAGAGAGCATGAGCTCCTGAGTTGGGAAAATCTTGTGCAATACACCGACTCATGTCTTGTATTCAAGATCCTAAATGGCCTGGCTCCCCCTCCACTCACTATTTTTGTTAAACAGAAAACCCAAACATATGGCAGCAGATCCACAAGGTCTGCCATGAGAGGTGACTGTAGGAAAAGCACCTATAGTAAATCTGCTTTCTCTGTGAGAGCTTCCCATGTCTGGAATACACTGGCATCAGACACACATAACTGCACCACATATCACACTTTCACAAAATGCATGAAGACATGGCTAAAGGTCAATCAGATTTGTGAACATAATCCCTAGCTGTGTATTGTCGCTTTCCATGTTGTCTGTAGCTTGTGAGGTGTGGAAACACTTTGTTGCTTTTATGAATTTTGTCTTGCTGCTTTTTGTTCTATGTTGCTCTGTCTGTATGCTACGTGTTGCTTGTCCTATGTTGCTTTGTGTGTGCTCACTGCTCAATGATTGTCTATATGTCATTGTTTTTAATAACCTGTCCAGGGACTGCGTTGAAAATTAGCCGGCTGGCTAAAACCGGCACTTTTACTGAAATGTTGATTAATGTGCACTGTCCCTGTAAAAAATAAAATAAACTCAAACATCTACTTTGTGCATGACACAAGTAAGTTTTCCAACAATTGTTTGCAGACAGATTATTTCACATATAATTCACTGTATCACAATTCCAGTGGATCAGAAGTTTACATACACTAATGTCACGTTCTGACCTTAGTTCCTTTGTTTTGTCTTTGTTTCAGTATGGTCAGGGCGTGAGTTGGGGTGGGCAGTCTGTTTGTTTTTCTATGTTGGTTTTTGAGTTTGGCCTGGTATGGTTCTCAATCAGAGGCAGGTGTCGTTAGTTCTCTCTGATTGAGAATCATACTTAGGTAGCCTTTTTCCACCTGTGTGTTGTGGGTGTTTATTTTCCGTGTTAGTGCCACACGGGACTGTTTCGGTTTGATTACTTCACGTTTATTGTTTTGTTCAGTGTTCAATACTTTATTAAAAAACATGAACACTTACCACGCTGCGCTTTGGTCCTCACCTTCTTCCACCACAGACGATCGTTACAACTAAGTTGACTGTGCCTTTAAACATCTTGAAAAATTCCAGAAAATGATGTCATGGCTTTAGAAGCTTCTTATAGCCTAATTGACATAATTTGAGTCAATTGGAGGTGTACCTGTGGATGTATTTCAAGGTCTACCTTCAAACTCAGTGCCTCTTTGCTTGACATCATGGGAAAATCAAAAGAAATCAGCCAAGACCTCATAAAAAGAATTGTAGACTTTCACAAGTCTGGTTCATCCTTGGGAGCAATTTCCAAACGCCTGAAGGTATCACGGTCATCTGTACAGTACGCAAGTATAAACACCATGGGACCACGCAGCCTTCATACCGCTCAGGAAGGACAAACGTTCTGTCTCCTAGAGATGAACGTACTTTGGTGCGAAAAGTGCAAATCAATCCCAGAACAACAGCAAAGGACCTTGTGAAGATGCTGGAGGAAACAGGTACAAAAGTATCTATATCCACAGTAAAACAAGTCCTATATTGACATAACCTGAAAGGCCGCTCAGCAAGGAAGAAGCCACTGCTCCAAAACCGCCATAAAAAAAGCCAGACTACGGTTTGCAACTGCACATGGGGACAAAGATCATACTTTTTGGAGAAATGTCCTCTGGTATGATGAAACAAAAAATAGTACTGTTTGGCCATAATGACCATCGTTATGTTTGGAGGAAAAAAGGGGAGGCTTGCAAGCCGAAGAACACCATGAAGCACGGGGGTGGCAGCATCATGTTGTGGGGTTGCTTTGCTGCAGGAAGGACTGGTGCACTTCACAAAATAGATGACATCACAAGGGAGGAAAATGATGTGCATATATTGAAGCAATATTTTAAGACATCAGTCAGGAAGTTAAAGCTTGGTCGCAAATGGGTCCTCCAAATGGACAATGACCCCAAGCATACGTCCAAAGTTGTGGCAAAATGGCTTAAGGACAACAAAATCAAGGTGTTGAAGTGGCCATCACAAAGCCCTAACCTCAATCCTATAGAACACTTGTGGGTAGAACTGAAAATGTGCATAAGTGCAAGGAGGCCTACAAACTTGATTCAGTTTCACCAGCTCTGTCAGGAGGAATGGGCCAAAATTCACCCAATTTATTGTGGGAAGCTTGTGGAAGGCTACCCGAAACGTTTGACCCAAGTTAAACAATTCAAAGGCAATGCTACCAAATGCAAATTGAGTGTATGAAAAACTTCTGACCAACTGGGAATGTGAAATGAAATAAATAAATCATTCTCTCTACTATTATTCTGACATTTCACATTTTAAAAATAAAGTGGTGATGCTAACTCACCTAAGACAGGGAATTTTTTACTAGGATTAAATGTCAGGAAATGTAAAAAAAAAAACTGAGTTTAAGTTTATTTGGTTAAGGTGTGTGCAAACTTCCAACTTCAACTGTATATCTTAAGAATATCATGGAATATAATTGAACATTTTCATTTCTCTTAGAATAAAAACCTTAGCATAACAACAGTTTTAGTAAGTAATACTCTACAGTCCGGTTACAGCTTCTTCTGACCAAGTAGAAACAAAAGAATAAGTGTATTTGTTTCGGGTGTGCGTGCAGGACAGAGGCATAGTAATTCTCACACCCTTGTTCTAAATTCAATCACCTTCTTCATCATCATTCAGTTCATTTGAAATTCTCATTTTGAAGTCGTGCACCATTATCCTTTTCTTTTTGGTTTATATCGTCCATCCATTGACAGCATTCGTTGAGATAGAGACACATTAGCGCCTTATGACCCAGAAGCATTATCAGTGCTCGAACACTTCGAACACACTGACAGCGCCATTGCACAAAATAGTAAGCAGCATCATCTGGGTATGTATGCAACAAAAGTTCAACATTCAAAATACTTTCAAATGGTGGGCTTTTAAAGGGAATCACTTAACAGCATAACTAGTTGATACTGGCCACTTTAATTGAGTATGCTAAAATAAACAAAGTATTCAAGTATTTGATAACTAATAATCAAATGTTAAATCATGTCGTTGATTGACATACAAAAACAATGTTAATAGAGCAGACACGCCAATCGATTCAGATCAATTTCTATGGTTACCCCGCATCCAGTTTTAAGTGCTCTGCCATGACACCATTGATTTCTACCTCAAGGGCCTTCGGGTCCCACTTCTTTACTGCACCTGCCACATTAACAGGGAAATATGCACTCATGAGTACGGAAATGGCTAAAACAATGGCTTGAATTATTGCTACCATAAAGGAGAAGTGCGTAATAGATCCCACGGTTCTAATGCAGAGTAACATCACCATAAATCTAGCAAGACACATCGTAGCTGTAACATATCTTGATAAGAATGTAATCAAATGCAAGTGTCATTTCACAAAACAATGGAAAATGGTGGTAGTTCTTTTCACTGCAGAGCAGATGGTGTTTAAGAAGGGTACTTTGGACAGGTTCCTGAAAAGGAAACTATACTTGTTTTTTGTATTGTTTTTTATTTTGAACCTTTATTTAACTAGGCAAGTCAGTTAAGAACAAATTTTTATTTACAATGACGGCCTACCAAAAGGCAAAAGGCCTCCTGTGGGGACTGGGGCTGGAATAAATAAATCAAAATATATATGTAAATATAGGACAAAACAAACGACAAGAGAGACAACTCTACACCCTGTCCGGGGGTATCGTCGGACGGGGCCACAGTGTCTCCCGACCCCTCCTGTCTCAGCCTCCAGTAATTATGCTGCAATAGTTTGTGTCGGGTGTCACGTTCATCGAAGTGAGGAGACCAAAGCACAGCGTGATTAGAATACATGTTATATATTTTAATAAAGATGGACACTAAACAAACTACAAAAACAACAAACGTGACGCTATAATAATACTAGTGCAGAGACAGGCAACTAGACATAGACAATAACCCACGAAATACCCAAAGAAGATGGCTGCCTAAATATGGTTCCCAATTAGTGACAACGATAAACAGCTGCCTCTAATTGCGAACCAATCTAGGCAACCATAGACATACATAAACACCTAGATTGTAAACGACCCCTAGACAGTACAAAAACACATAAATCACCCATGTCACACCCTGACCTAACCAAAACAATAAAGAAAACAAAGATGTGGACTCCCGGCCGCACACCTAAACCTATATGGGAGGGTGTGTGTGGGCATGACTCCGAGGTGGCGGTTCTGGCTCAGGGCGTGGACCCCGCTCCACTTCACCCTTACTTAATGTCTCTGGAGCGGGAACCCTCACCGCTGACTACGGACTAGAGGACGCCACTGGACTGATGGTCGAGTCTGGAGTGAGTGGCGCCTCTGGATTGGAGGGAGATTCTGGCGGATCCAGACTGGAGGGAGACTCTGCCGGATCTGGACTGGAAGGTTCCGGACTGCGACCCGTCGTGGTAGGTTCCGGACTGAGACCCGTCGTGGTAGGTTACGGACTGTGACCCTTCATGGTAGGTTCCGGACTGCGGCCTGTTGTAGGAGGTTCTGGTCTGTAGACTGTTGCCGGACGCTCTGGACTGGGTACTGTAGCCGGACGCTCTGGACTGGGTACTGTAGCCGGACGCTCTGGACTGGGTACTGTAGCCGGACGCTCTGGACTGGGTAATGTAGCCGGACGCTCTGGACTGGGTACTGTTGCCGGAAGAGGACCAGGGAGTACTGGACCATGGAGGCGCACTGGTGGCCTGGTGCGTGGTGTTGGCACTGGTGGTACTGGATAGACCGGACCGTGAAGACGCACTGGAGGTCTCGAGCTAATGGCCTGCACCATCTGTCCTGGCTGGATGGTGACTCTAGCCCGGCACGTGCAGGGCGCAGGCACAGGACGCACTGGGCTGTGCAGACATACGGGAGACACAGTGCGCAACGCCGGCACAGGATATCCTGGCCCGAGGAGACACACTGGCTGTCTGGAGAGCAGGGCTGGCACCATCTGCCCTGGCAGGATCCTCACCCTAGCCCGGCAGATGCGGGGTCATTGTAAATTCTAATTTACAATGACGGCCTACACCGGCCAAACCCAGACAACGGCGGGCCAATTGTGCGCCGCCCTATGGGACTCTTAATCACGGCTAGTTGTGATACAGCCTGGAATCGAACCAGGGTGTCTGTAGTGTCACCTAAAGCAGAGGCTCAAATACTCCTCCAGATAGTCCTCCAGAGTTTCTAGTCTCCTGAAACAGAAGGCAGCTCCTCCAACATTGCCACAAGTTTAAACAGGACAGGTTTCTGGAATTCTGCTACGATGTTGCAGTGAAATGTGAGACTCTGATTTAGCGGTAGCAGAACCACAGAGATGGTACATGACAGCCCACAGTGCATGGCTACCATTTGTCAGCACAACGTTTTACAGATGAGACTAAACACTCTGCTAACACCATACTTATACCAGTGGAGGCTGGTGGCTATAGGAGAGCTATAGGAGGATGGGCTCATTGTAATGGCTGGAATGGAATCAATGGAATGGACAGGGGTGAAAGTAGATACAAATTCTCCTATCTATGCACGCACTTGCACAAGCATTTTTGATGATCTGTCTTTTCATTTTGAAAATGTATTACCTTTTAATATACCGGTTAGCAGAACCAGTCATAGCGTTTTCATCTGATTGTCAAACAAATCACTTCAAAGGCACCGTAGGCTACCATCAGATCCAACAGCTATCGATACACTTCTGGTAACCTAGATTGTGTTCAGTTTGATGCAACCTCTTGAGTCTTGGTCTCGGCCGGTCATCTCTGCTTTGTCAATATTTCAGTGAACTCTAGTCTCACACACAATAGCAAGTACCCCCCCACACAATAAGCCAATAGAAAATTAAGGCGGGAATAAACTTTATCAAGCAAACGTTTAACGAACACAGAGTACCTCAAGTCCTGTCAACATAACAAATAGGCCAACTATTTAACAAAAGCTATTTCCTATAGAACTTTGTGTGTGGGCGGCGGCCTGGCGCTGTGGCCAGAGGAAAGAGGTGGAGAGTGCTGTGGTGCTCAACATTAAATCAAATCAAATCAAATCAAAATGTATTTGTCACGTACACATGGTTAGCAGATGTTAATGCGAGTGTAGCGACATGCTTGTGCTTCTAGTTCCGATAATGCAGTAATAACCAACAAGTAATCTAACTAACAATTCCAAAACTACTGTCTTATACACAGTGTAAGGGGATAAAGAATATGTACATAAGGATATATGAATGAGTGATGGTACAGAGCAGCATAGGAAGGATACAGTAGATGGTATCGAGTACAGTATATGCATGAGGTGAGTATGTAAACAAAGTGGCATAGTTAAAGTGGCTAGTGATACATGTATTACATAAGGATGCAGTCGATGATATAGAGTACATTATAAGAAGACTGATCAGAGATGCAGCCAAGAGGCCCATGATCACTCTGGATGAACTGCAGAGATCTACAGCTGAGGTGGGAGACTCTGTCCATAGGACAACAATCAGTCGTATTTTGCACAAATCTGGCCTTTATGGAAGAGTGGCAAGAAGAAAGCCATTTCTTAAAGATATCCATAAAAAGTGTTGTTTAAAGTTTGCCACAAGCCACCTGGGAGACACACCAAACATGTGGAAGAAGGTGCTCTGGTCAGATGAAATCAAAATTGAACTTTTTGGCAACAATGCAAAACATTATGTTTGGCGTAAAAGCAACACAGCTGAACACACCGTCCCCACTGTCAAACATGGTGGTGGCAGCATCATGGTTTGGGCCTGCTTTTCTTCAGCAGGGACAGGGAAGATGGTTAAAATTGATGGGAAGATGGATGGAGCCAAATACAGGACCATTCTGGAAGAAAACCTGATGGAGTCTGCAAAAGACCTGAGACTGGGACGGAGATTTGTCTTCCAACAAGACAATGATCCAAAACATAAAGCAAAATCTACAATGGAATGGTTCAAAAATAAACATATCCAGGTGTTAGAATGGCCAAGTCAAAGTCCAGACCTGAATCCAATCGAGAATCTGTGGAAAGAATTGAAAACTGCTGTTCACAAATGCTCTCCATCCAACCTCACTGAGCTCGAGCTGTTTTGCAAGGAGGAATGGGAAAAAAATTCAGTCTCTCGATGTGCAAAACTGATAGAGACATACCCCAAGCGACTTACAGCTGTAATCACAGCAAAAGGTGGCGCTACAAAGTATTAACTTAAGGGGGCTGAATAATTTTGCACGCCCAATTTTTCAGTTTTTGATTTGTTAAAAAAGTTTGAAATATCCAATAAATGTCGTTCCACTTCATGATTGTGTCCCACTTGTTGTTGATTCTTCACAAAAAAATACAGTTTTATATCTTTATGTTTGAAGCCTGAAATGTGGCAAAAGGTCGCAAAGTTCAAGGGGGCCGAATACTTTCGCAAGGCACTGTATATACATACAGTACCAGTCAAAAAACACACCTATATATATATATATATATATATATATATATATATATATATATGTGTGTATATATATATATATATATATGTAACCTTTAAAACTCAAAGAAAAAACTTGTTAATCGTAAAACTTCTCATTAGTTCGGTCCACTTCACGTAGCCATTAATGGCATCAAAACAGCCTATCAAACAGATAACACCTCCCCCATTCCAAATATTAAGTTTGGCAGACTTTTTATATAGTTTTTCTTCTTCTTTTTCTCCATGCCAGCAATTGAATGAGCTTACCCAACCGGGACCTAACGTGGGGTGATGGGTTCCATTTTTGGCAGGGAGTACCAACGGTTGAGATCAACAGAAGGTCAGAGACGTGTGGGATGGTCAGTTGGCTTCGTAGGTCAGTGACAATAATGTTCATTGTACTGAACCCACGCTCACAGTCGGCATTGCTTGCAGAAAGTGTGCCCACTGCAAGGAGTTTTTTTCAACTTTTCAGGCATATTTCGCCCTGCGCAGGACTTGAACTCCACGAACCCCAGTTGTGCATGCAGGTGAGCCTCTCGCAAATCGCACTGGTCTCCCCCTCTCCAAATCATGGGTTTTTGGTTTGTTCATGCCAGCTCTCAGGGTCCAGCACAGTCAGCTGGTGTATCCGAGTGTGGTACTCTTCTTCCCTGCTTTCAGTCATCCTACGGCCAGCTTTGTTGGATGTGGTGGTAAACAGTTTGCAGTTCATGTTTCCCACCAATGCCTGGATGGACTGGGCCGAATCAATGATGGGACTCCTTCCTTTTCCTTGCAACTCTGTGTTTTTTCTGTGGTTCGTTGGGCCTCCTCTTTGTTTGACCCAGGATATCTGTCAATATATGTATTCTCTGTATGTACGTGCTCATCAGGCGGTCTGCCCTGGGGATGGTCATCTGCCTCTGCTGTAGAAGTTAAGGCAGGTTCTTAAGTTCGGTCAGCACATATAGCATCAACCAAAGGCAGTGGTGTAAAGTACTTAAGTAAAAATACTTTGAAATACTACTTAAGTCGTTTTTTGTGTTATCTGTACTTTACTATTTATATTTTTGACTACTTTTACTTTACTACATTCCTTTAAGAAAATATTGTACTTTTTACTCCATACATTTTCATTGACACCCAAAAGTACTCATTACATTTTGAATGCTTAGCAGAACAGGAAAATAGTCCAATTCACACACTTCTCAAACGAACATCCAGGATCATCCATGCCTCTGCCTCTGTTCTGGCAGATTCACTAAACCAAAATGCTTTGTTTATAAAAGATGTCTGAGTGTTGGAGTGTGCCCCTGTAAATAAAATAAAAAAACAAGAAAATTGTGCCATCTGGTTTGCTTAAAATGAAGGCCGCCCAGACCAGGTCAAATCAAGGCTGGACCGGATTAAATCGGAACCTACAGTACCAGTCAAAAGTTTGCACACACCTACTCATTCCAGGGTTTGTCTTTATTTTTTACTATTTTCTACATTGTAGAATAATAATGAAGACATCAAAACTATGAAATAACACATATGGAATCATGTAGAAACCAACAATGTGTTAAATAAATCTAAATATATTTCATATTTGAGTTTCTTCAAAGTAGCCACCCTTTGCCTTGATGACAGCATTGCACACTCTTTTAACCAGGCAAAACTAAATCTGACAAAATATCACCAACATGTCTCCTATGAGAGAATGGAACATAGCCATGTTTACACAAACATCCGGGACGTGACAGAGAGCCACCCCCAACCCCCATTTCAGATCACGTCTCCCTGTTACTACTCCCCTCCTACAAGCAGAAACTCAAGGGGGAGCCACCAACGGAGAGAATAGTGAAATGATGGCCGCAGCGAGCTGATTCAATACTCCAGGACTATTTTGAGAATACGGATTGAAATATGTTCAAGGAATCATCTACCTATGATTCATCCACTAACATTGAGGCATAAACATCATCAGTCACGAGTTTCATCGAAACATTTGTTGATGATATTGTACCCACAGAAAAAAAACGGACATAACCCAACCAAAAACCCTGAATGAATTGAGGAATCCGGGCCATGCCGAGAGCCCAAACTTCAGAATTCAATGTCAGCAGAGCAAACCCTGATTATAGGGTTGCGCGCTCCGGATTCCATTAGGGATGCAAAAAGACAAAATAGACTCAAACTGGAATCACAATACAACAGCTCAGAAACACGACACATGTGGCAAGGACTACAGGCCATTATGAACTACCAAGGCATATCCAGTTGTGTGATGCCCACCGAGACCTCCCTCCCAGATGGGCTCAACACATTCTATAATCGCTTTGAGGCGACCAACACCGAGCCATCCAGTAGGGTTCCCACTGCTCTCCAAGGCTGACTCTGACGAATATTCTCAAGAGAGTGAATAATCACAATGCTGCCGGCCTAGATGGCATAAAGTCCTCAGGGCATGTGCCAACTAGCTGGCAGGCGTCAACATGTTTTGCCCTATCCAAGGCTGTAGTCCCCACATGCTACAACCACCATCGTTCCAGTGTCGAAGAACACCAAGGTGACATGCTTACATGACTATCACCCCATTGTACTCACCGTCAAGTTCAAATTCAAGTTCAAGTTTTGTTTTAACACATGCACAAGTACAGTGAAATGCTTAACTCAGTGTACCTTTGCAAAAGTGCAGTATAACTAATAAGAAAAATATATACATTTGTTTTAAATCACGAGAAATAATAAATAAGAGAGGAAACTATATACTGGGTCAGTGCCAGTACCAAAATGACAATGTGCAGGGATACTGGAGTATTGAGGTAGATATGTACATATAGGCAGGGATTAGGAGAAAGTGACTGGTAGAAGGATAAATAATAATAATAGTAAACAGTATGGCAGCAGCCAGGTGATAGACTCTTAAACAGATTCTATTGGTCTGAGCCATGATGCACCAGTACCACCTGCCGGACGGGAACATGGACAACAGTCCATGTCTCGGGTGGATGTAATAAAAAAAAATGTTTGGGGCATTTTTTCAACATGAAGTGCTTCGAGAGGCTGGTTATGGCCAACGTTAGTCAAGACCCACTTCAAAGCCAGCATGCCAGACCCACTGGACCCACTCCAATTCACCTACCATTCCAGCAGATCCATGGAAGATGCCATTTCCATTGCTATCCACATGGCTTTATCACACCTGGACAAAAGTAACACCTATGTAAGAATGTTGTTCATTGACAAAAGGTCAACATTCAACACCATTGTTCCCTCCAAGCTTGTCACCAAGCTCAGGGCCCTGGATCTCCAAACTACTCTCACCCTCTGCAACTGGATCCTGGACTTCCTGACGGGCAGGCCACAGGCTGTGATGATTGGCAACAGCACCTCCCCTACTCTGACTCTCAACACAGGGGCCCACCAGGGATGTGTCCTCAGCCTGCTCCCTGTTCATGACTGTGTGTGAAGCATGACACCAACCCCATCATCAAGTTTGCAGACGACACCGCGGTGGTAGGCCTGATCACTGACAACAACAAGTCAGCCTAAAGGGAGGAAGTCAGAGACCAGGCAATGTGGTGCCAAAACAACAGCCTCTCCCTCAATGTCAGCAAAATGAAGTTGAGTTGATTGTTGACTGCAGGGAGGAGGACATGACCTGATTTACATCAACGGGACTTCGGTGGAAAGAGTCAACAGCTTCAGGTTCCTTGGTGTACACATCACCACACATGGACTGACAACACCACTGCCCTGGTCAAAAGTGTCCTGACCAGCTGCATCATGGCCTGGTATGGAAACTGCTCTGTTCATGACCACAAGACCCTTCAGAGAGTGGTGAAGACTGCCCAGTGCATCGCTGGAGACATCACCAAGGACCCCGATCACCACAGCCACGGACTATTCACTCCGTTACTGTCTGCATTTTAGAGTAGAATGTCCTTTTTAAAAAAAATCAACAGAACTGACCTTCTGTGTACTGACAATCTAATTATTAGCTGCCTAATGATTTATTCAGCCTACTTTTTGAACATACTGTATAATAAAACAGTTGATTAAAAAACAACTGACTTTTCCACAGTGCTACAAAAAATGTATCCTGGTGGGGTATGTTCCTGCACAGTCAGAATACTTGCGAACATAATAAATTAGCAAGTAAATCAGGGGTGTCAAACTCAATTTCTGGAGGGCTGTGTGTCTACTGGTTTTTGCTATTTCCTTTTAATTTGTGGCCAATTATGACCTAGACAACCAGGTTAGGGTAGTTCCTAACGAATCAACTAATCAACTATAAAGGAGGAGTAAAACCCCCCAGACACTCGTCTTTCCAGGACTGGAGTTCGACACGTGCAATAACTAAATATATAAATGAATAAACTGACAACTCACCACAGTTCTCCTCGTCTGCTTCATTTCCACAGTCATCGACACCGTTGCAGTGCATGAGCTGGGGCAGGCACATGCTCAGGTTGCCACAAGGAAAATATCCTAGGGGGCAGTTCGTCTTCTCCTCTGAGACGTTGAACGAAGTTCCTGCTGAAAATTCAAGAGCCGTGTTTCAATATCAAAGTTGGTGTCTCTCGATGAGGGTAAACACATACTACACTGAACAAAAATATAAACACAACATGTTAAGTATTGGTCCCGTGTTTTATGAGCTGAAAAAAAAAACCTCAGAGATTTTCCATACTTATTTCTTTCAAAATTTGTGAACAAATTTGTTTACATCCCTGGTAGTGAGCATTTCTCCTTTGCCAAGATATTCCATCCACCTGACAGGTATGGAATATCAAGAAGCTGATTGCACAGCATGATCATTACACAGGTGCATCTTGTGCTGGGGACAATGCCACAGATGTGTAAAGGTTTGAGGGAGCCTGCAATTGGCACGCTGACTGCATGAATGTCCAACAGAGCTGTAGCTAGAGAATTTTATGTTATGTTATTTTATGTTTCTCTATGATAAGCTGCCTCCAAAGTCATTTTAGAGAAGTTGGCAGTACGTCCAACCAGCCTCACAACCGCAGACCACGTTTAACCATGCCAGCCCAGGACCTTCACATCCGGCTTCTTCACCTGCGGGATCGTCTGAGGGGGAGATGTGTGTGTGTGTGGGGGTGGGTGGGTGGGTGGGGGGAGTGCTGAAGAGTATTTCTGTCTGTAATAAAGCCCTTTTGTGGGGAAAAAAATCTTTCTGATTGGCTGGGCCTGACTCCCCAGTGGGTGGGCTCGGGTGCCAAGTGGGTGGGCCTATGCCCCCAAGGCCCACCAAAGACTGCACCCCTGCCCAGATGTGAAATCCATCGATTAGGGCCTAATTCATTTATTTCATTTGACTTACGTCCTTATATGAACTGTAATTCAGTAAAAAACGTTTAAATGGTTGCATATTGCGTTCATATTTTTGTTCAGTATATAAGTTAGGAGTAGGAGCCCATAACACCACAGAAAATGAAAGAGCGGTTGACCATTTTAAAATGGGTGTATTTCCTGAGTGGGAGCACATTTAAATATTAAAGGAGCCCTCTAAAAATTATACACGTAAACATCTCACAGTATCGTCCACTCAAGGGGAGCTAGCTGTACATAATCAGTCAGTGAGCTCTGGATGTGTTTTTCCAAAACACTTCAGCGTTTTTCTAGCAATGTTTCAATTAGCAGTCAATTATGAAAATTTGTGAAACATGAAGTATTAACAGGACTCCCATGGTGTTCCGTTCACAGAGTTGATTTATTCACAGTTCAGAGTGTTTATGTGCTCTCTGGAGGATAGGTTAATTGCATCTGCTTTCATGATAATCAAACTAAACGGGTGTACTTTCACATACAAAGGCCACCCACTGCCTATATGTTCCTGAAATATACCTACATATCATACTGTAGTCGGTTATCTGTTTCTGAAGCACACAGGCCTGACTGCTTACGGGCTTGAACCTCAGTTTCCATCCCAACTTCCACAAAATAATCAAAAACCAATGCAAAGCTGCTGACTGGTTGAGTGCCTCGATTATGGATTATTAATCCATATTAAACCAATGGACCATATACTTTATTGTCCATTGGTTAGAACAGAAATGTGTCTTCTACCATTCCCAACACCCCCACATACACGCACGCACACGCACATGCACACTGAGAGGCACAGGGTCAGCCATGGTAAAGCACCCCAGGATGGAGAGCAATTGTGGGGGGTTAAGTGCCTTGGTCAAGGGCACATGGGACAGAGACCAGCAGCTGCCAGTTCAGTTCCATTACCATGTTTTGTGTCACCCGGCCCGGGGCTGCTGGTCTGTCTCTAACCTCTAGGCCTGGGGTCATCAACTAGATTCAGCCTTGGACCATTTTTTTCTTGAGAGGATGGTCATGGGGCTGGAAGATAATTACAAATCATTTTTAGACTACCAAGTGACGACAAGAATGAATCCCGAACAGATAAAATATTGACTAAAATATCAATTTCATATCTTGCTTAAATTTGTATACGATCACATTTATCTCTCTTTGGTACAGATTTCCAAAATTAAAATCACTTTTATTTCCATGGCTGATCAAAACTCATTTTCTCACGTCTATCTCTTGACCCTGGTTAGCAGTATGTTTTGAACATTGAATCGCAAAAAATTGCGGTATCGAGTCACAATACATATAGAATCGAGAGAATTGCAATACATATCGTATTGGCACCTGAGTATCATGATAATATTGTAGCGTGAGGTCCCTGGGAATTCCTAGCCCTAGTTGACACATGGTCATCATGGTTTACTGACCAGATAACAATTAAAAAAATAGGACATCTTTCCCAGTTGTCTTGATGTCATCATGAAAAGACATCTTTACCTGGTTATCCAATGCCTCTCCAATCAGAAAATGAAAATGACACATTTTCTCACTGAGATCATGAGCCTGAAGACTACATGAACCCTAAAGCCGGGTGTGTAACAGCTGATAGTGACAACGCCGTGCTTATTGTCAAGATGAACATGGTTATGTGCCATGGTAAGTAATTTGCATACCTAAGGACCTAAGGGCTTTGACAAACCACAGCCATGCACTTAATCAGAAATGTGACATGAGTGAGGGACCTAGAATCACAATCGCTCTAAAAAATTCACCTCTCAACCACGCAGGGTCTGATGTTGTGTAATACAGTATCAGGAGAAGGATGATTCCAACCATCCATCTGAGCTTATGCACAAGCTCACCTAAGGAAAACCAGTCTGCCGGCTGTAAACTATAGCCACCAAGAAACCGAGAAGAACTGCAGATCCTTGGATCTGCTGACCTTAGACGAGATACTGTGGAGCGTAAACATCTTATCCTACTTACTGTAGTTTTTCGCAGTCTGTGCAGGCTCAGTTTAGCTTAGTATCACCTTTGAAGTTCAGATGGGAACAATAATGGTTGGAATGGTAACTGACTGTAGGACTCACATGTAGCTATTATAAGAACTCCTGCAGAGCTAAGTGTTTCTTGCAGTAAAACTATAAACCAAATATACATTTGTCTCGGAAGCAGGAGTGAAAAAATATATAAATTAATTTCATCTTGAGGATGTGCGAATGTGCACTGACAATAAAAAGTTATGTTTAGCCTAAAATAGAAAAAAAATTAGGCAACATAAAGTCTGACAGTTTTTGACTTTTAACCACATAAAATATGCATCCAAAATTAATTGAAATACTATCAGAAGTGTGGTGGATCGTTTTCACAGTTTTTAATTTCCTTAAAACCGATCAACAAACCGATTAAGAAATTAGGAAATGTAGCACCGGAAAACTCTGAAAGTTTTTAAGCCTCAATTAGATATTATTCTGCTTATACATTCCAACATTCGATAGGCTATTTGTTAGTCAACTTGTCATATAATTAGATTCAAGCAGCTTCTCTTCTGTCATTATTTGATGCTCTAGAACAGGGTTTCCCAGACAATGCTAATTTGGTAAAATGGTTGTCTCAGGCAGTTATTGACAGGATGAATTAGCATCAGCGGCCAAAGTGAAAAAACGCAATTACTGGTAGCAGCAGTTCCATGGCACTTGGTCAACCCCTTGCCAATGGCTGTTCTGATGAATGCTCGTTCCACATCCCACAGTTTCCAGGGATTAATGGAGCATTAATGCTGGGTAGCATTAGCAAGGCTAACTGCTTGGTATCCAATGGAGAGGCTAATCTACTGTATTTGTGCCTTCCCTAGAGGCGTGCGTACATTAGGAAGAGCCAATGGCAGTCTTGGCAAATTTCTATTCTGCTGTGGTCAAATTCTGTAAGAAGGAAATTGCCCAGCTATAAAGGATGACGTCATATTGCTTTAATTTATAAATAGCCTAAAGGATATGTTTTTCTTACATCTAAATCTCTACTTTTGATGTAAATGGCATGTTATAGAAGGATCTAGACACCTTTTTGTGATATCATTTACCCTAAAGAGCAAATCACTTTCTCATACTTGTTCTGCAGTATGGTGGCACTGGAAAAACATGAACCAAGGCTCCAAAAACACCCAAGTACGTCCTTTTAGAAATGGCAAAGCTCTCAATATAGCGTTGCAGGTCTTAAGATGTTGTACACACGAAATTGTGTCATTCCAAACTTTATACGCAATGGTATATGTGTACAACATTGATTGATCTGCATCATTATACAGAATGATTTGCTGTTTAGAAAATAATTGAGATTTCTCCTTTGGTGTTGACAAAGTTCACCTTTAAGCTAATGAGCACAGCTTGTGGAATCTAGTTACTATACATCTCTCATGATAACCAAAGGGTATGAATAAAGATTCTTATTTTTCCTGATATACTGTATTATATTATACCAAGTGGCTGTCAATGTAACACTTATGCCTGATAAGACATCAGTGGAACACTTTCTCATTTTCTCCTTTCACAGTGGGATTACATCATTCAGTTAAGTTTTATTTTTCAGACCAAAGGAGCACTTAACCTTCTTAGATTGTCACTGGTATAAAATGTATGGATTATCTTTCAAAACTCATCTCTCATCTTTTCGAAGACAGAACACCTTTCCCGAAGACCTTAAAAAATGATCTGCATGCCTCACTGGTGCTGAACGTTCATATTTTACCACCAAAGATTACCAGATGTCGAGAAGAGATACATCAATTATCTTTCAGAAGTCCTTGCTCATCCATCCTAATAAGAGCTGCTTGTGTGTTTCCCTAACAAATCTTGAAACCATCTCTCTTGTGTAACATCTTTCAAAAGATATTTGCAAAGCTACTTATCCAACATCTGTTCCCACCATAGCAGGTGATGCAGTGAACGGCCTACGCCAATGTTGTAAAGCCACACAATCATGTCAGTTAAATTGCATGGTTGCACGTGGGCCATGTCATCAACTTCAACCTCAAAAGCCTCACTCCAGTCTAGTCATACTGGCTGACCATCCCAGATAATTGCATTTGACCTCAGCACATTAAAAGTCCTCTTCACCAGGGATAAAGGTAAATGCCAGTCAAGATGAAATTGTTGACACTGACAACCTTTTTCCAACATTCTCCCTCCGAGACATAAGCATGTCAAATACAGTAGTTGCTCTGAAAAGTTGAAGGGAAAGAGCGATCAATCTGTGTCTCTACTAGGGTCAAAAGGGAGATCTGCATATTGTTTCCATTTCAAGTTAGGGTAATTGACATAAAATATCCACCGCATTTACAGAGCCGTGTCATTCCAGATGCAGTACATTCCAGATACAGTATATCATAGAAGCCAAGTTCTATTTGTAAATGTCATGTGATGCACTTGCTACAATGTTCACTTTTTAGTTGGTGGCTGACTATTTGATAGTATTTGGAGTTTAATCCTCTCTGACATCTGCAATCGATATCAATCACATAAATACCACATAATCAAGTGTACCTTCACTTGCCCCTTCTTACCCCTATGGTGTCCAAATTAGGACAGCTTCCCAACTAACTAAAGTCCTAGTCCATTCCAAAAATCAAGGTTTGTCAGGCATTTTCCAATATTTAAAGTGGCCTGATGCTGAGATGAGTCCACCTTCCATGCCATCTGTTACAATAAAGTTCCAGATCAGCCCCAAATGAATGGGAAAGCTGACTCATGGTGACATTTGATAACGTTTGAAGAAAGAAGAAACATCTGCCACACTGATTTTGGAATGAAGTAGCACTTTAAATTAGTTTGCATGGGACACTTTAAAAGACATTTGCCTTTCATGTAGCCTGTGTGCTCAATTACTTTTTCATGCTGTTGGATTCTAGCTTGAAATATACTTATTCATGTTACAATACTAGAACTTATTGATTTCTTCACATGTATAAGGAATGTATATATTGGGGACAATGAAGGGTGGATAGAAGCTTGAGGTAGGGGAAGTGCAGAAAGTTAATATTCTGTTTGAACATGTTATTTTGTTACGAAGGAGGGAGGCAAAGGTCAACCGTCTGGTTTCAGTTTCTGATAACGCAGGCCAGCTGCGGAACTAGGGAGAAGCGAGGAATTCAAATCAACACTTGAAGAGACAAGAAACCTCTGGAAGGGGGGGCCGGAGGGGCCCAACCCAATGACCCTCCCACTACAGTCCTATTTCACATGGATACACTTTCAAGCCACAGGGAGGTTCGAGCATCAGGCAGGGCCATGACTACACCAGTGAGATGAACCAATTAAGTTCCTGCCTAGCAACAGAGATGTATTGGCTGTCTAGATGTGTAAGGAGTTGACCCTGCCTAGTAGGAGGTTATAAATATATGTGTTGTGTAAAGGGACACAACACTTTGCAGCTGCATGACCTAGTGGGTGAGGAAACTTACTTTGAGCTTTTCCTAGTCGTCCGTTTGAGTTTTTACTCTGTTTGTTCAGAACCTAACAATGCCAAATAAATCTGAATCAATACAAAAAGCATCTCTTGATCTGTGTACAAAATCCATGCAAATGAAAGTTATTTTGGTCTGCTGATGTTGACTAAGACTGATGTTGATCCGTTTCTCAGTCCATCTGTCAATGTGGACCCTTTCCAGCACCGAGCCGCAGAGCAACCTTGTGCTCTGCCAAACATTGGATGTTTCTTACAATATGTGTAATGCTAATACAGTATGTTCAATTATTGATTTTTCTAGTCAATATATGTTTGATATCTGAAAGTGTTAACAATGTTATTTAAGCATGACTCTCAGGGCCAAAATATTTGCCTTGCCAATTTGAGGAAAGCACAGTGCAAGACTAAAACATGTTAGATTTAATGTATGAGCAACAATATGTATCTCTATGGTATGAGCATCATGAAGGAGATGATTTCTATATCATTGACTCTCTACTGATGTTCATTCCACATCACTAAAATAACGTGAACAGTTATTTAAAAAGGTCCCATGACCTCAATACTCCTTTACAAACAAATTGTGGGAAAAGACAGTACATTATTTATATGACTGAGACCCTTGCAAATATCTCCAAACTTCATAAACAGCACCACCTCAACTACAATATCTGAATGCGAAACATCAGCAGTGTCACGTCCTGACCTTAGTTCCTTTTTTATGTCTCTATTTTAGTTTGGTCAGGGCGTGAGTTGGGGTGGGCATTCTATGTTTTTGTTCTATGTTTTGTTTTTCTGCTTTTGGCCTGCTACGGTTCCCAATCAGAGGCAGCTGTCAATCGTTGTCTCTGATTGAGAACCATACTTAGGCAGCCTGTGATCCCACTGTGATTTGTGGGTAGTTTTTTTCTGTCTCTGTGTCTGCACCAGACAGAGCTGTTTCGTTTTCGTTCGTTCTCTTGTTATTTTGTATTTCAGTTTAAATAAATATTAACATGGACACGTACGACGCTGCATATTGGTCTGATCCTTCCTACTCCTCCTCAGAAGAGGAGGAAACCCGTTACAAGCAGCCAGCAGTCATTAAGGCAATACAAATTCCCTTTGCCCCCATATCTATATGCAGGAGGGATAGCAAATCAACATCTGCACCGTGTGTGTTGTTTAACTTGACTTACTTGACTTAACTAGGTGATATGTATTTTAAAGGTTACTTGATTTAACTAGGTTATGATATGTATTTTTAAAGGGTTATACTGAAGCAATGTTATCTTTCACTTTATGTGCTCACTGCTCAGTATGTCTGTCCATAATAGTTGGATAATAAAGCACAACAATTCTCACCAGATGATTCAATTTCATGGTAGCTTATGAGCATGTTGAATGGGCAAATCATATCAAATTATGTCACGTGCCGAATACAATAGGTGTAGTAGACCTTACAGACTGAAATGCTTACTCACAAGCCCTTAACCAACAATGCGGTTTTAAAAAATGTTTAAAGTCAAAATAGATAAGTACATTTAAAAAAAATAAAGTAACATATAATTAAAGAGCAGCAATAAAATAACAATAGCGAGGCTATATACAGGGGGTGCTGGTACAGAGTCAATGTGTGGGGACACCGGTTAGTCGAGGTAATTGAGGTAATATGTACATGTAGGTAGAGTTAAAATGACTATGCATAGATAATAAACAGAGTAGCAGCAGTGTACAAGAGGGGGTGGGGGCAATGCAAATAGTCTGGGTAGCCATTTGATTAGCTGTTCAGGAGTCTTACGGCTTGGTGGTAGAAGCTGTTATCTGTTAAGAAGCCTTTTGAACCTAGCCTTGGCGTTCCGGTATCGCTTGCTGTGTGGTAGCACCAGGCGGTTCTGGCCACGGAGAGAGTGACCACACAGTCATCCGGAACAGCTGATGCTCTCATGCATGTTTCAGTGTTACTTGCCTCGAAGCAAGCATAGAAGTAAATTAGCTCGTCTGGTAGGCTCGTGTCACTGGGAAGCTCGCGGCTGTGCTTCCCTTTGTAGTCTGTAATAGTTTGCAAGCCCTTCCACATCCGACGAGCGTCTAAGCTGGTGTAGTAGGATTCAATCTTAGTCCTGTATTGACACTTTGCCTGTTTGCACATTTTCGTCTGAGGGCATAGCGGAATTTCTTATAAGCTTCCGAGTTAGAGTTCCACTCCTTGAAAGCGGCAGCTCTACCCTTTAGCTCAATACGGATGTTGCCTGTAATCCATGGCTTCTGGTTGGGGTATGTACATACAGTCACTATGGGGACAACGTCATTGATGCACTTATTGATGAAGCCAGTGACTGATGTGGTGTACTTCTCAATGCCATCAGAAGAATCCCAGAACATATTACAGTCTGTTCAAGCAAAATAGTCCTGTAGTTTAGCATCTGCTTCATCTGACCACTTTTTTATTGACCGAGTCACTGGTGCTTCCTGCTTTAGTTTTTGCTTGTAAGCAGGAGGATAGAATTATGGTTAGATTTGCCAAATGGAGGGCGTAGGAGAGCTTAGTACACGTCTCTGTGTGTGGAGTAAAGGTGGTCAAGAGTTTTTTTCTCTCTGGTTGCACATTTAACATGCTGGTAGAAAGTAGGTAAAACTGATTAAATTGTCCCTGCATTAAGGTCCCCAGCCACCAGGAGCAACACCTCTGGATGAGCATTTTCCTGTTTGCTTATGGCCGTATAAAGCTCATTGAGTGCGGTCCTAGTGCCAGCATCAGTTTGTGGTGGTAAACAGACAGCTACGAAGAATGTAGATGAAAACTTTCTTGGTAAATAGTGTGGTCTACAGCTTATCATGAGATACTCTACCTCAGTTGAGCAAAACCTTGAGACTTCCTTATATTTTGTGCAACAGCTGTAGTTTATAAATTTACACAGACTGTCACCCCTTGTCTTACCGGAGACAGCTGTTCTATCCTGACGAAAAAGTGTGAAACCAGGAGCTGTATGTTATTCAGGTCATCGTTCTGCCACAACTCAGTGAAATAGATATTACAGTTTTAATGTCCCGTTGGTAGGATTTGCGTGCTCGTAGTTGATCTGTTTTATTATCCAATGATTGTACGTTGGTTAATAGAACCGATGGTAAAGGCAGATTACCCACTCGCCGCCGGATCCTTACAAGGTACCCAGACCTACTTCCCCGACATTTCCGTCTCTTTCTCTTGCGAATGACGGGGATGAGGGCCTTGTCGGATGTCCAAAGTAAATCCTTTGCATCCGACTCGTTAAAGAAAAAATCTTCTTCCAGTAATGGGGTGAGTAATCACTGTCCTGATATCTAGAAGCTATTTTCGGTCATAAACATTATGTACAAAATAAGTTACAAATAACCTTTTTAAAAACACACACAATAGCGCAAATGGATAAGGGACCGTAAAACGGCAGCCATCTCCTCCTCCTCCGGTGCCATGTATGCATGTGGGCACTGGAATGGATCCAACCTAGACATTTTTATTTAGAAATAATCGTGCTACGTTTGCTTCAGTTGCATTCCATTAATGAGAGGAAAGAAACGCAAAACTGGCACCTGTCATTATTTCCCGCACTTACTGATCACAATGATTTGTTTATGCTCTTTTCGGTTATACTATTTGTCCCTCCTCTCTTATTTAAAGATGGAGTCCAGACAGGATACTTTAGGATACCTTCTGAATGGACCTTCGTTTTTCCAAACTGCCACCTTTATTTTTTCATTAAATTGAGTTTATGACGGAGGCCTGATGTTCTTTATTCTAGATGTGAAGATATTACAACATCATGTCTAGGTGATACAAGGCTACACCAATGACAGTGCATTCAGAAAGTATTCAGACCCCTTGACGTTTCACACATTTTGCTACGTTACAACCTCATTCTAAAATGGATGAAATACATATTTCCCTCATTAATCTACACACAATACCCCATAATGGCAAATCAAAAACAGGTTATTAGAAATGTTTGCAAATGTATTAAAAATACAAAACAGAAATACTTACACCTTGCATAAGTGTCCAGACCCTTTGCTAAGATACTCAAAATTGTTCTCAGGTGCATCTTGTTTCCATTGATCATCATTGAGATGTTTCTACAACTTGGAGTCCACATGTGGTAAATTCAATTGATTGTACATGATTTGGAAAGGCACACACCTGTCTATATAAGGTCCCACAGTTGAAAAAATTGTCCGTAGATCTCAGAGACAGGATTGTGCCGAGGCACAGATCTGTGGAAGGGTACCAAATATTATCATTGAAGGTCCCAAAGAACACCTCTATCATTCTTAATTGGAAGAAGTTTGGAACCACCAAGAAAGACTCTTCCTAGAGCTGGCCGCCCGCCAAACTGAGCAATCGGGGAGAAGGGCCTTGGTCAGACCTTGACCAAGAACCCAATGGTCACTCTGACAGAGCTCCAGAGTTACTCTGTGGAGATGGGAGAACCTTCCAGAAGGACAACCATCTATGCAGTGGCCAGATGGAAGCCACTCCTTAGTAGTTTGCTTGTAGTTTGCTAAAAAGCACCTAAAGAACTCTCAGACAATGAGAAACAAGATTTTCTGGTCTGATAAAACCAAGATTAAAATATTTGGCCTGAACGCCAAGCTTCACCTCTGGAGGAAACCTGGCACCATCCCTCTGGTGAAGCATGGTGGTGGCAGCATCATGCTGTGGGGATGTTTTTCAACGACAGGGACTGGGATGCTCGTCAGGATCGAGGGAAAGATGAACGGAGCCAAGAACAGAGAGATCCTTGATGAAAATCTGCTCCAGAGCATTCAGGCCCTCAGACTGGGGTGATCCTTCCAACAGAACAACAACCCTAAGCACACAATGCAGGAGTGGCTTTGTGACAAGTCTCTGAATGTCCTTGAGTGGCCCAGTCTGGACTTGAACACGATCGAACATCTCTGGAGAGACTTAAAAATAGCTGTGCAGCTATGCTCCCCATCCAACCTGACAGATCTTGAGAGGATCTGCAGAGAAGAATTGGAGAAACTCCCCAAATACAGGTGTTCCAAGCTTGTAGCTTCATACCCAAGAAGACTCAAGGCTGTAACCGCTGCCAAAGTTGCTTCAACAAAGTACAGAGTAAAGGGTCTGAATACTTATGTATTTTTTTTCTGAAACCTGTTTTTGCTTTGTCATTGTGGGGCATTGTGTGTACATTGATGAGGGGGGAAAAACAGTTTCATCCATTTTAGAATAAGGCTGTAACAGAACAAAATGTGGAAAAGGTCAAGGGGTCTGAATACTTTCCGAATGCACTGTAAGAAGGGCTACACTGATCACTTATGCTTGGCTTCAAAATGTATAGGTGTCCCCATAGGCCTAATACTTAAATTGAGGAAATGTGAATATAATAATTATTTTAGCGATGCACGGTCGACGTCCCTCCTAATATAAAGTCCCCCCCACCCTGCTGATGTGAGCTGCTTTAGAGCACACTTGCATTAATACGTGTTTACGGATGAGACAGGGATTTATTTATTTTATTGAACCTTTATTTAACTAGGCAAGTCAGTTTAGAACAAATTCTTATTTACAATGACGGCTACCCAGGCCAAACCCTAACCCGGACGACGCTGGGCCAATCGTGCGTCGCCCTATGGGATTCCCTGCTTTCAAATCTGTTGCCTAAATGGGTTTCATTAAATAGGCCTAGGCACTATATTTTTTGTATTGCACATTTAATTAAACTGACGCATATATACGCTAGCATACGGTGGATTAACAGCCCAGCCTAAGAATTAACTCCTGATTTACACATTTCTGTCTTCACTGTTTCCCTCTTGCGCAATTCATGCATCTCCTCTGGCATCTCCACTGGCCTCTCTCTCTCCATCCTCTCTCTATTCCTCTTATAGCTCTTGATCAGTTGCCTAGCCCAATGCGTGTTCCAGAAATGGCAATTTTTGTCAATAAAAATATATATACAATTGGGGAAAAAGCACCTTGCTCTTGTTTGCTGGATATAAAATAGGCTACAGTGTTCACACAGTGAACTGGCAGGGACGTTTGAATGGCGAGAGCTTTCTTGGTGTGATGTGATCACATTGGCTGGTGGTAAAAATGCAATAAAGAAGCCCATCTTGTATGGCAGAAGGAGATTATTTGTTCAAAAATCTAATAAGTAATCCAATAAGGATCTGCTGAGATTTTTGTCTGGTTTTCCTTATATGCCTATGGTATGCCTGTGGTATACAGTGTGTGTTAATTTATATGCCTTATGTGACATACACAATTGAAAACATGCTTGTGGCCATTTACTACAAAGATACAGTATATAATATTATGAGAAACATTTATGTTTTGACAATGTAACCTCTACAAAAGAAATGGTTTCCTTTATAGGTTTTACATTGTCTTTTACAAGTCAACATATAAAACAACATGACAATTATTAGGGATGGGACTCGCTAGTATCGTGTCAAGGAAACAAAACACAAAGCGGATTTTTACTTCTATAGGAAAACAGTCCTAATGTTGGAAACAAACGTCATTATGTTGTCATCCAGAGTCACAGTTACTTATTTTCCAAGCTAAAGCACACAACATACAGCAGGTTTTTAAAGGACCAAAGAGTTTGGTCTAGAGGGCTGCATTCCTGTAGTACTGAGAGATTAAATGCATTATTTTGGTTATATAATAACTAACTGACCAACATTTACTTGAATTCTATTTATTTAGTTCTGTGTTTTTTGTAACCCAAACATGGCGTTTCTCTAGAGAGAAATCAAATCATTCACCAGATGAAAATGAAGTCAAGATCTATATTGGGACGCTGGGCTGAAGAGTTGTAATTTTCATTAAGAAAATATTCAACCTAGTTCAGTGCAGAAACGTGGTAATAAACTACAATGACCATATTCTATTGCGCCTGTTCTTTTCCAGCTGGGACACAGATGGATAGACGTTTAGCCTGCTATGTTAGGTTAGATACACACAGACTGCATACGATACCACATAAGAGAGGAAGGTACACAACACAACGATGAGAAGAGGGATAGAGAGTTTATGAAAGAATGCCTTCTCTACTTTGACGAACGAGAAAAAAACATTTCAGACAGCGCTGCGGTATACTTAGGCAGGTTAGTCTAGATAAATAGGATGTACAGTATGTGGAGAACCGAAATAACATTATATGGTTGTCTGGCTGGCTGTTACTGCCTGAGCAGAGATGAGATGATGACTTGGAGGAATAAAAAATTATAAAGTCGTCATATAAAACTAAATAGTGGAATATATTTTATTATTTAATAGTACTTTCCTATTTTTCTATGTGAACCTTAGAGAGAAAATTTCGTATTTTCAATGTTTTTTGCATTGCATTTAAAAAGCTCTAATCATTTTAAGGTCATTATTTCATAATGAGTTTAATGTTTTTTTTTTAAAGAATTGAAACCGAAAACCGTGATTATGTTTTAAATAGTCTAAACCGAAACCGTAACCATGTCAAAAAGCACTTTTCATGCTATGGTGGAGAGTGGGGGTCAGACAGGCAATTTTGTGCAGAAAATATTTTTGTGATCCTTCAGATTATCTGCTTTGTATGCGTTAGCCTACCTATTGTATTCAGAGCACACCTTTGTCACATTATTCACACACACTCATTACACTGCCTAGAAATAAATATTGATCACCTATATTTGTTTCCGTCTGAAAATCATCTCACTCTCTAGCTGAAAATGTTTGTAGTCCAGACCTACTCTCTGTTATGAAGCTACATATATATATGTATGTTTTATTTGAGGCTTATTTATTATTATTTTCAAGTGCTTTGAGATTCTTTCTGTACTGAAAAGCACTATAGAAGCTGAATATATTATAATTATTGTTGTTATGAGACTGAGAAAGTGTTGCCGTTTTAAAGCTAATTTCCATGAATGGTTTATGACAGGTTCATATGCTATCTGAGGGTTGGGGTTTCACAAAACTCATGGGGGTGTGTGCTAAGTCTGGAGTCTGGATTGGACCATATGCACAGCAAGGCAATTATATACCATAACAAATTAATTTTCCTGAGTTTTCTTATTTCGTCCGTCAATGTCATAATAGGGCATTTACAAGTCATTTCATCTGTCAAGTGTCCCACAGTATTTCCAATAGCAAGGTATATAGTATATGATGCATTTAGCTGCTTCTATTGCAATATAGGCTGCACTTATTGCAAGTCTAAGAAATTGGATCTAAGCAAACTTCCAGAAAGCCTATCAAAATTAAATGCAAACAATGTCAGAATTGGAGGGGAAAACAGAGACTATACTAGAAACCCTAGTATCAATCAATATTGATACATTTCACATTTAACAAACTTATGTGCAACATATAATTAGAATAAACATACCTGTCACTCCATACATGAGGATCCAAGTGACATAAGCTTGCATGATATTTAACTGTAACAGCAAACACGAGAAAAAATAAGTTTTAGTTTTCTTGCAAGCCCCCAATGCGTAAAAACGGTAGACCAAGAACTGCGGTTACCATGATGGGCTAGGCTACTTGGTAGTTGAGAAATAATGTCAATCAAGATGAGGTTGGCAAGCAAGCTAAGTGGCGTGTCTTGTGCCAGCAGGAGAGAAAACGATTCGCAACTGCTCCAGAGAATCAATTGCCATCAACTGGAGCGCTGAAATCTCCACTGCTACTCTAGGACTAGTGCGAACCGTTTGTCATCGACAGAGGAAGAGGGAGACAGGGGAGAGCGAGAGAGAGAGACATACATAAATATATATATATATATATATACATATACAGAGAGAGAGAGAGAGTGCGTGTGAGACAGAGAGGAAGATTACAGGCTGTGGCCATACTGTAGTTTGTGTCTGCAGGTAAAACGATGAAAACAGTTTCCATAAATGCATTTTTACCACAGCAATGAAGATGTTTGATGCAAAAAAAAGTTCCTTACTAAGTGTAGACTCAGCGATATGATGTAGGTGCACAAAGTAAACAGCATAGTGGGTCAATTTCCACAATAACTAAGAGCGTTGAAACATGAGAATGAACTTCTTAGCTGATTTGGTCGATTACCTACCATGCTCTAACCAAAAACGTGGCTATTTTTGTCTTAGCTGGAAAGCTGTTTGCTGACAGATGAAAACATAATTGCAGATTTACAAAATATTTGCACCAGCTGGTGCCTGGTTTTTACAGCAGGGGTTAAAAGCCACAAACTGTTTTAATTTACACTTGTCTACAATGCCTTCTTATTTTCCCTATTTGTTCTTCCTCCTGTATATGGTAGAGAGAAAAACAGTATAGAACAGGTGCAAACTTTTTCCCTGGCCATAAGTTTAATATTTCAACCCATTGTGTAGAAAATGCTGATAAGACAATAATACTGAAATAGCTTCAGGTCGGACACAATTCATTTAGAACCAAACAATTATTTGATTAACATCAGAAACAGTGCTGAGCTATGGTTTTCAATTATGCCATTTCTCACACTTCACACTCTGACATTGATAAGCTTGCTCCAGTTCATTTCTGTATTTTTTTAAATTCAGTAACATACTTGTTGAGTGGCATTGATGGTGCACGGAAAACTGACGCAGCAATGTCCTGTAGCGAATATGGGAGGAGGGGGGGGGGTAGACCAACTGGGCCTTAAACTCAGATCCGGTCCAACCCCTTAGAAATGGCACCAGGAGGTCCGGACCTCTTGATAAGATTGCTAGGGGGTGTTAAAGGTAGATACAGTACAGTAGGCCTACATTTGCACACAAGGATATACATTACACCGTAGATTAACTCAGAAAATAAACTCAGCAAAAAAATAAAAGTCCCTATCTTTCAAAGATAATTCGTAAAAATCCAAATAATTTCACAGATCTTCATTGTAAAGGGTTTATACACTGTTTCCCATGCTTGTTCAATGAACCATAAACAATTAAAGAACATGCACCTGTGGAACGGTCGTTAAGACACTAACAGCTTACAGACGGTAGACAATTAAGGTCACAGTTGTGAAAACTTAGAACACTAAAGAGACCTTTCTACTGACTCTGAAAAAACACCAAATGAAAGATGTCCATGGTCCCTTGCTCATCTGCATGAATGTGCCTTAGGCATGCTGCAAGGAGGCATGAGGACTGCAGGACTCCAGGGTAATAAATTGCAATGTCCAATTGAGACGCCCAAGACAGTGCTACAGGGAGACAGGACGGACAGCTGATGATCCTCGCAATGGCAGACCACGTGTAACAACACCTGCACAGGATCGGTACATCCGAACATCACACCTGCGGGACAGGTACAGGATGGCAATAACAACTGCCTGAGTTACACCATGAACGCACAATCACTCCATCAGTGCTCAGACTGTCCACAATAGGCTTAGAGAGGCTGGACTGAGGGCTTGTAGGCCTGTTGCAAGGAAGGTCCTTACCAGACAACACTGGCAACAACGTCGCCTATGGGCACAAACCCACCGTTGCTGGACCGGACAGGACTGGCAAAAAGTGATCTTCACTGATGAGTTACAGTTTTGTCTCACCAGGGGTGAGGGTCAGATTCGCGTTTATCGTCGAAGGAATGAGCGTTACAATGAGGCCTGTACTCTGGAGCGGGATCGATTTGGAGGTGGAGTCATGGTCTGGGGCGGTGTGTCACAGCATCATCGGACTGAGCTTGTTGTCATTGCAGGCAATCTCAGACACCCCCCTCTCTCATGTGGCACCCTTCCTGCAGGCTCATCCTGACATTACCCTCCAGCATGACAGTGCTACCAGCCATACTGCTCATTCTGTGCGTGATTTCCTGTAAGACAGGAATGTCAGTGTTCTGCCATGGCCAGCGAAGAGCCCGGATCTCAATCCCATTGAGCACGTCTGGGACCTGTTGGATTGGAGGGTGAGGGCTAGGGCCATTCCCACCAGAAATGTCTGGGAACTTGCAGGTGCCTTGGTGGAAGAGTGGGGTAACATCTCAGCAAGAACAGGCAAATCTGGCAAATATTTACACATGTTAAGTTTGCTGAAAATAAATGCAGCTGACAGTGAGAGTATGTTTCTTTTCTTGCTGTGTTCATGTAGAACAAGAGTTAGAAATATATGTGGACAGCACCTTCAATCTTCAAAACAGAAGCTGCTGAACATTGGAGCAAAACTAGATATACCTGTTTTTGTCTTTACTGACAGTGCTAGCCTAGAGTGTGGGAGGCTGACGTGCGATTGAATGAAGGCTACTTACTCCCCTTCCTCCTTATTTGTATTCTCAACAAAGCTTCAGTCCATCACTCCAATACATCAAACCTGTACTGTATTGACAACTAAAGGACTGCTTGTTACCAAGTCATGAGAGCAGAGTCGATTAGCCGTATAGAGTGGCACAATAACGTTCTAATGCTGAATTGTAAATTGCGTTGTTTGGATTCTGGATGCTGATTGGTTGACAGCAGGGAGCTATAGCCCCGCAATCCCCGCATTATGCGGGTAATGCCTGTTAATAGCTCCATTAGATTTATCAATGCGCATCCACTGTCCCACAGCCCAGTCAGTCAATTTATAAACTTAATCTTCCCAGGAAAAAAGCGCCTCGATAAATGTTCCCTATGCAACTAGACTAACATTTGGTTTACAACAGTCGGGATTTGTCTAAACTCTAAACCTTGCTGTCAGCCTCTCCAAACTGTGAAACAATGTTGCATTTTTTTTTACATCACCACCATAGCATGCATATATAACTTGATGAGACTGACAGCTTCTCTGAGCCAGCAAAATTATTTTATCAGGATCATTAAAATGGTCATCGTTAGTTACTGCAGCCACAAAGTCATAAACCCCGCCCATATCTACAATCTCTCCTTATTATTTCAACCCTAACCCTATCCCTAACCTCAACCACACTGCTAACCTTATGCTTAACCCTACATTTAATTAAGACCATAAAGCAACATTTACTTTTCATGAATTTTTACAATATAGACAATTTTGACTTTGTGGCTGTGGGAACTAGGGGAAGTCCAAAAGAAATGGCAATAGAAACAAAGGTAAAACAAATGAAAGTGCACATACACTCTTAAAAAAATAAGTTGCTATCTAGAACCTAAAATATTTCTTTGTCTGGCCTCATCAGATAACAATTTGAAGAACCCTTTTCTACCTGGAACCCAAAAGGGTTTTCTGATGGGGACATCCAAAGAACCCGTTTGGAAGCCTTATTTATAAGAGTGTTGGCAACCATTTTAGTTAAGTGATCATGCCAGAGAAGCTGGTGATTGAAGGATATATTCGTCAAGGGCCAGCAAACCATGCCAATATATCCTCCAAACACCGGCTTTGGGGACATTATCACTTTTATACAACAGATTATCAACATATTCAAATAAGGATTTACATATTTTCATTACAAACTTTCATTCATTCATGATATTTCATCCTTCCACAAGATTTAGTCAAAGTAGCTGCATTTTGTTTAAGCGTTTGTTTAAGCGTAATTGTAATTGTCTGCATCATTTCTAATCCCCCATATAGTTTTGTAAATATATATATATACATATATACACATATACTACATGAAAACTAAATGTTAGTGTCACGCCCTGACCTTAGAGAACCTTGTTTATTCTCTATTTGGTTAGGTCAGGGTGTGACTTGGGTGAGCAAATCTATGTTTCTATTTCTTTGTTGGCCTAGTATGGTTCCCAATCAGAGGCAGCTGTTTATCGTTGTCTCTGATTGGGGATCATACTTAGGCAGCCCTTTTCCCCACCTTAGATTTGTGGGATCTTGTTTGTGTGTAGTTGCTTTCTGCACTGCATGTAGAGTTACGTTTGTGTTTGTATTTTGTAGTTTTTTTTGGTGTCTTTTAAATAAAAGTAAAATGTACGCCTACCACGCTGCACCTTGGTCCAATCCCTCTCTAAACGATCGTGACAGTTAGTCTAAAAGAAATGTGAGATCATTTCCAGATGCTTTTTATAGAGGAGATCAAGTATATATAGTGCTGGGCTGATGAGACAGTGGATTGCACAATCAGATGGAACAGAGAAAATAGGCATTTTAACATCATAGATTTAGCTGGTGGTAACTTGTGGAATAGACACTGGCTGGAATGCGGTTTTAACCAATCAGCATTCAGGATGAGACCCAGCCGTTGTATAAAAAACACAGTAAGGCCCTCGAACCTGGAAATTATCGATAACACCCTCCTAAGTGCTGTTTCCTCTGCCCTCTTTGCATTGGGCCTAAGAAACAGGCCTTATAGTCGGCAGTTATCTGGTTCTCAAGCCTTAATTATATTGCTTAAGTAGGGCATGGAATCCTCAAAACGTACGTCAATGTATTGGGCTCACATAGGGAAGGGGGATTGCTATTATCACGACACTAGGCGAGACCCAGATGCAGACACAGGAGGCAGATGGTTTGAGCTCTGGTTTTTATTATAATCCAAGGGATGGACAAAAGGCAGGTCGGGGACAGTCAAGCGTTCATAGCCAGGGCAGAGTCCAAAACGGTACAGGGCGGCAGGCAGGCTCGAGGTCAGGGGCAGGCAGAATGGTCAGGCAAGCGGACTCAGAGTCAGGACAGGCAAGGGTCAAAACCAGGAGGATGAGAAAAAGAGAGACTGGGAAAAGCAGGAGCTGAGAGAAAACCACTGGTTGACTTGGCAAACAAGACGAACCGGCACAGACAGACCGAAAACACAGGTATAAATACCCAGGGGATGAGTGGGGAAGATGGGTGACACCTGGAGGGGGGTAGAGACAAGCACAAGGACAGGTGAAACAGATCAAGGTGTGACAGCAAAACATGCATTATTGTCAGTAAGGGTTTCTGTGACTAAGCATTACCATTCCTTCCTTGGGGCCTGTGTTCTGATATGGCCTAAGGCAGGGGTCGGCAACAGGCGGCCCGCTCCTCGAAAACCATCCTGCAAGTGTTTGTTTTTTACTCCAAAAATGTTCATATAAAAAAAAAATATATATAGTTAATACTTATTTTGCTTGGGGGGAGATTGAGTTTTTGGAGGAAAAAAAAAAACTAAAATCACAAGGAATTAAGATTTATACATATTTTTTTGTGGAAATCTGTTCACCAAGTATTCCCACAAATAAAAAAAGAGACATATACTGCATATACCAAACATGAGGAACAACTTCCTAATATTGAGTTTCACAACCTCTTTTGCCCTCAGAACAGCCTCACTTTGTCAGGGCATGGGCCCTACAAGCTGTCAAAGTGTTCCACAGGGATGCTAGCCCATTTTGACTCCAATGCTTCCCACAGTTGTGTCAAGTTGGCTGGATGTCCTTTGGGTGGTGGACCATTCTTGACACGCATGGGAAACTGTTGAACGTGAAAAAACCCCAGCAGCGTTGCAGTTCTTCACCAAAACCGTTGCGCCTGGCACATACTACCGTGCCCCGTTAAAATGCACTTAAATATTTTGTCTTGCCCCATCCACCTTCTGAATGACATACATAAACAATCCATCTCTCAATTGTCTGAAGGCTTAAAAATCCTACTTTAACCTGTCTCCTCCCCATCATCTACACTGATTGAAGTGGATTTAACAAGGGACATCAATAAGGGATCATAGCTTTCACCTGGATTCACCTGGTCAGTCTGTGTCATGGAAAGAGCAGGTGTTCTTAGTGTTTTGTCGACTCAGTGCATGTGATCGTGTCTCAATGTAATCAAGATATACACTTATTGTTATGTTCAAATACAATCTCTTTTTGGGCTTAGTTGTGGTCAATTTGCAGTATCCAAATGTATTACATTTACGTTCCGGCCTGACGACCATCCTCTCCGAGAAAAATCGGCCCTCAACTAAATCTAGTTGCTTACTCCTGGCCTAGGGGTTTTGGCAGGACAGAGTGAACTATCCCTGCTATCTGCCATGCAGCTTGTGTGTCCATCTTATCACCCTCTCTCCAGCAGCTTCAAAGGTACCTGTGAAATGAGTCTCGTTGCTATGAATTTACATGTAATTTCACGTGACCGTCACGTGTGTCCTTGTGTCAACCTTTTGCTAGGTTTAACTTGTTAGGAACATTTGGAACATTTGGGGTAACAGGAAGTAAAGTAAAACCAGAAAGTGTCATCAAGATTGTGTGTGGTAAGATTGATTGAAGTCGAATGTTGATATGGTCCATCAGACATGCATTGTCAACATGCTTGTTATATAATCGACAGAAACAAACAATAGGCTACAATGTGAATGGTGTGAACCCAATATTTTTCAGGTGTCACTATCAGGCAGTGTAACCAGGCAAGTGGGATTTTTTGACCTAAGGAAATAGGAATTTGGAGTGTATTCACAGTGCAACTTACTGTAAATCCTGTGAGATAAAAATGTCCTCATTTTTTTTAATTGCAAGGATTCCATAGCTCCTATTTTGTCAATTCCAAATTCAGCTTCAGCTCAAGCTAAAAGTGTGGGTATTGTCTCGCTCAGCGTCAAACATTAAACATAGGAAATCGAATGAGAAAAGTTGCCTCACGCTATCTTAGTAAATAAAAGTGTGATTACAGATTGTAATATGAAGTACATATTAATTCATAGGAACATATTTGAATTGAAGAGTTTTGATAACAGTTGACATAGCTTAGAGTATGACAGTAAATACTGGTTGGTCTTTGTGCTATGACAATGGCGCTGGGCCATGAAGGCAGTGTCACCCGCTGCCAACCTTGCAAACACAATTGTCTTCTTTTTAGCTCGCCTCATTACTGATTGGGGTCGTGAACTTTTGTGCCGTATCTCATCTGAGGTCACTTGAATTCTCTACCTCTCTTATGTGGGCCATGAGGGCAGTGTCACATGCCACGGCATGGTCGCTGCCAAACTTGCCAACACAATCGTCTTCTTTTTGAGCTCGCCTCATTACTGATTGGGGTCGTGAACTTTTCTGCGGTATCTCTCCTCTCACAAAACATTGAGTACTGTACATCTGAGGTCACTTGAATTCTCTACTTCTCTTATGTAGCCTTGGATATACCCTAGCTACAATACAATTAATTTATTTTCATTGCCATTTGGCCTCCATATGGCTGCACTGCATTGAGAGTATGTTAAGAATACACTGAAAAGGTTTCTTTTCTTTCTGATAAACCTATGTTGATTCAATTCTAGAATTTTATCCACACAGTCAGTCGAGTAAAGTACTTGAGTAAAAATACTCCCCCCCCCCCACCCCACCCCCCACCACTGAGTCCCTGTCCTTCGGCTCTTTGTATACGTATAGCCAACCACTGACTTTCTAATATACTTTTCTGTCAGGGATTCATTGCTGAAGCCTTGACATAGATTAAATTGGCAGTATTTGCATCTTAAAGTTCCAATGCAGTATGGTCTATTAACCAATTTACCACATGGTGATGTCAAAACTCTCGCCCTTTCAAAACTGCTGATTAACCTCTTGATACTACTCATCCCGGGTCCGGGTGGGTATGTAACAGTATAACTTTAGACCGTCCCCTCGCCCATACCCGGGTGCGAACCAGGGACCCTCTGCACACATCAACAACAGTCACCCACGAAGCATCGTTACCCATCGCTCCACAAAAGCCACGGCCCTTGCAGAGCAAGGGGAACCACTACTTCAAGGTCTCAGAGCAAGTGACGTCACCGATTGAAACTCTATTTTAGCGCAAACCACCGCTAACTAAGCTAGCCGTTTCACATCCGTTACACGCAATCATCAACTATGCTAATTAGTGTCAGTTGATGACAATTCTCCCGGATCTGGAATGGGTAGTTCCAAGATTATTGTATAACTGCGCCGAATACATCTGTTTGTCCTACAGCTATTGGAAGCAGTAATCATGAGCCTATAAACCAGATTTACACTGTTAGCACTGAGGCAGTGTGCAATAGTAGTAAGACCACTTTATGCAGCTCACCCTGCACTTTCAGCTCCAATGTAAATAACATGAGTAAGTCTACCTCTGCTAAGCTTCCCAGTAAAGCATTAGAAACAATCAAGCAACCCAGAAAAGTGCTAAAAACAGCCCATATTAACATTTGTAGCCTAAGAAACAAGGTCCATGAAGTCAATAACTTTCGTATAACAGATTACATTCATATTCTGACTATTTCTGAAACTCACTTAGATGATACCTTTGATGATACAGTGGTAGCAATACATGGTTATAACATCTACCGAAAAGAAATGCCAACGGAGGCGGTGTTGCGGTCTATATTCAGAACCACATTCCTGTAAAGCTTAGAGACAATCTAATGTTGAATAGTGTTGAAGTAATATGGCTACAGGTTCATCTGCCTCACTTAAAGCCCATTCTTGTGGGAAGCTGCTAAGCTGTTAGCTGTTCTAACAGTCAGTATCTGGATAATTTGTGTGAAATGCTTGATAACGTATGTGATATCAACAGGGTGATTTAAATATTGACTGGCTATCATCAAGCTGCCCACTCAGGAAAAAAACTTCATACTGTAACCAGTGCCTTACAACCCAGATCAGGTTGTCAGTCAACCTAACAGGTTAAAAGCTCCTGTGTAGATTGTATTTTCAACCAGAAACGATCAGGAAAAAACACTGATCACATTTATTTTACACTTTTACAGTGCTGTTGTACTACATGATATAACACACAGGAAAAACAGAATTTTGATTGCACTTTCAATATTCCTTCCCTTTTATTAAGTGGCTCCCCGACCTGCAAATTGGACTGGGATTTAAAAAAAAGAAAATACATGATTTTATTAAACTGGAAAAGTTGCTTAGGTTGGAAATCATACTGTGCCTTGTACTCTAAATGAATGCAGTTTAGCCGTATATTGCTTAAAATAAGTTTGCTTATAGAGTTGTATTTTGACACAACCAGCATTTTAATGATTACCTTCTTACCTGACAATAAAAGCACATGTTCAACTTTAAAAACATTTATGGAGTGCCAATTAATGAGATTCTCCGGTACTTTTGTATACTTTTGAGCCAGTAGTACTAAAAGTAGCACTCATGAGCCAAAAGGGAATCACCGAAAATTGCAGATATGTGCAGCACCTCATTGCTCACTCTCTTTCACTCTGCTATGTGTTGATCTTGCTAGCTGTCAGTCAAATGGCAAGGGGCTGAAGGTCATTGGCTAGAACTCAAAAAGCTAGGGGGCTTGGAGCAGCACAGCTTCCAGAAAAAGTCGTTTTCAAGCTAGGGATTTTGTGGCTAACTGATGTACAATTACTTGAATGGTTCTAGGCAACAGGTTTCCACAAAATAAAGTGTGACCGGGAAATGCTGTAAGTTAAAATGACTCTATCTATTTTGAAAGATGAGGTGTTAAAGATTATAATAAATAGGCCAACTGCTTTGATGTCATATAAGCAAGCCAAATGCCTGTGCATGTCATGTTGTGTCTTGTTTCTGTCCTTTCCCTTCACCCTGTCTCCCTCTGCTGGTCGTTATTAGGTTACCTTTTCTCCCCCTCTTTCCCCCAGCTGTTCCTTGTCTCCTCCTAACTACCTCGTCACCCCTTTTCCCACCTGTTCCCTTTTTCCCTCTGATTAGTCCTCTATATCTCTCTCTGTTTTTGTTTCTGTCTTTGTCGGATTCTTGTTTGTGTTGTTCATGCCTGAACCAGACTATCGTCATGTTTGCTGTAACCTTGTCCTGTCCTGTCGGAATCTGCCGGTCCATCTGAGCCTACGTTTGTTTTGTTATTAAAGAAGCTCTGTTTACGTTAAGTCGCTTTTGGGTCCTCATTCACGCCCCGTAACAGAAGAATCCGACCAAGAATGGACCCAGCGACTTCGGATCCTCTCCACTCAGCCGTCGAGATCCAGGGAGCGATGCTAGGCAGACACGAGCAGGAATTGTCTGCTGCTCGACATGCCGTTGAGACCCTGGCCACCCAAGTCTCCAACCTCACAGAACAGGTTCACCATCTCCGCCTCGATCCACCGGCCACTTCCAGGGCTTTCGAATCTCCGGAGCCCAGAATCAATAACCCGCCGTGTTACTCTGGGGAGCCCACTGAATGCCGCTCGTTCCTCACCCAGTGTGATATTGTGTTTTCTCTCCAGCCCAACACTTACTCCAGGAGCACTGCTCGTGTCGCCTACGTCATATCTCTCCTTATTGGACGGGCTCGTGAGTGGGGCACGGCAATCTGGGAGGCAAGGGCTGAGTGTAATAACCAGTATCAGGACTTTAAGGAGGAGATGATACGGGTTTTTGATCGATCTGTTTTTGGGGAGGAGGCTTCCAGGGTCCTGTCCTCCCTATGTCAAGGTAATCGATCCATAACAGACTACTCTATTGAGTTTCGCACTCTTGCTGCCTCCAGTGGCTGGAACGAGCCGGCTTTGCTCGCTCGTTTTCTGGAGGGTCTCCGCGCAGAGGTAAAGGATGAGATTCTCTCCCGGGAGGTTCCTTCCAGCGTGGATTCCTTGATTGAACTCGCTATTCGCATTGAGCGACGGGTTGATCTTCGTCACCGAGCTCGTGGAAAGGAGCTCGCGTTCTCCGTTGCCCCCCTCTCCGCATCACTACCATCTTCCTCTGCCGGCTCGGGTGCTGAGCCTATGCAGCTGGGAGGTATCCGCATCTCGACTAGGAGAGGGAACGGAGAATCACCAACCGCCTCTGTCTCTATTGCGGTTCTGCTGGTCATTTTGTCACTTCATGTCCAGTAAAAGCCAGAGCTCATCAGTAAGCGGAGGGCTACTGGTGAGCGCTACTACTCCTGTCTCTCCTTCAAGATCCTGCACTACCTTGTCGGTCCATCTACGCTGGACCGGTTCGTCAGCTTCCTGCAGTGCCTTAATAGACTCTGGGGCGGAGGGCTGTTTTATGGACGAGACCTGGGCTCGGGAACATGACATTCCTCTCAGACAGTTAAGGGAGTCCACGGCCTTGTTCGCCCTGGATGGTAGTCCTCTCCCCAGGATTCAGCGTGAGACGCTACCTTTAACCCTCACTGTTTCTGGTAATCATAGCGAAACCATTTCTTTTTTAATTTTTCGTTCAACTTTTACACCTGTTGTTTTGGGCCATCCCTGGCTAGTTTGTCATAATCCTTCTATTAATTGGTCTAGTAATTCTATCCTCTCCTGGAACGTCTCTTGTCATGTGAAATGTTTAATGTCTGCTATCCCTCCTGTTTCCTCTGTCTCTTCTTCACAGGAGGAGCCTGGTGATTTGACAGGGGTGCCGGAGGAATATCACGATCTGCGCACGGTGTTCAGTCGGTCCAGGGCCACCTCTCTTCCTCCACACCGGTCGTATGATTGTAGTATTGATCTCCTTCCGGGAACCACTCCCCCCCGGGGTAGACTATACTCTCTGTCGGCTCCCGAACGTAAGGCTCTCGAAGATTATTTGTCTGTAGCTCTTGCCGCCGGTACCATAGTCCCCTCCTCCTCTCCCGCCGGAGCGGGTTTTTTTTTTGTTAAGAAGAAGGACGGGTCCCTGCGCCCCTGCATAGATTATCGAGGGCTGAATGACATAACAGTGAAGAATCGTTATCCGCTTCCTCTTATGTCTTCAGCCTTCGAGATCCTGCAGGGAGCCAGGTTTTTCACTAAGTTGGACCTTCGTAACGCTTACCATCTCGTGCGCATCAGGGAGGGGGACGAGTGGAAGACGGCGTTTAACACTCCGTTAGGGCACTTTGAATACCGGGTTCTTCCTTTCGGCCTCGCTAACGCTCCATCTGTCTTTCAGGCATTAGTCAATGATGTCCTGAGAGACATGCTGAACATCTTTGATTTCGTTTACCTTGACGATATCCTGATTTTTTCACCGTCACTCCAGATTCATGTTCAGCACGTTCGACGTGTCCTCCGGCGCCTTTTAGAGAATTGTCTTTTTGTGAAGGCTGAGAAGTGCTCTTTTCATGCCTCCTCCGTCACATTTCTCGGTTCTGTTATTTCCGCTGAAGGCATTAAGATGGATCCCGCTAAGGTCCAAGCTGTCATTGATTGGCCCGTCCCTAGGTCACGCGTCGAGCTGCAGCGCTTTCTCGGCTTCGCGAACTTCTATCGTCGTTTCATCCGTAATTTCGGTCAGGTGGCAGCCCCTCTCACAGCCCTTACTTCTGTCAAGACGTGCTTTAAGTGGTCCGTTTCCGCCCAGGGAGCTTTTGATCTCCTCAAGAATCGTTTTACATCCGCACCTATCCTTGTTACACCTGACGTCACTAGACAGTTCGTTGTCGAGGTTGACGCGTCAGAGGTGGGCGTGGGAGCCATTCTTTCTCAGCGCTCCCTCTCTGACGACAAGGTCCACCCTTGCGCGTATTTTTCTCATCGCCTGTCGCAGTCGGAACGTAACTATGATGTGGGAAACCGCGAACTGCTCGCCATCCGCTTAGCCCTAGGCGAATGGCGACAGTGGTTGGAGGGGGCGACCGTTCCTTTTGTCGTTTGGACTGACCATAGGAACCTTGAGTACATCCGTTCTGCCAAACGACTTAATGCGCGTCAGGCGCGCTGGGCGCTGTTTTTCGCTCGTTTCGAGTTCGTGATTTCTTATCGTCCGGGCTCTAAGAACACCAAGCCTGATGCTTTATCTCGTCTCTTCAGTTCTTCAGTAGCCTCCACTGACCCCGAGGGGATTCTCCCTGAGGGGCGTGTTGTCGGGTTGACTGTCTGGGGAATTGAGAGGCAGGTAAAGCAAGCACTCACTCAAACTCCGTCGCCGCGCGCTTGTCCTAGGAACCTTCTTTTCGTTCCCGTTCCTACTCGTCTGGCCGTTCTTCAGTGGGCTCACTCTGCCAAGTTAGCCGGCCACCCTGGCGTTCGGGGTACGCTTGCTTCCATTCGCCAGCGTTTTTGGTGGCCCACCCGGGAGCATGACACGCGTCGCTTCGTGGCTGCTTGTTCGGTCTGCGCGCAGACTAAGTCCGGTAACTCCCCTCCTGCCGGCCGTCTCAGGCCGCTTCCCATTCCCTCTCGACCGTGGTCTCACATCGCCTTAGATTTTGTCACCGGACTGCCTTCGTCAGCGGGGAAGACTGTTATTCTTACGGTTGTCGACAGGTTCTCTAAGGCGGCTCATTTTATTCCCCTTGCTAAGCTTCCTTCTGCTAAAGAGACGGCACAAATCATCATCGAGAATGTTTTCAGAATTCATGGCCTTCCGTCAGACGTCGTTTCGGACAGAGGTCCGCAATTCACGTCTCAATTTTGGAGGGAGTTTTGCCGTTTGATTGGGGCTTCCGTCAGTCTCTCTTCCGGCTTTCACCCCCAGTCTAACGGTCAAGCAGAACGGGCCAATCAGACTATTGGTCGCATCTTACGCAGTCTTTCTTTTCGCAACCCTGCGTCTTGGTCAGAACAGCTCCCCTGGGCAGAATACGCCCACAACTCGCTTCCTTCGTCTGCGACCGGGCTATCTCCTTTTCAGAGTAGCCTCGGGTACCAGCCTCCGCTGTTCTCATCTCAGTTCGCCGAGTCCAGCGTTCCCTCCGCTCAGGCTTTTGTCCAACGTTGCGAGCGCACCTGGAAGAGGGTCAGGTCTGCACTTTGCCGTTATAGGGCGCAGACTGTGAGGGCTGCTAATAAGCGTAGAACTAAGAGTCCTAGATATTGTCGCGGTCAGAGAGTTTGGCTCTCCACTCAGAACCTTCCCCTTAAGACCGCTTCTCGCAAGTTGACCCCGCGGTTCATTGGTCCGTTCCGTATTTCTCAGATCATTAATCCTGTCGCAGTTCGACTTCTTCTTCCGCGATATCTTCGTCGCGTCCACCCGGTCTTCCATGTCTCCTGTATCAAGCCCGTTCTTCGCGCCCCCGCTCGTCTTCCCCCCCCCCCCATCCTTGTCGAGGGCGCACCCATCTACAGGGTCCGTAGGATTTTGGACATGCGTCCTCGGGGCCGTGGTCATCAGTACCTAGTAGATTGGGAGGGGTACGGTCCTGAGGAGAGGAGTTGGGTTCCCTCTCGGGACGTGCTGGACCGTGCGCTGATCGAGGATTTCCTCCGTTGCCGCCACCTTTCCTCCTCGAGTGCGCCAGGAGGCGCTCGGTGAGTGGGGGGGTACTGTCATGTTGTGTCTTGTTTCTGTCCTTTCCCTTCACCCTGTCTCCCTCTGCTGGTCGTTATTAGGTTACCTTTTCTCCCCCTCTTTCCCCCAGCTGTTCCTTGTCTCCTCCTAACTACCTCGTCACCCCTTTTCCCACCTGTTCCCTTTTTCCCTCTGATTAGTCCTCTATATCTCTCTCTGTTTTTGTTTCTGTCTTTGTCGGATTCTTGTTTGTGTTGTTCATGCCTGAACCAGACTATCGTCATGTTTGCTGCAACCTTGTCCTGTCCTGTCGGAATCTGCCGGTCCATCTGAGCCTACGTTTGTTTTGTTATTAAAGAAGCTCTGTTTACGTTAAGTCGCTTTTGGGTCCTCATTCACGCCCCGTAACAGTGCACTTCAGATTTCCATACAATGACCCTGAGCTGCCGAGGAGAGCCCCTGATGACAACGTGGGCTACATACTCACAGACTCCACTGAGGACGTATACAAGTCATTAGAACGTTTTAACCGTCACAAGGATGCATATGTGAGGATGCTGTTCATCGACTACAGCTTGGCCTTTAATACCATAGTGCCCTATAAACTCATTACCAAGCTCACGTCCCTGGGTCTGAACTCCTCCCTGTGCAACTGGGTCTTGGACTTCCTGCTTCAGGCAAGGGGCCTTTTTTCTCAATTTCCGCCTGACTGACGTGCCCAAAGTAAACTGCCTGTTGCTCAGGCCCTGAAGCCAGGATATGCATATAATTGGTACCATTGGAAAGAAGATCCTTTGAAGTTCGTAGAAATGTTAAAATAACGTTGGAGACTATAACACAATGGATATGGTAGGAGAAAATCCCCCCCCCAAAAAATTGTTTTTGTTGTTGTTGAGAGCCCATGCTCTTACAATGCAAAGTATAGGGAAATAATTAAATCTCGCTCCCAGTATGCAATTCCTATGGCTTCCACTGGGTGTCAGCACTCAATGTTCAAGGTTTCATGTTTGTTTCTTCCAAAACGAGTAAGAATAATGAGTTTTACTACAGGGACACAGTCTTGGAAATTTGTGTATGCCCGCGTGAAGAAGAGGAGATGCACCTGCTAATATCGTTTTCCTATTGAACATGTTGAACGAGTGGATTACTCAAATCGATGGTGCCAACTAAACAGACTTTTTAGGATATAAAGAAGGATTTTATCTAACAAAACGACACTACGTATTACACGTGGAGCGCCGTCCTCAAACAATCGCATGGCATGCTTTCACTGTAATGGCTACTGTAAATCGGACAGTGCAGTTAGATTAACAAGAATTTAAACCTTCAACCGATATATGACACTTGTATGTACATAAATGTTTAATATCGATAATTTTTCTGATTATTTATTTGAATTGCGTGCCCTCCAGGTTCACCGCTAGCGGGACGCCTAGCCCAAACAGGCAACTGGGTCCTGGACTTCCTGACGGGCTGCACCCAGATGGCAAAGTAAGCAACATTACCTCCTCGACACTGATTCTCAACACGGGTGCCCCACAGGGGTGCATCATCATTCCCCGCCTGTGTTTCCTGTACTGTATATCCATGACTGTGTGGCCTCAAACCAATTCCATAATCACATTTTCTGATGACTTATTAACAGTAGTAGGCCTGATTACCAACAACGACGAGACAGCCTAAAGGGAGAAGGTACGCACTCTGACGAATTGGATCCAGGTAAACAACCTGTCTGATTGTGAACAGCAGGAACCAGGAGGAATGCTGTGAAGACGGTCAATAACTTAAAATTCCTCAGAGCACACATCTCAGAGAAGTTGAAATGTTCTAACCACACAGACATTGTACTGAAGGAGGCACGACAGTGACTCTTCAACCTCATGATGATGAAGAAATTCGGCCTCTCCCTGAGGGCCTTCACAGGGATCTACAGAAGCGCCACCATCGAGAGCATACTGTCGGGCTCCATCACAGTCTGGTATGGCAACTCCACCGCCACGGAATGCAAGGCGCTTCAGAGGGTGATACGTGCATCCCCTATGCACCATTGGGTGCACAGTGCCTGCTCTACAGGACGCCTACAACACCAGCAAGGCCAAAAAGAGCATTAGGGACCCCAGCCCCCCAAGCCATGCCCAGTTCTCCCCCTCCTCAACCACTCAGATGCGGGCAGTGCTGGAGCATCATGGCTAAAATGGGAAGACTGGCAAATAGTTTTTACTCTCAAACCATCAGGCTGCTGAATAACCATCACTAGTCAGCTACCTCCTTGTTTTGCAACAGCGAGTGACAATTGAATGCATGCTTAACACAAATATTTGAATTGTTAAAGCATTTCTAGCATGTATATCTATGGGTAACAGGATTGATGTGTTATGCTCGACCTGCTCAGTTTTCCACCACAAAACTGTCAAAAAATAGTCTTTATTCATATACAAAATCAGTTTCATTGAATTATTCATATGGTCTGTATTAAAGGGCACTTAATTTAATACAACAGGTTTTTAATTAAATTCAAAATTGGTGCACGGATTTCTACTACATATATCACAGGGATGCAAAAGGCATCTCTTTTTGGGAGTGGGGAGTCCAATTTTGGAAGTCTATTTTTAACCATCTTTGTCAAACACAGGTGTATCTCTTCTTTGACAATTATCCAGTGGCAACCAGAGCTAATCAAGAATGAATGATCAGGTCATGCCACTCACACACACCTCTCAATTTTGGCATATTGATATTTGTAAGATGGGCCTGGAATATGGAACCCCTAGAGGAACGGGTTGAAGTAGACCTAATTCAATTGAACTGAATTAATTGCTGAGTTAGATTATTGTCTACTTTAGTATGGAGTGGCTGATGGTAGAACACCTGATTATTTCATTTGAGTAAACGCTGAATTGTATTATATTCTACTTTAGTATGTAGAAAACCTGATTATTAGGTTTTTAAGTAATTGCTTAATAGTATTATTTTGTAAGTTAGTGGAAAGACTCATACGGCTTAAATACAAGTTCTACAATCATAGCCACAGGAAGTAGGGGCGCTGAGGGTTCTGCAGCACCCCTAAAACATCTGAATAATAATACATTGTTTATAAAAAATATATATATATATACACACTGCTCAAAAAAATAAAAGGGAACACTAAAATAACACATCCTAGATCTGAATGAATGAAATATTCTTATTAAATACTTTACATAGTTGAATGTGCTGACAACAAAATCACACAAAAATGATCAATGGAAATCAAATTTATCAACCCATGGAGATCGGGATTTGGAATCACACTCAAAATTAAATTGGAAAACCACACTACAGGCTGATCCAACTTTGATGTATTGTCCTTTAAACAAGTCTAAATGAGGCTCAGTAGTGTGTGTGGCCTCCACGTGCCTGTATGACCTCCCTACAAAGCCTGGGCATGTTCCTGATGAGTTGGCGGATGGTCTCCTGAGGGATCTCCTCCCAGACCTGGACTAAAGCATCCGCCAACTCCTGGACAGTCTGTGGTGCAACGTGGCGTTGGTGGATGGAGCGAGACATGATGTCCCAGATGTGCTCAATTGGATTCAGGTCTGGGGAACGGGCGGGCCAGTCCATAGCATCAATGCCTTCCTCTTGCAGGAACTGCTGACACACTCCAGCCACATGAGGTCTAGCATTGTCTTGCATTAGGAGGAACCCCGGGACAACCGCACCAGCATATGGTCTCACAAGGGGTCTGAGGATCTCATCTCGGTACCTAATGGCAGTCAGGCTACCTCTGACGAGCACATGGAGGGCTGTGCGGCCCCCCAAAGAAATGCCACCCCACACCATGACTGACCCACCGCCAAACCGGTCATGCTGGAGGATGTTGCAGGCAGCAGAACGTTCTCCACGGCGTCTCCAGACTGTCACGTCTGTCACATGTGCTCAGTGTGAACCTGCTTTCATCTGTGAAGAGCACAGGGCGCCAGTGGCGAATTTGCCAATCTTGGTGGTCTCTGGCAAATGACAAACGTCCTGCACGGTGTTGGGCTGTAAGCACAACCCCCACCTGTGGACATCGGGCCCTTATTCCACCCTCATGGAGTCTGTTTCTGACCGTTTGAGCAGACACATGCACATTTATGGCCTGCTGGAGGTCATTTTGCAGGGCTCTGAGAGTGCTCCTCCTGCTCCTCCTTGCACAAAGGCGGAAGTAGCGGTACTGCTGCTGGGTTGTTGCCCTCCTATGGCCTCCTCCACGTCTCCTGATGTACTGGCCTGTCTTCTGGTAGCGGCTCCATGCTCTGGTCACTACGCTGACAGACACAGCAAACCTTCTTGCCACAGCTCGCATTGATGTGCCATCCTGGATGAGCTGCACTACCTGAGCCACTTGTGTGGGTTGTAGACTCCGTCTCATGCTACCACTAGAGTGAAAGCACCGCCAGCATTCAAAAGTGACCAAAACATCAGCCAGGAAGCATAGGAACTGAGAAGTGGTCTGGTCACCACCTGCAGAACCACTCCTTTATTGGGGGTGTCTTGCTAATTGCCTTCCACCTGTTGTCTATACCATTTGCATAACAGCATGTGAAATTTATTGTCAATCAGTGTTGCTTCCTAAGTGGACAGTTTGATGTCACAGAAGTGTGATTGACTTGGAGTTACATTGTGTTGTTTAAGTGTTCACTTTATTTTTTTGAGCAGTGTATATATATATATATCACAAAAGTAGTGCACTGGGCCTTTATTAGTCCTGTATTAGCAGACCGGTATAGCCTTCTGTAGTGCAGGGAATTTTTTGGTTGCTGTTGAAAAATGTATATTTTCACAAAAGTAGTGTACTGGGCCTTTACTAGTTCTGTATTTGTGGAACGATATAGCCGTCTGTAGCACGGGCACCCCCAAACATCTTCCGCGTCTATGTCTACAATACAATACAAAACCAACGCACACATGCCTCAGGGGATAAGTGTGATTGGCACATGACTCAATTATTAGTCATTGATCTTATCAATAAAAGCTCTGTAAGCCTCTGGGACTTAAATGTTGCAGAATACTAATCTACCTTAAAGCTAAATAACAAGTGAATGCAGCAGCATTTTGACCTTTTAGATGATTTTCCAAGTTTACTTTGTAATGAACTCTCAAGGGCAGTAAGTACATTGAAGAATGGTGTGCAACAGAGACGTTCTTTCTGTGCGATAAAGATCAGCCTTTGCCCTTTAATATTGACACATTATTAATCATATGAAAGGGAGCACGCTCCATTCTTCGTGTGAATGTGAATAAGACAGACTGCGTAATAAGAACTGAAATGACAAGTTCCATTGGAAGTTTCAGTTAATAAAAGAGTAGGAGTGAAGTTTTAAGAGTCAGGGCAATGTTTATTATCATCAATAACGCTTATACTCACTTGTTTTTCTAGCTATAGTGTGGAGTTTCTTAGGATGCTAGCTACTCTTTGTATTCTACAGGAGTGGTTGCCAAATGTTTTGACACATAAAGGCTTTTAAATATTCCTGTCCCCCCCAAATGAACCAAACAATACGCACTGTATACCACCAGCCCACACAGGCTAAGCCTTGACCCAGAAGGAATTGGTTGCAACTAAGTCCCAATTTTAGAAAGACTGTTTTGCAGTGCACAGACAACACCAAACTATTGTCCATAGGATAAGTGCAAATGGTGCAGTGCTGTTCACTAGTCCCAATTCCGATACATTATTTTTGACTTATTTTGATGTTATCTCCCAACAGTACTTTGGTTCAGTGCATGCAATGACAGTCAAAAAAACATAGTATTTATCAGGAGTCGACTGTCCTCTAGCGGAAGAATAATGACATCTCCATCTCAACAAGGGGGATTATAGTTCAAAATGATCATGTTGAACAGGAAACAAGCGTTTGCTAAAATCTCACCATTATAAACTTAAAGGAGTTGTTCACAATTTTACAACTTAATGTTAGATTATACCTCACTCTGAAAGTTGTCTATTGGCCAGGATAAACTTTTATCCATGCTTCGGTTTTCTTTAAAAAGCCATTAAAAACTTCAGCTAACTTTAGCAACCATTTACATTTGACATTTTAGTAATTTAGCAGACACTCTTGTCCAGAGTGACTTAGAGTGCATTCATCTTAAGATAACTAGGTGGGACAACCACATATTACAGTCATAGTAAGAACATTTTTCCTAAATAATGTAGCTATCAGCAAAGTCAAAGCTAGTAAGGGTGGGAAAAAGTAAAGCTTTTTTTCTAAATGTTTTTGATGGGGGGTGGGGGAGGGGTGAGAGTGGGTGTGTGCTGTGACATTATTTAAGAAATTCTTTGAAGAGGTACAGTTTCAGATGTTTTTGGAAGACGGGCAGGGACTCTGCTGTCCTACCTTCAGGGGAAACTCGTTCTACCATTGGGTTCTGGACATAAGTTGCAGGGGTTTTATGGCACAAGCGGGGAGCCCAGCCAACAGCGAATTTTCCCCAGTCCAGACGGGAGATGACAAGTTCCTGGATTAGGACCTGCGCCGCTTCCTGTGTGAAGTAGGGTCCTACTCTACAGATGTTGCAGAGCATGAATCTGCAGGAGTGAGTCACTGCTTTGACATTTACAGAGAATGACAGGGTGTTGTCCAGCGTCACGCCAAGGTTCTTTGCACTCTGGGAGGGGGACACCGTGGAGTTATCAACCATGATGGAGAGGTCTTGGAGTGGTAAGGCCTTCCCCAGGAGGAAGAGCAGCTCCGTCTTGTCGAAGGTTGAGCTTGAGCTGGTGGACCGACATCCAAGTTGAGATATTTGCCAGGCACGCAGAGATGCATGTCACCACCTAGCGGGAGAAGGAGAAAAGTTGTTACGTGTCATCTGCATAGCAATGATAGGAGAGACCATGTGAGGATATGACACAGCGGAATGACTTAGTGTATAGAGAGAAGAGGAGAGGGCCTAACACTGAGTGCTGGGGGACACCAGTAGTGAGAGCGCGTAGTGCAGAAACACATCCTCTTAGGAGCGGCTTGCAAGGTAGGAGGTAGCAATCCAATAGTGTGCAGAGACTAAGATGCCCAGCCCTGAGAGGGTGAAGAAGAAGCTCTGATGGTTCACGGTGTCGAAGGCAGCGGATAGATCTCGTAGGATGAGAACAGAAGAAAGAGACTCAGTATTGGCAGTGCGGAGAGCCTCCATGACACAGAGAAGAGCAGGCTCGGTTGAGTGACCCATCTTGAAGCATGACTGGTTAGCGTCCAGAAAATCATTCTGAGAGAGATAGCGAGAGAGTTGGTCAGAGACAGCCCGCTCAAGTGTTTTGGAAAGAAATGTAGTTTTTGTCATCAGTAGGGTTGAGTGTTGTTTTCTTGAGGAGGGGAGCGACTAGGGCCATTTTGATGTCAGAGGGGATGCAGCCAGTGGTCAGGGATGAGTTGATGAGGGAAGTCAGGAATGTAAAAGGGTCTCCAGGAGGGGAAAGGATCAAGTGGGTAGGTTGTCCCCACCACAGCTCACAGTCAATGGAAGTGATGGTGTTTTCATTCTTATTTTTTTTATTTAACCTTTACTTTATCAAGGAGTCATACTGGGACCAAGGTCTCTTTTACAGATGAGCCCTGAACTACATTAATGACAGAAAATACACACATCAACATAAATACAAAAAAATGCAAGTAGAAAGAAAAACATGGTCATAAAAAACAAACACAGTAATAAGGTCTTCAGTCAGCCTTCTGAATTGCCCTAGAGGCACCAAAACATCAAATATAAGAACATTTTGAAGATTGTTCCACAAAGTTAAAGCTGATTTACCTAACTCCGTAGAGACCAAAGGAATTTCCAGAGTTAAACATCCCTGAGATCAGGTGTGGTAACTCGTACGTCTAAAGTTTAGTAAAGATTTTAGGTACGTTGGGATTTTTTGTGAAAGGGCTTTATCAATGAAAACATAGCAATGTACCTACAGTGGGGCAAAAAAGTATTTAGTCAGCCACCAATTGTGCAAGTTCTCCCACTTAAAAAGATGAGAGAGGCCTGTAATTTTTCATCATAGGTAACCTTCAACTATGACAAACAAAATGAGGGAAAAAAATCCAGAAAATCACATTGTAGGATGAATTTATTCTCAAATTATGGTGGAAAATAAGTATTTGGTCACCTACAAACAAGCAACATTTCTGGCTTTCACAGACTTGTAACTTCTTCTTTAAGTCTCCTCTGTCCTCCACTCGTTACCTGTATTAATGGCACCTGTTTGAACTTGTTATCAGTATAAAAGACACCTGTCCACAACCTCAAACAGTCACACTCCAAACTCCACTATGGCCAAGACCAAAGAGCTGTCAAAGGACACCAGAAACAAAATTGTAGACCTGCACCAGGCTGGGAAGACTGAATCTGCAATAGGTAAGCAGCTTGGTTTGAAGAAATTAACTGTGGGAGCAATTATTAGGAAATGGAAGACATACAAGACCACTGGTAATCTCCCTCGATATGTGGCTCCACGCAAGATCTCACCCCGTGGGGTCAAAATGATCACAACAGTGAGCAAAAATCCCAGAACCACACGGGGGGACCTAGTGAATGACCTGCAGAGAGCTGGGACCAAAGTAACAAAGCCTACCATCAGTAACACACTACGCCGCCAGGGACTCAAATCCTGCAGTGCCAGACGTGTCCCCCTGCTTAAGCCAGTACATGTCCAGGCCCGTCTGAAGTTTGCTAGAGAGCATTTGGATGATCCAGAAGAAGATTGGGAGAATGTCATATGGTCAGATTAAATCAAAATATAACTTTTTGGTAAAAACTCAACTCGTCGTGTTTGGAGGACAAAGAATGCTGAGTTGCATCCAAAGAACACCATACCTACTGTGAAGGATGGGGGTGGAAACATCATGCTTTGAGGCTGTTTTTATGCAAAGAGACTAGGACGACTGAAGGAAAGATTGAATTGGGCCATGTATTTCAAGATTGAGTGAAAACCTCCTTCCATCAGCAAGGGCATTGAAGATGAAACGTGGCTGGGTCTTTCAGCATGACAATGATCCCAAACACACCGCCCGGGCAACGAAGGAGTGGCTTCGTAAGAAGCATTTCAAGGTCCTGGAGTGGTCTAGCCAGTCTCCAGATCTCAACCCCCATAGAAAATCTTTGGAGGGAGTTGAAAGTCCGTGTTGCCCAGCAACAGCCCCAAAACATCACTGCTCTAGAGGAGATCTGCATGGAGGTATGGGCCAAAATACCAGCAACGGTGTGTGAAAACCTTGTGAAGACTTACAGAAAACGTTTGACCTCTGTCATTGCCAACATTAGGGTATATAACAAAGTATTGAGATACATTTTTGTTATTGACCAAATACTTATTTTCCACCATAATTTGCAAATAAATTCATTAAAAATCCTACAATGTGATTTTCTGGATTTTTTTTCTAATTTTGTCTGTCATAGTTGAAGTGTACCTATGATGAAAATTACAGGCCTCTCTCATCTTTTTAAGTGGGAGAACTTGCACAATTGGTGGCTGACTAAATACGTTTTTTGCCCCACTGTACCTACGTGATATCAAATTGGGCCAACCAACTTTCTGGAAGAGAATGCAGTCATGAGTACAACATTTTTCGCCCATAATAAAGTGCAGTGCGCTGTGATAAACTGCATCTAACGGCTTTAATGAAGTGGCAGCTGCATTCATATTTATGATGTCGCCACAGTCTAGCACTGATAGGAAAGTCGACTGAATAATCTGCAGGACCCATTTCTATAGAAGAAGCCCATTTTTATTCCCAGCTTCTTTCCTAACTCATCAATATGCTTTTTAAAAGACAGCTTTTCATCTATCCAGATATTTGTAAGCAGGGACAAAATACACATGTTTAAATCATCAGAGTTATTTTTATGCGCTACAGAGAACAACATATACTTAGTTTGACCTTCATTCAATACTAATTTCAGGTTAATAAAGTGTTTCTGTAATACAATGGAAGCAGACTGTAGTTCAGATAGAGCTTGGTCAACCGTGGGAGCAATAGTATACACAACAGTATCAGCATACAAGTGCAGGTTACAGTTTTTTACAGACAAGTCAATATTGTTCATGTAAACAGTAAAAAGTACAGGACCCAGAATTGACCCCGGTGGGACACCTTTCGTTATATCCAGGAAACCTGATTTAACACCATCAGTAGAGTTCTATCTGTCAAGTAATTTTTAAACCAGTTACATGCCGCCTGGTCTAGGCCAATTGAGGAAAGCCTCTGAATTAGCAGTGAGTGATCAACAGTATCGAAAGCCTTTGACAGGTCAAGGAAGAGGGCATCGTTTAGTTAACCATATAATTTATAACTAGGGTACAGCAGAGATATAACCTGGTCTAAATTCCGACTGATGTACAATTAGAATACATTTCGAAGATAAGAAAGATCGTAGCTGAGAAGGAATCAAGGATTCAAATATTTTAGCTAGGCAAGAAAGTTTAGAAATAGGGCAATAATTATTTAGGTCACAAGGGTCACCACCTTTGTGAAGGGGGAGTACATGGGCCACCTTCCAACCCTTGGGGAGAGTACCAGATATAATCGTCAGGTAAAAAAAATATGGGTTACTGATTCAGAAATCAGTGGGGCAGAGAGCTGCAGCTAAAATGAATCAGCCCCAGTGGATTATTAGTAAGAATTGTATCAATCAATGAGGAGTTACAAGGGTTTTTCACATTTATGGGTTGGGTTTTGAGATCAATTGAGTCCAATTAAAATTGATCTGAGGCCGGGACAGCCAATCCAGATTCAAATCCCCTAAAATGACCAACTCCTGGAACAAAAAATATGTTTAACACATGGATATAGCACCAATAGCTACAAATCAATGTGTATTCTGATTCATGGACACATTTACAACCAGGAGCTCAAATTTATTGCAAACAGAAATATTTAAAGATTGGTACACCATGAAATTAGATCTTACATATATGGCCACTCCTCCCCCTTTCTCTAATCTGTCACATCTAAATACATTAAAATAATTTACTTCAAAGTCTTTGTCAGATACAGAACCATTTAACCATGTTGCCGAGAGAACCAGAATGTCAGTCCTGTCTTGGGGATGGGAGTAACGAGGGTAACCAAAACTAGCCTGGGATGGAGGTTGTGGGGGGAATTTAGGAGGGTGGTGCGGAGGGCAGTGTGGCTGGCGAAGCTCCAAACTCTTAGCATATGAGGGCTGATGATGTGAATGATACATGGTGTGGACAAGCTGTGCTGTGATGGGCCGGGTCAGGTGGAGCTGTGCTATGATGGGCCGGATCTGGTTGAGCTGTGCTGTGATGGGCCAGGGTTACGTGAGCTTGTTTCTTATAAATGGCCAAATGGCTGTTTATTAAAGACAACTGAACCATGGATTACAGTTTCTCTTGGCCAATAGACTACTTTCAGGGTGAGAAATAATCTAACATCAAGTTGTAAAATAGAGAACTACTCCATTAAGACAATATGAAAAGTTGGTTTAAGTTGCTTTAAATTTGTTGTGGAGTTTTATGGAGTCAACTGGATTACTTTCTGGATTACTTTTCTCTTTCTGACTTTTTCCAACTGGCCATGACAGCTGACATGTCACTGTTGACACAAGTAAGCAACAATGATGGATGAAAATGCAGAACTCTCTCTCTCTCTCTCTCTCTCTCTCTCTCTCTCTCTCTCTCTCTCTCTCTCTCTCTCTCTCTCTCTCTCTCTCTCTCTCTCTCTCTCTCTCTCTCTCTCTCTCTCTCTCTCTCTCTCTCTCTCTCTCTCTCTCTCTCTCTCTCTCTCTCTCTCTCTCTCTCTCTCTCTCTCTCTCTCTCTCTCTCTCTCTCTCTCTCTCTCTCTCTCTCTCTCTCTCTCTCTCCTCTTTGAAACCGCCTTTTAAGCTGGAGCTGCACGGCAATCAAAGAGAATGTATGGAGACAGAGGACACGTCTGTCTGACATACATCAAAAAAGCAGCTGAAAGCAGAGGGCGGGGAGCGGCGTTTGTCTTGTCAAAACATTTATAACAAAGGAAGTAATAACACAGTTCGGATTGGGAGGCTGGCACTCAAAGTGCTGGGTTCTGCTTGGCCTTTGTGACCACACGGTCCTCACAAATAAAGGTTGGCACATGTCCAGTGCTGTTGTGCTGTTCTTGGAACACAGCCACTTTTGAGGAGCATGGATGGTTCTTGGAGCATGACCACAAAAAAAAAAATGAAGAGTGTCCTTTGTTTGTTGTGTATTGGTCCGTTGAGCAATCTGTATTGGAAATGACACACACTATGTAAAAGATGGTATGAGTGTTGAACATGCATAGAAAGGCACATTTTACCACTGAGTGTAAAATGTTTACCACTGTGCATATTTACCACTGAATAATTCTATCCATTTCTCACCTGGGTTTGCAGTACTTTTGCAAAAGTGTCAACTTTATCTGTAGTGTATAGGTGAAAATGAAGTTGTGGTATTCACTACTCATCTCTTTTCTTTGTCTTTATTAAATCTTCTGTGATATGCAGTTTGTTTGCTATGATAAGGATTCATGAGAGGGTTTATATTTGTATTGGTGACAATGTCGGTTTGCGTCTCAAGGTTTTCGGATTTGGGGTTTGGCATCTATCATCTTCGTTTTCTAAAATATGTTGAGGAATCAACTGATGTGGGACAGACACTCAGTGCCAAGGCTGCATAGAGGTGTAAGCAGAACGTTTCCCATTTCTCTCTGCCTCATGGCAAAAGTTTTAGAATTACAGGACATTAGCTTTAAAACTGCAACATTTTCTCTCGGCCTCATGGCAAAATGTGCACTATTAAAGATTTGCTATGAAACTGCAGAAAGTTAGCTGTATCCCTCCTAAGAAAATGCCTTGCTTGGACCTTGCCACTGTTCCCATTCCTGATAGAAATGGCATAGATGAAAGTAGAAGTTTGGCCACCATCTTGGATTTGGCCAGGAGGTTGAAGTGGGACAAAAAGGGGAAAAATTTACAATGTCTTTACATTTAATCTTTCATTCAGTGTGAATAAAAAATATTAAATATGCTGGTATCAGTCGTTTAAAAAATATTTTGTGTTCAAATAAAGAAAAGAATGTGCCTCATTAGCAACTTAAAACGTTTGACTAACACTTGATTTACATCATCATCAATATTCGGTCTGCTTGGCTGATACGAGCAGCAGAGAGGCAGAAAGACAGTAGAGATGAGCGGCTGCATCAATGACTCAACTCCATCCATTCTTCAGTCGGAAGTTGTACCTGTGTCAGGGCAGCAGCAATGTGTGTTGTTGCAGAAATAGGCTTATGCTCAGATTTTGAACACCTTCCCCCTGAAAGGTCTGTGCATGGCTCTGCGACCAGTAATACACAATTGATTTCCTCCAGTAATACACAATTGATTTCCTTCTTTCTGATTCAACTCCATCCCTTCTTCAGTCGGGGGTTGTGTGTCTGGGCAGCAGCAACACAGGTAGTCTACACTCTAGCTAACCACCATATACTAAAATATCCACACAAGACACTAGCCAGTCAAATCAAATTAAATCAAATTGCATTTGTCACATGCTTTGTAAATAACAGGTGTAGACTAACAGTGAAATAGCCCACCCTCTTTTCCCAATGTTAATCATATCTTTAGAAGGCACTGCAACTAACTTGCTTACTATTTGTGATGAGTGTATTGTTGCAGAAATAGACCTATGCCCTTGAAAGATATGTGTATGGCCCTGCGACCAGCAATACACAATTGATTTCCCTCTTTCAACGATTTTACACTATAATTTCCAACTAGCATTCTAGGGTGAGAAGCCGAGGAAGTCGATTATATAATCAACAAAGGCAACACATTTTCAAAGCCAAGAAACATGCATCCAAGACAACAAAGTTCAATCATGACCCAACATGCTCTCATTGAAATCTGCATGAACATCTGCATGATCTCATTGAAGCAAGCGAAAACAGGCATTGAAGTCTTTCTGTGCACCCAATAAACGATCAGGTGTGGTAGGGGAATTACTTGTTCCATGCCATCATGTTATCTTCCAAGAAAGTCAGAATCCATTGTGCAGCATATTGTCGTTTATGCAACACGGTCGCAAGATAATTATAACAACTAAATAGTTCTAAAACGTTTGCGAGCCTCTCGGAGAAATAGGGAAAGTGTCGTAGCTAGTACCTCTGGTTAGTTTTAAAGAAGTGCCTTAAGCCAAATTCTCTAAATTGACATTGGAGGCGGCTTATGGTAGAGAAATTAAAATGACGTTTTCTGGCAACAGCTCTGGTTGTCACACCCTGATCTGTTTCACCTCTTCTCCCCCATTATCCCCAGTGTATTTATACCGGTGTTCTCTGTTTGTCTTTGCTGGTTCGTTTTGTTCGTCAAGCCTACCAGCGTTTCCCCCTTTGCTCCTGTCTGTTTCTAGTTCCTGTTTTCTATTTTTCCTGTTTTTGACCATTCTGCCTGCCCTGACCATGAGCCTGCCTACCGTTCTGTACCTTGTCACATCACACTGGATTATTGACCTCTGCCTGCCCTGACCCTGAGACTGCCAGCCGTTCTATACCTTTTGGACTCTGATCTGAAATACCGACCTCTGCCTGCCCTTGACTTGTCGTTTTGCCTGCCCCTGTTCTAATAATAAACGTTTGTTACTTCGACACTGTCTGCATCTGGGTCTTCCCTAAAACGTGATACTGGTGGACATTTCTACAGTCGTATGCCAATTGCACACTCCCTCAAAACTTGAGACAGCTGTGGCATTCTATTGTGTGACAAAACTGCACATTTTAGAGTGGCCTTTTATTCTCCTTAGCACAAGGTGCACCTTTGTAAAGATTGTGCTGTTTAATCAGATTCTTGATATGCCACACCGGTCAGGTGGATGGATTATCTTGGCAAAGGAGACATGCTCACTAACAGGGATGTAACCAGATTTGTGCACAGAATTAGAGAGAAATAAGCTTTTTGTGCTTTTTGGAAAATTTCTGGGATCTTCTATTTCGGCTCATGAATCACGGGACCAACATTTCACATGCTGAATTTATATTTATGTTGTGTGTAAGAAAACACACGCTATACAATTAAGCCTAACATTTCGTACGTCAATAATTATTTGCGCCACTGAGGCAGGCCTTGAAATCTTAATATCACTGCACCAATGTTCTTTAAACAACCTGGAAGGTTCTAACAATATCAGTTAGTCAGTAAACTGTCTTCATTAGTCACATTGGGCCAACCTGTACAGAGCATGTGAACACACCAATTAGATCAGCTTGTCAATCAGCTCTACCATGATTTCTAAGGGGTGGAAATGTTAGAATGCAAATGGACAATTAATTAACTGCCCAATACCGGAACATGCCTGGGTGTGTGCTTGGAGCATTGTTTAGGTGGTAGGCCAGTATCGACGCATCACAATGCATTAACTCAAACACCTGAGAACACTGCTTAATTAACTGTGGCTCAGCACTCCGTACACTTTCACTTGTTCTGTCTACCACTTTCACTTTTCCCGAATGAGAATTGTCCTTTCACTTTCCACGAATGAGATTTGGTGTCCAATGCTCGGAATGGGAGATCAGACGGGCTTGTTTTGACTAACACATGTTAGCCAGGCGATTTATCGCATGAGATTAAGAAGACAGACCATGCCTGTTTCTTTAATTAATTTGGAGCCTTTGTTGCAATATGGGGATAAAACTCGGAGTGAAATTCCTGATTGGCTCTCGACTAATTATCTATGCCAAGTTTCTGAAAGAAGATTGTCATTCATAAACTCTTGTCTATGGGGAAATTAAAGCTTAACTCCACCACTTCTCTCTTCTCTATAAAAACAAAACAAACTTCTATAGTCTCAGTAGGTTTCCAGAGTAGTTGGACTTTCTTCTAATTGAAGAGACACTTATTTTGTAACAGATGCAGTTCGGTCGAGAGATGCAGTTTGGTAGAGATGAACGTATGGCAATGGCTTAGTAAAACTGGATAAAATGCACCTGTGATCAGCAAATCTTTAACGTAATTATGGAGTAGCATGCACTTAACCTGCCTCAATTACTTCAAAGCAGTGGAGAGGATGGGAGCAAGGGCAACAATAAACAGTATACCCTTTGGTCGATCAACACGGTCTCCATACTAGGAAAGCCTCAGAATCACAAGGAGTTGGTGTCAGTGTCTGACTTGGAAGCCTTTGGAAGGAGTCTAAAGCTGTAGACTGCAATATTTGAGTCTGACACTGACACCAACTCTTTCTGTCCTAATATGGACACTCTACATGGGTGGGAGGGTCATCAAGGACTGGTAGCTTTTGACTTTGGCTTCTGTTATTTCATGGAAAGCTGGAACAAACTGTATTGGACGTGATATGACTTGTTTGTGCTTTGCTATCAATCACTTTATATGAAACAAGGCTCTTGTGCTAACGTTCCTTCGAAAGTCATTACATTTTTTTTTTGTAGAAAGACTCATTATTTCCATATAGGAAATGGGGAGAAAAGTAATTCCAAATGATTTATGTGACAATACGTTGTGTTCAGTCAATGGAAAGGTGTTGCAGGTGCAAGGAACCAGATAATTGTGATGGATAGCGGAGATACCGTAGCTTCCATGCACCTGCTATCTATCTATGTGATCCATGACAATAATCGTCACCTTGAATAAGTCTGATGCTGATTAAGATTTATTAGCAAGATAGGAAAAGTAGATCAAATGTGTAATTGCGGCTGTAGAACTCTTTTCTGAATGGTTTAGACAAATTAAAACACTGGATAGTTAAGACAAACTGTGATCTTTTAATAAACATGCAGTACATAGTGTATCAGATACACTGGGATAGTATTAGGCAGTGGCAAAGAAAACCACTACTTATTTCATGACCTGTTATCTTGAATACTGTATATCGAATTAATTATTGTCAGCCACCCAAACATATACAGTATCTTCAGAAAGTATTCATACCGCTAGACTTATTCCACATTCTGTTGTGTTACAGACTGAATTCAAAATGGATAATGTATCAATTGTTTCGCACCCAATACCCCATAATGACAGAGTGAAAAAAAAAAGTTCTTATGTTTGCAAATTTATTATAAAATGAAATACAGAAATATCTAATTTACATAAGTATTCACAATCCTGAGTCAATACTTGTAAAAGCACCTTAGGCAGCAATTACAGCCGTGAGTCTTTCTGGGTAAGTCTCCAAGACCTTTCCACACCTTTCCACACCAGTCTGTTGGAAGGCAAACTGAAACAGGTTTTCCTCTTGGATCTTGCCTCTGGTTATCTCCATTCTGTATGGTTATTTTTTATTTTGAAAAGGTCCCCAGTCTTGAACTATTACAATTATACCTATAACATGATGCAGCCACCACTATGCTTGAAAATATGGAAAGTGGTACTCGGTAATGTGCTGTATTGGATTTTCCCCAAATATAACACTTTGTATTCAGTACAAAAAGTTAAATGCATTGCACATTTTTTGCAGTATTACTTTAGTGCCTTGTTGCAAAAAGATGCATGTTTTGGAATATATTATTTCTGTACATGCTTCCTTCTTTCCACACTGTCAATTAGGTTAGTATTGTGGAGTAACTACAATGTTGTTGATCCATCCTCGGCTTTCTTCTATTGCAGCCATTTAACTCTGTAATTGTTTTAAAGTCACCATTGGCCTCATGGTGAAATCCCTTAGCGATTTCCTTCCTCTCCGGCAACTGAGTTAGGAAGGATGCCTGTAGCTTTGTAGTGACAGGGTGTATTGATATGATATCCAAAATATAATTAATAACTTCACCATGCTTAAAAGGATATTCTGTCTACTTTTCAAATATTTTTACCCATCTACCAATATGTGCTCCTCTTTGCGAGGCATTGGAAAACCTCCCTTTTCTTTGTGGTTGAATCAGTGAAATTCACTGCTCGACTGAGGGACCTGGGGTATTGTGTATAGGCCAGTGACACATTTTAAATTCAGGCTGTTTATATAACAAAATGTGGAAAAAGTCAAGGAGTGTGAATTATTTCTGAATGCACTGTAACTTCCAAATCCTGGTTAGTTATCAATATCTTTGTCCGAGTTAATGAATTGGCTAGCTATCTAACGTTAGCTAGCATAGGGATCTTCTTAGCTAGCCAGTTCGAGTTGAAACATTATTGATAGCAAGTTGGCTAACGTTACATCCTATCAAACCTTATCGTCAGGTGCAATGTTAGCTATACAAATCTTCCTCTCTATGGCATCACATCACATTACACATTAGGGAGAAGCTATGTATTTAGCTAGATACAAAGTATAACAGTATCATAGCTAGCTAGCTACTAACCACACGTCATGTTTTGCTTTTTGTTGTATGTATGCATTAGAACTTTGTACCAACTTCACGGAAGACCATTTTCACTCCTATGCTGAGCAAGTGTGTGTGCATTGCAGACGTAGACAACATATCCACAACACAAGACAGCTCACGGTGGAACACACCTTGTTGTCTCTGGTCAACAGGACTAGTTCCAGTAGTTTAAATGTAAACACTAAAACGTTATATGGGTGTTCCCTGAAGTCTACTGATATACAATAAGATGTTGTATTTTGTGTCCATTTAATCAATGTCTCAGGAAACCTTCCCTGTACATGTCACTTTGGGTAAAATACCATAGGAATGCATTATGTTCAGCAGAGAAACAGGTAACCCATTTTAACAAAACGCTTTTATGATGATACCTTTCAGCCTTTACACAAATTAAGTAAAATACTAAATAAAGATGTCTAGCTATAGTGCCATTGTAGATTTAACCTATTAAACTCTAAATGACACAACTGATTGGCTCAAATGCATTAAGAAGGAAAGAAATACTGCAAATGAACTTTTAACAAGGCACACCTGTTAATTGAAATGCATTCCAGGTGAATACCTCATGAAGCTGGTTGAGAGAATGCCAAGAGTGTGCAAAGCTGTCATCAAGGCAAAGGGTGGCTACTCAAATATAACATATATTTTGATTCGGTTAACACGTTTTTGGTTACTGCATGATCCCATATGTGTTATTTCATAGTTTTGATGTCTTCAATATTATTTTACAATGTAGAGAATAGTCTAAATAAAGAAAAACCCTTGAACGATTAGGTGTGTCCAAACTTTTGACTGGTACTGTACATCACAGAAGACTGAAATATAGCAAAATTGTTTGACATAGAAACACTGGATTTTCGGCAAAATGTTTTTATTAACTATGAAAAATAAGATTAACATTCCACCCATGAGGCCACTAGGTCATTTGACTGCAGGAAAGAAATACTGAATGTGGTAAACTCCTCAATGCCATTGGATGAATCCCGGAACACACTTCCGTATTGAGCGCGTCTCTGGTACTTCTTGTTTGAGTTTTTGCTTGTAAGCAGCAATTAGGAGGATATAGTTTTACTCAGCATCGGAGTCACGTCATAAATTATGTAAAGCCACGCCCCTTGTTTGGAGGACGTGTCCTGGTTTGTCCCATAGACCGCCATTCAAAGGAAATGGTTGCATATCCCAGAACCAATGTAATTCTGTGAGCAGGGGTTGTGAGAGAGCTTTCAATGTTGTGCAGATCAGGGATATAGATTTTATAATGAATTATACAGATTTTTATTTATTTCTTGTCCTATCATGGTGGAACAGCGTTTTAAAATAAATTACACATCTAATTTATTTATTGTCCTATCATGGGGAACTATATTTGTTAAGTAAATTATACATCTGATTTATTTATTTATGGTCCTATATTGATGGAACAGTCCACAACCCTATACCCTAGACACCCACCGGAACGATCCAGATACTAAGGAGTCCCTATCTGTTTTATGGGACTGCTGTAAGTGGCCTGTATGCAGCCAAAAGGCGGTCAAAATGTGGCAACACTAGCTCTAGTAACCCATGGGGAGGGGGGGTCACACTCAAACATTCAGAGAGGGGGCATATTATTGTGGACCTTGTGGCCAGATAATCAAAGGTCTGACTGCACGGAGATGCTTGGGAATATGGTCACCACGGGGGACCATGTTGTGGATGTTTCCGGGGAAGGAGATACATCTGACCACCATCATCTAGGACGTGACAATGGTTCATCAAATCTCCCCAATTCTGCCCATTTCTTTGCACAGTTTTGTCAGCCTTCTCATACAGCTGCAACTGTATATGAATTCTTAAATCAAGACCTTTCTTGAGTTGGGCTCTGGGATGGTGCGACTGTTGAGAATCTGAGTCTATGTTTGTTGTGGGGGAAAAGGGTTGAGTGTGTGTGTGTGTATCCCACAACTGTTGCGAGGGAGTAAAAGATGTTAGGGACAATATAGGATGATTCACAATAATTGTTTGCTCATGTAGTAATTGCTTGCCATAATGTAATTTTGGTAATGGCGAGACTGGTGAGAGGTAAAAATCCTTTGCATAAATTGCCTACATTACTCCAAGTATTAATAGCTATTTAAATATAATACAAATCGAGGTGAGGGCGATGGAAATGCTTTTGGCGGTTGATCTGCTTCTGTTCTGTGGGTGGCACCTTGTGCTCTTTTTGAAGGATAGGTCACGGTCTCTCCGGGGCTATGGAATCCGGGGGGTCAGGAGTGGTCTGCCAGGCATTGGGATGACAACCCAACTCGGGATGAGGAGGGCTTTTAGCGGGTGGAATAGGGGGGACCAATTGGAGGTTTACTTAGTAGCAATGCAAATATCATGGTGCAGCTATATAGACACTCTATATGTTATGTCTATATATAGACACACTATCATGTTACTTTTGAATGGTACGTTATTAACAAACGTATATTTTGATGAATAGAATTGAAACCTGTGTCTCATTGTGGTAAGTGGTGAAATAGGTATAGCCAGTTATGTTTGTATTGGCTTAGCAGATAATAAGAAAATATGATCAGTATTTACCTGGTTATAAGAGAATGAATATAATATCTATTGATTACAGGAAAATCATTCAACAATTTTGGATGAAGTTTTGTGGAAAAAGGACTGGGGGGTGAAATATACTTCTCCCATGGGCAAAGAAATTCAAAAGGGGTGATGATATTAATTAACAGTCATTTTGATCAAGATGTCCAATAACATATTCATAACAATTTGCACAACAAACAAATATGGCTTATCAACTTACACAGATCAAATAATGATGATCCAAGCTTCTTTGAAAATATGCATCAACTCTACAAGCAACACTAGACTATGATTATGGTGGGGGATTTTACTACGGTTTTAAATACTTCTATGGACTGTAAAGGAAATCATGAATGTCATGTATTGGATGAATTAGTGGATATGTATATGGAGGCTTGAATACACTGACCTAGTGAGATACACATGGCTGAGGCTTAATCAAGCTAGTCATCTTGATTACTTTCTTGTGTCATTCTCTCTGGCACCAAAAGTAAAAAGAAAGTGTTGATAGGGGACAGAATGTGGTCAGATCATCACATAATTGGCATATACAGTTGAAGTTTACATACACGTTAGCCAAATACATTTAAACTCACTTTTTCACAATTCCTGACATTTAATCCTAGTAAAAATTCCATGTCTTAGGTCAGTTAGGATCACCACTTTATTTTAAGAATACAAAATGTCAGAATAATAGTAGAGAGAATGATTCATTTCAGCTTTTATTTCTTTCATCACATTCCCAGTGGGTCAAACGTTTACATACACTCAATTAGTATTTGGTAGCATTGCCTTTAAATTGTTTAACTTGGGTCAAACATTTCAGGTGGCCTTCATTAAGCTTCCCTCAATAAGTTGGGTGAATTTTAGCCCATTCCTCCTGACAGAGCTGGTGCAACTGAATTAGGTGTGTAGGCCTCCTTGCTCGCACATGCTTTTTCAGTTCTGCCCACAAATTCTCTATAGGATTGAGGTCAAGGCTTGGTGATGGCCACTCCAATACCTTGACTTTATTGTCCTTAAGCCATTTTGCCACAACTTTGGAAGTATACTTGGGGTCATTGTCCATTTGGAAGACCCATTTGTGACTAAGCTTTAACTTCCTGACTGATGTCTTGAGATGTTGCTTCAATATATCCACATCATTTTCCATCTTTATGATGCCATCTATTTTGTGAAGAGCACCAGTCCCTCCTTCAGCATAGCACCCACACAACATGATGCAGCCACCCCCATGCTTCACGTTTGGGATGGTGTTCTTCGGCTTGCAAGCGTCCTCCTTTTTCCTCTAAACATAATGATGGTCAGCATGGCCAAATAGTTATATTTTTGTTTCATCAGACCAGAGGACATTTCTCCAAAAACTACGATCCACATGTGGAGTTCAAACCGTAGTCTGGATTTTTTTATGGAGGTTTTGGAGCAGTGGCTTTTTTCTTGCTGAGCGTCCTTTCAGGTTATGTCGATAAAGGGCTTGTTTGACTGTGGATATAGATAATTTTGTACCTGTTTCCTCCAGCATCTTCACTAGGTCCTTTGCTGTTGTTCTGGGATTGATTTGCACTTTTTGCACCAAAGTACGTTCAACTCTAGGACACAGTACGCGTCTCCTTCCTGAGTGGTATGACGGCTGCTTGGTCTCACGATGTTTATACTTGCGTACTTGCACAGATGAATGTGGTACTTTCAGGTGTTTGGAAATTGTTCCCAAGGATGAACCAGACTTGTGTGGATGTCTACAAAAACAATTCTGAGGTCTTGGTTGATTTCTTTTGATTTTCCCATGAGGTCAAGCAAAGAGGTCACTGAGTTTGAAGGTAGGCCTTGAAATATATCCACAGGTACACATCCAATTGACTCAAATGATGTCAAATAGCCTATCAGAAGCTTCTAAAGCCATGACATGTTCAAAGCTGTTTAAAGGCACAGTCAACTTAGTGTATGTAAACATCTGACCCACTGGAATTGTAATACAGTGAATTGTAAGTGAAATTATCTGCCTGTAAACAAATCTTGGAAAAATGACTTGTGTCATGCACAAAGTAGATGTCCTATTCGACTTGCCAAAACTGTCTTTTTTTAACAAGAAATTTGTGGAGTGGTTGAAAAACAAGTTTTATTTTTATTTATTTATTTATTTCACCTTTATTTAACCAGGTAGGCAAGTTGAGAACAAGATCTCATTTACAATTGCGACCTGGCCAAGATAAAGCATAGCAATTCGACACATACAACGACACAGAGTTACACATGGAGTAAAACAAACATACTGTCAATAATACAGTATAAACAAGTCTATATACGATGTGAGCAAATGAGGTGAGATAAGGGAGGTAAAGGCAAAAAAAAGGCCATGGTGGCGAAGTAAATACAATATAGCAAGTAAAACACTGGAATGGTAGATGTGCAGTGGAAGAATGTGCAAAGTAGAAATAAAAATAATGGGGTGCAAAGGAGCAAAAAATAAATAAATAAATACAGCAGGGAAAGAGGTAGTTGTTTGGGCTAAATTATAGGTGGGCTATGTACAGGTGCAGTAATCTGTGAGCTGCTCTGACAGCCAAAGAAATTATTGGTTTTGGGGGTGACCAGAGAGATACTGTATACCTGCTGGAGCACGTGCTACAGGTGAGTGATGCCATGGTGACCAGCGAGCTGAGATAAGGGGGGACTTTACCTAGCAGGGTCTTGTAGATGACATGGAGCCAGTGGGTTTGGCGATGAGTATGAAGCGAGGGCCAGCCAACGAGAGCGTACAGGTCGCAATGGTGGGTAGTATATGGAGCTTTAATGACTCCAACCTAAGTGTATGCAAACTTCTGACTTCAACTCGTACAGAATTTCCACGTGGGCGAGGATATTGGAAATGTAATCAAATCCTACTTGATGTCAACTTGTTTATAACTAAGACAGATTTTAAAGCAGACTTTTTTCGACATAACATAGGTACAGCAGATCCTCTTATTGTATCGGACACTTTTAATGTGACTTTAGAGACCATGCAATTCAGTACTCATCTATAAAACAGAATCAATTTAGATCAAAAGAGTCCATATTAGCAAAGGAAATTGAAGGACTAACAATACAGTTAGATAGCAATAAAAACTGTACCATAGAGGCACAGAATAAGTTAGAGGAAAAACAAAAAGAAATTGAGGAACTTGTGTAATATATTGTAAAAATAAAGCGAACTGGACGGAATAGGGGCAAAAATGCACCAAATTATTTTTCAATCTTCAACATAGAAATGCTACCACAAAAAAATTATTGAAACTTGTTACAAATGATGGAGTCTCTCATGATTCACCAAATTATATTTTGAAAGAGGAAGTAAAGTACTTTAAGAATATGTTTTCGTTTCAGCCTCCTCCATCTCCACTAACCGAAGCTTATTGTATGGATTTTTTCCCTATTAATAATGTCAAATTAACATCTGTACAGAAAAACTCACGTGAAGACCAATTCCCAGAGGAGGACCTTCGTTTTACATTTGTTTTATTTATTTACATTTTACCCCTTTTCCCCCCCAATTTCGTGGTATCCAATTGTTTTTTTAGTAGCTACTATCTTGTCTCATCACTACAACTCCCGTACAGGCTTGGGAGAGACGAAGGTTGAAAGTCATGCATCCTCCGATACACAATCCAACCAAGCCGCACTGCTTCTTAACACAGTGCGCATCTAACCCGGAAGCCAGCCGCACCAATGTGTCGGAGGAAACACTGTGCACCTGGCAACTTTGGTTAGCGTGTACTGCGCCCGGCCCGCCACAGGAGTCGCTGTTGCGCGATGAGACAAGGATATCCCTACTGGCCAAGCCCTCGCTGGATGGCATACCAGTGGAAGTATACTAAACTTTTTTTGATATACTCAGAGGACCATTATTAGCATGTTTTAACCACCATATAAACAACAGATTATCGGACACGCAACAAGGTGGTCTGATTTCATTATTACTGAAACAGGATCCAAGTGGTATATATAAAGATCCAGTCCATTTAAAAAATTGGAGGCCTCATACACTTCAGTGTTGTGATGCAAAAATTCTAGCTAAATGCTTGGTGCATATAATTAAAAAGGTATTGTCAGATATTATTCATCCTAATCAGACAGGTTTTTTACATGGACAATGCATTGGAGATAATATAAGACAAGTACTGGAATCAATAGAATACTATGAAATATTGGGTAAAAATGTTTTCATAGATAATTTTGAAAAGGTACGACTGGAGTTTAGACATAAATGCCTAGAATATTTCAGTTTTGGAGAATCTCTTATAAAATGGGTTAAAGTTATGTATAGTAACCCTAGGTGTAAAATAGTGATGGCTACATCTCAGAAAGGATTCAACTGTAAAGAGGAGTAAAACAATGTTTTCCACTATCGGCAAATCTATTTATTTTTGCCATCGAAATGTTAGCTGTTAAAATTAGATCCAACAATAATATTAAGAGATTAAAAATCTGTGGCATTAAAACAAAGGTGTAATTGTACGCTGATGATTCATGTTTTCTTTTAAAGCCACAATTAGAATCCCTCCACAGCCTCATATAGGATCTAGATTATTTTGCTAACCTCTGTGGATTACAACCAAATTATGATAAGTGTATGATACTATGTATTGGATCACAAAAAAATGCAACTATTACATTACATTGTAGTTCACCAATAAAATGGTCTGACGGGGATGTGGACATACTCGGAATACAAATCCCGATAGAAAGAAAGGTTCGCACTCCAATATATTTTTATAGATAGTTAGCAAAAATAGATAAGATCTTGCTTCCATGGAAAGGAAAAAACCTGTCTATTTGTGGAAAAATCACCCTGATGAACTCTTCAGTCATATCACAGTTTACCTATTTGCTTAAGGTTTTGCCTACACCTAGTGATCTGCTAATGTTAGCAACCTCAAATCCGACATTGTAACCACTTATAAACTAAAAGGTTGCAGTTAAAGACATCCTGAAAGTACATTATTGAGCTAACTTACGTTACCTGTCTAAGAAACAAGGACATGTGTTGTGTTGGCCTGTTGTGTACACAGGATAAAGAGCTGCCCATTAATTGGGCCGAAGCTGAGCTCCCCCACCTTGGCTTGGGTCTAAATTAGTGAAAGCCTGTTGTGTAATTATTAGACCTAGCAAATTTGTTACAAAATAATGTTACAGCCATTGATTTTAGAAGAACATTACTTTCTTATCTATACCATAACTAGGCCAATTGCTGTTATTACAACCTGTTACAGGAGGCAAATGTGCATACCGACAGGACGCATGGGGAGTGTGTAGTTCTGTTTTTACCTAAATAAATGTGGTTATATGTAGAAACCAGACAACAAAGTTTAAATCAAGCTTCTAAACTTGATAAATCAACATATCCCCAAGCAACTGGAAGAGTGTGAGCGATCAGTTACGTACAACAGCAAACCAATCATTTGGTACAGTGGCGCGGCAACACAAGCCCAAAAAGCCATGGCTTCCCCCAGAAGAAAAGTCAAGGAAAAACTTGGAGATGCAAACAAGGGCAAAGAACAGTTAATGGCTATCAAGGAAAACATACTGTAGCTAAAAAAGTTCTCAATGCACACAAAAAAAAACTGCTACTATCTTTTATTACAAAAGTCGATTTGCATGAAAATAAAGTAGAGGCTATCGTGTCAGACACGAACAAACAAGACAACAAAATGTACCTTTTTGAAAAAAAAGTTTAAAACTTTAGAAGATGAATTGGACCAGGGAGAAAACAGAAAGAGACAAAACAACCTGAGAATGTTGTCCTTACCCGGAAGAAAAGGAAGAAGGAGACTTTTCCTGCTACGTGGTCAAACTGATATCAGAGGAACTTGACATGGATATCACCAGAAAATCTATCCTTTCCCCTGCCCAATACAATCTACACTCTACTTCCCCAAGTCACTGTTATTCTCTATGAAGTAACACTAGAAGTAAGCGATGCCAATGGGCTAAATGGACACTGAACAGATAATTCAAAGTGAAATATAGCATGCATTCGGAAAGTATTCAGACCCCTTCACTTTTCCCACATTTTATTTACATAAGTATTCAGACCTTGAGATATTACCACAAATTGGAATCCACCTGTGGTAAATTCAATTGATTGGACATAATTTGGAAAAGCAAACACCTGTCTATGTAAGGTCCCACAGTTGACAGTGCATGTCAGCACGAAAACCAAGCCATGAGGTCGAAGGAATTGTCCATAGAGCTCAGAGACAGGATTGTGTCGAGGCACAGATCTGGGGAAGGATCATGTAAAATGTCTGCAGCATTGAAGTTCCCCAAGAACACAGTGGCCTCCATCATTCTTAAATTGAAGAGGTTTGGTACCACCAAGACTCGTCCTAGAGATGGCCCACGCTGGGGAGAAGGGCCTTGGTCAGGGAGGTGACCAAGAACCCAATGGTCACTCTGACAGAGCTTCAGAGTTCCTCTGTGGGGATGGGAGAACCTTCCAAAAGGACTACCATCTCGGCAGCGCCACACCAATCAAGCCTTTATGGTTGAGTGGCCAGACAGGAGCCACTCCTCAGTAAAAGGCACATGACAGACTGCTTGGGGTTTGCCAAAATGAACCTAAAGGACTCTCAGACCATGAGAAACAAGATTCTCTGGTCTGATATAACCAAGATTGAACTCTATGGCCTGAATACCAAGCGCCACGTCTGCAGGAAACCTTGCACCATCCCTACGGTGAAGCATGGTGGTGGCAGCATCATGCTGTGGATATGTTTTTCAGCAGCAGGGACTGGGAGACTAGTCTGGATCGAGGGAATGATGAACGAAGCAAAGTACAGAGAGATCCTTGATGAAAACCTGATCCAGAGCACTCAGGACCTCAGACTGGGTAGAAGGTTCACCTTCAAACAGGACAACGACCCTAAGCACACAGCCAATACAACGCAGGAGTGGCTTTGGGACAAGTCTCTGAATGTCCTTGAGTGGCCCAGCCAGAGCCCGGACTTGAACCCGATCAAACATCTCTGGAGAGACCTGAAAATAGCTATGCAGCGATACTCCCCATCCAACCTAAGGTTGAGAGGATCTGCAGAGAAGAATTGGAGAAACTCCCCAAATACAGGTGTGCCAAGCTTGTAGTGTCATAACCAAGAAGACTCGAGGCTGTAACCGCTGCCAAAGGTGTACTCAGTAAAGGGTCTGAATACTATTGTAAATTTAATTTTCAAGTTACATTTTTTTTAAATACATTTGCAAACATTTCTAAAAACTTGTTTTTATGGAGCATTGTGTGTAGATTGATGCAGGTAAAAAACTATTTACTCCATTACAGAATAAGCCTGTAATGTAACAACATGTGGGAAAAGTGAAGGTGTCTTAATACTTTCCGAATGCACTGTATGGGGGCTCCCGAGTGGCACAGCGGTTTAAGGCACTACATCTCAGTGCTAGAGGCATCACTACAGACCCTGGATCGATTCCAGGCTGTATCACAACCGACCATGATTGGAAGTCCCATAGGGCGGTGCCCAATTGGCCCAGCATCGTCCAGGTTAGGGTTTAAGTGTGTCTGAGAGGTGGGGAAGATGGGAAAAGATGGGAGGCTGGGACAAACTTGGCTTGGGTGGGTAAGGATGGGAGGTTTGGACAAGCTTGGCTTAGGTGGAGTAAAAACTGGGAAGGGGAGGTGTAGAGGGATGTGTTTGGCTTGGGAGAGAGAGAAGGGAGGATTAAACTATTCTACAATATAATTGTATATATTTTTGTGACTTCCAAACCTGCTGTAAAATTAACAAAAGTCTGGACAGATTAGGAGAGGATGTCAAGTCATTATTATTCCTTATTATAATATTGTAATTATAGCTAAGAATCAACGGTGGCTATTGCTGAGAGTGGAAAGGGGCTCTATCCGAGGGATTGGGAAGGGGTGACATCAAACACGTCTTTGTGGGGCCTCCACTCATCTCACTTCAGTCTCTTGGTGGACCCACTCTCCCCAAGTAACCCCCACCAGCAACTACACTTTAATTACATTTACAAGGGGGGCTGCCTCACGCTGCACCACTCAGGGGGCTCTCTTGTACAATAAATTAAATGAAAGTATAGTGGCTGGTGGAGGTCTACTTGGGTAGAGTGGGTCCACCGAGTGACTGAAGTGAGATGAGTTGAGGCCCCACACATAATTTAGAGAAGTGACCGGGAGCCAGGCACGACCGGGAGCCCTATAGGGTGGCGCTCAATTGCCCTCCTCCCCCTTCCGGGTTAGTGGAGGATTTGGTCGTGGGCTTTCCTTGGCTCATCACTCATAAAAAAAAACAATAATAATATTAATAATAATTTACATGGTAATAAATACAAACGGACCACAGTACTTACATAATCCACAGACTTTTGGTACATTAGGAGAGGAGTTGGAGCCTGTGAAATATGTGCTTAGCCCACATGCTCACAGACTTTATATTCACTTAGTGTACAAAACAATTTGAACACCTGCTCTTTCCATAACATAGAATGAGCAGGTGAATCCAGGTTGAAAGCTATGATCCCTTATTAATGTCACTTGTTAAACCCCCTAAGGTCGATGTCTGCACCCCCACGGAAAACGAATCAACATAATACAACAATCCCCATAAAAATCTGCCAGTTTAAGCTAGAGGTATCTGTTACCTTGCATTGGATGTGTCTCAATCCACCACATCCACCTGTCACACTTCTGTATTTGTGGTGAAAGGTGGCAGGGCTAGAGCTGTGTTTGTCAAACCATTAGACATTCCGAAACTGTGTCTCTTCTCGCAAAATCGTCTGTGGCTTCCGAATGGTTTGGCCTACAAACTACTGCAGTGGTTTCTCAATTCAAAGTTTTGAGATGATGCTGCGGGACTGAGAGGTAATTTGTGGTTTAGTACGTTACCCTGTGTCACTGCTTCATTGCTCCTAACCACCGCAAGGGGGAGTTAGAGCACCGATTATGCTTTTGGGTCCCAAGGCACAAAATATGTCTCGACCTGACAATGAATGGCCGATATAACCAAATAGAAACTGATAATTGTGCACGACTTCAAATTTGAATTTCCATTGAGTGAATGATGAGGATGAAAAAGGTGATTGAATTTAGAACAATACTGTAAGAATTTCTGTAGCGTATTACTTACTAAAATTGTTGTTACACTAAGATTTTTATTCGAAGAGAAACGAAAACGTTCAATTATATTTCATTGAAATTCTTAAGATATAAATGTGTTAACTGAATATAAGCAGCAAGTGATGTTTGCTAAATAATGCTGGTGTAACTGAATCAGTTTTGTAGGCCTCCTTGCTCACACACGCTTTTTCAGTTCTGCCCACACATTTTCTATAGGCTTGATGTCAGGGCTTTGTGATGGCCACTCCAATCCCTTGACTTTGTTGTCCTTAAGCCAGTATGCTTGGGGTCATTGTCCATTTGGAAGACCCATTTGCAAACAAAGCTTTAACTTCCTCATTGATGTCTTGAGATGTTGCTTCAATATATCCACATAATTTTCCTCCCTCATGATGCCATCTATTTTGTGAAGTGCATCAGTCCCTCCTGTAGCAAAGCACCCCGACAACATGATGCTGCCACACCCGTGCTTCACGGTTGGGATGGTGTTTTTCGGCTTGCAAACCTCCCCCTTTTTCCTCCAAACATAACGATGGTCATTATGGCCAAACAGTACTATTTTTTGTTTCATCAGACCAGAGGACATTTCTCCAAAAAAGTTTGTCCCCATCGGCAGTTGCAAACCGTAGTCTGGCTTTTTTATGGCGGTTTTGGAGCAGTGGCTTCTTCCTTGGTGAGCGGACGTTCAGGGTATGTTGATATAGGACTTGTTTGACTGTGGATATATATACGTTTGTACCTGTTTCCTCCATCAAAGGTCCTTTGCTGTTGTTCTGGAATTGATTTGCACTTTTCGCACCAAAGTACGTTCAACTCTAGGAGACAGAATGCGTCTCTTTCCTGAGTGGTGTGATGGCTGCGTGGTCCCATGGTGTTTATACTTGCATACTATTGTTTGTACAGATGAACGTGGTACCTTCAGGCGTTTGGAAATTGCTCCCAAGGATGAACCAGACTTGTGGAGGTCTACAATTTTTTTTCTGAGGTCTTGGCTGATTTATTTGGATTTTCCCATGATGTCAAGCAAAGAGGCACTGAGTTTGAAGGTAGGCTTTGAAATACATCCACAGGTACACCTCCAATTGATTCAAATTATGTCAATTATCCTATCAGAAGCTTCTAAAGCCATGGCATACTTTTCTGGAATTTTCCAAGCTGTTTAAAGGCACAGCCCACTTAGTGTATGTACACTTCTGACCCAGTTGAATTGTGATACTGTGAATTATAAGTGAAGTAATCTGTCTGTAAACAAATGTTGAAAGAATTACTTGTATCATGCACAAAGTAGGTGTTCTAACCGACTTGCCAAAACTATAGTTTGTTAACATGAAATTTGTGGAGTGGTTGAAAAACATGTTTTAAATGACTCCAACCTAAGTGTATGTAAACTTCCGACTTCAAGCTGTACATAAAACTGAGTGACTCACTCATTCATGGCTTTGGATCAAAATAAATAATTACCAACATTGTTTCTGATAGTCTAAAAGAGAAAAATAGAAAATACAAGTGATTTTAAAAAGTCACGACTCTACAATTGATCGCTAGTTTTTGTCTCAAATAAGCGCGGTCTGTGGAGAGCGTTTAACTAAAATGAGCGGAGAGTCAGGCGGAGAACGGCCTGTTTAAATTATATGAATGTGTTCAGTTGATGCCCAACAATTTGGATCGGGTGTAAATCAGGCGACCTACAGTACATGTAGAGATTTTTCTTTCTTTTTTTTTCCGGTATACTCTAGGCCTACCGTTGGTGTTGTAGGTCTTTTATTTATTTATATTGATTTAACTTTTATTTTACTACATAAAGGTCTACTTACTCTGCTGGCGTCTTGACCCAGTTTATGCCCTCATTTGCACTGCACCCCGGGCGGCAGTGTGTTGATGGTCCGAGCAGACACTTTTCCCGGCTTACAGACATAGTTTTTATCAAGCCAGCTTCTTTCTATGGTGCTACCCGTTCCAGGGTTTGGAATGTAAACAACAGAGGACTTGAAAATGAGCCAGAGGTGAGAGGACCCACAAAACTAAAGATATTTTGGTTTCAGTGCATTTAAAAAAAAAAATGAATGAATAGGCTATCAATGTGTAGGTATACTGTGTAATACAATCGAAAATTGTGTACTAAAAACGTGAATGTGTTCTTACAGAGCTTACAACCATGACGACAACCATCTGTGGAGATCAGTGGACAAGGGGCTGGACAAAGGACCGCAGCAAAAAAACCGCATGGTTCCACAGAAACCAGCTGGGATGGATAACGAATCAAATGTGGCTTCTTCAACCACATCGCTATGCTTTTGTTAATAAAATAATAATTTTTCAAAATGCAGATGTTTATTTTGTTATGGATCCATAACGAATTACTATGGGAATAAATATCACTGATTTACAGAAATATTGGTACAAAGTAGGCTAATGAAAGGAAGCCAATTGTCGCTTACTGGAAAAATACTCTTTCAAATTAATGGAGGGGGCAAGCGGAAGGGGGAAAAATGTTTTCAAATTCTTGTTTTTCACAAGGGCCGTCAGCAGGACAATAGATACGATGTCTCAAAAACACCTCTCTGACATAGGGTCCAGCCTATCTCCTGATACACACTCAGTAACGCCTGTTAATGAGCTCAGAGAGCCGATCTGTTATCCAACAATTTGTTTAATAGCCCGGCTACTGTAGGTGTGAAAATCCCCCCCCAACAAGCAATAGCCTAACTGCACTGTTTTACGCTGCGCTGAGACAAGGAAGACTACTTAATAAACATACAGTATACATTTTTAAGACAGTTTTAGATATTCATTAGAATCCTTGACATGTAATTAGATATACTACTGTACAAGGACATTTTATGGATCTGCCAGTATTTTCATTTAGAGATTCCGGTGAAGAAATGTGTGTGTAGAGGGGTATCTTTCTTCACCAGTTCTCTTATCATTTTGTACAACTGTGTGATTAGCCTACCAGTTGGTGTAACTAATGTTAATTCTCTTAATTCTCTGCTCTTCACTATCACAATATTAAAAATGTTCAAATGCATTCATGAATAAAATCGCTTGAGCCGACAAGCTGCAGATCATCTGATGAAGGATTGACTCGATCTATAAGCCCAGGACGATAGTAAGACGGGCAATAAGACACACTACAAGAAAGGGAACACATATATAACCGCTGAAAATGGTTGCAGGTCGGAGGGCCATCTAACAAGTGCAGATTGGAGGGCCATCAAGCAAAACAGACCAATGAAGCACAGGTAAACGGGGACCCACGCCCTCCGCTTCTCCCTTCCCTCTGCGTGGGGTTCTGGGCTGGGAGGGTCAGGAGGCTGGCTTCAGCTCTCGCCCGAGCTCGGCTCCATCCCCCTTTCCCAGTTAGGCACGGCTGCATGGCGCACTCCCTTTATCCATTAGGCACGGCCGCATGGCGCACCCCCCCAATATCAAGGTGCACATGGGCCTATATATATATAATGAATATGAATTCAGAGGGCAGAAATTATTAGACCTCTCATCAGACCTCTCACTAAAGTAGTCAGTCATAAAAAAGTTATACTTAAATCCAAACTGGTTGGAGATTATAAGAGTACATTGCCATAAAGGCTAGCTAATTTTTTCAAGCTGTTCAAACATTCATAGATGACCAGCATTGTCAAATAACCGGTCAGCACCTTAGGAGTAAATGCTAGTTGGCTTTTCATAGTCGAGCATTCAGAGCTTGAGAGAGGTCGAGAGAGGTCGAGAGAGAGAGAGAGAGAGAGACAGAGAGAGACAGAGAGAGAGAAAGAGAGAGGTTAAATCGCTACTCTTCGAAGATGACCTGTGCCTGCTGCCACCCACAGCACATGGCCTACAGCAGAGCCTGAACCTGCTAGAGCAGTACTGCCAGACCTGGGCCCTGGCAGTAAACCCCCAAAAGACTAAAATAATGATTTTCCAGAGAAGATCCAGATCTCAGGGAATTAGACCAAAGTTCTCAATTGGTACAACGTATATATAGTACTGCACACACTACAATTACTTAGGTTTAAAAATATTCTCAACTGGACACCTTAATGATGCAGTGAAGGAACTGAGAGAGAAAGCACGCAGGGCATTCTACGCCATTAAAAAAACAAATTCAAATTGAATTGCCAATTCAAATTTGTTAAAAACTAGTTGAATGTGTAATTAAACCAATTACACTTTATGCCAGCGAGTTGTGGGGTCCACTTGCAAAACAAGATTTCACCAAATGGGACAAACACCCAATTGGGACAAACACTCTGCCCCTGTGCCTTCTTCTCGAGGAAGCTCAGCTCAGCGGAGCGAAATATGACTTGGAGGACTGGGAGCTGTTGGCTGTCGTCAAGGCTCTGAAGGCGTGGAGACATTGGTTTGAGGGGGCTAAACACCCTTTTCTCATCTGGACTGACCACCGCAATCTGGAGTACATCCGGGCAGCGAGGAGACTGAAACCTCGCCAGGCAAGGTGGGACATGTTTTTCACCCGTTTTGTTTTCACCCTTTCGTACAGACCAGGTTCCCAGAACTTGAAGGCAGACGCACTGTCCCGGCTGTATGACACAGAGGAGCGGCCCATGGATCCCACCCCCATACTCCCGGCCTCCTTCCTGGTGGCACCGGAAGTGTGGGAGGTGGACGTGGACATTGAACAGGCGTTACGTGCAGAGCCCGCTCCACTCCAGTGTCCCGCTGGGCGTCTGTACGTTCTGTCTGTTGTACGTGACCGGCTGATCTATTGGGCTCACACGTCACCTTCCTCTGGTCATCCAGGCATCGGTCGGACAGAGTGCTGTCTGAGTGGGAAGTACAGGGGGCCCACTTTGGTTAAGGACGTGAGGGTTTATGTTTACTCTTGCTCGGTGTGCGCCCAGTGTAAGACTCCTAGGCACCTGCCCAGAGGTAAGTTACACCCCTTATTCCACAACGGCCATGGTCGCACCTGTCAATTTCCTGACCGATCTCCCCCCATCACAGGGAAACACCACGATCCTGGTTGTTGTGGATCGTTTCTCTAAGTCCTGCCGGCTCCTTCCTCTGCCCGGTCTCCCTACGGCCCTACAGACTGCGGAGACGGGGTGCCTGAGGATCTAGTGTCTGATCGGAGTCCCCAGTTCGCTTCTAGGGTCTGGAGGGCGTTCATGGAACGTCTGGGGGTCTTGGTCAGCCTTACCTCGGGTTTTCACCCTGAGAGTAACGGGCAGGTGGAGAGAGTAAACCAGGATGTGGGTAGGTTTCTGAGGTCTTGTTGCTAGGACCGGCCAGGGGAGTGGGCGGCGTTCGTGCCCTGGGCAGAGATGGCCTAGAACTCGCTTCGCCACTCCTCCACTAACCTCTCCCCCTTCCAGTGCATACTACAGCTGGTTCTGGCTCCTTGGCATCGGAGTCAGACCGAAGCTCCTGCGGTGGACGACTGGTTCCAGCTCGCGGAGGAGACATGGGACTCCACCCATGTTCACCTTCAGTGCGCCGTGCTGCGCCAGAAAGCCAGCACAAACTGTCACTGCAGTGAGGCCCCAGTGTTCGCACCGGGGGTCTCGGTCTGGCTCTCAACCCAAAGCCTGCCCCTCCACCTGCCCTGCCCGGGAGTTGGGTCCGTGGTTTGTGGGGATGTTCAAGGTCCTGAGGAGACCGAACGAGGTGTGTTACAGGTTACACCCCCCCCCCCGATTACCGTATTAACCCCTCGTTCCATGTGTCTCTCCTCAGGCCGGTGGTGGCTGGTCCACTCCAGGAGTCTGAGGTGCGGGAGGTTCCTCCGCCCCCTCTGGACATCGAGGCGTACGCTGTTCGCGTCATACTGGATTCGAGGCGTCGGGCAAGGGGCCTTCAGTATCTCATGGAGTGGAAGGGGAACGGTCCGAGGAGAGATCCTGGGTTCCTGTGGAGGACATGTTGGACCCTTCAATGCTGCGGGCGTTCCACCGTCTCCGCCCGGACCACCCTGCACCGCCCTGCACTATTCGAAATGGTCCGAAAAAATATTAAATCATACATACTGTAATAATCAGGTAGAGCTTGCTCATCCTACCCTCCTTGGTCTCCTTCTTCATGTCATTATCATTAGTAGGAAAACATCCATTAAACATCCATTACTACATTTCAAGTCCCTAAAAATGGAAATCAACTTGGCAAGAGTCTTTTGTCCTGCTAATAGTCCATCATTGGTGGATGGCTTCTTTTGTATTCCAATGCAATTGAATTCATTAATTACAGTCATTTACCATTCTTATTCTCAGAGTGGAAATGTTGTTTGCAGAGTCCACAGCCTGCTACACTTGTGGAAAATGCCTCCAGCTCACATTGTAAAGTGGTGGGTGACACGCTGATAGCCTGTTGCCTGCACTTGAATAGTGAACGGGAGACACGCTTCAATTATCAGTTAAGAAATAATAAGAGACCGATAAGCATGACGTTTAAATGTATTTAAATCCAGAAATTGAAGCCAGAAATTCGGGGCTATTTCTAGGCTGAATTATTACGTGGATTGTAATATATTCATATATTTGTAGGGGTTGTTGCATTTGTCATTGTATCTGGAAGACCAGATACCAATTAGTTTAGATCACCAATTAGTTATTATGAGGTTTTCTGGTGACTATTGTCCAATTTAATGGCTCATCAATACGTGAACTGTGACCAATGTCCATCACTACAGTAAGCCGATAACTGTACTCTGAAAATAAAAACACAGCATCTACAATGGTATAATTATTATTGAATTAGATCAAATAAAAACGTTTCAAAAGGCATGTGTTTATTAGGCTACTGTGCAGTGTGACAAAAACCAACAGGACACTGAGACGTTTACTGTAGCCTACATGTACTCTACGCCTAATTCCTTAGATAAGGCTGAGCAGGGCATGTCCAGACTTACTCGCCAACCTCAAGTACTCATTCATTCGGTCTTTCATGCTTTTCTGGGTTGCATCACTCATGGACAGAAACTTCTGAGACACAGTATTTTTATTTATTTATTTTATTGAATATCCGAAATGTATAATATACTTGCAGTGAAGCCGCTCAACATCTACATCATACCAGTCATCCTACAGATTCCCATTCAGAGCGACACAGATGTGAACACGAACCCTCCAAGATCCCCCCCCACAGTTCCCCAATAGCTGTTCCTCAACCATTCGAGACCCTTCCCACAGCCCCCTCAAGAAGAAGAAGAAAATAAAAAAGTTAATTAATTAATTTCCTCACCCCCCCCCCCCAATGCACCAACAACCAAGAGAATGAAGTAAAGAGAAAAAAGGAAAAGACAGAAGAAACCAGCAAAACAACAATACAAAAAAAAACTAGAAAATAAAATAAGACATTTAAAACAAAGGTCATCAAGGACAACTAAAATCATAACAGCAATTCCAACTGTATATGTTTGTGTACATGTCTGGCACTAACCTCATTGGTTAGGCACCTGCAGATTCATGCAGGGTAGTTAGGATTATGGTTCATTGTTGATCTAGCTACCTGTCACGGCCGTTCTCCTCTTCATCTGGAGGACCAATACGCGGCGTGGTAAGTGTCCATGGTCAATCTTTAATAAAGAAAGTAGTGAACACTGAAAACTATCCAAACCAGTAAACAAAATAACAACCGTGAAGCTAATCATATGGACTGTGCTGAAACAAGCCATCAACATAGACAATCACCCACCAACAAACAGTGCAACCCAGGCTACCTAAGTATGATTCTCAATCAGAGACAACTAATGACACCTGCCTCTGATTGAGAACCATACTAGGCCGAAAACATAGAAATGCCCCAAAACATAGAAAAACAAACATAGACTGCCCACCCAACTCACGCCCTGACCATACTAAATAAATACAAAACAACGGAAATAAAGGTCAGAACGTGACAGTACCCCCCCCCCAAAGGTGCGGACTCCGGCCGCAAAACCTTGACCTATAGGGGAGGGTCTGGGTGGGCGTCTGTCCGCGGTGGCGGCTCTGGCGCGGGACGCGGACCCCACTTCACCATTGTCTTAGTCTGCCTTATTGTCCGCCTCCGTGGCTTTCTCAACATGGCCACCCTTCTCAATGACCCCACTGGACAGAGGGGTTGTTTGGGACAGAGGGGCAGCTCGGGACAGAGGTGGGGCAGCTGCTCGGGACAGAGGGGCAGCTGCTCGGGACAGAGGGGCTCCGGCAGCGGCGCCGGACAGGCGGGAGGCTCCGGCAGAGGCGCCGGACAGGCGGGAGGCTCCGGCAGAGGCGCCGGACAGGCGGGAGGCTCCGGCAGAGGCGCCGGACAGGTGGGAGGCTCCGGCAGAGGCGCCGGACAGGCGGGAGACTCCGGCAGAGGCGCCGGACAGGCGGGAGACTCCGGCAGAGGCGCCGGACAGGCGGGAGACTCCGGCAGAGGCGCCGGACAGGCGGGAGACTCCGGCAGAGGCGCCGGACAGGCGGGAGACTCCGGCAGCAGCGCTGGACAGACAGGACCACCTGCAGGGAGGAGACAGAGAGACAGCCTGGTGCGTGGGGCTGCCACAGGAACCACCAGGCTGGGGAGACCTTCAGGAGGCTTGGGGTTAGGAGGAGGCACCTGAAGGACCGGGCTGTGGGGGAGCACTGGAGCTCTGGTGCGCAACCTTGGCACCACTTCCCCAGGCTGGATAACCACTCTAGCCCGGACCCTCCAGAGTGCAGGCACAGGTTGAACCAGGCTGTGGGTAAGCACGGGAGATCTAGTGCTTACTACACGCACCTCTCCCTTAGGCTCCACTCCCACATTCGCCCGGCACGAGCGGAGCGCAGGCAGAGGACGCACTGCACCCTCCCAGCGCCCCGGAGACACAGCACGCAGAGCCGGCGCAGGATACCCTGGACCAAAACTGCGTACCGGCGACCAGACCCACTGAGCAGGCACCATACGCCCTGGCTCGATGCCCGCACTCGCATGACACTCTCGGGGGGGCTGTCCTATAGCGCACCGGGCTATGGACACGTGCTGGCGACACCGTGCGCTTAACCGCATAACACGGTGCCTGCCCAGTATCACGCTGCTTATAATAAGCACGAGGAGTGAGCGCAGGTCTGCTACCTGGCTTAGCGCCACCCCTCGTGTGCCCCCCCCCCAAAAAAATTGGGGCTGTCTCTCGTACCTGTCGCACTGCCCTGCTGCCTTCGCCAACCTCATTCTCCTGTAACCCTCCTTGCACTGCTCCATCGAATCCCAGGCGGGCTCCGGCACTCTCCCTGGGTCGATGGCCCATCTGTCTACCTCCTCCCAAGTTGTGTAGTCCTGTGAAGCCGGCCGCTGTTGTTGTTGCTGCTGCTGCTGCTGCCGTCGCTGTTTTTTACCACGCCGCTTGGTCCTTGGTTGGTGGGGGATTCTGTCACGGCCGTTCTCCTCTTCATCTGAAGAGGAGAGGCGAGATGGATCTGAGGACCAATACGCGGCGTGGTAAGTGTCCATGGTCAATCTTTAATAAAGAAAGTAGTGAACACTGAAAACTATACAAAACCAGTAAACAAAATAACAACCGTGAAGCCAATCATATGGACTGTGCTGAAACAAGCCATCAACATAGACAATCACCCACCAACAAACAGTGCAACCCAGGCTACCTAAGTATGATTCTCAATCAGAGACAACTAATGACACCTGCCTCTGATTGAGAACCATACTAGGCCGAAAACATAGAAATGCCCCAAAACATAGAAAAACAGACAGACTGCCCACCCAACTCACTCCCTGACCATACTAAATAAATACAAAACAACGGAAATAAAGGTCAGAACGTGACACTACCAAACTAGCTAGCTGTCTTAACAAAATACTCTAGGCTTAGTGTGTCAGAGCGCAGAATAACTGATGAATTTATGAACGCTCAACACCCGTTGAATATGGCCACTGTCAGTAAACATCAGCAAAAAAACGTAATTAAATTGTAGCCAACAGCACAGTTAGTCACCAACGCCCTGGACAACATGAAACGGCCTAACCAGCTCTGCTAGGTTGAGTAAAATGGTCAGAGTGGGGTGTTCTCTCATTATGTGTCTAGCAAGCTAGCAAATGTTAGCCAGTTAGCTTAGGTGCTTGACTGCCATTGTGAGGTTAGAACATTCGGATCAACCCTACTCATTGGCCAGAGCATCCAGTGTGCGCTCTGAATGCGAAACGCTCTGAATTTACGAACTGACAATCTGACAGCACAGTTTCAGTCACCAACACTCTGGATAACATAACAGCCTAACCAGCTCTGCTAGGGAGAGTAATGTTCAGTGATCTGTTCTCTCTTACTTAGATGTCTGGAAGTAGCTAGAAAGTTAGTACAGAACGCTCGGATCATTCCTTAAAGAGATGGTTGGGGCTAAAGCTTAAGAGGGTGTGAACGATGCTTGAATGGTTGTAGACAAAGAAGAGCTCTCCAATAGTAGTACCATAACATTCAAAGGCGATTTTCTCAAAAGTAAGTTTACAAGTTTATCAACTTTCAAAGCAAAATTACTTTCCCATTGTTCCTCAATTGTAGTGTATGATGTACTACATCACCAAATCAAATCAAATTGTATTGGTCACAAACACATGGTTGGCAGATGTTCATGCGAGTGTAGTGAAAGGCTTGTGCTTCTAGTTCCGACCGTGCAGTAATATCTGGAGAGTCCTCTGCTGATTACAGACCCATACGTTTAATAAACTGTGACAATAAAATAATAACAAAGTTCATTAACAATAGAATGGATAAAGTCTTACCAGACTTGATTAATTTCAATCAAACAGGATTTATTTTTAAAAAATCAACACTTACAAACAAATACAAGGACATATTTCAGTTCAATATGCTAAAAAATAAGATATAGATTTAGAAATAATGGCTGTTTCTATTCAAAACTTCACAGCATTATCTGACAAAAAGGCTTTGGATAGGGGCGCAAGACATGGATGTCCTCTCTCCCCCCTCTTGTTTATATTGGCAATTGAACCGCTTGCAGAAAGAATTAGACAGGACCCAAACATTGGTAAACTGGTAAACGTTGGTACACATGAATATAAACAAAACTTATTTGCAGATGATCTCCTAAAATACCTGACCAATTTTGAAAACTCAATGCCCCCCTTGCTAAAAAAAATAGTCAAAATACTCAAAAGTCTCAGGATATAAAATTAACTTGGAAAACATTTAAATAATGGCAATAGGAAAAAAATAAAGAATAACTCATGATCTACAGCAATCCTTTAAGTGGACCACAAAAAAAAAAAAAAAACACAATAAGTGACAACAAAAAACAAATATATAAAGAAAACCTTATCCCATTACTTAACTATACAAAAGCAGATCACATTAAATGGAATAATCTTCCAATAAATCTTCCAGGTAGAACAAAACTCTTCAGAATGGCATGGCTCCTAAAGTTTTTATATTTATTCTCATAATACCAATTACCCCATCGAATAAGTATACTCGGTCATAAGACTTTATATGGGCAAATAAAACTCATCGAATAAAAAGGAACGTTTTACATCTTCCCAAGTGTGAGGGTGGTTTCACCCTCCCAGACTTGGAATTGTATCAACTCGCCACCCAAGGATTTTACTTGCAACACATAGTTAAATGCATTAAAGAGGAACAATGGGTACATATTGAAGAAAATAATATTTCCACGTTTCTATTTTCAAATGATAAAGCTGAGAACATTAACAACTTCATAGTTTAAAACACAATAACAATATGGAAGAAAATGAAAAATTCTACAAGAACCAATATCACTCCCTAAAAACATAACCCTATGGAACAATCCTTGGATAGCTTTCACTGATAAATTGTTCCACATGGTAAACTAAAGGCATAGAAACTGTAAATTACTTGGTAATAGGAAATACATGTATTTCCATGACAGAATTAAAAAGCAATTTTGGACTGAACAATGAAGATATTTTCTAATGCATGCAACTTAAAAGTTTCATGTGACAAAAACTTTATTTTAAATCTTTTGGAAATCTTTGCAGTCGTAAGGGAATCCTATTTTAGTCATAAAATAATCATTTGATAGGCAAGATTTAAAAAGCCTTGCAGAGAGGAAATAATATAGACTATTGATTCCAAGAATTTAAATAACTGATCATGGCAAAATATGGATACATGATAAATGAAATTACAGTTAATAAAAATGCACACTTAATCCAGTATTAACTAATGTATAGAATTTATTGTACAAGAGACAAAATTCACAAATTCTACAGCACAACGACAGAGTCATTTCTTACGTGTAAATCTAACAATGAATCCATGCTTTCCGGGAATACTATAAATACCAAAAGTTATGGAAGCATTAGAAAGTTGGCTGTTGAAGTCGGAAGTTTACATACACTTAGCTTGGAGTCATTAAAACTCGTTTTTCAACCACTCCACAAATATCTTGTTAAAAAAATACAGTTTTGGCAAGTCGGTTAGGACATCTACTTTGTGCATGACACAAGTCATTTTCCCACAATTTTTTACAGACAGATGATTTCACTTATAATTCACAGCGTCACAATTCACTGGGTCAGAAGTGTAGATACACTAAGTGGACTGTGCCTTTAAACAGCTTGGAAAATTCCAGAAAAGTATGCCATGGCTTTAGAAGCTTCTGATAGGATAATTGACATAATTTGAATCAATTGGAGGTGTACCTGTGGATGTATTTCAAAGCCTACCTTCAAACTCAGTGCCTCTTTGCTTGACATCATGGGAAAATCCAAATAAATCAGCCAAGACCTCAGAAAAAAAATTGTAGACCTCCACAAGTCTGGTTCATCCTTGGGAGCAATTTCCAAACGCCTGAAGGTACCACGTTCATCTGTACAAACAATAGTATGCAAGTATAAACACCAAGGGACCACGCAGCCATCACACCACTCAGGAAAGAGACGCATTCTGTCTCCTAGAGTTGAACGTACTTTGGTGCGAAAAGTGCAAATCAAATTCCAGAACTATAGCAAAGGACCTTTGATTGAGGAAACAGGTACAAACGTATCTATATCCACAGTCAAACAAGTCCTATATCAACATACCCTGAACGTCCGCTCAGCAAGGAAGAAGCCACTGCTCCAAAACCGCCATAAAAAAAGCCAGACTACGGTTTGCAACTGCCGATGGGGACAAACCTTCCAGAATTCCAGAAAAGTATGCCATGGCTTTAGAAGCTTCTAATAGGATAATTGACATCATTTGGAGGTGTACCTATGGATGTTTTTCAAGTTCTACCTTCAAACTCAGTGCCTCTTTGCTTGACATCATGGGAAAATGAAAAGAAATCAGCAAAGACCTCAGAAAAAAATTGTAGACCTCCACAAGTCTGGTCCATACTTGGGAGAATATTCCAAACACCTGAAGGTGCAAGGAGCAAGGAGGCCTACAAACCTGACTCAGTTACACCAGCTCCTTCAGGAGAAATGGGCCAAAATTCACCGAACTTATTGTTGGAAGCTTGTGGAAGGCTACCTGAAATGTTTGACACAAGTTATACTATTTAAAGGCAATGCAACCAAATACTAATTGAGTGTATATAAACTTCTGACCCACTGGGAATGTGATGAAAGAAATAAAAGCTGAAATAAATAATTCTCTCTACTATTATTCTGACATTTCACCTTCTTAAAGTGATGATCCTAACTCACCTAAGACAGGGATTTTTTACTAGGATTAAATGTCAGGAATTGTGAAAAACTGAGTTTAAATGTATTTGGCTAACGTGTATGTAAACTTCCGACTTCAACTGTGTGTGCTGTATGTATGTATACAGTACCGGTCAAAAGTTTGGACACACCTACTCATTCCAGGGTTTTTCTTAATTTTTTACTATTTTCTATATTGTAGAATAAATAGTGAAGACATCAAAACTATGAAATAGCACACATGGAATCATGTAGTTACCAAAAAAGTGTTAAGCAAATCAAAATATTGTATATTTGAGATTCTTCAAAGTAGCCACCCTTTGCCTTGATGACAGCTTTGCACACTCTTGGCATTCTCTCTGCCAGCTTCATGAGGTAGCCACCTGGAATGCATTTTAATTATCAGGTGTGCCTTGTTAAAAGTTCATTTGTGGAATTGCATTCCTTCTTAATGCATTTGAGACAATTAGTTGTGTTGTGATATTTTTCGGGTTGTATACAGAAGATAGCCCTATTTGGTAAAAGACCAAGTCCATATTTTAGCAAGAACAGCTGAAATAAGCAAAGATAAAACGACATTTCAATAACTTTGAAAGCTTCTTCAATACCAGTCGCAAAAACCATCAAGCGCTATGATGAAACTGTCTCCAGAGTTACCTCTGCTGCAGAGTTTAAGTTAATTAGAGTTACCAGCCTTGGAAATTGCAGGCAAAATAAATGCTTCTCAGATTTCAAGTAACAGACACATCTCAACATCAACTGTTCAGAGGAGACCACGTGAATCAGGCCTTTATGGTCGAATTGCTGCAAATAAACCACAACTAAAGGACACCAATAAGAAGAAGAGATTAGATTAAATTCTTCAAAGTAGCTTGATGACATCTTTGCACACTCTTGGCATTCTCCCAACCAGCTTCAACTGGAATGCTTTTCCAACAGTCATGAATGAGTTCCCACATATTTTGAGCACTTTTTGGCTGCTTTTCCTTCACTCTGCAGTCAAACTCATCCCAAACCATCTCATTTGGGTTGAGGTTGGGTGATTGTGGAGGCCAGGTCATCTGATGCAGTACTCCATCCCCCTTCTTGGTCAAATAGCCCATACACAGACTGGAGGTGTGTTGGGTCATTGTCCTGTTGAAAAACCAATGATAGTCCCACTAAGCTCAAACCAGATATGATGGTGTGTCGCTGCAAAATACTGTGGTAGCCATACCGGTTAAGTGTGCCTTGAATTCTAAACAAATCACTGACAGTGTCACTAGCAAAGCATCCCCACACCATTCCCATCAGTTCAGATTGCCAGAGGTATATGTATAGGGATAATGCAGAGATGAAGAGTGTGTCATGCAAATGTACATATTTTGCAACATTATTTACTGTGTGTGTGGTACTGCTTATTATGAATTAGTAGATGTCCCAGTGAAAATCCATGCTAATATTGAATTAAAAGCCTACCAATATGAATCTGAACATTAGATTTGATTCTTGATTCTTCCACCTCTTTCCCTGGATGTTGGCTTCTGCCACATGTGAATGCTAGGGTGAGGAACTGTACTCCTTTAGGAGCAAAGTCATCTTTGAGGGTAAAACCTCGGTCAGCCAAAATCTGAAATCACAACAAAAAACAAACAGCCATGATCAGAAATGAGTGCCAGATCTGGGTGCCAGATCTCTTTGAGATGTTTTGCCAACTCCTCTGGAGAGAATGCCAAGAGTGTGCAGAGCTGTCATCAAGGCAAAAGGTGGCTACTTTGAAGAATCTCAAATATAAAATATATTTTGATTTGTTTGACACTTTTTGGTTACTACATGATTCCATATGTGTTATTTCATAGTTTTGATGTCTTCACTATTATTCTACAATGTAGAAAATAGTAAAATAAAGAAAAACCCTTGAATGAGTAGGTGTCCAAACTTTTGACTGGTACTGTATGTATTTCATTTTTTTGTCTGTTTTGCATGTTATTTTTGCATTAATATGTGTCAGTTTGCAAACAATGAAAAAAACAACAACATTGAGTTAAAACCTCTTAAGTATCTTCCCCTTTTCTATTTTCGCCTTAATGACATACCCAAATCTCACTGCCTGTAGCTCAGGCCCTGAAGCAAGGGTACGCATATTCATGGTACCATTTGAAAGGAAACACTTTGATGTTTATGGAAATGTGAAAGGAATGTAGGAGAATATAACACAATAGATCTGGTAAAAGATATTACAAAAACAAAAAACCTTTTTTTGTATTTTTTTGTACCATCATCTTTGATATGCAAGAGAAAGGCCATAATGTATTGTTCCAGCCCAGGTTTAATTTATATGTTGGCCACTAGATGGCAGCAGTGTATGTGCAAAGTTGTAGACTGATCCAATGAACGATTGTATTTCTGTTCAAAATATTGTATCAAGACTGTCCAAATGTGCCTAATTTGTTTATTAATAACTTTTCATGTTCAAAACTGTGCACTCACCTCAAACAATAGCACAGTATTCGTTCACTGCAATAGCTACTGTAAATTCAACAGTGCTGTTAGAATAACAAGAATTTAAGCTTGTCTATGTCCTGGGAAATGTTCTTGTTGGTTACAACCTCATGCTAATCACATTAGCTCAAGCATCCTGAAGGGGACCCACCAATCCTGAAGAAGTTTTAATAAGGATCATCCCCTTTTTTCCAATTTTTGACTAAAATGACATACCCAAATCTAACTGCCTGTAGCTCAGGCCCTGAAGCAATTCTTGATCCGCCCCTTTTTTTTACATTTTTGCCTAAAGGATAGAAATTCCACAAATGAACTTTGTTAATTGAAATGCATTCCAGGTGACCACCTCATGAAGCTGGTTTAGAGAATTCAAAGAGTGAGCAAAGCTGTCATCAAGGCAAAGGGTGGCTAATTTGAAGAATCTCAAATATAAAATATATTTAGATTTGTTTAACACTTTTTGGTTACTACATGATTCCATGTGTTATTTCATAGTTTTGATGTCTTCACTATTATTCTACAATGAAGAAAATAGTCCAAATAAAGAAAAACCCTGGAATTGGTTGCACTAATTGCACTGTTTGTATACATAACCTGGTTCAAACATTCATGATATTACCCTGAAGAGGGCACAGTGATACCAACACGTTTGTAGTTTACCCAATAAATTACTGGGAGTTTATATAGTGTGTGACTGTTTTTTTTTTTATCAAAGTAGAAAGAATCACCCTAAGTGATGACATTTGGAATTAGAGTTTTGTGTACAATGCACTGCTGAAATACTTGGGTTGTATATAACAATATTTCACTCATTATCTGAATTTCATTGATACACTGGAAGCTGATGCATTTCAAGCAGGGAGAAAGGTGATACTGTACAATGTTGCATAGGGCAGAAATGGCATACAACAGTTGCCAACTGTTTTACAATACCCCTATTTCTGATGTTTTTTTCCTGCGTATGTACTGTATACAGATAATGGAACTGTAAGAATTAGTTCTCAACTTATGTGTACAATTATTTAAAAAAATATATCTCTATTCAGCACTGAAATCTGTATATTTTATTTCTGTTGGGTTGGTAGTTTAAATGACAATGGTCAGGCTCTCATTATCTGATGTATTGGTGACTAAACTAAATGTTCTCATGTTATTTCACCAAAAAACGTAGATTTTGCATGAATGACTCAAGATGGAAGACGTTTGAATGAACGCACAATCAGTTTAGAGTTTTGTACTTACATTTGTTGGAAAAAATGCGTTGAAGTGATACATTTTTTTATAATAATACTTCTGCATGTCTGATGTGTCCTATGCATTCATTATGAATGTGCTTAACTAACTGTTGAGTTAACACAAATCAGAACGATTATCATGTAACAAGTTGCAGTTAATTAATAAAAACCTTCAATTAAAAAACGGATTTAATAAGATTAGTTTAATTATTACATTACTTTCATCTGCCCCGGTATGGCAGAAAGTCATTTTGAGAGGTTGTAGGTGACGTAAGATAATATCATTATAATAATATGGAAAATAACAGCTGGTAATGTCAAGCCAAAGAGAAGTATTGTATAACATTCAGGCAACTAAAATTATATTGGCAGATTACAAACTCATTTAACAATGTAGACAGTAGTTAATGTACTGTAACGCTAAAGAAAATGGCTGTTTCATTTCCAGTCAACCTGAACATTGGTCGATTAAGAACTCATGAAATAATCCATCTCTTCATTTAAAAGGCAACACCAGAAACTATTTTCACAGAAATGGGCCCTTGTTTTAGCTGATAGACCCAAATGTGTTTTAATGGCACTTACATTTTTTATTCCCCCACATCCATGTCTTTATTACATGTGTCATGACATATTCCATGTTACACTGCTCTCTAATATGGCTGCTAATATTCTACTGACAGAAATGTATTTTCATCAAATGTCCTCCTACTTTCATTCATTCACGTGTATCTAACTTCATCATACAGAATACATACAGTATCCAGCAACATAATGAAAAATACGGTGCTTGCATAGTCCATGGTAATAGGACATACAATCCCACAAAATGTAATTCAAACAGATATCACCATGGAGTAGATCCTTTGCAAAACATATTAACTCTGAGGGTATTCTGAGACTCGGACATGCTTGGGCCTTGACATTAACAGATTTTCATAGCTTTGATGTAACATGGAGATTGCATGTCAGGGGACATTAGACTACTCTGAGATAAAAGGCTACAGTTGAAGTCAGAAGTTTACATACACCTTAGCCAAATACATTTGAACTCAGTTTTTTTACAATTCCTGACATTTAATCCTTGTAAAAAGTCCCTGTCTTAGGTCAGTTAGGATCACCACTTTATTTTAAGAATGTGAAATGTCAGAATAATAGTAGAGAGAATGATTTATTTCAGCTATTATTTCTTTCATCACATTCCCAGTGTGTCAAACGTTTACATACACTCAATTAGTATTTGGTAGCATTGACTTTAAATTGTTTAACTTGGGTCAAATATTTTGGGGTAGCCTTCCACAAGCTTCCCACAATAAGTTGGGTGAATTTTGGCCCATTCCTCCTGACAGAGCTGGTGTAACTGAGACAGGTTTGTAGGCCTTCTTGCTCACACACACTTTTTCAGTTCTGCCCACACATTTTCAATAGGATTGAGGTCAGGGCTTTGTGATGGCCACTCCAATACCTTGACTTTGTTGTCCTTAAGCCATTTTGCCACAACTTTGGAAGTATGCTTGGGGTCATTGTCCATTTGGAAGACCCATTTGCGACCAAGAGATGTTGCTTCAATATATCCGCATAATTTTCCTGCCTCATGATGCCATCTATTTTGTGAAGCGCACCAGTCCCTCCTGCAGCAAAGCACCCCCACAACAAGATGCTGCCACCCCTGTGCTTCACGGTTGGGATTGTGTTCTTGCAAGTCTCCCCCATTGTCCTCCAAACATAATGATGGTCATTGTGGCCAAACAGATCTATTTTTGTTTCATCAGACCAGAGGATAGTTCTCCAAAAAGTATGATCAATGTCCCCATTTGCAGTTGCAAACCATAGTCTGGCTTTTTTTCATGGTGGTTTTGTAGCAGTGGCTTCTTCCTGGCTGAGTGGCCTTTCTGGTTATGTCGATATAGGACTCGTTTTACTGTGGATATAGATACTTTTGTACCTGTTTCCTCCAGGATCTTCACAAGGTCCTTTGCTGTTGTTCTGGGATTGATTTGCACTTCTTGTAGCAAAGTACCTTCATCTCTAGGAGACAGAACGCATCTCCTTCCTGAACGGTATTGTCACACCCTGACCTTAGTGTTCTTTGTTTTCCTTGTTATTTGGTTCGGTCAGGGTGTGACATGGGTGATGTATTTGTTTTGTCTTCTCTAGGGGTTTTGGTGCTTATCGTTGTCTCTGATTGGGAACCATATTTAGGCAGCCATGTTCTTTGGGTATTTTGTGGGTGATTGTTTCATTGCCAGTTCACTTTGTTGTTTTGTATTTATGTTGAGTTTTTATATTAAATACCATGGACATTTACAACGCCGCATATTGGTCCGATCCTTGTTTCACCTCTTCAGAGGAAGAGGAGGAAATCTGCCGTGACAGGTATGATGGCAGCGTGGTCCCATGGTGTTTATACTTGCATACTGTAGTTTGTACAGATGAACGTGGTACCTTCAGGCATTTGGAAATTTATCCCAAGGATGAACCAGACTTGTGGAGGTCTACAATTTTTTTTCTCAAGACTTAGCTGAATTCTTTAGATTTTCCCATGATGTCAAGCAAAGAGGCACTGAGTTTGAAGGTAGGCCTTGAAAAACATCCACAGGTACACCTCCAATTGACTCAAATGATGTCAATTAGCCTATCAGAAGCTTCTAAAGCCATTACATTTTCTGGAATTTTCCAAGCTGTTTAAAGGCACAGTCAACTTAATGTATGTAAACGTCTGACCCCCTGGAATTGTGATGCAGTGAATAAGTGAAATCTGTCTAAACAGTTGTTGGAAAAATTACTTGTCATACAAAGTAGATAGATAGATCCTAACCGACTTGCCAAAACTATAGTTCGTTAGCAAGAAATTTGTGGAGTGGTTGAAAAACACGTTTTAATTACTCAAACTTACGTGAACTTCCAACTTCAACTGTATAGTCTGAGATGTAAATATAAATTTTGCTAAGATCGGTCAAAACTAGGAAATTGGACGAAAGCGCTAAGAATGGCCACTGTCGTTCTTACTGATGGGGCTACAATAGGTGTGTTCAATGGTACCTTTTGATTTGCAGAGAAGCAATTCCTTTCTCTAGAGAAGTACTTCAATTACAATTGGTCATGGAAGTACAGTCTGTTAGGACAGCCTCAGAAGGACATTTGTTTCAACACTAAGTGATGTTGATACCACAATTTAATTCTGATTGTTACCACAGACCTTGCTCACACTAGTTACAAAATCATACATTACATGCGTGAGATTCAAGGAGTGGAGGATTTTTTTCCCCTCGAGTATTTGAAAGTTTCCCCTGATGCAGTACAGTGTTATATCATTGCATTGCTGTAGTTAACCCACACTACCAACATATTTTAGATACATGGAATACCAATTTTGACCCCAAGAAGAAACTATTGTAAAAAGCAACAATCATTGCAAAATACAAAATAAAAGCTTAGCAAAACATCATTAGACATGCAAAATGTTTTTTTTTACCAAAACCAACTGATTTTTAGAAAAATGACAGTTAATATGCATACTCTCTAAAAAAAATCCCACATTAGTACAAAAAAAACAAATTCATTTGCTTGTGGTATCATTTAGTTCTTAGAAATGTTGTAAAAATAACTGCCATAGGCAGTACACCAACATTTTAAATATACACATTTTTATTCATCCATGACCAGAAATATGGCTTAGTTTTATTTATTTATTTAGCTTTGCTGCTAGTGAAACAATGGGAGCGGTACACTCTTAGAAAAGAGTTCCAAAAGGGTTCTTCGGCTATCCCCATAGGACTTTTTGGTTCCAGGTAGAACCCTCTGTGTAATAGGTTCTACCTGGAACCAAAATGGGTTCCACAAAGGTTTCTCCTATGGGGACAGCCGAAGAAACCTTTCAGATTCTATACTGATCAAAAATAGAACGCAACATGTAAAGTGTTGGTCCCATGTTTCATGAGCTGAAAGAAAAGATCCCAGAAATTTTCGATACGCACAAAAAAACAATTTATAACATTTTGTAAACAAATTTGTTTACATTCTTGTTAGTGAGCATTCCTCCTTTACTAACATAATCCATTCACTTGACAGGTGTGTCATATTAAGAAGCTGATTAAACATTATGATCATTACACTTGTGCTGGGGACAATAAAAGGCCACTCTAAAATGTGCAGTTTTGTCACACAACACAATGCCACAGTTATGAGGGAGCGTGCAATTGACATGCTGACTGCAGGAATGTCCACCAGAGCTGTTGCCAGATAATTGAATGCTCATTTCTCTACCAATGTCGTTTTAGAGAATTTGCCAGTATGTTCAACCGGCCTCACATCCGCAGACCATACGTAAGCAAGCAAGCCAGTCCAGGACCTCCACATCTGGCTTCTTCACCCAAGGGATCGTCTGAGACTAGCCACCTGGGCAGCTAATGAAACTGAGGAGTATTTTAGTCATTAATGCCCAGTCATGTGAAATCCATAGATTAGGACCTACTGAATTTATACCAATTGACTGATTTCCATATATGAATTGTAACTCAGTAAAATCATTGAAAGTGTTGCATGTTGTGTTTATATTTTTGGTCAGTACAGTTTTTTTTAAGAGTGTAGAGCCTATGGCAGGATGTTTCAAAAAGCATGCTGAAATCCTCAGTCACTTCAAACCAAATGTTATAGCAATGTTATGCATGGTCACACCTAGTTTCAACCAGTTATAACCATAGGGGAGTACATAATGTGCTCTCTCTCTCCATGTGATCTGTCTATCTGGTCGAAATCTCTGATACGGTTATATGAGTAACTTAATATTATTTTTCCAGAGTAACCTTGATTCCAAAAAATATTTTGTTTAGGTCTTTTTAAAACAACCTCTCACTCAACATCAACAAAACGGAGATGATCGTGGACTTCAGTAAACAGCAGTGGGAGCACCCCCCCTGTCCACATCGACGGGACAAAAGTGGAGAAGGTGGAACGTTTTAAGTTCCTCTGCGTACACATCACAGGCCAACTGAAATGGTCCACCCACACAGACAGTGTGGTGAGTGAAGGCTCAACAGCACCTCTTCAACCTCAGGAGGGTGAATAAATTTGTCTATTCACCTTAAACCCTGACAAACCTCAACAGAAGCACAATTGAGAGCATTCTGTCGGGCTGTATCACCGCCTGGTACGACAACTGCCCGACCTCAACCACAAGGATCTCCAGAGGGTGGTGTGGTCAGCACAACGCACCACCAGGGGGCAAACCATTGCGGGCCTTACGCATGGTGGGTGTATAAAACATTTATATATCTCTAATAATTAAATAACAATGAGATGGGTGACTGTAATGGTTCCAGGAAATAACATATTTACAAAATGACCAAGTGGATATCCTGGAAGGCAAGACAAATCAAACTGAAGTAACATATTCAGGTAAGAAATGGTCTCCTAGAGGTCTGAATCAAGAGTTTGATATCAGACCATTTCTTACCTTATATGTTACTTTACTTTGACTTTGTCTTCCATTCACGGTTACTCACTTGGTAATTTTGTAAATATATAGACACGAGAGGCAGGCACGAAAGGCAGCCCCATAATGCCTCTCAAACCATTACATTCACCCAGCTCATTGTTATTTAATTATTAGAGATATACAAACCATGTGTCATGTCCGCAATGGTCATGTGAGGTGAATACGTGTACATTTCGGGATGTGAACACTCAGTGTGCTTGACCTGACGAAGATCCGTTTCGGATGGAAACGCTGTCAATAAAGCAATGAATTGGGAGCTTTAACAGTGTGTGAGCCTTCTTGTTCTATACATATCTTACATTACTCATCTCATGTATATACCATGTATCTTATACCATATTGTATCTTGCCTCTCGGCCGTTGCTCATCCATATATTTATGTACATATACAGAGTCGTACAATACATGGTATATAAATCTTAGGCGAGTACATGGGGTGCTATATTTATGCATATGTGTCACGACTTCCACCAAAGTTGTTCCCTCTCCTTGTTCGGGCGGCGTTCGGCGGTCGACGTCACCGGCCTTCTAGCCGCCACCGATCCAGGTTTAATTTTTCCTTTTGTTTTGTCTGTTTACACACCTGGTTCCCATCTCACAATTATGTTCCTTATTTAACCCTCTGGTTTCCCTTTCTGTTTTGTGCGTGAATGTCTTTCGTGTATTCCGGTGTGTTGTATTTTGAGTCCTGTTTGGAACGGGATTTTGCTACGTTTTGGATTGAGAAAACCAGTGATTGTTACTCTTACCTGTGTCCTGCGCCTGACTCCTTCGCTATCTTTTAGACTGACAATATGATCAGCCTACCTGGTCAAAATCACTGATACAGGTCCCCTCCACATTCTGGTGGTCTGGATAACTTGTTATGTCTCCAGAGAAATCTAAATTCAAATAAAGGTCCTATCTATCAAATTAGTACAGGCAGAATTAGCTGGGGTCAAAATAACCCCAAAAGGACAATTTTTCTTCATATTGATACATTAAACATTGATTTAAACAAATAAACCCATTGGGCTATGTTAAATATGCCTCTTGGGTCAAAATTAACCCAGTAGGTGGTATGAGGGGTTTTAATAAAAGAAGGAACATTTTCTTCTGAATCCAAGGCCTAATCCTTACTTGAGGTCCCCTTGACATAATGCATGATTTACACAAGTCAGAGTTAAGTGGGCATATTTTAAGTAAGGACTGTGCCCTTAGTGAATCAATTCTGATTCAACCAACCTTCTCTTGATATACACTGGGTCTTGGAAGAAAATATTACGCAGAGAAGGAGAAATAGAGAGTGAGAGAGAGGGGAATCAATCTACCAGGGAACAGGTTCTCTGAGGCAAAGTAGGGGTCTTTCTAATTGAATGGCAGAAGTTGAAGTCAGATTCTTCATATATAATTTTCACCAGATTTAACTCTTCCTATTTTCATATGGAGGGTGTCCTCATAACATACGTTTCATAAGTGATGAGAAAATAAGAAGTTACATAAGTGACTCCACTCCTACCAAAAACTAATATGTAGTCTATGGACATGTTAAGGTTCAAATTCAATCAAACTGTTGAAAATATGAAAATTATCAAGAGTAAGTCTAAATTCACCGCTAGACATTATTTGGGGTGTTTTTCCAGGCTGCCTACATTATTCTGAATGATGAGAGGTGTTTCAGACATAATTATGCACTCTAGCAGTATTTTAGAATGTTTGTGCAGGGAGAGTTCAACCAATGAAGTCATCGGTTGATTGAGCCTGCTGTCTGATCAAGCAATGATTGGAGTCATGTTTTGAAGCAATTATTGTGCCCTTTGTGTTTCACCGATTGCTAAATCACGCTTGCAGCAAATATATATGCTTATCCTTGTTCAACAAAGCCATTGTAATTATTCCTACCTGCCAGGACAGTGCAGGATATCTAGGTTGACTAATTTCCCCTGGCTTTGTAGACTACAGCCTGACGTGAGCCCTACTTCCTTTTCACCTTCGAAGGCGTGTTTTTGAAAACGGGGCCAGTGCTAGTTTCTACAGGTTGACGGGAGAAAGACTGAATCCAAACAATAAACTGCACTTTACATTTATTGTACTTTCTGCAAGATTTGTTGATAACGAAATGTGAAAATACTCCGATTGTATTCAGTAACAATATACGAATATTCTTAGAAAATGTGAGGTATGTGCAACATAAGACACAAAAGGATTTGAGTGGTAGGACGTACTGGTGTCCCCAAGTGGCACTTTTATGACTTACCTCTCCTATCTGTGCCATTGAAGAAATAGAGCAAGCACACTTGTAGTTGTTTAGTTTGAAGCACAGCATCCCCAACATCACTGCAACGGTTGTCTTCATCGTCTGACGACGAGTATGAAATATCGGACCAATGCGTGGCATATGTTCATTATGTTTTATTACTGAACACTGAAATACAAAATAACAACGTGGAAAAAAAACGAAACAGTCCCGTAAGATGCAGAAAACAATCACCCACAAAACACAGGTGGGAAAAGGCTACTAAGTATGATTCTCAATCAGAGACAACGAACGACACCTGCCTCTGATTGAGGACCATACTAGGCCAAAATATAACATAGAAAAAAGAACATAGACAACCCACCCCAACTCATGCCCCGACCCACCTAACACAAAGACATAAAAGAGAAACTAAGGCCATGTGCATGAGTCCAGAGATCGCTGCTGCCCGATACCACGCTGCTTGGTCCTTGGTTGGTGGGTGATTCTGTAACTGTTGCAGTATGAAATATCGGACCAATGCGCAGCATGGTATGTGTTCATGATGGTTTATTACTGAACACTGAAATACAAAATAACAACGTGAAAAAAACGAAACAGTCCTGTAAGGTGCAGAAAACACTAAACAGAAAATAATCACCCACAAAACACAGGTGGGAAAAGGCTACCTAAGTATGATTCTCAATCAGAGACAACGAACGACACCTGCCTCTGATTGAGAACCATACTAGGCCAAACACGTAGAAAATATAACATAGAAAAAAGAACACAGACAACCCACCCCAACTCACGCTCTGACCAACCTAACACAAATACATAAAAAAGAAACTAAGGTCAGAACGTGACAATCACACAATTGCTGTTGTTGTTTACACAATACAAAAAGGCACTTTATAATTTACAATCTGGGTCAGGTGGGCATCATTTGAAAGCTTGTTGCATTGCCAACATGATAAGTTATAAAATACAATCTTATAGTGCTAATCTTTCACGGGGTAATTCAGAGAAACAGATGGTAGTTTTGGTGCACATAGAAAGGAGTCATGCGTGCATTCAGGTGTTCTGCAGCAATTTTTCTTCAAAATAGACAAACACAGGCTTATTCTGTTTAGAACAACCCAGGGTATGACACCATGTCATCTTGTACCTGTACATCAAACATAGTGATCAGAAACGTTGACACTGTATATGACATGAGTTTTTTTGATATGGAAATGTGAAGTGCACATTTGGACTCACGGGTGTTTTGGTTTTCTTGTATGACATCAAAGCAGTATGTATTATAATCCTCAGCTTCTCATCTTTCAAAGTACATTGAGTCATCTTCATTTACAGCATGTCCCTCACTCAGAAAACAAAACATTTGGGGGGGGGGCTCAAGTTCAGAACGTCTGTCATTCAAAACCCATACAGTTCTGACATTATTTACAACATGTTACTGTACAGCATTTTCAACCCGTACACGGGTATGAGTGTAAAGGGTTAACATAGGAACACACAGCCATATTCATTTGAGCAGGAATATACTGACTCACTCACTCGCAGGTAGTCTTTGCCTTTTGGATCTTGACCTCACAGGGTGGGTCAACTCCCACTGAGCATTGGCGGGACGAGCCTCTTTCCCGGTGAGGAGGCCTCCGTCTTCCTACCCTGAGCTGAGTTAGCAGCCCTGAGCTCCACAGTATCAACCGGGTCACCCCTCTTGGTCTGTCCCTACTTCCTACTGATTACACTTCACGGGTCGTTTATGACACAGTATACTACGCAGTATACTACGCATCAACAGGGGCTATTTCTGTACAAAACCAACAAGTAATTCAATATTTATTTTTTGGGTCCGCTCTGTTGGGTCCGCTTTTATTTTTTTGGGTTCCGCTTTTATTAGATAAACAATTTTTTATAAGCACAGCATAATCTCATACACTCCTGCTAGTGGCTGGTCCATCCTCACTAAGTCCCGGGTATAGGGCTTCAGCTAAGACTAATTACTTAAAATTAATTACTAACTGATAGCAGGGGTTTGACACTTATTCTAGGTAGAGGACAAACTATAGACATCCAGTGCTCCTTTAGTGCGCCTCTCGAGCTCCCCTTGGTTTCCTGCTGAGCCCACAATATGGTCTGGCATGGGCCACCTAAGGTGAATCGCCTGAGCCTGTAGTTGTTACAATGCTTCTCTTCTTCTTCAGCACTTTAATCAACAAATAAATGAACTAGTTAATGATAACCAATAAGCACTTCCCTTTTGGTTCCACAGCTTCACAGCTGATGGATTTTATAGATTTTATATAGTAACTATAATGCAGTTGATTCTAAGGATAACAGCTATATTCTGTTCTTACCTTGCCCCAAAGTCTACTAACTTCAAATACAATCAGCTCCTGATCTGTATTCACCAACAAATCCCTCTTTCCGTATCTTTTACATTGTTTTTTTATACACTTTTTTTTTGCCCAAGCCCATGCCTCCATTGACTACAGCCACACAACTCATCCTGCCCCCTTACACGTGACAACTTAAGCAAAGTTACATAACACATTGTCTCCTTTGCACGTGATGTCCACACAGAGTCAGGTAACACATTGGTTCCTTTGTAGGGGACGACAATCCGTGGGGTCATCTGCTTCATGGCCCACGTGGCATCAGCCAACTCCACCAGCTCACATCTAGGGCTTGAGTTTGATGGGGGTGTCACCATATAAGTTTAACCTCCACCCTCTGGCAGAGGAACATCTCCATAGACTACCAACATTTTGCTTCTTGTCCTTCTTCCGCTTCTTCTTGCTCTTCCTTGTTTCAGTGTTACCAGAGTCCTGTCTTGGGGACTTGAGAAGTCATCAGGTCATATTGACTAGGCTCATTCACGACAGGAGCCATGGTCAGAAAACCTCAGCTAAATCAGGTGTAAGAAAACTGACTATCCAGTAGCACCTCACTTTGTTGAAGCTAACCATCCTATCTCCTCCCTCAAATACACAGGCATTGAGCATGTTGCTCTTCCACGGAGAGGAGGTAACATAGAGACCCTACTACTACAACAGAGGCAGGCCTACTGGATACCCTACCTAAAAACATTAACCACTAGTGGTCTGAATATTGACTTTGATCTCAGGCCCTTAGGAACAATTATTTTTTATGAACCAGTCTAATAAATGAATATATTCTTTCTAAAGCTTAGCAGTGTACACCCAATATGTTTCCCCCTGTTGATGATGCTTATTATGCATTTTAGTTGAAGAAAAATATTACATGTAACAAAAATGAAAGGAAATTGGAAACAATTAAATATATTGTTTGTCTACGGTACATAATCTTGTTCAAGCATTCATTACATTACCCTGAAGAAGGCACAGTGATGCCAAAACTTTGGTGGTTTACCCAACAAACGACTGGGAGTTTATATAGAGAGTGTGTGACTATTTCTTCTTGTAGCCCACGGTTTAGTCACCGTTAGTCAGCACCTCTACGCTAAATACTTTTCTCTGGGGGTGAATTGTCCAGCAGTTATCAAACTATGTAGCGCATTCGGAAAGCATTCAGACGCCTTGAATTTGTCCACATTGTTACGTTACAGCCTTGTTCTAAAATGGATTAAACAGTTTTTCCCCCTCAATCAATCTACATACAATACCCCGAAAAAACAGGTTAAGAAATGTTGGCCAATTATTTAAAAAATTCAAATGGAAAAATCACATTTACATAAGTATTCAGACCATTTGCTCAGTACATTGTTGAAGCACCTTTGGCAGTGATTATAGCCTCGAGTCGTCTTGGGTATGACGCTACAATCTTGGCACACCTATTTTTGGGGACTTTCTTCCATTCTTCTCTGCAGATCCTCTCAAGCTTTGTCAGGATGGATGGGGAGTGTCGCTGCACAGCTATTTTCATGTCTCTCCAGAGATGTTCGATTCGGTTCGAGTCCAGGCTCTGGCTGGGCCACTCAAGGACATTCAGAGACTTGTCTCGAAACCACTCCTGTGTTGTCTTGGCTGTGTGCTTAGGGTCGTTGTCCTGTTAGAAAGTGAACCTTCGCCCCCAGTCAGAGTTCCTGAATGCTCTGGAGCAGGTTATCATCAAGGATCTCTGTACTTTGTTCCATTCATTTTTTCCTCGATCCTGACTAGTCTTCCAGTCCCTGCCGCTGAAAACACATGATGCTGCCACCACCATGCTTCACCAGAGGGATGGTGCCAGGTTTCCTCCAGAAGTGACGCTCGGCATTCAGGCCAAAAACTCCAAGCGGGCAGTGAAGTGCCTTTTACTGAGGAGTGGCTTCCTTCAGGCCACTCTACCATAAAGACCTGATTGGTGGAGTGCTGCAGGCATGGTTGTCCTTCTGGAAGGTTCTTCCATCTCTACAGAGGAACTCTGGAGCTCTGTCAGTAACCATCGGGTTCTTGGTCAACTCCCTGACCAAGGCCCTTCTCCCCCAATTGAATGGCTGGGTGGTCTTGTTGGTTCCAAAAGTTTTCCACTTAAGAATGATGCAACTGTGTTCTTGGGGACCTTTAATGCTGCATAAATATTTTGGTACCCTTCTCCAGAGCTGTACCTTGACACAATTTTGTCTCCGATCTCTACGGGCAATTCCTTTGACCTCACGGCTTGGTTTATGCTCTGACACACACTGTCAACTGTAGGACCTTATGTAGACAGGTGTGCACCTTTCCAAATAATGTCCAATCAGTTGAATTGACCACAGGGGGACTCCAATCAATTTCTAGAAACATCTCAAGGATGATCAATGGAAACAGGATGCACCTGAGCTCAATTGAGTCTCATAGCAAAGGGTCTGAATACTTATAAATTAGAAAAAAAATAACACTTTTTGCTTTCTCGTTATGGGGTATTGTGTATAGCTCGAGAAACAGAATTTAATTTGATCCATTTTGAAATAAGGCTGTAACATAACAAAATGTGGAAAAGGGGAAGGCGTCTGAATACTTTCCGAATGCACTGTATATGTTAACTAGGCACCACATAGAGGGTCATTTTGGTTCAGTAGTTATCCGTTTTGAGCAGTTTGATTAAGTGTGCGTTAATTGTATTGTGTTGTCAAATGACAAGACAATCATGTCAAAAATGAAGCGGATATTGCATTTTGAAAAGCACATATTTAGATTGAATACATATCCAAATTGAAAAAAGTGATTGTGAATGGGTTTGTTGTACTCACTCAATTGAAAATGTTCTCAGAGTTTTGAAACCTGAGCCACTGTTTTGATTTTTGTGCTTTGAGTTGTGCAAATGTACCACCTACTGTACTTGTGAAAATTAATTAAAAAAATAAAAAAAGATTTTACTGCCCATACTGTACATTGCATAGCATCCCCTGCTGTTTGATTAAGTGTTTATGCATGAGGGTTATGAAAATAGAGATATGTCTGTGCGTGCATGAGGGTTGACAGAAGTTGCTGATTATTTTTAAGAGTATCCATGTTTTTAGACAGATTACGGATCCCACTCCATCTCCAACCAGAGAGCCCTCTTGGTATGCACTAGCTCTCTTTGATTAGATATATAGAAGAGGCCCTCTTCCTATCCTCTCTTCCTCTCATTCCTCCACTCCCTCTTTTCCTCGCCTCGTCTCTCCATTTGACTGGAAACCCTTAGCACAGTTTCCCCTTGAGAGCTGACGATGGCCTGAAGTGGAATTGGCAGCCTATACTTATTGGGGACTGGAGCTCGACATCTTCAAAGAAGAAAAATATGTGAAAAACACATTAAGTTGTTGAGCAGGCTGACTCCTAGCTGGTGGTAGAGTGGAGAAAGAGTCAACTTGTGAGGCCTTTATATAGGGTCGGCAACGCTGATCCCTGGTATCTATGGATTACCCTCTCGTGTGTTGGTCCATAGCCTGGAAAAAGGGGAATCTGGGATTGGTGCATCCGTTTAAGAGTAGATACTTGTACATGTCTCCAGTACACATCCCTCAGCGGTTTACCAAACCTAAAGTGGTGGTGTAACAGCTGTGTTGTTTGAATGTTAGAGTTTCCCTTCAATTGGTTAATAGAGGACATCCAGTACAGTAGTTCTACTGTAGTGGATGTATTCATCTGTTTTTGTTGCTGGATCACCTATCATGCGGTCATACAGAATAGATCACTGTTGTGTAGAATAAAGAATGTAATGGTACGAGTATAACTACTGTTCCCTGAAGGAGGGAAATGACATACCACATACTATGGGGGACCCAACTTCCACAGGTGATTCGTGTGAGGCTCGGATTCATTGCTTAAGTTTAATGATGCTCTTCACCGAGCTCAGGAATGGGCAGTGTGAGTCTAAACAGGTTTGTACCTCGTTTCCCTTCTTCAGGGAACAGTAGTAGTAGTAGTAGTAGTAGTAATAATATGTATTTTATGTAGCACTTTCCTTATTTAAAAAACAAACAAAAGTAAATGTAGTACAATGGTCTTCAACAGAGACTGGCATATCCAGGTTACATCCAGCTTCGGTGAGCTGTACATAGGCCAAGCCAACAACACTCTCCTGAAAGGCAGTCAAGAGCCTTCACTCTCCATTCACAGAGCTCTCATCCGCCACTCTGGTCTCATTGTATAGTTATCAAGCTACGTTCCCTTTTATTTAGTCCCCAAGCCGACCCTATTGGATACTAAATGAAAACGGCCCATGGCAGACCACCCGGACCTGGGGGCAGCAGTCTGGGTAGTGCGCACACGGTGTGCTGCCTAGGGACTTTCCCATGTCCTAGCCGTAAGAAGTCTCTTTAGACAAACTTGTTCCTCCAACAATGTATCAATGCTACGGCATACGAGTCTGCAAGTTAACAACGCCAATTTGGAATAGAGGAAGAGGAGTTGGGATGCCTGGCTTTTCCCACCTATGTCCCTACATACATCCGTTCCCTAGTTAAACATTCCTGTGGATAGTACGACAACGGTCTTGAAAAATTGTATCAGAACACAGAAGGCTACTTTACCTAATTCAGGCATTGTTCAAATGAGGGAAAATGTAGGAGTGCAAACAGACTGTTGAAGGTGATGGTGGTGTGAAATTAAATATATTTTGTATTGCTTTAAATAACCTTATGGGTGGCCTTTGGCTGAGCTTGTTAACTAAAGGGAGTGTAACTTCTTATGGCTGCAGGGGCAGTATTGAGTAGCTTGGATGAAAGGTGCGCAGAGTAAACGGCCTGCTCCTCAGTCTCAGTTGCTAATATACAGTGCCTTGCGAAAGTATTCGGCCCCCTTGAACTTTGCGACCTTTTGCCACATTTCAGGCTTCAAACATAAAGATATAAAACTGTATTTTTTTGTGAAGAATCAACAACAAGTGGGACACAATCATGAAGTGGAACGACATTTATTGGATATTTCAAACATTTTTAACAAATCAAAAACTGAAAAATTGGGCGTGCAAAATTATTCAGCCCCCTTAAGTTAATACTTTGTAGCGCCACCTTTTGCTGCTATTACAGCTGTAAGTCACTTGGGGTATGTCTCTATCAGTTTTGCACATCGAGAGACTGACATTTTTTCCCATTCCTCCTTGCAAAACAGCTCGAGCTCAGTGAGGTTGGATGGAGAGCATTTGTGAACAGCAGTTTTCAGTTCTTTCCACAGATTCTCGATTGGATTCAGGTCTGGACTTTGACTTGGCCATTCTAACACCTGGATATGCTTATTTTTGAACCATTCCATTGTAGATTTTGCTTTATGTTTTGGATCATTGTCTTGTTGGAAGACAAATCTCCGTCCCAGTCTCAGGTCTTTTGCAGACTCCATCAGGTTTTCTTCCAGAATGGTCCTGTATTTGGCTCCATCCATCTTCCCATCAATTTTAACCATCTTCCCTGTCCCTGCTGAAGAAAAGCAGGCCCAAACCATGATGCTGCCACCACCATGTTTGACAGTGGGTATGGTGTGTTCAGGGTGATGAGCTGTGTTGCTTTTACGCCAAACATAACGTTTTGCATTGTTGCCAAAAAGTTCAATTTTGGTTTCATCTGACCAGAGCACCTTCTTCCACATGTTTGGTGTGTCTCCCAGGTGGCTTGTGGCAAACTTTAAACGACACTTTTTATGGATATCTTTAAGAAATGGCTTTCTTCTTGCCACTCTTCCATAAAGGCCAGATTTGTGCAATATACGACTGATTGTTGTCCTATGGACAGAGTCTCCCACCTCAGCTGTAGATCTCTGCAGTTCATCCAGAGTGATCATGGGCCTCTTGGCTGCATCTCTGATCAGTCTTCTCCTTGTATGAGCTGAAAGTTTAGAGGGACGGCCAGGTCTTGGTAGATTTGTAGTGGTCTGATACTCCTTCCATTTCAATATTATCGCTTGCACAGTGCTCCTTGGGATGTTTAAAAATTGGGAAATCTTTTTGTATCCAAATCCGGCTTTAAACTTCTTCACAACAGTATCTCGGACCTGCCTGGTGTGTTCCTTGTTCTTCATGATGCTCTCTGCACTTTTAACGGACCTCTGAGACTATCACAGTGCAGGTGCATTTATACGGAGACTTGATTACACACAGGTGGATTGTATTTATCATCATTAGTCATTTAGGTCAACATTGGATCATTCAGAGATCCTCACTGAACCTCTGGAGAGAGTTTGCTGCACAGAAAGTAAAGGGGCTGAATAATTTTGCACTCCCAATTTTTCAGTTTTTGATTTGTTAAAAAAGTTTGAAATATCCAATAAATGTCGTTCCACTTCATGATTGTGTCCCACTTGTTGTTGATTCTTCACAAAAAAAATACAGTTTTATATCTTTATGTTTGAAGCCTGAAATGTGGCAAAAGGTCGCAAAGTTCAAGGGGGCCGAATACTTTCGCAAGGCACTGTATGCATATTATTAGTATTATTGGATAGAAAACACTCAGAAGTTTCTAAAACAGTTTGAATGATGTCTGTGAGTATAACATAACTCATATGGCAGGCAAAAACCTGAGAAGAAATCCAAACAGGAAGTGAGAAATCTGAGGTTGGTCGATTTTCAACCCAGGCCCTATTGAATTCACAGTGGGACATGGATGAAGTTGCACTTCCTAGGGCTTCCACTAGATGTCACCCGTCTTTAGAAACATACATGTATTGTGTAACATGAAGTCCTAAGAGTGTCATCTGATGAAGATCATCAAAGGTTAGTGATTAATTCTATCTCTATTTGTGCTTTGTGTGACTACTCTCTTTGGCTGGAAATATAGTTTTTCTTTGGCTTGGTGGTGACCTAACACAATCATTTATGGTGCTTTCGCTGTAAAGCCTATTTGAAATCTGACACTGTGGTGGGATTAACAACAAGATTACCTTTAAAACGGTATAAGATACATGTATGTTTGAGGAATTTTAATTTCTGTTGATTTCTGTTGTTTTGAATTTGGCGCCCTGCACTTTCACTAGCTGTTGCCTGTATAACTGTTGTATGGTATTAAACATATGCTATTATTCACTTTTATTAACTCTTCTCCTCAGATCCAGTAGAATTCTACTTGAGTAAAAGTTTAAAAGTATTTGGTTTAAAATATACTAAAGTACCAAAAGCATAAATAATTTAAAATCCATTATATTGAGCAAACCAGATGGCACCATTCTTGTTTTTTTTTAAATTTTATTTATGGAAAGCCAGGGGCACACTCCAACACTCAGACATAATTTACAAACAAAGCATGTCGGTTTAGTGAGTCTGCCAGATTAGAGGCAGTAGGGATGACCAGGGATGTTCGGTTGATAAGTGCGTGCTTTGGACAATTTTCCTGTCCTGCTAAGCATTCAAAATGTAATGAGAACTTTTGGGTGTCAAAGAACATGTATGGAGTAAAAAGTACAATATTCTCTTAAGGAATCTAGTGATGTAAAAAAAAGTTGTCAAAAATATAAATAGTAAAATAAAGTAAAGTACAGACACCCCAAAAAACGACTTAAGTAGTACTTAAGTACTTTCCACCACTGTAGATAGACAGCATCCTATCTGGCCAGGCGGTGGCTGCAGAAGGCCCATACAATCACCAAGGACTCCAGGCAAGCCAGTATTTCCGCCATTGTACCTTCCACATACAGACTGCATTGACTCATGCGCGCACACACACACACACACACACACACACACACACACACACACACGTCTGGTTTAGGGGAGGGTTTGTCCAGCATGGATGTTCTTGTGCTCTAGCGACTCCTGCGGTGGGCTGGGTGCAATAAACGCTGACACGGTCACCAGGTGTATGGTGTCTCCTCTGACACATTGGTGTGGCTGGCATTGTGTCATGAAGCAGTGTGGCTTGGCTGGGTTGTGTTTCGGAGGATGCACAGCTCTCGACCTTCACCTCTCCTGAGTCTGTACAGGAGTTGCAGCGACAAGACTAACTATCAATTGGGAAGTAAAAAAACAAGATTTAATTTTTTTATAAAACACCTGCATTACTCTAACATATAGAATTATTTGAAGATGGTCATACCGAGATTATTTAGATATTTAAGTTTTAGGACCCCTTAAGGTATCCCAAAATTATTTGATGAAACATTGAATTTGGGCTTACTGCTATTAGCCCGTAGAAACAGATTGAATAACAGCGTCATATGGATAAACCATTACAAAAAAAAATCTAAAGGAAGTTTGTTCTAAAGTGTCTGTTCTATATCTGAAATATCAGGAAACTATTATCACTGTATTACTATTAACGTGTATTTATGCCCTTATTTTAGGCACTAATCTATCGCCATGTACACCGAGTGTTCAAAACATTAAGAACACCTGCTTTTCCATGACAGACAGACTGACCAGGTGAATGCTACTGTATGATCCTTTATTGATGTCACTTGTTAAATCCATTTCAATCGCTGTAGATAAAGTGGAGGAGACCGGTTAAAGATGCATTTTTAAGCCTTGAGACAATTGAGACATGGATTGTGTATGTGTACCATTCAGAGAGTATATGGGCAAGACAAAAGATTTATGTGCCGTTGAACAGGGTATGGTAGTAGGTGAAAGGTGCACCGGTTCGTGCCAAGAACTTCCAGGCTGCTGCGTTTCATGGTCAACAGTTTCACATGTGTATCAAGAATGGTTCACCACCCAAAGGACATTCAGCCCACTTGACAACTGTGGGAAGCATTGGAGTCAACATTGGCCAGCATCCCTGTGGAACACTTTCAACACTTTGTAGAACCCATGCACTGGCTAATTGAGTCTGTTCTGAGGGCAAAAGGGGGGTTCAACTAAATTATAAGAAGGTGTTCCTAATGTTTGGTATACTTAGTGTATACCACCATACATTTTTTTAACTGGTACCCAGATAACTTCAGACTGGCCTTGTGAGGCTTGTGGGTGTCCTAGAGCAAAACAACTGACATGTATGTGCGTGTGAGAGACTCGCCTTTCCATTTTAGTGTTTAGCCCAAACTGTTCAGATGCTACAGACAAAAATTTGCAAATCGGCTGTACCAACTTCAGATGAGTCCTGTGACGCTCGTGAGGGTGGTAAAGAAATCTTAAAGAGATCTTATTGTTCCATAAAAGGGTCATAATAGTTTGTAAACCAAACCGTTCGGACACTACAAACATTTTCCACGGGAAGACACAGCAGATGCGGAAGGACGACATCGGAGGATGCGTGTGTATTGAGACACATTGCATGCATAAAAACAGATCTCTAGCTTAAACTGACAGATTTCATAAATGTTGATTTTTGTATTATGCTAATTTGATATTCGCCGGAGCGTGGACATCGACTCTAAGCGGTAAGTGAGAGGGGACTAGTCTGATGCAGGTCTTAGTTGATGCGAAAAGTTGTTAGCGTGGTACGTTCTTTAATTACCAACTTCAGCACTTCCTTTACCAGCACTTCCTTTACCACCACTTTAGGCCAGGGATTGCCATTTGATTTTTGGGGATAGCGGTGATACTACCCGACCCCGCACTAAATTGTCTGCAACTGCCAATCACTGTCCGGTAGGTATCGGAAACTGACATACAGTACATTATAATAAACGGGCAAAATTTATATATTTTTTGTATTCGTAGATTTTCCATACACACAGAGCATACAAAAGTGATTTGATTTCTGTATCACACTCACTTTGGCTTTGAATATTAGTTGACGTCTGGGATGCTGCTCCTCTGCCTGCTTATTTTGTCGTCAGTGTTTAGTTGTTGCTGCCGTGACAGGGACATCTCTTGGTTTGGCCCCAAGTCTGCCAACTGCACTCTACAATGTGGACAGGAGAAAAATAGAGGTAGAGTTGTCATAACAGACGCCATTCTGCATGCATGCTGACATGGTGCACACATACATGTATTAGCAACACAATACTGCATTTTCATGCATCTTTTAAGCGTAATGATTGCAAATGCATAAACAAAAGAGACTGCAGTCTGACCTTGACAGTCCCTGGTGAAAAGGTCACAGGAACAAAGGGAGGCTATTGCACCACTGACGTTGACATCCGGGATGATGCTGCTGCTCCTGTCGTTGCTGTAGTGACAGGAACATATTTTGGTTTGTCACCAACTGCACTCTACAATGTGGATATGATCAATAGAAAGAGAGTCCTAGCATCACAGCTGTCCTTCTCCATGCATGCTGCTATGGGTTAGACATGCATTACCAGACCTACAACATAACCATGTGTATTTAAGCATAGTTTTTGGACAAATAACTGAAAATACATATACACAATAAACTGCAGTCTGATCTTTGTGAACATTGTTGTAGTGATCAATCACTTAATAGCGATCAATTAGTATTGTACATAACTGATCCCTATTGTCGGAGTGCAGTTGTACTTGTAAGTACTATTCTAAGGCCATAAACACTTAATAAAATATAGCTTGCTGATAAACCACCCTAGCATGTGATATTAAATCATGAAACTAGCTATGACACAACTAAGACACATTGTCTTTGGTAACAAAATATATATATTTAGCTAGCTACCTAACCAGCTACCTAACTTACTTAGCTAGCTAGCTAGGTAGCTAGCCATTTAGATACCTACCTTCCTAGCTAGCTAGCTAGTTATTATCTTCATCCTGACTAGCTTAAATTGATCTACTAAGGTTATAGGCTACATAGGAGTGATCAATGATTTATGTATATACACACACACACACACACACACACACACACACACACACTCACACACAGACACACACATCACTGGTAGTGGCAGATATTAGCTATTAAAATAACCAGTTACACAGATCCAAACCAGCTGCGCGCGTGCACCATCGTGCACAAATTTATTTTATTATTATTTATTTTTTCCCCCCCACAACAAACGTGATCACGACACGCAGATTAAAATATCAAAACAAACTGAACCAATTATATTAATTTGGGGACAGGTCGAAAAGTGTTAAACATGTATGGCAATTTAGCTCGCTAGCTTGCACTTGCTAGCTGATTTGTCCTATTTAGCTAGCTTGCTGTTGCTAGCTAATTTGTATTGGGATATAAACATTGAGTTGTTATTTTGCCTGAAATGCACAAGGTCCTCTACTCCGACAATTAATCCACACATAAAATGGCCAACCGAATCGTTTCCAGTCATCTCTCCTCTTTCCAGGCCTTTTCTTCTCTTGACTTTATAATGCGATTGGCAACTTTCATAAATTATGTGCATTACCGCCACTCACCTCGTTCTTCTTTCAGTCACCCACGTGGGTATAACCAATGAGGAGATGGGAGAGGCAGGACCTGCAGCGCGATCTGTGTCAGAAATAGAACTGATTTCTATTTTAGCCCTTGACAACGCAGACGCTCGTTGGCGCGCTCGAGCAATGTGGGTGCAATAATTGAATATCATAGATTTCTACATTTGTTTGCAACGCGAGTGGTGTAGTCAGCCTGTAACAGTACTGTAGATGGTGACATGGGTGTTGCTGTTGGTTGGGCCTTTTCGGTCTATGACAACACGCCATGACAGCTGGCACTGGCTAACGTTAGCACAAAGAGTAGCTATCTGCGTTTGCATTAAAGGTCTGGTATCATTATGTTTCTTGGGGTATGGATTTGCAGGAGCACAACTCCTGCTTGCATTTTAAGCCCCACCTACCCAATCATCTAATTTATTGGGAGAGATGTCTGTCTGAGGAGGATCCACCCAGTAAGTTATTACAAAGACATCTTCCAGACGCTAGTCACTACTTTTGTCAAGACTAATCCGCAAGTACAGTTACATCCCAGCTATAAAACCTAAAAGTGTGGGGTTATGCTCAGCATAAATATAGTGACATAATAATAGCAATAACGGGAAGCCACATGAATCAACAACAAACCCTCCAGGTGCACTCTCTCCACTTGGGCTGAACCAGCTCCACAGGGCGAAATGTGTAAAGGAGGGTCGGAGGCCAGTTCCAAATGAAGCGTCTCTTTTTTTTATTTTTACCCCTTTTTTCTCCCCAATTTCGTGGTATCCAATTGTTGTAGTAGCTACTATCTTGTCTCATCACTACAACTCCCATACGGGCTCGGGAGAGACGAAGGTTGAAAGTCATGCGTCCTCCGATACACAACCCAACCAGCCGCACTGCTTCTTAACACAGCGCGCATCCAACCCGGAAGCCAGCCGCACCAATGTGTCGGAGGATACACCGGTTAGCACGTACTGTGCCCGGCCCGCCGGTGCACGATGAGACAAGGACATCCCTACCGACCAAGCCCTCCCTAACCCGGACGACGCTAGGCCAATTGTGCGTCGCCCCACAGACCTCCCGGTCGCGGCCGGTTGCGACAGAGCCTGGGCGCAAACCCAGGGGCTCTAATGGCACAGCTGGCGCTGCAGTACAGCGCCCTTAACCACTGCGCCACCCGGGAGGCCTTGGGTCTCTCATTAAGCGAAACAGACAAAGTGCGCTTCCTCACGATGCATAAAGATCTACATCGGCCCTGCCAAAGATTTCCCATATCTGGGAGACCACTCAGGGGTGTCGTGACGTTACATTGATTAATGTGACGACTGAGTAACGGTTTATAATTACGTGATTAAATGAATCAGGAATTATTAACTCATTAACCTGGGGAACCATGGGAAACTTTGTGTTTATTGAGTTTCTATTGCCCAAACTAACTCAAAGAATATCAGCATATCGATTTTACAACAGTCGCTAATTAATCAATTTCCTCTACAGTCTCATTCTGAACGTCGCATAATCCGAGAATCCCGAGTCCCACCAATGAGTCCGTACCCCACCAATTGAGTTGATTATTTCTTTACTAACAAGCTAAAATGCTAATATAAGATACACATACACAAACACACAGTCTCGGCTATTGATTCGAACTTAGTACAACGAAACAGCTCCCTAGCGGGCCAACACAATATGACACGTGTTACACAAAATGGGGATTTAAAAGACAGAGAGAGGAAAGCACACTTGGGTACATTTGTAAACTAGACCTAGTTTATCCCTAACCTTGCCCCGGACTGCCGATCTTATGGTCCAGAATATAATGATGTAATTATGTGTTGAATTTCTCTGACGGGGGTGTCTCTTCGTGGACAAGTTTCGGCTTCTCTGATGACGAACTTCTCTGGTTACAGGGTGTAACTCTCTGGTTGTCCTCACAATGTCAGTGTCCTTTGTCTTAGTGGTCTGTTGCCTCGTCCTTGTTTTGAAAGGGGTCTTTTGACGACAGCCAGCCCTGTAGCTCAGGGCTCACAGCGTAGGAATGAAAGCAGTGTAGACACACGAATCGATGGAGAGTGGTGACCAGGTGGTCAGAAATGGGCGTTTCCACCTTTAGGGCAATTCTCTGGGCGTAACAAGTTTACGAGGCAAGGTCTGGATTTTACTCAGATCCAATGTAGACAACTAACTTCACATTTAATCTTTACAAAACATTCTCTTTGATCTGGACATTTTCCACACAATGTACAATATGCAAACATCAAGCATATACTAGGAGAACTCTTAAAGTTACAATGTTTTTGTTATAACGTCGTCGTTTAACCTTTAATAACATAACAAAAACGACATTCATTTTCATATTCCATCTATCGTCATTACCACCATTGTGGCTGACGAAACCTATTGTCCCAAAGTCCAGTAATTGCATGTTAATGTTCTGAGGCCGGTTCTCCATAGTTAGAGGACAAAGGAATTGTGTCTGCTGCCTTAGATTTACAATGGGCGTGAGGTGTCATAAAATCCCCCATCTCCATACCTCTCGATTTCTTCCCCTCTGGTGGGTGTGAGAGATCTCTCTGTAGGATTGTGGTCCACGGTAACCTGACCCGAGCAGGCCAGTCATGACAGTCCCCCTCTGGTAGGTTCAACTTGGAAGGATTATACATGTTGAAACCCACCATAAGAATGACCACCATGACCCCCCCCCCCCCCCCTTGGTGATTTACCCTGGTAGGATTTCTGCAAACTACAGATCACCACCAGAATGGACCTGGGAGGCAAGGCAGTGGCTCTGTGTTCCGGCCCATCGTCCAGTTGTCCCGGCCAGTGGATCTAGGCAGTAACTTGGGCAGACGTTAATAACGCACCACACTCAGGCAATACATCATTACATTTCTTCCCCAAATGAGCGGCGTTGTGTCTCTGGTGGTTGTATGGGGAACTTGTTGATGGCTCTATCACTTCCTGCGTGTCAAAGGAAATAAAACAAAAATGGAAAAACATAAACAAAATATATATTGTGTATATCTACCACACGTTAACCTCTAGCGTCGAGCAATCCCGTATCCCGGAGCGTAATCATAGCCTCAAGCTCATTACCATAACGCAACGTTTCCCATTCATGAAAATCGCAAATGAAATGAAATAAATATATTGAAACACAAGCTTAGCCTTTTGTTAACAACACTGTCATCTCAGATTTTCAAAATATGCTTTAACCAAAGCTACACAAGCATTTGTGTAAGAGTATTGATAGCCTAGCATAGCATTCAGCAGGCAACATTTTCACAAAAACAAGAAAAGCATTCAAATAAAATAATTTACCTTTAAAGAACTTCGGATGTTTTCAATGACGAGACTCTCAGTTAGATAGCAAATGTTCATTTTTTCCAAAAAGATTATTTGTGTGAGAGAAATAGCTCCGTTTTGTTCATCACGTTTGGCTAAGAAAAAAAAAAGTAATTGCAGTCAACACAACGGCAAACTTTTTTCCAAATTAGCTCCATAATATCGACAGAAACATGGCAAACGTTGTTTAGAATCAATCCTCAAGTTGTTTTTCACAATTCTATTCGATGAAAAATCATTCCTGGCAGTCGGTTTCACATCAAAGGCAAACGGAAAAATACTGCAGCTGGAGATTACGCAATAATTGCGACGGAGGACACCAAGCGACCACCTGGTAGATGTAGTCTCTTATGGTCAATCTTCCAATGATATGCCTACAAATACGTCACAATGCTGCAGACACCTTGGGGAAAACGTGGAAAATGTAAGCTGACTCCTAGCTCCTCCACAGCCATATAAGGAGTCATTGGAATGAGGAAGTTTAAAAAAATGCGGCACTTCCTGATTGGATTTTTATCTGGGTTTCGCCTGTAACATCAGTTCTGTGGCACTCACAGACAATATCTTTGCAGTTTTGGAAACGTCAGAGTGTTTTCTTTCCAAAGCTGTCAATTATATGCATAGTCGAGCATCTTTTCGTGACACAATATCTTGTTTAAAACGGGAACGTTTTTCATCCAAAAATTAAAAGAGAGCCCCCTATATCGAAGAAGTTAATAATCTAATTTAGACTATGTTCTATATTTGTCCAAGGTCTCGGCTAAATGACTATCATGGCATTGTCTCTAATGTCATATCTAGGGTGATCCTACTTGAAGGTGGGTAGTTAAGGCACTTGGAAAAATGGCCCCTGAAGGACAACGCTTACATCGGGGACATGACATGCCTGACCTAGCAAATTCGGGAGAGGAGGCTGGGGATGCTGTGGATGGACCCCCTGATGGGGTTTCAGGATCTATTGCCAACTTTCCAAAAATCGGAATCGCTTCTGTCCCATGGGTAATCCTAGTATAAGACCTTATTAGGTCTTCCATTGCATGTGTGCGCCTGTGTACGCAGTAGGTGCACACACCAAGGGAAATAAGAGCAAGGATCATGGCAACAGTCAGGATACTGTCCAGCACCATCCAAGAGCAGGTGACAGACCAATCTTTTGTATTGTCTCACAAACGTAGGAGCTGCTCCGGGTGGCGTAGGAATACGCACCATATGAATGCCCGTAACACCGCAATCCAGCAAGTCTGTCGACCAGATCTCACTGTGTTTGTTTATCAATTCTCTCAACTGATGCCGTTCAGTGTCAATGACAAGTGCATCAGCCTCCGACAGTAGTTGTACTATTCTGTGCATGGAAACCAGGATATGGTTCGGCGACATTGAAGAACTGTACATCTGGTGGTGACGGCATGTCAATGGTGGGAGAATCATTGGTTGTTACCTCACAAGAGTATACGTCACATGCAGGAGATGCGATATCGTCCTCCGTGACGATGACGTACAAGTATATTAACAGGTGGTTGTCAGAACTGACATCCAGCCTGAAAGTTGATGTGGCAATACGGAAGTCATTGTGATTGCTTTTGAGGGACAAGTAAACAGAATACCTCCCTCGCCACTTAGGTCTAGGGAGGATGGAAGAGGCATAATCACGGGAACAACCAGTTCAAAATCATGGAAGAATCAATCAATGTTTCGAGCTGAGTGTACCGAGGAATGGAAATATCCACTTGAGTCAGATTCTTTACCAGGAGGTAAGTGGATCTAGAGGTTAGTTCCAACAGCAGGTTGCCATTGACAGTTAGCCCCAAGGCAAATAGTCACGGAGAGGGTTGGAAGAATGCAGTGGTGCCTTCCATCCGGTATCCGGGCACCAGGTTCAGTCTTAACGAAACCTCTGTGGTTCTTGCCGGAATCACCATGGCGGACTCAGTTATCACCTTGCAAGTATCAGGAATAGAATGCCCGGATTCAATTCGCACCGGGTCGAAAGACAAGGTCTGGCTGCACCAAAGAACAAAGAACTTGGTGTATGGTATCGAGTTTAGTACCCAATCTTACCAAAATGTCCGCTCCCACATTGACTGTATGTGGGAGGATTGCGACAACCAGTAGGTAGTGATATACTTCCTTGGTTCCAATGTGGGTTGAACGCGCACACACCCCTATAGCGGTGAGTGTCGTCTGGGGAGTCGTTCCCAGTGGAAACATTTTCGGCACAAGGGGATGGCAGTTAGCCGTTTTCGAAATTGTGTTGAATATTTACAAACTGATTGCGGATTTTTCCTACCAGGTTGCCAGTATGGCATCCTCAACCATAGTGCCGTTTAGGCACATACCCCCTATCAGAGGAGGGTAGTAAGTGTCGGCTGGTGAATCACACAAGCCACACACGAAAACCTCATGTTCGGTTAAGTTCCGAGTTGAACTTGCCACCTTGTCATTTGCCACCAATGGCGGATTCATGACCAAGTTCACCGGGTTTGCGTCAGATGCTGACGTCAAACCCACATCGTTGCACAATGTATGGCATATAACCTTGGATAAATGCGGTGAAGTCAACGGAGTTGGCATAGGTATGTGACCAGATTTGGTTGTTTTTTTAATCCATTAGTGGCACCAAACGATCAATTAAATCTATCACAATCAGCATCCGTTCGATGTCAATGCTAGTCACTTACACAGGGTTGATCAGTGACACGCTTTCGAAGTTGAGTTTAAGTAGGAGACACTTGGTTAGGGGCGAGATAGCTTGAGTGAAACTTCAAAGTTGTGTCGCACGTTCCATTTTCAACCAACTTTTTGCTGAGTCCGCTGCTCTTTTTAGTTCATCCAGCAAAGTTTCGGATATGAGGGAAATTGTCGAACCTGAATCTATCAGAGCGTGACAGGTCAAACAGTCCTCCAGAACTGCTCTAAGGTATGGCCAGTTCGAGTTGTTTTTTCTCATCGTATCCCCAACAAAATGGAGTGGGTTGGGAGAATGGAGCGGATTGTAATCTGAATCGATTTCCAAGACAGAGAACTCACCTACGTGACCCAGTGAGTCTTCTATCGGAATGGGGGAGGAATCATCTGTTGCAACACTGCTTATCTTGTGCATCTCCACATCCGTATCCAAGTCTGTAGACAAAACCTGCAAGCTTGTGTCTAGAAAGAGCGGTCCCTGGACAGGGATTTGAGTGAGGGCGCGGGGTAATTGAAATGTTGATGTCCTATCGAATTGCATGAGTTTTGGCGGACTCGTTCTCCAACAATGTTACGCCTAGTCATGATGACTTATACCTCTTTCTCAAAACTCTTCCGATGCTCTTATCAGAGCTTCTATATAGTTTTGGTTAGCATTTAGATCGTTGTTGAATACTTTGTTGCCCTTGTTACGCTTGTTGCCCTTGTGTCCTGACCCTTTGGGAGGGTTTGGCGCAGGGACGTATCGGCCAGGTTGAGCTCTACGGGACCTGTTAGGTTGGGGACGTACATCATAGCTATTGTTACTGCGGTGGTTATCGGTGAGGTGGTGTTAAGGGAATTTTTATCAATGATGACTAATTATGTATACATTTCAATCAGGACTGACTAATCAGAATACTATTATGTTACTGTATATGTACTAATCCGAATACTATTATGTTACTGTATATGTACTAATCAGAATACTATTATGTTACTGTATGTGTACTAATCAAAATACTATTATGTTGCTGTATATGTATGAGTTTTCTTTCTTGATCCCAGTACTGAATATAATGTGTGTGAATGTCGTCAAGAGGTAGAACAATGACTGTCTGTTCCTTGGTAGGAATGAATGAACGATATCTTCAGACTGGCTAGAATGATTATCTACACAAGAAGGCCTTGGCTCGTAAATTATATTAAATTGGTAGGGTGACGGATGTGAGAAGGCTTGAGATACAGCTTTTGTACTGGAACGGAGATGGCACGGGTTGGTGTTGAAACTAATGACGTCATTTTCAGTTTATAACCTGTGGTAACCTGCATCGTGTTCAGTACTCTCGTGAATAAACTCTGCTGTATGACTTTAAGACTGGGCTCTGTCCATTATTATAGAATAAGGGTCTTACAAATCCTTATGAATTGACAGAGTGTTTAATTTTAATTGGGTATTAAAACATAGAGCAATTTAATTCCTTTAACAGGTGGTTAATTGGTAGCCACCCCCATTGTGAGTCATCTTTTACTGCACCTGTCCCTGATGCTGCACCTTCTAAGTGGAGTGATGGTTCCCGCCTAAGCTTGAAAGTCTATTTGTCTGGTATCTTAGCCCAACTTGCTTTGATGTAAGCTCTTGGAGCATCAAGATCGGCAAACCAACATGGGCAGTAGGGCCCAAGTAGTTGAAGTTGGGAGACATGTTTGACAGAAACAGTTGTTTGAATGGAAATAGGTCTTCCATTCCTGTTTCAGTGAGCATGCCAAAGTAAACTGAACGAAGCCTGTGATAGTAGGCTTGTGGGTGTTCATTTTGAGCTTGTTTGATATTGTTAGCCAACGAGCTGTCGTGTTTGCAGAACCACTAAATTCTATTTTCAAAACTGTGGCAAGTTTAGCGTAGTCGTTTTGCAAGTGTTGCTCTTATAGACGGATGAACCTTGTCACGTGTCTGTTGGACGTTCGCTTCAATAGGTAGAGCCTGTTGGCATTTATAGCATTTGTGTAGCCATCCAACACGTCCTCTATGTCTGCTAAGAATTTCTCAGTGTCGTTTGGCTGGAACGGGGTCAAACAGGTGGAAGTTTTTGACGATTTTTTCAAGGCGATCCACGCCACGTGCACGGGGAGCATCTGCACTCTCCCAACAAGATTTAGAGTTGGTGCTAGGGTTAGGGTAATGGTTAAGTATAGGGTTAAGATAAGTGTTAAGGTTAGGGTTAGAGCTAGTGTAGGTAGTGTAGGTAGCATCTACAGATGGACTATCCAAATAAAGTTTTACCTACTATTTTTTAAATTAATTAACAACCACTGTTTTATTCAATTGATTCAATTTAGAAAACGTGAATTGAAAGCTATTCTGATTGGAAGCCATTTCGACAGTGAAGGTGTCACGACTTCTGCCGAAGTCGGTTCCTCTCCTTGTTCGACCACAACCACTGCAGTCTGTGCGAGGACGTCCGTCGGGAGCTGGCCTGCAGAAATATGCAGGCATAGGGCGCACTGCACCCTCCCAGTGCCCCGGAGATACAGCACGTAGAGCCGGCGCAGAATACCCTGGGCCGAAACGGCATACCGGAGACCGAACATGCTGAGCCAGCACAATACACCCTGGCTGGATGCTCACTCTCGCATGGCACTTGCAGGGGGCTGGCCTATAGCTCACCGGGCTATGAGCACGTACTGGCGACACTGGCGACACTTGACCGCATAACACGGTGCCTGACCAGGACTGTGCTTAGCCCGGGGAGTTGGCTCAGGTCTATCGCCTGACTCCGCCAATCTCCCTGTGTGCCCCTCCCAAAAAGATTTGGGGGCTGTCTCTCATGTCTGTTGCACTGCCTTACCTCTTATCGCCGCCGCTCAGCTTTCGCTGCCTCCAGTTCTTCCTTGGGGTGGCGATATTCCCCAGCCTGTGCCCAGGGTCCCTTGCCGTCCAATATCTCCTCCCAAGTCCAGGAGTCCAGAAACCTCGGCTCCTTGTTAGCACGCTGCTTGGTCCTTTGGTGGTGGGTAGTTCTGTAACGTTTTTTTTCCTCTTCTGACGAGGAGTATGAAGGATCGGACCAATGCGCAGCGTGGGAAGTGTTCACGTTATTTTATTGGAACTGAAACACTAAACAAAATACTAAACAAAATAACAAAGAGAGTGAAACGAAAACGAAACAGTCCTGTAAGGTGCAGCAACACAAAACAGAAAACAACTACCCACAACCCAACAACTGCCTGGGAAAAATGGGCTTCCTAATTATGGTTCTCAATCAGAGACAACGATAATCAGCTGCCTCTGATTGGGAACCATACCAGGCCAAACACAGAAATACAAAAATGTAGAACAACACATAGAATGCCCACCCCAACTCGTGCCCTGACCAAACTAAAATCGAGACATAAAAAAGGAACTAAGGTCAGGACGTGACAACAGGACCATGTATGTCACAACAAAAGTTGCTAGGTCAAAGCAGGTAGCCTGGTCTTGGGACCAGGCAAAAAAAACTGGGATTCAGAAGACTACATGCTCGTGTGGGAATAATTAATACAACTCAAATTTTAATGAGTATAATTCAAACTTTCTTCTTAATCTTGAGTTGATGAATGTGTATCTGAAGTGCATAGAACGTATCTGAAGTTAGAATTCAACCGAGACTGCCATTCATTGTAAATGCATTAATCTTGTAATCCAATGCAAGAGTAATTCTGATGGAACATTTAGCTGGTGTAATGTGAATCATCAAGGTAATTCTCACTGTCGGTATGAGTTAGAATGCATATAGATCACATACTGTATTTAGAGAGAAAATAATTGCTCCCATGTTGTTTTCTGCACACCTATCTATTTGAAGCATCGTTTGTATTCATCACCATGTGATCAGAGTTAAAACAATTAATCGTTGTCAATGTAAAATGAATGACTCACATGAATGGATTTACAACTGGATGTACCAAACTACAACCATGAAAGTTGTGAAGGAGAAAATTGCAGGCTCTGTAGTAAGGATAACGCGTATACTGTGTGCATGTCCCCCACTCTCCCAAGAACTCAATATCATCATGCTCTCTCAATGCAAAGAAAATCCCAATGCAATCAGTTGACTCACAACACATAGAATCATTTGAATCGCATTGGACTTCGGCACTCAGTGTACTGTTTTAAAACCCCTCATTCATAAACGAAAGGGCTTAATTTTCCGTACAAACTGATTTTGATACACCATGTGGATATGGCGGCCTGACAACAACAAAAAAGATTAGTGGAAGAAAGCGAAACAGGACCCCAGTAGCTTCATCATGGACAGATAATGGAGGTGGATAGGAGACATACAATAGCTCACAATTTAAATGCAAAAGAGCTTGCCTATGTATTGTACGATGACATGTGAAACATGAGTCAGATAGAGAGGCATGGGGAAAGTCATGTGCTCTTAAGATGGCCAAGAGGACTTAAGACAAGTTAAGTTTGGTTCTTTAGTTGGCAGCAGCATACATTGTATGGCAGTCACGGTTAATATTTTCTTAAGCTACCTCATCTCTTTAGCGCTGGGAACAAGATCAAATGCCTAGCAGAGAGAACAGAGAAAGCAGAGAAGATTATTTTTCTCAAGGGAAGAAAATTAGTTTAGGGAGATGTAAAATTAGTCTACAGCTAACCAGAACGGCTAGAATCATGCTCTCTGATGGGAAATCTCAATGCAGTCTGGTACTTCATGACTTGGAGTGCACTGAATTATTTGGATTTATTTAATTACATTGTACTTTGAGCTCAGTTTGCTATTTTTGAATACGTGCTCTGGGCTGCATTTATTTCATTTCTACCGAAAACAAACCCCCTTTTTTTTTTTTACAGAAATCGACTAAGAATAGTCAATAAACAAATCAATAAATGCACTTTAGGTCACGTTGATGATCCATGCAAAGCTGGGGAATTATTTTGCTCACACACATAACTGTTCAACTGTTCAATGACATAATCATGATACATGAACTTTTTTACTATTTGGCAAATAATGGATTTGCACTTTTGAACCTATTGTTCAAACCAAAATGTAAACGTTTGAAATAGCAGCAGTGATGTGAATATTAAGATGTGTACAAAGCAAACTGGGAACGTTGTGCTTAAAGGTTGTCTCTATTTATAATATGTCGCTATTTTAAACCTCTGTTGACCTTCTGAAATCCAATCACTCCATATTACCAGAAAGAAGAATGAACATGTCATTTAATCATGGAGTCTTCAAACACATTCGGGTTTTTATCTCCACTTGCAGCTGGAGCACCACAAAGGCTTATTTGAATGACACTTATTGCCACACATTTCATTCCTCCATATCTCCTACAGTACATGGCGTCACTGAGACCGGACCCAGAAATCCAATACAAACAGTAAAACTGTAATGGGGATATATATTGCTACATAAATGAGTTTTAAAAAGGTATACATACACACTCGCGGACACACACCCATGCGCACACATTCAGGCACACACACAGGTATTTGAACAACCTGACCATGTACATGAATAAATCAGTGCCTTCCACTGAGATAAAATATTTGATTTATATTCCTCGCTGATATAGAAAACTCAAGGTATGATAATAGTAAACTCTAAACGACTGCGTGGCCACGCACGCCTCCAACTCAATCATCAAGTTTGCGGATGACACAACAGTGGTAGGCTTGATTACCAACAACGATGAGACGGCCTACAGGGAGGAGGTGAGGGCCCTCGGAGTGTGGTGTCAGGAAAATAACCTCACACTCAACGTCAACAAAACTAAGGAGACGATTGTGGACTTCAGGAAACAGCAGAGGGAACACCCCCCTATCCACATCGATGGAACAGTAGTGGAGAGGGGAGTAAGTTTTAAGTTCCTCTGCATACACATCACAGACGAACTGAATTGGTCCACTCACACAGACAGCATCGTGAAGAAGGAGGCTGAAGAAATTTGGCTTGTCACCAAAAGCACTCACAAACTTCTACAGATGCACAATCAAGAGCATCCTGGGGGGCTGTATTACCGCCTGGTATGGCAACTGCTCCGCCCACAACCGTAAGGCTCTCCAGAGGGTAGTGAGGTCTGCACAACACATCACCGGGGGCAAACTACCTGCCCTCCAGGACACCTACACCACCCGATGTTACAGGAAGGCCCTAAAGATCATCAAGGACAACAACCACCCGAGCCACTGCCTGTTCACCCCGCTATCATCCAGAAGGCGAGGTCAGTACAGGTGCATCAAAGCTGGGTCCGAGAGACTGAAAAACAGCTTCTATCTCAAGGCCATCAGACTGTTAAACAGCCACCACTAACATTGAGTGGCTGCTGCCAACACACTGACTCAACTCCTGCCACTTTAATAATGGGAATTGATGGGAAATGATGTCAAATATATCACTAGCCACTTTAAACAATGCTACCTAATATAATGTTTACATACCCTACATTATTCATCTCATATGTATACGTATATACTGTACTCTATATCATCTACTGCATCCTTATGTAATACAGTATCACTAGCCACTTTAACTATGCCACTTTGTTTACATACTCATCTCATATGTATATACTGTACTCGATACCATCTACTGTATCTTGCCTATGCTGCTCTGTACCATCACTCATTCATATATCTTTATGTACATATTCTTTATCCCCTTACACTGTGTATAAGACAGTAGTTTTGGAATTGTTAGTTAGATTACTTGTTGGTTATTACTGCATTGTCGGAACTAGAAGCACAAGCATTTCGCTACACTCGCATTAACATCCGCTAACCATGTGTATGTGACAAATAAAATTTGATTTGATTTAGTCATTTTAAGTATTTTCTCAGCCATCTTATTTTTTCTCCTGTTCAAGCATCTATTGTACTATTCCAGTTCATGCTATAATGGGGAAGATGTCTTCAGAACTAATTTGACACATTGTGAAAGACCTTAGAACATATCATGATTCACCAATAACAAAGGGATTAGTGCTTAGTAATAGTAACTAACAGTTGGACTAAATGCATTCCAAGCCGGGCCACCTGGCATATTAGCGCTAAACAGTAGAAATAACACGCCCACCTACCAGTTTTGAGTAGACATTTTTATATTGCCTTTGGAAACCGAATTGACAGTAGCCTACAGTGTAACTTATGTCAACACCTATCCATACATCTACAAACATACCTGATACGAGGTCGCTAAACATTGGCTGTTCTTACCCCTATATTTAGTTCCAACCATAGCTTTGTAAGTGCTGCCAGGACATGTACTTGTCGACGCTTTACAGGTAACACCCTCCAGTATACCTTGTTCAGGGAATTGATCGACCACAGTTGTAGGCCCTACCAACACCGTGTCCTCTCAACAGCTATTGTGTAAAGGGACATCTATGTTATGTATGTCTTCCCCCTGATGCCATCCAACATGATTCACTATGTGTTGTTGATGTAGAAGTTTGATAACTAGGTTAGGGGTCATTATGTTGCCATGGTATTCTTGCCTTCTATTACTACAGTAGCTACTAGTGTTTATGGACATGTGTTTACGGACATATTCAATCACTCCCTATCCCAGTCTGCTGTCCCCACTTGCTTCAAGATGTCCACCCTTGTTCCTGTACCCAAGAAAGCAAATGTAACTTAAATAAATGACTATCGCCCTGTGGCACTCACTTCTGTCATCATGAAGTGCTTTGAGAGGCTGGTTAAGGATCATATCATTTCTACCTTACCTGACACCCTAGACCCACTTCAATTTGCAAACTGCCCCAATAGATCAACAGATGATACAATTGCCATCACACTGCACACTGCCCTATCCATCTGGACAAGAGGAATACCTATGTAAGAATGCTGTTCATTGACTATAGCTCAGCATTCAACACCACTGTACCCTCCAAGCTCATCATTAAGCTCGGGGCCCTGGATCTCAACCCCGCCCTGGGCAACTGAGTCCTGGACTTCCTGACGGGCCGCTCCCAGGTGGTGAAGGTAGAAAACAACACCTCCACTTTGCTGATTCTCAACACAGGGGCCCCACAAGGGTGCATGCTCAGCCCCCTCCTGTACTCCCTGTTCACCCATGACTACATGGCCACGCACACCTCCAACTCAATCATCAAGTTTGCAGACGATACAACAGTAGTAGGCCGGATTACCAACAACGACGAGACAGCCTACAGAGAGGAGGCAAGGGCCTTGGGAGTGTGGTGCCAGGAAAATAACCTCTCAATCAATGTTGACAAAAGAGCTGATAGTGGACTTCTGGAAACAGCAAAGGGAGCACACTCCTATCCTCACCGACGGGACCACATTGGAGCAGGTGGAAAGCTTCAAGTTCCTCGGCGTACACATCACTGACGATCTGAAATGTTTCACCCACAGAGACAGTGTGGTGAAGAAAGCGCAACAGTGCCTCTTCAACCTCAGGAGAAGAAATTTGGCTTGCCACCTAAAACCCACACAAACTTTTACAGATGCACAATTGAGAGCATCCTGTCGGGCTGTATCACCACCTGGTTCAGCAACTGCACCGCCCGAAACCGCTGGGCTCTCCAGAGGGTAGTGTGGTATGCACAATGCATCACAGGGGGAAAACTACCTGCCCTCCAGGATACCTACAGCACCCAATGTCACAGGAAGGTCAAAAAGATAATCAAGGACAACAACCACCCGAGCCACTGCCTGTTCACCCCGCTATCATGCAGAAGACAACGTCAGTACAGGTGCATCAAAGCTGGGACCGAGAGACTGAAAAAAAGGGTTATATCTCAAGGCCATCAGACTGCCATTACTAGGCAGCTTCCACCCGGTTACGTAACCCTGCACCTTAGAGGCTACTGCCCCATACACAGACTTGAAATCGATGGCCACTTTAATAATGGAATACTAGTCACTCTAATACTTTTTACATATTTTTGCTTTACTCATTTCATATGTATATACTGTATTCTATTCTACTGTAGTCTACTTTAGTCTTTGCCACACCGACATTGCTCATCCTAATATTTATTTATTCCTTAATTCCATTCTTTTAATTTTAGGTTGTGTGTATTGTTGTGAATTGTTAGATATTACTGCACTGTTGGAGCTAGAAACAAAAGCATTTCGCTACACCCGCAATAACTTCTGCTAAACATGTTTTCTTTTAGAAATAAAATTTGATTTGATTTTTTACTAACGCTGTCTAATATGTAGATTGGAGTACATTGACTCACCTCTTCATCTTATCGCCCAGCCACTATGGATCCTCAAGTATGGCCATTTTGACAGATTAAAAACAGATCCATGGTAACAGGTGTTTCTCCCAATCCTAGCTCTCACGGCGGAGGTGTACACCTGTGTCGGAAAAGTGACGTGTGGGATATTATGGAATACAGATAGTCCCAGCGCAGCAGCCAATCTCCGGCCCCGTCATTAATTTGTCACCTCTTCTCTCTGCAGTTCCTTTCCCCATTTACAAAGGTGTACTGGCCTCCTGGTCCAATTCTAGAGTATACTCTCCAAGCTGGTGCCACTTCCTTTAGCGTTTGCATAACGTGTCCTCTTGGGACGCTGACGATGCAGGTGTACACTCAAGTGTGCAGTGCTTCAGTGCTATCTTTTGCGTTCAGGTTCAACTTCCTTCCTCATTTCTCCCTGGCTAAGCAGATCTAAAAATATGTGAAGGTTGTCCGTCTATTCCACTTTAAGGCTCATAGCCTCCAAAGCCCTTCCAAGATCGTTGGGGATGATGAATTTATTTTCTCTCTACCACACCACAACGCAACGTGAGGTTATAACCTCTCTCTATACCCACAAAGAGGGGAAACTGTGAATTTGTTGGCTGCTCAGTCCTCCCTATACATCCTCTGCAAATGCCCCAGGATTCATCTTCAACTTTTTACCTTGTTTTTACAGTAGATTGTTTAAATCATCATATTCAATTTCCCACAATGTCTACTTTGATAGATGCATCGCTGTGGCGTTACGTAAACTAAACTAGTTTTTTGTATGCCCTTGACTTTGATGCAGTACAGGACCCACTGTTGACTGGCATCTAGCTGAAAGCTTTGCAGCCCCAAGGGGATTGGCTTTTCCATGAAACCACCAGTATAGGGAGAAGACTAATCTTGGTTAAACCAGAACTAAAATCTCACATAATTTTGTCAGATGCTCGACTAGTCTGTCCACGATAGATTAGGAAAATACTAATCTGCTCTAAGGAGAGTTTAGAAATTTGCCTCAAGTTGTAATTTACTCAAAGCCAATATATTTAAATAATTTCATGCAAATTATTTCATTTGAATATTTTTATGAATATTATCACAAATTGGAAAGGAACAATAGCACGCATGAATCAAAGTACTACAGCATTTTGGGATTTGAGATCAAATGTTTCATATGTACAGAATGTCACCTTTGATTTGAGGGTATTTTATATCAGTTTTACAGTTTAGAAATGAAAGCACTTCATGTACAGTATATAGTCCCCACCATTTGAAGTAGTTTTTTTTAACCATTTGGACAAATTCACTTATAAATCAAATCACATTTTATTTGTCACTTTATTCAGGTATAAAATAGTGCAGCAAAATGCTTGTGTGCTAGCTCCCAGAACAATTGCAGTACAATAATCAACATCAATAATCATTTCAATTAATAGAGGAGGTAGTATGCTTAGTAACACCCTGATATGTACACATTAAGGTATACAGTATAGATTATGAATGTGCCATGTCGAGCATGAGTATATTTACAAATATAAAGTAGGTAGTGTCTTGGTCACGAATTTAAACAGAATACAGTACCATTCAAAAGTTTGGACACACCTACTCATTCCAGGGGTTTGCTTTATTTTTTACTATTTTCTACATTGTAGAATAATAGTGAAGACATCAAAACTATGAAATAACACATACGGAATCATGTAGTAACCAAAAAAGTATTAAACAAATCAAAATATATTTTAGATTCTTCAAAGTAGACACCCTTTGCTTTGATGACATCTTTACATACTGGCATTCTCTCAACTGGCTTTTTTTAATATATTTTTTAATTTCTCCTTTATTTAGCCAGGTAGGCAAGTTGAGAACAAGTTCTCATTTACAATTGCGACCTGGCCAAGATAAAGCAAAGCAGTTCGACACATACAACGACACAGAGTTACACATGGAGAAAAGCAAACATACTGTAGATTTGCAGTGGAAGAATGTGCAAAGTAGAAATATAAATAATGGGGTGCAAAGGAGCAAAATAAATAAATAAATCAAATAAATACAGTAGGGAAAGAGGTAGTTGTTTGGGCTAAATTATAGGTGGGCTATGTACAGGTGCAGTAATCTGTGAGCTGCTCTGACAGTTGGTTCTTAAAGCTAGTGAGGGAGATAAGTGTTTCCAGTTTCAGAGATTTTTGTAGTTTGTTCCAGTCATTGGCAGCAGAGAACTGGAAGGAGAGGCGGCCAAAGAAAGAATTGGTTTTGGGGGTGACCAGAGAGATATACCTGCTGGAGCGCGTGCTACAGGTGGGTGATGCTATGGTGACCAGCGAGCTGAGATAAGGGGGGACTTTACCTAGCAGGGTCTTATAGATGACATGGAGCCAGTGGGTTTGGCAACGAATATGAAGCAAGGGCCAGCCAACGAGAGCGTACAGGTCACAATGGTGGGTAGTATATGGGGCTTTGGTGACAAAACGGATTGCACTGTGATAGACTGCATCCAATTTGTTGAGTATGGTATTGGAGGCTATTTTGTAAATGACATCGCCGAAGTCGAGGATTGGTAGGATGGTCAGTTTTACAAGGGTATGTTTGGCTTCATGAGGTAGTCATCTGGAATGCAATTAAATTAGCCGGTGTGCCTTGTTAAAATCTAATTTGTGGAATTTCTTTCCTGCTTATTGCATTTGAACCAAACAGTTGTGTTGTCACAAGGTCGGGGTGGTATACAGAAAATAGCCCTATTTGGTAAAAGACCAAGTCCATATTATGTAGAGAACAGCTCAAACTGTAAGGGATTTCCTCCTCTTCTTCCGAACAGGAGAGGCGAGAAGGATCGGAGGACCAATATGCGGCGCGGTAAGTGTCCATGGTTCTTTTAATAAGAAATACTACACATGAACACAACTGAAATACAAAAACAATAAATGTGGAACGAACGAAACCCAAAACAGTACCGTGTGGTGAAAAACACAGACACGGAAACAAACACCCACAAACAAACAGTGAAACCCAGGCTACCTAAGTATGATTGTCAATCAGAGACAACTAATGACACCTGCCTCTGATCGAGAACCATACTAGGCCGAAACATAGAAATCCCCAAATCATAGAAAAACAAACATAGACTGCCCACCCCAACTCACACCCTGACCACACTAAATAATGACAAAACAAAGGAAATAAAGGTCAGAACGTGACACAAACAAGCAAAGAGAAACGACCGTCCATGACTACTTCAAGACATGAAAGTCAATACGGAAAATGTCAAGAACTTTGAAACTTTCTTCAAGTGAAGTTGCAAAAACCATCATGCTCTTTGATGAAACTGGCTCTCATGAGGACCGCCACAGGAAAGGAAGACCCAGAGTTACCGCTGCTGCAGAGGATAAGTTCTTTAGAGTTACCAACCTCAGAAGTTGTAGCTCAAATATATGCTTCAGAGTTCAAGTAACAGACACATCTCAACAACAACTGTTCAGAGGAGACTGAGTGAATCAGGCCTTCATAGTCAAATTTCAAATAAACCACTCCTAACGGACACCAATAATAAGAAGCGACTTGCTTGGGCCAAGAAACAAAAGACTGGTGGAAATCTGTCCTTTGTTCTGTTGTGTCCAAATTTGAGATTTTTGGTTCCAACCGCCGTGTTTTTGTGAGACACAGAGTAGGTGAAGCATGGAGGAGGAGGTGTGATGGTGTGGGGGTGCTTTGCTGGTGACACTTTCAGTGATTTATTTAGAATTCAAGGCACACTTAACCAGCATTGCTACCACAGCATTCTGCAGCGATACGCCAACCCATCTGGTTTGCGCTTAGTTCCACTATCATTTGTTTTTCAACAGGACAATGACCCAACACACCTCCAGGCTGTGTAAGGGCTATTTTACCAAGAAGTAGAGTGATGGAGTGTTGCATCAGACGACCTAGGAACTCCACAATTACCCGACCTCAACCCAACTGAGATGGTTTGGGATGAGTTTGACCGCAGAGTGAAGGAAAAGCAGCCAACAAGTGCTCAGAATATGTGGGAACTCCTTCAAGACTGTTGAAAAAGCATTCCATGTGAAGCTCGTTGGGAGAATGCCAAGGGTGTGCAAAGCTGTCATCAAGACAGAAGGTGGCTACTTTGAAGAATCTATAATATTTAATATATTTGTATTTATTTGTTTAACACTTTTTTGGTTTCTACATGATTCCATGTATAATTTCATAGTTTTGATGTCTTGGTTGGCCACCCAATCAAAGGATTAGAGAATTAATCTAGTACTAAAAGCAGAAGCTACAGCTAGCTAGCACTGCAGTGCATACAATGTGGGGAGTAGTTGACTCAAAGAGAGAGAAAGACAATAGTTTTTACATTTTTAAACAAAGTAATTTCATCAAAAAGGGAGGAGCAAGATAGAGAGAGAGATTGCTATAGTTTGTCATTTTCTTCACTTTCACTTAAATACAGTAGCTAGCAAATGCAGCTAGCTAGTTTCAACAACTCAAACACCCAGGCTCAAACAGATGGATGCTATGTTATCTAGCTGGCTTGGACGATCCAACACTGGAACACTTCCAAGTCAAAGTAAGCTTTTGGTTTTACAAATGCGGGCAAAGAAGGTGTTTTGTTTGTCTGGAATCATCCTCCCTCCTCTTAAATGGCAGTGACCACCACTGAAATACACTGAACAAAAACATAAACGATAAATGCAACAATTTCCAAGATTTTACTGAGTTACAGTTCAGAAGGAAATCAGTCAATTGGTCTATGGATTTCACATGACTGGGAATACAGATATGCATATGTTGGTCACAGACACCTTAAAAAAATGTAGTAGAGTTGATCAGGCTGTTGATTGTTGCCAGTGGAATGTTGTCCCACTCCTCTTCAATGGCAGGTCGAAGTTGCTGGATATTGGCGTAAACTGGATCACGCTGTCATACACGTCGATCCAGAGCATCCCAAACTTGCTCAATGTGTGACATATCTGGTGGGTATGTAGGCCATGGAAGAACTGGGTCGTTTTCAGCTTCCAGGAATTGTGTACACATCCCTGCGATATGAGGCCATGCTGACACATGAGGTAAAGGCGGTGGAGGAATGACATGACAATGGATCTTGTCACAGTATCTCTGTGCATTCAAATTGCCATCGATTAAATGCAGTTGTGTTTTTTGTCCGTAGCTTATACCTGCCCATAACATAACCCAACCGTCACCATGGGGCACTCTGTTCACAATGTTGCCATCAGCAAACCGCTCGCCCACACAATATCGTACATGCTGTCTGCCATCTGCCTGGTACATTTGAAACCGGGATTCATCTGTGAAGAGCATACTTCTCCAGTATGTCAGTGGCCATTGAAGGAGAGCATTTGCCCACTGAAGTCAGTTACAATTCCAAACTGTAGTCAGGTTCAGACCCTGGTGAGGACGACTAGAACACAGATGAGCTTCCTTGAGATGGTTTCTGACAGTTGTTACAGAATTTCTTTGGTTGTGCAAACCCAGATGATCCCGCAGGTGAATAAACCGGATGTGGATGTCCTGGGCTGGTTACACGTGTTCTGCGGTTGTGAGGCCAGTTGGACGTACCGTCAAATGGAGGTGACTTATTGTAGAGAAAGTAACATTCAATTCTCTGGCAACAGCTTTGGTGGACATTCCTGTAGTCAGCATTCCAATTGCACATCTGTGGCATTTTGCTGTGTGACAAAACACATTTAAGCGTGACCTTTTATTGTCCCCAACACAAGGTGCACCTGTATAATGATCAAGCTGTTTAATCAGCGTCTTGATATGCCACACTTGTCAGGTGGATGGATTATCTTGGAAACTGAGAAATGCTTACTAACAGGGATGTAAACAAATTTGTGCACAACATTTTAGAAACATAAGCTTTTTGTGCACATGGATAATTTCTGGTATCTTTTATTTCAGCTCATGAAACATGGGACCAACACGTTACACTTTATATTTTTGTTCAGTGTCCGAACTCCCAATTCACGCAAATATCCCCTCGTGACTTTAATCCATGATTTGCAAATGTATCTCAAAGTGATCAGCCAAACTATCAACTGCAGCCCAGCTGACATTGGATGAGGTTTTGAGATGGAATATGAAGAGAGAGAGAGAGATTTGACAGCAAAGCAGACCAGCCTTGATGCAAACCTAGATGAGCATGGCTCCAGTGAGGCTGGCTCACCAGACAGCATTCTAATGAGTTGCCATTGGAATGGTTCAGGCCCTTACACAGAATACATGACTTCTCATACAGAGCGAGAGATTACTGTATAGTAGTTGGCAGGGCCATGCACATACAGTGCCTTGCAAAAGTATTCGGCCCCCTTGAACTTTGCGACCTTTTGCCACATTTCAGGCTTCAAACAAAGATATAAAACTGTATTTTTTTGTGAAGAATCAACAACAAGTGGGACACAATCATGAAGTGGAACGACATTTATTGGATATTTCTAACTTTTTTAACAAATCAAAAACTGAAAAATTGGGCGTGCAAAATTATTCAGCCCCCTTAAGTTAATACTTTGTAGTGCCACCTTTTGCTGCGATTACAGCTGTAAGTCGCTTGGGGTATGTCTCTATCAGTTTTGCACATCGAGAGACTGACATTTTTTCCCATTCCTCCTTGCAAAACAGCTCGAGCTCAGTGAGGTTGGATGGAGAGCATTTGTGAACAGCAGTTTTCAGTTCTTTCCACAGATTCTCGATTGGATTCAGATCTGGACTTTGACTTGGCCATTCTAACACCTGGATATGTTTATTATTGAACCATTCCATTGTAGATTTTGCTTTATGTTTTGGATCATTGTCTTGTTGGAAGACAAATCTCCATCCCAGTCTCAGGTCTTTTGCAGACTCCATCAGGTTTTCTTCCAGAATGGTCCTGTATTTGGCTCCATCCATCTTCCCATCAATTTTAACCATCTTCCCTGTCCCTGCTGAAGAAAAGCAGGCCCAAACCATGATGCTGCCACCACCATGTTTGACAGTGGGGATGGTGTGTTCAGCTGTGTTGCTTTTACGCCAAACATAACGTTTTGCATTGTTGCCAAAAAGTTCAATTTTGGTTTCATCTGACCAGAGCACCTTCTTCCACATGTTTGGTGTGTCTCCCAGGTGGCTTGTGGCAAACTTTAAACGACACTTTTTATGGATATCTTTAAGAAATGGCTTTCTTCTTGCCATTCTTCCATAAAGGCCAGATTTGTGCAATATACGACTGATTGTTGTCCTATGGACAGAGTCTCCCACCTCAGCTGTAGATCTCTGCAGTTCATCCAGAGTGATCATGGGCCTCTTGGCTGCATCTCTGATCAGTCTTCTCCTTGTATGAGCTGAAAGTTTAGAGGGACGGCCAGGTCTTGGTAGATTTGTAGTGGTCTGATACTCCTTCCATTTCAATATTATCGCTTGCACAGTGCTCCTTGGGATGTTTAAAGCTTGGGAAATCTTTTTGTATCCAAATCCGGCTTTAAACTTCTTCACAACAGTATCTCGGACCTGCCTGGTGTGTTCCTTGTTCTTCATGATGCTTTCTGTGCTTTTAACGGACCTCTGAGACTATCACAGTGCAGGTGCATTTATACGGAGACATGATTACACACAGGTGGATTGTATTTATCATCATTAGTCATTTGGGTCAACATTGGATCATTCAGAGATCCTCACTGAACTTCTGGAGAGAGTTTGCTGCACTGAAAGTAAAGGGGCTGAATAATTTTGCACGCCCAATTTTTCAGTTTTTGATTTGTTAAAAAAGTTTGAAATATCCAATAAATGTCGTTCCACTTCATGATTGTGTCCCACTTGTTGTTGATTCTTCACAAAAAAGACAGTTTTATATCTTTATGTTTGAAGCCTGAAATGTGGCAAAAGGTCGCAAAGTTCAAGGGGGCCGAATACTTTCGCAAGGCACTGTACCTTTGTTGGGGCAAGTGTTCAGAGAAGAAAAGCCCCCCCCCCTCCACACACACACACACACATTCATACATTATTTATTTTTTAACGTAGGCCTTTTTGAACATAGGCCTTTCTTTCAACAAAAAACTACTTGGTTAGAAATAACTACTACTTATTTGCTTGAACCACTCCTGGGGCGGGTAGGCTAAATCAGCTGACCATCAATAACTTAGGCTAGATAGAATCAGCTCGTAACAGTGCCTTCAGAAAGTATTCACACCCCTTGACTTTTTGCACATTTTGTTGTGTTACAAAGTGGGATTAAAATTAATTTAATTGTCTTTTTTTTGTTGTCAACGATCTACGCAAAATACTGTCATGTCAAAGTGGAAGTAAAGTTTGAACACTTTGTAAAACATCTAGAGACAAACCAAACACTAATTTATCTTGATTAGATAAGTATTCAACCCCATGAGTCAATACATGTTAGAATCACCTTTGGCAGTGATTACAGCTGTCTTTCTGGGTAAGTCTCTAAAAGCTTTCCACACCTGGATTGTGGAACATTTGACCATTATTATTTAAAAAATGCTCTGTCAAATTGGTTGTTGATCTTTGCTAGACAAACATTTTCATTTCTTGCTATAGATTTGCAAGCAGATTTAAGGTCAAAAGTGTAACTCGGTGTAACGTTCGTCGTCTTCCTCTGATGAGGAGTAAGAGAGGTCGGACCAATTTGCAGTGTGGTAAGTGTCCATTTTAATAAGACAAACTGAACACTTCAAAAATACAAAATAACAAAGTGGAACAAACGAAACGGTCCCGTGTGGTAACAAACACAAACACAGAAAATAATCACCCACAACTCATAAGTGAAACCAGGCTACCTAAATATGGTTCTCAATCAGGGACAACGAATAAACAGCTGCCTCTGATTGAGAACCATATCAGGCCAAACACAGAAATCCCAAAACATAGAATAAGGAACATAGACAACCCACCCAACTTACGCCCTGACCATACTAAAACAAAGACATAATAAACGAACTAAGGTCAGAACGTGACAATCGGCCACTCAGGAACATTCACTGTCTTCTTGGTAAACTACTCCAGTGTAGATTTGGCCTTGTGTTTTAGTTTATTATCCTACTGAAATGTGAATTCATCTCCCAGTGTCTGGTGGAAAGCAGAATTAACCAGATTTTCCTCTAGGATTTTGCCTGTGCTTGGCTCCATTCCATTTCTTTTTTTTCCTGAAGAACTTCCCAGTCCTTAACTATTACAAGCATACCCATAACATGACACAGCCACCACTGCGCTTGAAAATATGGAGAGTGGTACTCAGTAATGTGTTGTATTGGATTTTCTTTGCCAAATCTTTTGCGGTGTTACTTTAGTGCCTTGTTACAAACAGGATGTATGATTTGGAATAGTTTTATTCAGTACAGGCTTCATTCTTTTCACTATGTCAATTTGGTTAGTATTGTGGGGTAACTATAATGTTTTTGATCCATCCTCAATTTTCTCATATCAAAGCCATTAAACTCTAACTGTTTTGAAGTCACCATTGACCCTGAGTGGGTTCATTCTTCTCCGGTAACTGAGTTAGGAAGGACGCCTGTATCTTTGTAGTGACTGGGTGTATTGATACACCATCATAGTGTAATGACAAACTTCACTATTATCAAAGGGATATTCAATGTCAACTTCATCTTTTTTTACCACCTACCAATGGGTGCCCTTCTTTGCGAAACATTGAAAAACCTCTCTGGTTTTGTGGTTGAATCACTGCTTGACTGAAGGACCTTACTGATAATTGCATGTGTGGGGTAGAGAGATGATGTACAATAGTCATTCAGAAATCCATGCAACTTAGTATGTAACTTAAGGAAATGTTTACTCCTGAACTTATTTTAGGCTTTCCGTAACAATGGGGTTGAATTCCTACATTTTTTTAAAATGTATTTTTATTTGTAAACACGAAGAAAAAAAAAAACATAATTCCACTTTGACACTATGGGTGATTGTGGCCAGTGACAAAAACATCCCAATTGAATCCATATTAAATTCAGGCTGTAACACAACAACATGTGGGAAGAGTCAAGGGGTGTAAATACTTTCAGCACTGGAGCTAGGCTGTGCTATCAAAACAAGCTAACTAGTCTTCACTTGATTTGAATTTGTTCTGCTACTGATAGAGGCAAACTGCAGTTGCCCCTTACCTGTCCCTGACCATTTAGAAAACACATTCTAGAAATTAAAAAGTATCCCACTGGCCGTATTCATTACAAGCTCATGCATGCCACAATAACCAGCGCAGCAACGCACTGCCGTGCTCATGGTGTCGGAAGGGCGGGAGAGGGGATTTATTTCGAGATTAATGAGTTCAAGAGAAATTATGTAGTTTGATATACAATTTGTTGCATTTAATGTGTATCTTAAAGCAAAGCATGCTGCTGAATATGTTTAATAGAAATACTGTACATATAAAACTTCTTCCGGTCTCATCTTATATGTTAAGCTCTGTATAATGGGAAGATTCTCCACAAACGACCTTCAAATTTTCCCACTGTGAAGATTAATCGGTGAAAGCAACAGGGGACTGAGGCAAAACACATTCCTCCTACGATTTCATGGGGGAAAGCATTATTCTCCACTTTGCAAGCCATTACCTATGGTGAGGAGGAAACACTTACTATTGATGTCACACCACTCACTGGAGGTGTAAAGTCTGTTATTTTCTTGCTATTGCATGAAAGACTTAGCTTAGATAAACAAAGGCAATCGTGTGTCTCTAAAGGCGCCAAGCAGAACTCGGCTAGGCGAACGGATCGAGTGTGGTCACATACTTCCTTAAAAGACCTTCACTTGAAAAACAAGAAAAAAAAGGGGGCTATAGTACTTTTTGTCCATCTTGAGACGCCGTAGCAAAAAATTAAACTAGATAACTCAAGAAATCTGTAATTTTTTTGTACATTTTCTGTTTAGTCGTGCAATTTTTTGTGATGATGTTTTGTGCAGTATTTCTCAAGTGGAAACATTTGCATCTCTCTGAATGACAACAAGCAATTAATTGAATTATCCCTACTGTTGACCAATCGCAGACGAAGGGGCCTAAAATTCAGCTACCAAATTCGGCTGGCCTCGAGAAAAAATGTGTTCCCGAAGAGCTGAAAAAACCCTTGCCAAAAGACCAAAAAAAGACCACAAAATGTCATCATAATATGTGCATGAACTGTTCCGAACTGTTTCGTATGGGAAGCATGCGGACGCCTGAAGGCAACTTCCCCTTAGGGGAAAATAAAGGACATCTTATCTGATAGACACTTATCAGGCCATCGCCTCATAAAATAAATACATGGCACTTCAATTTCCTGTTTCAGCACTGACCACCGCCAAAACACATCAGTTTTGTCAATTTCCAATAAAACTAATTGGTTGCGCTGTCGTCCCAAGAAAATAATGCCTCTAGCTCGACTCATTGGAGATGACGCTAACTAGGTGCAGTCTGTTTCGTTTAATCCCTGTCACTGTCAAAAGGCTTACAAAGTCCTTTGAAGTCCATATAAAGGCATTTATTTCTCATTTATCCAGGTGATCCCATTGAGATAAAAAAATCTAATTCCTATGTTAAAACAATGAGTTTGTAAATGAGTGGGTCAGTAAGCAATAACAATTGCCCATTTAACAAGAGTGTTTTCTATCCAAAACTACCAATTACTGTATCTGTGAGTGTAGTTTTTAGTCAGAATTAGAGTATAACAATATATCTGTATTATAGTATCTTAAAAACAGACTGTCTGAGCAAGATTCGGTGCTGACCTTGGCAGGGGGCCACTGAGAGTACTTCCCAGGGTCTCCCTATCTTGAGAGAGGACGGGGAGTGATTCTCACGTCCCCTAATCTTTGTCGGCTGGGTAGCAGGAAAGTATGTGCGTATCTTACAAATCCTGATGAGCAGACTGAGTAGTTTAATTGAATTGGTTTATGAACAGAATTCTCGTGACAGAATGACACAAATATACATTTTCACAAAGTCTGCTGCTTCAGTTTGTATGCTTCAGTTTGTATGATGGCAATATGCATATACTCCAGAATGTTATGAAGAGTGATCAGATGAATTGCAATTAATTGCAAAGTCCCTCTTTGCCATGCAAATGAACTGAATCCCCCCAAAATATTTCCACAGCATTTCAGCCCTGCCACAAAAGGACCGGCTGACATCGTGTCAGTGATTCTCTTGTTAACACAGGTGTGAGTGTTGATGAGGACAAGGCTGGAGATAACTTTGTCATGCTGATTGAGTTCGAATAACAGACTGGAAGCTTCAAAAGGAGGGTGGTGCACGAGGCTACGTGGTTAGAGTGTTGGACTAGTAACCGAAAGGTTGCAAGTTCAAATCCCGGAGCTGACAAGGTACAAATCTGTCATTCTGCCACAGAACAGGCAGTTAACCCACTGCTCCTAGGCCACCATTGAAAATAAGAATGTGTTCTAAACTGACTTGCCTAGTTAAATTAAGTTTTTTTTTTTTTTTTTACAAAAAATCATTGTTCTTCCTCTGTCAATCATGGTTACCTGCAAGGAAACACGTGCCGTTGCACAAAAAGGGCTTCACAGGCATCAACCATTTATCGGATCATCAAGAACTTCAAGGATAGCGGTTCAATTGTTGGGAAGAAGGCTTCAGGGCGCCCTAGAAATTCCTGTAAGCTCCAGGACCATCTCCTAAAGTTGATTCAGCTGCGGGATCGGGGCACCACCAGTACAGAGCTTGCTCAGGAATGGCAGCAGGCAGATGTGAGTGCATCTGCACGCACAGTGAGGCAAAGACTTTTGGAGGATGGCCTGGTGTCAAGAAGGGCAGCAAAGAAGCCACTAGGAAAAACATCAGGGCCAGACTGATATTCTGCAAAAGGTAAAGGGATTGGACTACTGAGGACTGGGTTAAAGTTATTTTCTCTGATGAATCCCCTTTCCAATTGTTTGGGGCATCCGGGAAAAAGCTTGTCCGGAGAAGACAAGGTGAGCGCTACCATCAGTCCTGTGTCATGCCAACAGTAAAGTATCCTGAGACAACTCATGTGTAGGGTTGTATTTCAACAACGGGAGTGGGCTCACTCACAATTTTGCCTAAGAACACAGCCATGAATAAAGAATGGTACCAACACATTCTCCGAGAGCATCTTCTCCCAACCATCCAGGAACAGTTTGGTGATGAACAATGCCTTTTCCAGCATGATGGAGCAAAAGTGATAACTAAGTGGCTCAGGGGAAAAAAACAATGATATAATGATAATGACAATGATAGCCAGGAAACTCCCCAGACCTTAATCCCATTGAGAACTTGTGGTCAAGCCTCAAGAGGCGGGTGGCCAATCACAAACCCACAAATTCTGACAAACTCCAAGCATTGATTATCCAAGAATGGCCTGCCATCAGAATTTGGCCCAGAAGTTAATTAACAGCATGCCAGGGTGGATTGCAGAGGTCTTGAAAAAGAAGGGTCAACACTGCAAATATTGACTCTTTGCATCAACTTCATGTAATTGTCAATAAAAGCCATTGACACTTATGAAATGCTTGTAATTATACTTCAGTTTTCCATAGTAACATCTGACAAAAATATCTAAACACACTGAAGCAGCAAACATTGTGGAAATTAAAAATTGTCATTCTCAAAACATTTGGCCACGACTGTACTTTGTGCATGACACAAGTAATTTTCCCAACCATTGTTAACAGACATATTATTTCACTTATAGTTCACTGTATCACAATTCCAGTGGGTCAGAAGTTTACATATACTGAGTTGGCTGTGCCTTTAAACAGCTTGGAAAACTTAGAAGCTTCTGATAGGCTAATTTACATCAATTGAGTCAATTGGAGGTGTACATGTGGATGTATTTCAAGGCCTACTGCAAGGCCTCATGGAATAAACACTTCCACAAGTCTGGTTCATCCTTGGGAGAAATTTCCAAACGCCTGAAGGTACCACATTCATCTGTACAATCAATAGTACGCAAGTATAAACACCATGGGGCCACGCAGCCGTCATACCGCTCAAAAAGGAGACATGTTCTGTCTCCTAGTGTCACGACTTCCGCCGAAGTTGGGGTTCGACAGTCGACGTCACCGGTTTTCTAGCCGCCACCGATCCACTTTTCATTTTCCATTTGTTTTGTCTTCATTGTACACAACTGCTTTCCATTCCCATAATTATGTTCCTTATTTAACCCTCTGGTTCCCCCATGGTTTTGTGCATGTTTGTTCATTGTAAGTTAGTCTGTATTTGTGAGCTTGCTTATTTTACTTCGGGAAATATTTGTTGTTTTGAGTAAAGTTACGTGATTTACTCATCTCTGTTTCCTGCTCCTGACTCCACCTTACCTGCTCCACCGAGATTCCTTACACCTAGAGATGAACGTACTTTGGTGCAAAAAGTGCAAATCAATCGCAGAACAACAGCAAAGGTCCTTGTGAAGATGCTGGAGGATACAGGTACAAACATATCTATATCCACAGTAAAACGAGTCCTATATCCACATAACCTGAAAGGCCGCTCAACAAGGAAGAAGCCACTGCTCCAAAACCGACATAAAAAAAGTCAGACTACGGTTTGCAACTGCACATGGGGACAAAGATCGTACTTTTTGGAGAAATGTCCTCTGGTCTGATGAAACAAAAATAGAACTGTTTGGCTATAATGACCATCGTTCTGTTTGGAGGAAAAAGGGGGAGGCTTGCAAGCTGAAGAACACCATCCCAACCATGAAGCACGGGGGTGGCAGCATCATGTTGTGGGGGTGCTTTGCTGCAGAAGTGTCTGGTGTACTTCACAAAATACAGTGCCTTGCGGAAGTATTCGACCCCCTTGAACTTTGCGACCTTTTGCCACATTTCAGGCTTCAAACATAAAGATATAAAACTGTATTTTTTTGTGAAGAATCAACAAAAAGTGGGACACAATCATGAAGTGGAATGACACTTATTGGATATTTCTAACTTTTTTAACAAATCAAAAACTGAAAAATTGGGCGTGCAAAATTATTCAGCCCCCTTTACTTTCAGTGCAGCAAACGCTCTCCAGAAGTTCAGTGAGGATCTCTGAATGATCCAATGTTGACCTAAATGACTAATCATGATAAATACAATCCACCTGTGTGTAATCAAGTCTCCGTATAAATGCACCTGCACTGTGATAGTCTCAGAGGTCCGTTAAAAGCGCAGAGCGCATCATGAAGAACAAGGAACACACCAGGCAGGTCCGAGATACTGTTGTGAAGAAGTTTAAAGCCGGATTTGGATACAAAAAGATTTCCCAAGCTTTAAACATCCCAAGGAGCACCGTGCAAGCGATAATATTGAAATGGAAGGAGTATCAGACCACTGCAAATCTACCAAGACCTGGCCGTCCCTCTAAACTTTCAGCTCATACAAGGAGAAGACTGATCAGAGATGCAGCCAAGAGGCCCATGATCACTCTGGATGAACTGCAGAGATCTATAGCTGAGGTGGGAGACTCTGTCCATAGGACAACAATCAGTCGTATATTGCACAAATCTGGCCTTTATGGAAGAGTGGCAAGAAGAAAGCCATTTCTTAAAGATATCCATAAAAAGTGTCATTTAAAGTTTGCCACAAGCCACCTGGGAGACACACCAAACATGTGGAAGAAGGTGCTCTGGTCAGATGAAACCAAAATTGAACTTTTTGGCAACAATGCAAAACGTTATGTTTGGCGTAAAAGCAACACAGCTCATCACCCTGAACACACCATCCCCACTGTCAAACATGGTGGTGGCAGCATCATGGTTTGGGCTTGCTTTTCTTCAGCAGGGACAGGGAAGATGGTTAAAATTGATGGGAAGATGGATGGAGCCAAATACAGGACCATTCTGGAAGAAAACCTGATGGAGTCTGCAAAAGACCTGAGACTGGGACGGAGATTTGTCTTCCAACAAGACAATGATCCAAATCATAAAGCAAAATCTACAATGGAATGGTTCAATAATAAACATATCCAGGTGTTAGAATGGCCAAGTCAAAGTCCAGACCTGAATCCAATCGAGAATCTGTGGAAAGAACTGAAAACTGCTGTTCACAAATGCTCTCCATCCCAACCTCACTGAGCTCGAGCTGTTTTGCAAGGAGGAATGGGAAAACATTTCAGTCTCTCGATGTGCAAAACTGATAGAGACATACCCCAAGCGACTTACAGCTGTAATCGCAGCAAAAGGTGGCGCTACAAAGTATTAACTTAAGGGGGCTGAATAATTTTGCACGCCCAATTTTTCAGTTTTTGATTTGTTAAAAAAGTTAGAAATATCCAATAAATGTCATTCCACTTCATGATTGTGTCCCACTTGTTGTTGATTCTTCACAAAAAAATACAGTTTTATATCTTTATGTTTGAAGCCTGAAATGTGGCAAAAGGTCGCAAAGTTCAAGGGGGCCGAATACTTTCGCAAGGCACTGTAGATGGTATCACGAGGGAGGAAAATTATGTGGATATATTGAAGCAACATCTCAAGGCATCAGTCAGGAAGTTAAAGCTTGGTTCGCAAATGGGTCTTCCAAATGGACAATGACCCCAAGCATACTGGCTTAAGGACAACAAAGTCAAGGTATTGGAGTGGCCATCACAAAGCCCTGACCTCATTCCTATAGAAAAATTCTGGGCAGAACTGAAAAAGCATCTGCGAGCAAGGAAGCCTGCAAACCTGACTCAGTTACACCAGCTCTGTCAGAAGGAATGGGCCAAAATTCACCCACCTTATTGTGGGAAGCTTGTGGAAGGCTACCCAGAACATTTGACCCAAGTTAAACAATTTAAAGGCAATGCTACCAAATACTAATTGAGTGTATGTAAACTTCTGACCCACTGGGAATGTGATGAAAGAAATAAAAGCTGAAATAAATAATTCTCTCTACTATTATTCTGACATTTCACATTCTTAAAATAAAGTGGTGATCCTAACTGACCTAATACAGGGCATTTTTACTAGGATTAAATGTCCGGAACTGAAAACTGAGTTTAAATGTATTTGGCTAAGGTGTATGCAAACTTCCGACTTCAACTTCAACAGCTTGCTGATGATCCCCATTTGAATTTGTCGACGAATAGAACGCATGTAGAGCAAGTGAAAAGTTGGGAAAAAATGAAACTATTAGGCGTCATGTTGGAAGCAGCTTTATCATGGTCAGAACACATAGATAATATTGTTATTAAGATGAGTAAAGGAATTGCAGTTACAAGAACATGTTCAGAGTACGTAACATCTAGCCCTCGGAATAAGGTGATTCAATCCCTGGTCCTATCACACTTCTAGTACTTTCCAGTTATATGGTCATCTGCAGCAAATAAAGATAGAAAAAGCTCAAATTCGCTCATAACAAGGCTGCCAGATTAGCTCTTCATTGCTCTATCCGTATGAATATTATGCAAATGCATCAGAATCTCTCATGGCTTCAAGTTGAAAACAAATTACTATCCAGTCTTCTGACTTTCTTTAGGAATGTTATATTTTTCAAAATAACACTGTATTTGTCAGGCCAGTTAGTACATACTGGCAACACGCATAACCACCAAACCAGACAGGCAAATTCAAGGCAGCTAAGACAACCCAAGCCAAAAAAATGGCCTTAAATCTACAGTTTTATATAGAACTATAGCTGAATGGAACTCTTTAACGATCCATATTTCCCAGGCAAAAAGTAAATCCATCTACAATAAAAAAAATGTTAAGGACATCTAATGTGATAGACCATATACTGTAACTGGACAGGAAATAGAAAGCATCAACTGAATGGTAAATGTGTTTCCTGTCAGGTATTTTAATTGTCTGTATTGAGACACACCAGGGGAACTAATCCTGAGCTGCTCCCACAGACACAGCGTTGTAGACAAGACGACGACCGGATAGTTCGGCATGGTGGCAGCACCTTTAATTTATGTTTGTTTTCAATGTTACTGGAAATATTTGCACCTGCTATTTTGATTAAAGAATAGTAAATTTCACATCGGAGCGGAGGCAACCAGAGGTGAGTGACGGGGGACACGGTGGTGAGGGCGATGGAGTAGCACCTGGGGAGGGGTGCTCCATGGTGACAAAGAGGCCACCGGAGGAAGGGCAGTGGGAAGATGGCAGCGCAGTGGGAGGCGAGTTACAAGTGGATCGGGAATTCAATAAGGCCTTTGGGAAGAAGGGCTTACATTTTGTGCACTTAAACGTCCGAAGCCTACTACCGAAGATCGATGAGATACTCCTGTTGGTTTGCCTATCAGAGGTGGGTGTCTTATGTTTTACTGAGACATGGTTGGATTCGTCTGTTTGTGACCCTAAAAATCTTTGGAAATCATTTAAGGAACTAGGATGTAGCAGTACTACCAAAACAAACTAAACAGTATTGGACTGAACATCAAAGGGGAGATGGCATATGTAAAAGCAGAGGTTGCCAATTAATATATTTTATTTTTTTACTTCTGTTGCCAGCAAGCTGGTTAGCAAGCTGCCCACCAATTCTGGTTGTATGGAAGTAACCAAGTCAATAAGTATTATGTAGAGTTTGGGGTTCAGCCAAACTCTTTTTATTTTGCAAAGGTAGCAACAGCCAAAATAGTCAGTATGCCGGCCGAGCTTAAATGCTCCAAAGCCACAGGCCTGGATAATATTCCTGCAAGGTTTCTAATAGATTCTGCTGAACAAATTGGCGCTTGTATTACGCATATCGTTAATCTCTCTCTTGAACAAGGCACCTTTCCCAGGGACATGAAACAAGCTAAAGTTATACCTCTGTATAAGAAAGGGATAAAGTCTGACCCTGGGAATTATAGACCTGTATCTATCCTCTGTGTAACATCAAAGATCCTGGAGAGAGTTGTACACGAGCAAAAAAAAAAAAAGGCGAGTTACAAGTGGATCGGGAATTCAATAAGGCCTTTGGGAAGAAGGGCTTACATTTTGTGCACTTAAACGTCCGAAGCCTACTACCGAAGATCGATGAGATACTCCTGTTGGTTTGCCTATCAGAGGTGGGTGTCTTATGTTTTACTGAGACATGGTTGGATTCGTCTGTTTGTGACTCAGAAATTGAGATAGGTAATTACTCTGTTGTCAGGAAGGATCGGAATTCTTAACGGTGGGGGAATATGTGCATTTGTAAGATCAGACATTGCTTTAAACGTCAGATCGGATTTAAACGCTGATCTGGAGATTGTCTGGCTGGATATCTGCCTTCCCAAAACCAAGCCGGTTTTGTTGGGCGTGTGTTATAGGCCGCCCAAGCAGAATGCATTCTATAAAAGTCTTGAAATTGTGTTGTCAAACTGTAATGATTCCAATACTGATATCTGCAAAAAGAATAGCCCAACCCACAATGTATTCATGCACTTTTGTAGATCACTTGCTCTGACCCAAATGATTAAAGGTCCCACCATGGTATGTGAAACAGTGCAAAGTACAATTGACTTAATATTGGTGTCTGATAAATCTAAAATATCGCAGAGTGGAGTAATAGTATATGGAATCAGAGATCATTTTATTAAATTTTGCACAAGGAGGATTTTAAAGATACAGTGGGGAGAACAAGTATTTGTTTTCCTACTTACAAAGCATGTAGAGGTCTGTAATTTTTATCATAGGTACACTTCAACTGTGAGAGACGGAATCGAAGACAAAAATCCAGTTATTTTTAAGTAATTCATTTGCATTTTATTGCATGACATAAGTATTTGATACATCAGAAAAGCAGAACTTAATATTTGGTACAGAAACCTTTGTTTGCAATTACAGCGATTACGTTACGTTTCCTGTAGTTCTTGACCAGGTATAAACCTATATCAACGTTGACCTGTGCTAGATAGTGTAGGGGTAGACAGTGCCTGGGAAGTCTTTAATTGTAGATTCCTTGATGTGGTGAATGTGATGGCTCCCATTAGACATATCAGAGTAAAGCAGAGATCTAGCCCTTGGTTTAATCATGAGATTCTAGAATCTATCCAAGCAAGGAATATGGCCTTTAAAAAATTTAAGAACTCTCGAGCAGCATGATTTTGTCCTATATAATGTCACAGAAATGAAGCACAGAGCAGGATGGATGAAGCTAAGAGGGGTTACTTTGCTGAGAAAATTGTTGAAAACAAAAATGACCCTAAAAATCTTTGGAAATCATTTAAGGAACTAGGATGTAGCAGTACTACCAAAACAAACTAAACAGTATTGGACTGAACATCAAAGGGGAGATGGCATATGTAAAAGCAGAGGTTGCCAATTAATATATTTTATTTTTTTACTTCTGTTGCCAGCAAGCTGGTTAGCAAGCTGCCCACCAATTCTGGTTGTATGGAAGTAACCAAGTCAATAAGTATTATGTAGAGTTTGGGGTTCAGCCAAACTCTTTTTATTTTGCAAAGGTAGCAACAGCCAAAATAGTCAGTATGCCGGCCGAGCTTAAATGCTCCAAAGCCACAGGCCTGGATAATATTCCTGCAAGGTTTCTAATAGATTCTGCTGAACAAATTGGCGCTTGTATTACGCATATCGTTAATCTCTCTCTTGAACAAGGCACCTTTCCCAGGGACATGAAACAAGCTAAAGTTATACCTCTGTATAAGAAGGGGATAAAGTCTGACCCTGGGAATTATAGACCTGTATCTATCCTCTGTGTAACATCAAAGATCCTGGAGAGAGTTGTACACGAGCAAATGTATGAATATGTTAACAAACAGGGTCTGATGTATGATTTTCAGTCGGGTTTTCGAAAAACATACTATACTGATTCATGTCTATTTTACTTGACTGACTTGACTGACAATTGGCTCATTCATCCCCCTCCTCTCCCCTGTAACTATTCCCCAGGTCGCTGCTGCAAATGAGAATGTGTTCTCGGTTAACTTACCTGGTAAAATAATGGATAAATAAAATAAAATAAAAACTTAATCAGGAAAGAGATATAAATCTGTGTGGAATGGTACTGCTTGACCTACAGAAGGCCTTAGATACAGTTAACCACTGTCTCCTAATCTACAAACTGGAGGCACTGGGGTTAAGCAGTATTCCTCTAGGCTGGGTAAAGTCCTATTTATCAGGAAGGGAGCAAGTAGTAGAGGCTAATGGTTCACTGTCTCAGGCAAAACCAATGAGTTGTGGCGTTCCGCAGGGGAGCGTACTTGGGCCTCTTATTGTATATTAACAATATGAAAGATGCTTGCTCTTGCCATCTTTTTCTTTATGCGGATGACTCTACACTTCTGGTGTCTCACAAAAGTAAAACTATGTTGGAGAGAATACTTAGCACAGAGATTACTAACATTAGCAAATGGCTTGGTTAAAATAAGCTAAAGTCTCTGCACTGAAGCAATTATTTTTAGATCCAGACTTAAATTGTGTAGGTCGTCTGAAATCAGAGTGGAGTTAGGGGGTGAGGTGCTGACTACTAAAACCTCTGTTAGCTACATGGGATGTCTCCTTGATGGAATCTTGGGAGGTGTGAGCATGGCCAATAAGGTGCTAGGGAAGGTTAATGCCAGAAGTTTTTGGCTAGAAAGTTTGATAAGAACTCCATGATAGTGCTAGCTACTGCCCTCATTCAATCTCATTTTGACTATGCTAGTACTTCTTGGTTTGGGGGCTTATCTAAATTTATGAAGGAGAAGCTCCAGATAGCCCAGAATAAGCTGATCAGGGTAGTATTGAAGGTGAGTCCACGTACTCACATAGGGTGGAGCTGCTTTCAGGAACTAAACTGGCTGCCTGTTGAGGCTAGGGTGTCCCAGATTAGAGTAGGTTTGGTTTACAGGAGTAATTATGTTCCTGCGCCCAGATATCTAAGTGATTACTTTCCTCGTGTTAGGGATGCACACAATCACAGCACCAGATCAGTCGTTGCTGATGTGTGCTCATACAGGTTCAGGAGTAATGCTGGGTAAGGTACTTTCTTGTAAACTGGAGCCTCAGAATGGAATGAGTTGCCTCTGCCTATGAAAACAACGTCCTCTCTGGGCAGCTTTAAAAATAAAGTAAAAATATGTTTGATGTCCTCTGTGACCGTATGAATAACCCCTATGATGTAACTGGAATGATGAGATAGATGTTCCTCTTCCATGTTTTTTGTTTTATTATTTCACTGCCATACTGTTTTTTGATCTTGTCTAGCCATCTTGTCTCTAGAGGAACACAATGGAAATAAGTCCCGGACTTTGTGTGTTAACCTCGATGATTTTATTCATGTGCATGTATGGCTTTTAAGTTTTATGTGTGCTTGTTTTTTTTTTTAAATGGTCGAATTAATAAACTAAACTAAACTAAAACAAGTCTCCTTGATGAATGTTTGTGAAGTCGTGATTTGTGGTCATTTGTCATGTCTTGTTAATTGGTTTTGGACCCCAGGAGGATTAGCTAGTGTTACGGCGTTAGCTAATGGGGATCCGAATAAACATGACAAATTGGTACTATCCGAGATCAGCACTCCTACTCTGTGAGGCTTTGTGAATGTGGGACGGCATCGTTGAGTGCACTTTACTTATGAGTGGTCATGCTGTTTGCATACTGCCAAAGCACTCTAAGCACTCGTAGAGCAAGCGCGCTGACCTGCCCTAAAATTGGCGCTTTAAAATGAACATTAAAAACATTAAAATCCTTTTTTAAAGGCCTAGCTCTATTTTTTGACAGGTATTCATTTTTAAACTTAAACTTCTTGGTTAAGGTGCTGGGGGTGGGGGGGGGGGGGAGCATAGCGAGTGTGGTTATTCTATTAAAGTACGGTCTTCTTTCAAAATGTCATGTCTCATGCTCAACAGACAGTAGGAAATAAAAGCTGAATGCGTAGATTAAATATAGAAACATTGCCTTGTCGAACATTGAGTTCGACAAGAAAAGCGATCTGCTGAGGCATTTCATCAGTATTATGCAATGTCCATTCATTGTGCCAGGTGATCAAACTTAAAACTTTAGAAACTTTAGGTGGATTTATTTGGTACAGCTCAACAGGATTTTGCTTTCATTGTCCGATCCTACAGTAGTATCATTACATCCCAAAAAGCACCAGAGACCAGCGCCAATAGCATTGTTATTCAGATTGAAATTAAAAACAGTAACGCATTTAGCAATTTTTCAAGTTGGGTTTTCATCCAATCAGTTATTGGGAGATCTCATTGCACGCTACGCTATAACAAGTGTGTGGGCTCTGTTTTAATAATCTTATGGATTTGTTGATTTACAGCATTACAGATCACGGACATGAATTTGAAACTGATATAAAATTAGATCATCAGAGTTGGGACTATATGTGCAGGGACACCTTCTGCAAAATCTGAGCAATTAGAATGTCCCAAAGAACTTGAGCCAACATTGTGTCCTTCCCTTACACATTGTTTTAATGATCGTCAATAACAAAATCCCTCTATGCAGGGTGTGAGAATATCGGTAAATAGGTTAATTCATTCTGCGTTTTAACACTTCAGTTTGGACTCCGCTAAGTACATGGCCACTATGTGCGTTAATTCTATTGTGTATCTGGACACTTCCGTTTCCACTCCACTATAGCCACAGGTTATTTTAGGACACCAACGATAACATCCACCCCTTTCAGGACAACACAGAACAGTAGAACAATTATGGTGCCCCATCTAGGAAACCTATGACATCTGAAGTACACCTTACTCTCGGAGGTAAAGCATCAACAATGTCTGCTGTCCTGACAGACACAACCTATCTTGATTAGCTGGCTAACTGAGGAGTGTTCCATACATGTTTCATTCTAAAACATTTATCTTACAAAGGAGTTGTTTAATCTAACTGCTTAACTATTTATCTGTACATGGAATTGTATTTGTTTTTTTTACTCATTTTTACAAGAAAACACCATGGGCACTGCACTATCTGATGTGTGGAAACATTTCACTGCAGCTAACATTTTACTGCAGCTAATGTAGAAGGAAAAGCTGTGTACATTTGCAAATACTGTGCCAAATCGTATGTGAAGAATGCAACAAAGATGCAGAATCATCTGGCAAAATGCATAAAGTTCTCTCACAACAAGCAACCTCTGACAAATGTCCCTCTACTTCTATTCGAGGTGAAAATTATGAATCAGACACCTCATCGATAGCAACAGCTCATGGTCCTCCTGGAATCAGAAGTTTTTTTGACTCAATGGAGGAACGTAGAGAAATTCTGATGAATGTCTTGCTCGAGCTGTGTATGCAACTGGTTCACCTCTTATGCTCACAGGCTGTGTATTGGAAGAGATTTCTGAATGTTCTTTGCCCAGCATACACCTCTCCAACTAGGCATGCTTTATCTACTAATTTGCTGGATGCAGAGTTCAACAGAGTTCAAGTGAAGGTCAAGCAAATCAAAGAGAAAGCAGACTGTATTGCAATCATCTCCTATGGGTGGTCGAATGTCCGTGTTCAAGGAATAATTAACTACATCATCTCCACCCCTCAACCAGTATTCTACAAGAGCACAGACACAAGGGACAACATACACACCGGTTTCAAAATTGCAGATGAGTTGAAGGCAGTCATCAATGGCCTTGGACCACAGAAGGTATTTGCACTGTTGACAGCCTATGCTGCGAACATGAAGGCTGCTTGGTCTAAAGTGGAGGAGTCCTACCCTCACATCACACCCATTGGCTGTGCTGCTCATGCATTGAATCTGCTCCTCAGGGACATAATGGCACTGAACACAATGTATACGCTCTACAAGAGAGCCAAGGAATTGGTTAGGTATGTGAAGGTTCATCAAGTTAGAGCAGCAATCTACCTCACCAAGCAAAGTGAGAAGTATAAAGCTGCCCAGCAACACCCATTGGGGTGGTGTTGTCATCATGTTTGTCAGTCTCCTGGAGGGGAAGGAGTCTCTCCAAGAAATGGCCATATCACAGTCTGTCGATATTAAGAGCCACATCAAGAGGATCCTCCTGGATTATGTATTTTGGGAGAGAGTGGTAAGCAGCCTGAAACTCCTGAAACCTATAGCAGTAGCCATTACACGGATTGAGGGAGACAATACAATCCATTCTGAAATACATCAAAAAGCGTGAAGACTTCTGCCTGAAGCCCATACATGCCGCAGTGTACAAGTTGGACCCCAAGTATGCTGGCAAGAGCATCCTGTCTGGTGCAGAGATCAACAAGGCCTATGGTATCATCACTGCTGTGTCTTGCCACCTTGGCCTGGAAGAGGGCAAGGTTCTTGGCAGTCTGGCAAAGTACACTTCCAAGCAAGGACTTTGGGATGGAGATGCAATATGGCAGTCGTGCCAACATATCTCATCAGCCACTTGGTGGAAGGGACTTTGTGGATCTGAGGCTCTTTCTCTTGTTGCCTCCATCACTCTCCAAATCCCACCAACATCAACTGCCTCTGAGCGCAACTTGTCCTTGTTTGGGAACACACACACCAAAGTGCGCAACAGGCTGACCAATTCAAGGCTTGAAAAATGTGTGTCTATCTGTACAAATTTGAGGCTTTTTGAGCCTGACAACGAGCCATCCTCAACAAGGTTGGGAAGTGACAGTGAAGATGAGGCCTCAGCGTCTGATGTTCAAGAGGTGGACATTGAGGTCCAGAGAGAAGACATGGAAGCCTGAGAGGAAGACAACCAAAGCTTTAGTTTCTAGACTAGTCATTTTACAGATGTTGAAAACATTTTTGGGAGATGTGATGGATCATTGGGGATCATTCAATATTCCCTTTTGTTGTTCAGTGAAATAATCTCATGTGAAGAATCAACTAATTTAATTAAGGTTCCATTCGTAACTAAATCGTTTTTTTTTATTTTGATTGGAATTCTATTTGCAATTATGTCTACTGCTGATTAGGTAAAATATTTATGTTTCTGTCTCCTTATATGGTTAATATATCCAATGCAAAAAACATCTATATTTAAATTATTAATATGCCTATATTTCCATTAATTCCCATATTCTTAATTCCCACGGAAAGTTTCAACCTCTGAATATTCCCCAAAATGTGCAACCCTACACATAACATTTAATGATTTGAGTTATTTTAATTGACTGATTTGCTTATATGAACTAAATGAATTAGGCCCTAATCATGCCTAATAGTGCATTGGCCCAGCCACATGGGAGCCAGGCCCAGTGAATCAGAATTAGTCCCCCCCCCCCCCCACAAAAGCACTTTATTACAGACAGAAATACTCCCGTTTCATCAGCTGTCCGGTCTCAGACAATCCCGCAGGTGAAGAAGCCGGATGTGGAGGTCTTGGGCTGGTGTGGTTACATGTGGTCTGCAGTTGAGGCCGGTTGGACATACTGCTAAATTCTCTCAAATGTTGTGAAAGGTGGTTTATGGTAGAGAAATTAACATTCAGTTATCTGGCAACAGGAAAAATTCCTGCAGTCAGATTTTAGTGGCTGTTTATGTTCCCCACACAAGGTGCACCTGTGTTATGATCAGCTCCTTGATTTGTCACACCTGTCAGGTGGATGGATTATCTTGGCAAAGGAGAAATACTCACTAACAGGGATGTAAACAAATGTGTACCCCAAATTTGAAAGAAAGTTGTGCGCATGGAACATTTCTGGAATCTTTTATTTCAGCTCAAGAACCAACACTTCACATTTACAGTGCCTTCATAAATTATTCAGACCCTTTGACTTTTTCCACATTGTTACATTACAGCCTTATTCTTAAATATTTGTTTCCTTTAATTTACACACAATACCCCATAATGACAAAGCAAAAAAAGGTTTAGAAACTTTGCAAATAATAACCAGAAATATCAAACTAAGTATTCAAACCATTTACTCAGTACTTTAAAGCACATTTTGGCAGTGATTACAGCAACAAGTATTATGTAACGTAACACAAATGTGGAAAAAGTCAAGCGGTCTGAATACTTCCCATAGGTTCTGTATAGGTAATCTGGGAAGAGGTAAACATCCTCCATTTGATTTTCAGATAAAACCATGAAGACTGAAAGGCAGCAGTTTGCCTCAATTTATGCTGTAGATTAGCACACTATTTAGGGTTCCTGTTTCCCCCACTAGGTTCCCTTCAAAGTTCACTGCTCAAACTTGTGATTGTTAGCCATTTTATTCAAACATGTCCCATATAAAGATTAACATTAAGATCTTACAAAGATTATGACTTTAACTCAAATTCATAGTAAAATGCCACAGACAACACCATAAATATTTTCAGTAGAGTATGAACATTTTAAATTAATTATGCATCATCCCTCTTAACATTCAAAATGCCCTTGAATTCATCAAACTATTGAATACGTGACAGAAGTCCCAGCAACAGCGGAACCCTCATTAACCAGGTGATAAAGTGCTCCATTAGATGTACAGACTAAACTGAAGGACTATCAGAGACAAACACACTTCACCATCAAGTGCCCTGTTCAGGAGGGTGTAACAGAGAACATTCAGATAGGAATGTATTGTCCAGAACAGATATGATTGTCTCAGACAGAATAGGGGATAGTGAATCAGCTCTGTCCATTAGCTTCCCATTGGCAACATTCAGAACACATCACCTCAGGACTCCTTTAGGATGGCCACTCCTGTATAAATGCTGCCATCTAGGGGGTATATTGATTCTCTGTTACACATTGGAGAAGGACGTCAACATTGATCCAGTCAGGACAACACAGGAGGCTACTATGAAGATTGAACAGTTTACCAAGCCCTGAAACAAGACGAGCATTAGTCAATACAGCAAATATCTGATGGCATGTCACACTGTCAAATTGGGTTGGCACAGGCTAACCATAATGTGAGCGGAATGGTGTTGAAAAGGGAGGGGGGCATGCATAAGAGCAACAGGATATAAAATACGACATTGGGCAAGCTAATCCGAACTAAAGGATAATCAGCCGGGGTCAAAAAGGGATGGGATGACCAGCTCCTTCAAAATCAACACAGCACAGTTTGTATTACATTTGGAAATTCTAGGGCAAAAACTTAATTTAGAAAAATCCAGTTCCACGTTAATTCATCTGTCCGCAAAATTACATAAATGGCTCAGAGTTCATACTTCAATTTCAGCAATTGTCAAGTGTGCTTTGTTCCCAGAAGCTGAGGCAGTTTTTTAGACTAATAAATGGAGCTAAATTTGCTCACTCCGGGACACTTACTTTGACTTCTTTGAAAACCAGACATCCCCACAGAGCTGCAACTAGACAGTTACCCTAGAAAGAGGAATTCTGTTAATTGAAATGATTGGATCACTTACACCTTCATGTTTACAAACGCACCATTGTCAAGTCCTCTCCATTTAGCATTACCGGGAACGGTAGCACATTCAAGAAACTGACAATGGCGCAAACTATATTCTGTTAAAAAGACATCGCCAAATCTCAATGTCATAACCTATACACAGACTTAGGCACAAGTTGTGTGCTATACAAACCATGAGTCATTTAGCAAAAACACACTACATGACCTAAAGTATGGAACCTGCTCGTCGAACATTCACTCCAAAATCATAGGCATTAATATGAGATGGTCTCCTCTTTGCTGCTATAAACCCCTCCCCTCTTCTGGGAAGGGTTTCCACTAGATGTTGGAACATTGCTATGAGGACTTGCTTCCATTCAGCCTCAAGAGCATTTGTGAGGTCAGTCACTAATGTTGGGCGATTACGCCTGGCTCAGTTAGCGTTTCCTGTCATTCGCCAAATCCTGATTCGTACATCAGGCTGCCAGATGGTGAAGGGTGATCCATCACTCCAGAGTGCAATGGTGGCAAGCTTTACACCACTCTAGCCAACACTTGGAATTGCGCATGGTGATCTTAGGCTTGTGTGTGGCTGCTCGGCCATGGAACCCCATTTCTTGAAACCCCCGACAAACAATTAGTGCGCCGACATTGCTTCTAGAGGCAGTTTGGAACTCTAGTGTGTTGCAACTGACGAGACTAGTTACGCGCAACGTGCATCAGCAGTCCAATTATGTGTGGCTTACCACTTCGCGGCTGAGCTGTTATTGCTACTAGATGTTTCCACTTCACAATAACAGTATTTACAGTTGACCGGCGAAGCTCAAGCAGGGCTCAGATTTGACTGACTTTTTGCAAAGGTGGCATTCTATGACAGTTCCACAGTGAAAGGCAAAGCCCTTAAGGCCAGTCTACTGCCAATGTTTGTCTATGGAGATTGCATGGTTGTGCACTCAATTTTACACACCTGTCAGCAACTGGTATCACTGAAACAGCCAAATACACTAATTTGAAGGGGTGTCCACACAAAGTATGTCAGGGGGCATCCCAGAGGTGTACTTACTGCACAGACGATGGGAAAAGTGACCACGGCACTAAGGTAGTTGTTAGCCAGAAACCAGCAATAAGTGGCCAATGTCCACATCAGACCTGACAAAAAGCCTGAACATAGGAGAATGAGATTTAGTGACACCCTACTTAGCATTCTTTACAAAATAATATCACACATGGCATTATCTTTCCCGGCCCAATTCTTTAACCAAGTGTTTCTCAACTTGGGTCCTCAAGTACACCCAATAGTACATATTTGTTGTGACACTGGACCAAAAACTCCTGATTCAATTTGTCAAGGGCTTGATAAATTAGTTGACAAGTTGAATTAGGAGTTTGTCTGGGGCAACAAAAATGTGTGCTGTTGGGGGTAGTCAAGGACTGGAGTTGGGAAACACTTCTAAGCCAGCCCTGGACTCAATCTGCCCTCATGGATGATGATAGAAACCCCCATGATTGCATCAAGGCCATACTTTAAGGGGGCAGGGTAGAAGTTTAGGGCACAGTTCAGGCAGAGGAGAGAATTTGAGTGGAGAGCACCTGGCAGGATGGCTCTGGAGAACACCCTGGGTCTGTTCCTCATGGCTACACAGTAGATGGAGAAATACACCGTGCTGGTGAGGTAGATTCCACAGCACATGGCAAACACATAGTCAAGATCTAGGAAATGGGGGGCATATTAGGTTGACAATATGTAGACTTAACACGTTGAGGCTAAACACTCTTCAGCATTACACAAACTACTGAGTTTAACTTCACTAGTGTAGGGGGCAGCATTCGGAATTTTGGATGAAAAGCGTGCCCAAATTAAACTGCCTGCTACTCAGGCCGAGAAGCTAGGATACGCATATAATTAGTAGATTTGGATAGAAAACTAAAGTTACCAACAGAACTGATATGGCAGGCGAAAACACGTGGAAAATCCAACCAGGAGGTATTATTATTTTGAAAGGCTGTATTTCCAATGAAAGCCTTTCCACCATACAAACACTTAGGACCCAGTTCACTATCTCTATGGCTTCCACCACACATGGCCAGTCTTTAGGCATTGTTTCAGGCGTTTACTCTGAAAAATGAGGGAGAGACAGTACTTTCAAAGAGAGGACAGTACTTTCAAAGAGAGGACAGTACTTTCAAAGAGAGGACAGTACTTTCAAAGAGAGGACAGTACTTTCAAAGAGAGGACAGTACTTTCAAAGAGAGGACAGTACTTTCAAAGAGAGGACAGTACTTTCAAAGAGAGGACAGTACTTTCAAAGAGAGGACAGTACTTTCAAAGAGAGGACAGTACTTTCAAAGAGAGGACAGTACTTTCAAAGAGAGGACAGTACTTTCAAAGAGAGGACAGTACTTTCAAAGAGAGGACAGTGGAAATTTCCAGACATGAGTCCTGCGCATGACCGGGAAGACACCTTTGTTTCTCCTTTTCTATTGACGAAGCTTTTGTCCGGTTGAAATATTATTGATTATTTGTGACAAAAACCTGAGGATTGATTTTAAACATCGTTAGACATGTTTCTACTAACTTATGTTGGACTTTCTTTTACTTTTCGTCTTGGTGTTTAGAGCGCACCTTGTGCCTTGAGGTTTTTGGAGATAAAGAGACATTATCAAAAGACATTATCGAAAGAAATGAACATTTGTCTAACATGGAGACCAGGGAGTCACACCAGATGAAAAGCAAAGGTAAGTGATTTATTTTAACACTTTCTGACTTTTGTGAGCCCTCTCCTTGGCTGGAAAATGGCTGTATAGTTCCGTGACTAGGCGCTGACCTAACATAATCGCATGGTGTGCTTTCGCAGTAAAGCCTTTTTGAAATTGGACACTGGTTGGATTTACAAGAAGATTCTTTAAAATGGTGTATAGTCTTGTATGTTTGAGGAATTTTAATTATGGGATGTCTATTGTTTAGAATTTGGCACCCTGCAATTTCACTGGCTGTTGTCAAGGTGGGACGCTACCGTCCCACTTGTACCAGAGAGGTTAATGCGTTATTGGCTACAGTCTCTAGGATCCTGCCACCTAGCACCTCACCGTATAGACTGGCTCCATAGCAGATGCTGTCGTGGTCTGCCACATGGCTTTTTATGTAGAGGATTGGAACAAAGGAAGCCCCATACAACAGGCCTGCAACAACAGCCAACAAGCAGCCTCTAAAGAAGTCAAAAGGGTGGTGAGAGTGTTTATGACTGCATCGATAATTACTGAGTTAGCCCCATATCCAAAAGTCAAAAAGGAAAGGAATGTTCAGTTGAGTAAGTCACATCCCAACATGTAACTAGAGCCCAAATCAATTCAGCCCAGCTCCAACCACTCAATTGTGAACGCAACGATCATGAGTGATTAAGGGGTGTACTCACACACAGCGTTTTCTCTTTGCTCCCATGACATCCACCCAGGACTCCGAAGGCCCATAGACACCAGAATTCACAATCTTAAGTAGACAAAATAGACAACTCAGATGTGTACACGATAAGTCAGCACAGCAGTTTCCCATGGGCATCTCAATGCAAACTCAAAATAAATTTCTGCAGTTTTGACAAGTCTGTCCTGTGGTGGCAGAAGAATTGATCATCACACTTTTCATCTCACTGATGTTTCTAGAGAGCTGTTACAGTAAGTGTCATGAATGACATACTTAATAGACAAACCCGTCTTTGGCTGATATGCGGTAATGTCTTGGGTGTTAAATCTGGTCTTGCTGTGAAGTTGCGGTGTGGAATGTGTTGTGGTACGCTTTCATGTCACCGTTGCTGCGGTCTGACATGTATCCAAAATGATTTAACCGCAGTTTATTTTTTTAATTGAACTGAATTGATACTGCATGGCTATTGAGCAAAGGCATTTAGACTTCCAAACATCAAGCATAATTACCCTGTTAATCAGTAAGGGGGTGCATTCTGAATGTGGAAGTTCTCCAACATTAGTCCTCACAAAGAAAAGGATGAGTCCACTGGAAACAAAATTGTAAATGCCATGCGATTGTCATGGGAGTTTCAAATAGACTATATAAAATGAATAACAAATTGACCAGTGACAATAGTATTATTCTGAGTTATTGGATTAGGTGTTTTCATGACTCATTACCTCAACAAGCACAAACCAGCACCACAGTAGTTCAATACTGGTCTGGCAACTTCCTGTGCTTCAATACCAAACCATCCAAACCTGTTGAAAAAAAAACACTTAAATTACCTCTGACTCAATGTCTGGTCTAAGAACATATTCCCTATGGAAATGGTTATTTTGAGCCTAAATATGAATTGCCCATTCAAATGTCAAATATGACACACACACACACACACACACACACAAAACAACCTTACCTTGAACTTATCCAGCCCATCAGCAAACTGCTGGATCCCCAAATACAAACTCCAAGTCCAAGGCCAATGGCTTTTACTACGGGGACAACTGTTAAACTGCCTGTAAACATTTATGAAACATTTCAGTAGTTCGGGGGGGGGGTTGGCCCAATTTATGTTTGTGTGAGGGTTACAGTACAGCTTGAAAGATGGAGTCATACCTGTGGCCCAGGCTGCACCTCCTAGCATTGCCAACGGATGGAATTTGGGAGAGTGGAGTATCAAGTCACCAATCATCGAAACTACCAATATGGATGCACAGTTCACCCACTGGAAAAACATCCCTGAAGATGTATTTATGTTAAAATATTACAAGATGGTCAAACGAGAGAAGTTTCTAAAACATGCATTATGATTTTTTTATGGATCTCTTACCATCACCCGTTTCTATCTTTTTGACAGGGACAAAGTTGCTGCCATACAAGATCACAGCAATACTGTTTGCAACAAAGCCATAAGCCATTTCAGTCGTGTTCGATGAACCGAGCAAAGGTAATCTTCTTACTTCAGTGTTCATTGTAGCATTTTCATCTACATGCACATCTGAAGAATGTTACTGAATTTAGTCAAGGGCCATTTTATCAGCGTCAAGTAGTCCAGTAATACCCATTGACAAAATCATTTCATATGCTGTTATTATAAATATAACATTTTGCAACATACAGCAATATGAAACAGGATTAAACGAGTGTTGTCTGGAAGATTGTTCAAGCAGCCAGCCATACAGTTTCTTCAAGACGCACTGCAGATAATGATCATTTCAAGGCAGCATGCATTGTTGATTTTTTTTTTACCAACTCAAGCATCTGTTTGCTAGCACATAGGCATATGGTGACTAGGCTACGTACCTTGTTCGACTTTCTCTGCTTCTGAGAAATTCCCCGGAGACGACCACATCATAACAGCAATTAGGAGAAAAAGTTTAAACATGTTTACACCTAGCATTTCTGCCACCATCGACGATAACCTGTTTCAAAACTTGCACAGATGATCGGCCATGTTTTAAGGACAATACGTACAGTTCCACAACAAGGAATAAAGCCGCAACAGCTGACACAAATTAAGATAGGCAATCAATTAGGCTGCTGGGCTTAATTTTGGGTGTGTTCCCCAGTGGCGATACTGATGCAGGTTAGGTGAATGAGATTAAGGTCAGGAAAATAATTACGGTTAGGCTCAGCGACAATGCTTCAGTTTTCCCCAACACTAGTTGGCCTACTCCATCTAAACAATAATTTGATTTTAACAGACTTGCCTACTTAAATAAAGGTTACATTTAAAAACGTTTTTTTTTTTTATCTAGCCAAAATGGTATTTAGTTATTTTGATTTTTTATTTAACATTTATTTAACTAGGCAAGTCAGTTAAGAACAAATTCTTATTGACAATGACTGCCTACACCGGCCAAACCCGGACAACGCTGGGCCAATTGTGCGCAGCCCTATGGGACTCCCAATCACAGCCGTTTGTGATACAGCCTAGATTCGGACCAGGGTGTCTGTAGTGACGCTTCTAGCACTAATATAAACATAAATTAACCATCTGTGACCTCAAATAAGCAATGAGCACGGTTACTTGCACACAGTAATACAATTATTGTGGATAGTCAGATTAATATAATTGTTGTTGTTTTTTCAAACATTTACATGCTGTGCAAGAACAACGACTTACCTAGTAATCCTGTTCACATGGGACTTTAAAAATAGGCAGGATATCGGCAATCAAAATAAACGTTCTACTACAGTGACCATGTTATTTTTGCATATGAAAACTATTTCTAAGATGCATACTTTCAGTTTTTCCCGAAACTCACTTCACTCCAGAACAGGAGGGAAGCTGTCTGTTCAACAGTCATCACTATCCGGCCTCCACCCAGTACCCTTCCCTGAACTTAGTCATTGTCACTAGCCGACTACCACCCAGTTACTCAACCCTGCACCTTAGAGGCTGCTTCCCTATGTAAACAGACATGGAAGCACTGGTCACTTTAATAATAGAACACTCGTCAATGTAATAATGTTTACATACTGTTTTACTAATTTCATATGTATATACTGTATTCTACTGTATTCTAGTCAATGCCACTCCGACACTCCGACTCCGATATGTGTCTTAACATTTATATATTTCTTCATTCCATTCTTTTACTTTTAGATGTGTGTGTGTATTGTTGTGAGTTGTTAAATACTACTGCGCCGTTGGAGCTAGGGACACAAGCATTTCGCTACACCTGCGATAACGTCTGCTAAATATAAAAATATGTTTGTTTAGGCTATTATTGTGATAAGAAAATGATGTATCTTTGGGCCTGCATGAATGGAAGTGTATATTACATGCACAAACGTATACATGTATCAATTCTTGCATATATATATATATATATATATATATATATATATATATATATATATATATATATATATATATATATATATAAGTCTGTTAACTTATCTGATTCATCTGTTTTGCCAGGTGTCCCTGTTCATTCTCTATGGCAACAAAGACACCCCTTCCTGTCTTGCGATGACACACTGACATAAGGTATGACCACAGCCTCTCTATATTGCGTTCTGACTTTGGACCACATTTTCTTCCGGTTGAAAATGAGTATTGGAAGTTAGCCTATGCCTCACCACTGTCCTTATCCTTACCTGAGCTCAATGCAAAGACAAACAGATAACCATGTCGGATCATACGTTCTAATGGAGAAATGTATACGTCCTGGAAAAATAAAAAAAAGTCTCTCATTCTGTGGTCATGCTATTATTTTCTATTCATTAGATGCTTTTTCTCTCAGTTGAACAGTTCCTAGCAGAGGCGGAAGTGAAATAGACTTCAGATCAATAGGTCTCAGATTGTAATTTTTTTGTCAACTTGAAATCAAACACTTTATGGGTACGTTTTCAAAGAGAGAGTTTTCTTTATTAGGTTATGTTGATCACAATCTAACATCTCCCTTATTAGAGAATTTCTCATGTTCAAATCCTGGCACCCCCTTGAAAACAAGTACTTTCTAAGTGTATATTGAGAGAGGTAGTGCTCCTTTTTTGGTTATGTTACTCAGTCTAAAATGTCCCTCATTCAATGTTTTTTCTCTGTCAGACAGTTCCTATCAGAGGTGGAAGTGCAAAAGACTTCAGATCAATAGGTCTCAGATTGTAATATATTTGTCATCTTCAAATCAAATACTTTATGGGTATGTTTTCAGAGAGAGAGTGTTCTTTATTAGTTTCTGTTGATCTCCAGCTATAATGTCCCTTATTAGACAATTTTTCTGCCTTTGTAGTTTCTAGCTGAGGGGGTATAGCTCAGTGGTAGAGCATTTGACTGCAGATCAAGAGGTCCCAGGTTCAAATCCTGATGCACCCTTTAAATCAAGTGCTTTCAAAGAGTATTTTGAGGGTAGAGGACTCTTTTTTCGAATATGTTACTCAGGGAAAATTGTCCCTTATTAGACAATTTCTCAAGTTCAAATCCTGTCACCCGCTTGAAATCAAGTACTTTCTAAGTGTATTTTGAGAGAGGGAGTGCTCCTTTTTTGGTTATGTTACTCAGTCTAAAATGTCCCTCATTCAATGGTTTTTCTCTGTCAGACAGTTCCTATCAGAGGAGGAAGTGCAAAAGACTTCAGATCAATAGGTCTCAGATTGTAATATATTTGTCATCTTGAAATCAAACACTTTCTGGGTATGTTTTCAGAGAGAGAGAGTGTTTCTATATTAGTTTTTGTTGATCACAAGCTAAAATCTCCCTTGTTAGACAATTTCTCAGTATCAAATCCTGGCGCCCCCCTTGAAATCAAGTACTTTCTCAGTGTTTCTTGAGAGAGGGAGTGCTCTGCTAAAATGTCCCTCATTAGATGTTTTTTCTCTGTCAGACAGTTCCTAACAGAGGAGGAAGTGCAACAGACTTCAGATAAATAGGTCTCAGATGGTAATATTTTTGTCATCAAGAAATCAAATACTTTATGTGTATGTTTTCAGAGAGAGAGTGTTCTTTATTAGTTTCTGTTGATCTCCAGCTATAATGTCCCTTATTAGACAATTGTTCTGCCTTTGTAGTTTCTAGCCGAGGGGGTATCGCTCAGTGGTAGAGCATTTGACTGCAGATCAAGCGGTCCCAGGTTCAAATCCTGATGCACTCTTTAAATCAAGTGCTTTCAAAGAGTATTTTGAGGGTAGAGGACTCTTTTTTCGAATATGTTACTCAGGGAAAATTGTCCCTTATTAGACAATTTCTCACGTTCAAATCCTGGCACCCCTTTTGATATCAAGTACTTTCTAAGTGTATCTTGAGAGAGGGAGTGCTCCTTTTTTGGTTATGTTACTCAGTCTAAAATGTCCCTCATTCAATGGTTTTTCTCTGTCAGACAGTTCCTATCAGAGGTGGAAGTGCAAAAGACTTCAGATCAATAGGTCTCAGATTGTAATATATTTGTCATCTTCAAATCAAATACTTTATGGGTATGTTTTCAGAGAGAGAGTGTTCTTCATTAGTTTTTGTTGATCTCCAGCTAAAATGTCCCTTATTAGACAATTTTTCCACCTTTAGACAGTTTCTAGCAGAGGGGGTATAGCTCAGTGGTAGCGCATTTGACTGCAGATCAAGAGGTCCCAGGTTCAAATCCTGATGCCCTCTTGAAATCAAGTACTTTCTAAGTGTATTTTGAGAGAGGGAGTGCTCCTTTTTTGGTTATGTTACTCAGTCTAAAATGTCCCTCATTCAATGTTTTTTCTCTTTCAGACAGTTCCTATCAGAGGAGGAAGTGCAATAGACTTCAGATCAATAGGTCTCAGATTGTAATTTTTTTGTCAACTTGAAATCAATCACTTTATGGGTACGTTTTCAAAGAGAGAGTTTTCTTTATTAGGTTATGTTGATCACAAGCTAAAATCTCCCTTGTTAGACAATTTCTCAGTATCAAATCCTGGCGCCCCCCTTGAAATCAAGTACTTTCTCAGTGTTTCTTGAGAGAGGGAGTGCTCTGCTAAAATGTCCCTCATTAGATGTTTTTTCTCTGTCAGACAGTTCCTAACAGAGGAGGAAGTGCAACAGACTTCAGATAAATAGGTCTCAGATGGTAATATTTTTGTCATCAAGAAATCAAATACTTTATGTGTATGTTTTCAGAGAGAGAGTGTTCTTTATTAGTTTCTGTTGATCTCCAGCTATAATGTCCCTTATTAGACAATTGTTCTGCCTTTGTAGTTTCTAGCCGAGGGGGTATCGCTCAGTGGTAGAGCATTTGACTGCAGATCAAGAGGTCCCAGGTTCAAATCCTGATGCACCCTTTAAATCAAGTGCTTTCAAAGAGTATTTTGAGGGTAGAGGACTCTTTTTTCGAATATGTTACTCAGGGAAAATTGTCCCTTATTAGACAATTTATCACGTTCAAATCCTGGCACCCCCTTGATATCAAGTACTTTCTAAGTGTATCTTGAGAGAGGGAGTGCTCCTTTTTTGGTTATGTTACTCAGTCTAAAATGTCCCTCATTCAATGGTTTTTCTCTGTCAGACAGTTCCTATCAGAGGTGGAAGTGCAAAAGACTTCAGATCAATAGGTCTCAGATTGTAATATATTTGTCATCTTCAAATCAAATACTTTATGAGTATGTTTTCAGAGAGAGAGTGTTCTTCATTAGTTTTTGTTGATCTCCAGCTAAAATGTCCCTTATTAGACAATTTTTCCACCTTTAGACAGTTTCTAGCAGAGGGGGTATAGCTCAGTGGTAGAGCATTTGACTGCAGATCAAGAGGTCCCAGGTTCAAATCCTGATGCCCCCTTGAAATCAAGAACTTTCTAAGTGTATTTTGAGAGAGGGAGTGCTCCTTTTTTGGTTATGTTACTCAGTCTAAAATGTCCCTCATTCAATGTTTTTTCTCTTTCAGACAGTTCCTATCAGAGGAGGAAGTGCAATAGACTTCAGATCAATAGGTCTCAGATTGTAATTTTTTTGTCAACTTGAAATCAATCACTTTATGGGTACGTTTTCAAAGAGAGAGTTTTCTTTATTAGGTTATGTTGATCACAAGCTAAAATCTCCCTTGTTAGACAATTTCTCAGTATCAAATCCTGGCGCCACCCTTGAAATCAAGTACTTTCTCAGTGTTTCTTGAGAGAGAGAGTGCTCTGCTAAAATGTCCCTCATTAGATGGTTTTTCTCTGTCATACAGTTCCTAACAGAGGTGGAAGTGGAAGAGGTGGAAGCATTTGACTGCAGATCAAGAGGTCCCAGGTTCAAATCCTGATGCCCCCTTTAAATCAAGTGCTCTCAAAGAGTATTTTGAGGGTAGAGGACTCTTTTTTCGAATATGTTACTCAGGCAAAATTGTCCCTTATTAGACAATTTCTCACGTTCAAATCCTGGCACCCCCTTGAAATCAAGTACTTTCTAAGTGTATCTTGAGAGAGGGAGTGCTCCTTTTTTGGTTATGTTACTCAGTCTAAAATGTCCCTCATTCAATGTTTTTTCTCTGTCAGATAGTTCCTATCAGAGGTGGAAGTGCAATAGACTTAAGATCAATATGTCTCAGATTGTAATTTTTTGTCAACTTGAAATCAAACACTTTATGGGTACGTTTTCAAAGAGAGAGTTTTCTTTATTAGGTTATGTTGATCACAAGCTAAAATCTCCCTTATTAGACAATTTCTCAGGATCAAATACTGGCGCCCCCTTGAAATCAAGTACTTTCTCAGTGTTTCTTGAGAGAGGGAGTGCTCTGCTAAAATGTCCCTCATTAGATGTTTTTTCTCTGTCAGACAGTTCCTAACAGAGGTGGAAGTGCAACAGACTTCAGATCAATAGGTCTCAGATTGTAATATATTTGCCATCTTGAAATCAAATACTTTATGGGTATGTTTTCAGAGAGAGAGAGTGTTCTATATTAGTTTTTGTTGATCTCCAGCTATAATGTCCCTTATTTGACAATTTTTCCGCCTTTAGACAGTTTGTAGCAGAGGGGGTATAGCTCAGTGGTAGAGCATTTGACTGCAGATCAAGAGGTCCCAGGTTCAAATTCTGATGCCCCCTTAAAATCAAGAGCTTTCTAAGAGTATTTTGAGGGTAGAGGACTTTTTTTCCGAATATGTTACTCAGGCAAAATTGTCCCTTATTAGACAATTTCTCACGTTCAAATCCTGTCACCCCCTTGAAATCAAGTACTTTCTAAGTGTATTTTGAGAGAGGGAGTGCTCCTTTTTTGGTTATGTTACTCAGTCTAAAATGTCCCTCATTCAATGTTTTTTCTCTGTCAGACAGTTCCTATCAGAGGTGGAAGTGCAATAGACTTCAGATCAATAGGTCTCAGATGGTAATTTTTTTGTCAACTTGAAATCAAACACTTTATGGGTATGTTTTCAAAGAGACAGTTTTATTTATTAGGTTATGTTGATCACAAGCTAAAATCTCCCTTATTAGACAATTTCTCAGGATCAAATACTGGCGCCCCCTTGAAATCAAGTACTTTCTCAGTGTTTCTTGAGAGAGGGAGTGCTCTGCAAAAATGTCCCTCATTAGATGGTTTTTCTCTGTCAGACAGTTCCTAACAGAGGTGGAAGTGCAACAGACTTCAGATAAATAGGTCTCAGATGGTAATATTATTGTCATCAAGAAATCAATTACTTTATGGGTATGTTTTCAGAGAGAGAGTGTTCTTTATTAGTTTTTGTCGATCTCCAGCTATTATGTCCCTTATTTGACCATTTTTCCGCCTTTAGACAGTTTCTAGCAGAGGGGGTATAGCTCAGTGGTAGCACATTTGACTGCAGATCAAGAAGTCTCAGGTTCAAATCCTGATGCCCCCTTTAAATCAAGGGCTTTCAAAGAGTATTTTGAGGGTAGAGGACTCTTTTTTCGTATATGTTACTCAGACAAAATTGTCCCTTATTAGACAATTTCTCACGTTCAAATCCTGTCACCCCCTTGAAATCAAGTACTTTCTAAGTGTATTTTGAGAGAGGGAGTGCTCCTTTTTTGGTTATGTTACTCAGTCTAAAATGTCCCTCATTCAATGTTTTTTCTCTGTCAGACAGTTCCTATCAGAGGTGGAAGTGCAATAGACTTCAGATCAATATGTCTCAGATTGTAATTTTTTGTCAACTTGAAATCAAACACTTTATGGGTACGTTTTCAAAGAGAGAGTTTTCTTTATTAGGTTATGTTGATCACAAGCTAAAATCTCCCTTATTAGACAATTTCTCAGGATCAAATACTGGCGCCCCCTTGAAATCAAGTACTTTCTCAGTGTTTCTTGAGAGAGGGAGTGCTCTGCTAAAATGTCCCTCATTAGATGTTTTTTCTCTGTCAGACAGTTCCTAACAGAGGTGGAAGTGCAACAGACTTCAGATCAATAGGTCTCAGATTGTAATATATTTGCCATCTTGAAATCAAATACTTTATGGGTATGTTTTCAGAGAGAGAGAGTGTTCTATATTAGTTTTTGTTGATCTCCAGCTATAATGTCCCTTATTTGACAATTTTTCCGCCTTTAGACAGTTTCTAGCAGAGGGGGTATAGCTCAGTGGTAGAGCATTTGACTGCAGATCAAGAGGTCCCAGGTTCAAATTCTGATGCCCCCTTAAAATCAAGAGCTTTCTAAGAGTATTTTGAGGGTAGAGGACTTTTTTTCCAAATATGTTACTCAGGCAAAATTGTCCCTTATTAGACAATTTCTCACGTTCAAATCCTGTCACCCCCTTGAAATCAAGTACTTTCTAAGTGTATTTTGAGAGAGGGAGTGCTCCTTTTTTGGTTATGTTACTCAGTCTAAAATGTCCCTCATTCAATGTTTTTTCTCTGTCAGACAGTTCCTATCAGAGGTGGAAGTGCAATAGACTTCAGATCAATAGGTCTCAGATTGTAATTTTTTTGTCAACTTGAAATCAAACACTGTATGGGTATGTTTTCAAAGAGACAGTTTTCTTTATTAGGTTATGTTGATCACAAGCTAAAATCTCCCTTATTAGACAATTTCTCAGGATCAAATACTGGCGCCCCCTTGAAATCAAGTACTTTCTCAGTGTTTCTTGAGAGAGGGAGTGCTCTGCTAAAATGTCCCTCATTAGATGTTTTTTCTCTGTCAGACAGTTCCTAACAGAGGTGGAAGTGCAACAGACTTCAGATCAATAGGTCTCAGATTGTAATATATTTGCCATCTTGAAATCAAATACTTTATGGGTATGTTTTCAGAGAGAGAGAGTGTTCTATATTAGTTTTTGTTGATCTCCAGCTATAATGTCCCTTATTTGACAATTTTTCCGCCTTTAGACAGTTTCTAGCAGAGGGGGTATAGCTCAGTGGTAGAGCATTTGACTGCAGATCAAGAGGTCCCAGGTTCAAATTCTGATGCCCCCTTAAAATCAAGAGCTTTCTAAGAGTATTTTGAGGGTAGAGGACTTTTTTTCCAAATATGTTACTCAGGCAAAATTGTCCCTTATTAGACAATTTCTCACATTCAAATCCTGTCACCCCCTTGAAATCAAGTACTTTCTAAGTGTATTTTGAGAGAGGGAGTGCTCCTTTTTTGGTTATGTTACTCAGTCTAAAATGTCCCTCATTCAATGTTTTTTCTCTGTCAGACAGTTCCTATCAGAGGAGGAAGTGCAATAGACTTCAGATCAATAGGTCTCAGATTGTAATTTTTTTGTCAACTTGAAATCAAACACTGTATGGGTATGTTTTCAAAGAGACAGTTTTCTTTATTAGGTTATGTTGATCACAAGCTAAAATCTCCCTTATTAGACAATTTCTCAGGATCAAATACTGGCGCCCCCTTGAAATCAAGTACTTTCTCAGTGTTTCTTGAGAGAGGGAGTGCTCTGCTAAAATGTCCCTCATTAGATGTTTTTTCTCTGTCAGACAGTTCCTAACAGAGGTGGAAGTGCAACAGACTTCAGATCAATAGGTCTCAGATTGTAATATATTTGCCATCTTGAAATCAAATACTTTATGGGTATGTTTTCAGAGAGAGAGAGTGTTCTATATTAGTTTTTGTTGATCTCCAGCTATAATGTCCCTTATTTGACAATTTTTCCGCCTTTAGACAGTTTCTAGCAGAGGGGGTATAGCTCAGTGGTAGAGCATTTGACTGCAGATCAAGAGGTCCCAGGTTCAAATCCTGATGCCCCCTTAAAATCAAGAGCTTTCTAAAAGTATTTTGAGGGTAGAGGACTTTTTTTTCCGAATATGTTATTTAGGCAAAATTGTCCCTTATTTGACAATTTTTCCGCCTTTAGACAGTTTCTAGCAGAGGGGGTATAGCTCAGTGGTAGAGCATTTGACTGCAGATCAAGAGGTCCCAGGTTCAAATCCTGATGCCCCCTTAAAATCAAGAGCTTTCTAAAAGTATTTTGAGGGTAGAGGACTTTTTTTCCCGAATATGTTATTTAGGCAAAATTGTCCCTTATTTGACAATTTTTCCGCCTTTAGACAGTTTCTAGCAGAGTGGGTATAGCTCAGTGGTAGAGCATTTGACTGCAGATCAAGAGGTCCCAGGTTCAAATCCTGATGCCCCCTTAAAATCAAGAGCTTTCTAAAAGTATTTTGAGGGTAGAGGACTTTTTTTTCCGATTATGTTACTTAGGCAAAATTGTCCCTTATTTGACAATTTTTCCGCCTTTAGACAGTTTCTAGCAGAGGGGGTATAGCTCAGTGGTAGAGCATTTGACTGCAGATCAAGAGGTCCCAGGTTCAAATCCTGATGCCCCCTTTTCAAGTGCTTTCAAAGAGTATTTTGAGGGTAGAGGACTCTTTTTTCGAATATGTTACTCAGGGAAAATTGTCCCTTATTAGACAATTTCTCACGTTCAAATCCTGTCACCCCCTTGAAATCAAGTACTTTCTAAGTGTTTCTTGAGAGAGGGAGCGCTCTGCAAAAATGTCCCTCATTAGATGGTTTTTCTCTGTCAGACAGTTCCTAACAGAGGTGGAAGTGCAACAGACTTCAGATCAATAGGTCTCAGATGGTAGTATTATTGTCATCAAGAAATCAATTACTTTATGGGTATGTTTTCAGAGAGAGAGTGTTCTTTATTAGTTTTTGTCGATCTCCAGCTATTATGTCCCTTATTTGACCATTTTTCCGCCTTTAGACAGTTTCTAGCAGAGGGGGTATAGCTCAGTGGTAGAGCATTTGACTGCAGATCAAGAGGTCCCAGGTTCAAATCCTGATGCCCCCTTAAAATCAAGAGCTTTCTAAAAGTATTTTGAGGGTAGAGGACTTTTTTTTCCGATTATGTTACTTAGGCAAAATTGTCCCTTATTTGACAATTTTTCCGCCTTTAGACAGTTTCTAGCAGAGGGGGTATAGCTCAGTGGTAGAGCATTTGACTGCAGATCAAGAGGTCCCAGGTTCAAATCCTGATGCCCCCTTTTCAAGTGCTTTCAAAGAGTATTTTGAGGGTAGAGGACTCTTTTTTCGAATATGTTACTCAGGCAAAATTGTCCCTTATTAGACAATTTCTCACGTTCAAATCCTGGCACCCCCTTGAAATCAAGTATTTTCTAAGTGTATCTTGAGAGAGGGAGTGCTCCTTTTTTGGTTATGTTACTCAGTCTAAAATGTCCCTCATTCAATGTTTTTTCTCTGTCAGATAGTTCCTATCAGAGGTGGAAGTGCAATAGACTTCAGATCAATATGTCTCAGATTGTAATTTTTTGTCAACTTGAAATCAAACACTTTATGGGTACGTTTTCAAAGAGAGAGTTTTCTTTATTAGGTTATGTTGATCACAAGCTAAAATCTCCCTTATTAGACAATTTCTCAGGATCAAATACTGGCGCCCCCTTGAAATCAAGTACTTTCTCAGTGTTTCTTGAGAGAGGGAGTGCTCTGCTAAAATGTCCCTCATTAGATGTTTTTTCTCTGTCAGACAGTTCCTAACAGAGGTGGAAGTGCAACAGACTTCAGATCAATAGGTCTCAGATTGTAATATATTTGCCATCTTGAAATCAAATACTTTATGGGTATGTTTTCAGAGAGAGAGAGTGTTCTATATTAGTTTTTGTTGATCTCCAGCTATAATGTCCCTTATTTGACAATTTTTCCGCCTTTAGACAGTTTCTAGCAGAGGGGGTATAGCTCAGTGGTAGAGCATTTGACTGCAGATCAAGAGGTCCCAGGTTCAAATTCTGATGCCCCCTTAAAATCAAGAGCTTTCTAAGAGTATTTTGAGGGTAGAGGACTTTTTTTCCAAATATGTTACTCAGGCAAAATTGTCCCTTATTAGACAATTTCTCACGTTCAAATCCTGTCACCCCCTTGAAACCAAGTACTTTCTAAGTGTATTTTGAGAGAGGGAGTGCTCCTTTTTTGGTTATGTTACTCAGTCTAAAATGTCCCTCATTCAATGTTTTTTCTCTGTCAGACAGTTCCTATCAGAGGTGGAAGTGCAATAGACTTCAGATCAATAGGTCTCAGATTGTAATTTTTTTGTCAACTTGAAATCAAACACTGTATGGGTATGTTTTCAAAGAGACAGTTTTCTTTATTAGGTTATGTTGATCACAAGCTAAAATCTCCCTTATTAGACAATTTCTCAGGATCAAATACTGGCGCCCCCTTGAAATCAAGTACTTTCTCAGTGTTTCTTGAGAGAGGGAGTGCTCTGCTAAAATGTCCCTCATTAGATGTTTTTTCTCTGTCAGACAGTTCCTAACAGAGGTGGAAGTGCAACAGACTTCAGATCAATAGGTCTCAGATTGTAATATATTTGCCATCTTGAAATCAAATACTTTATGGGTATGTTTTCAGAGAGAGAGAGTGTTCTATATTAGTTTTTGTTGATCTCCAGCTATAATGTCCCTTATTTGACAATTTTTCCGCCTTTAGACAGTTTCTAGCAGAGGGGGTATAGCTCAGTGGTAGAGCATTTGACTGCAGATCAAGAGGTCCCAGGTTCAAATTCTGATGCCCCCTTAAAATCAAGAGCTTTCTAAGAGTATTTTGAGGGTAGAGGACTTTTTTTCCAAATATGTTACTCAGGCAAAATTGTCCCTTATTAGACAATTTCTCACATTCAAATCCTGTCACCCCCTTGAAATCAAGTACTTTCTAAGTGTATTTTGAGAGAGGGAGTGCTCCTTTTTTGGTTATGTTACTCAGTCTAAAATGTCCCTCATTCAATGTTTTTTCTCTGTCAGACAGTTCCTATCAGAGGAGGAAGTGCAATAGACTTCAGATCAATAGGTCTCAGATTGTAATTTTTTTGTCAACTTGAAATCAAACACTGTATGGGTATGTTTTCAAAGAGACAGTTTTCTTTATTAGGTTATGTTGATCACAAGCTAAAATCTCCCTTATTAGACAATTTCTCAGGATCAAATACTGGCGCCCCCTTGAAATCAAGTACTTTCTCAGTGTTTCTTGAGAGAGGGAGTGCTCTGCTAAAATGTCCCTCATTAGATGTTTTTTCTCTGTCAGACAGTTCCTAACAGAGGTGGAAGTGCAACAGACTTCAGATCAATAGGTCTCAGATTGTAATATATTTGCCATCTTGAAATCAAATACTTTATGGGTATGTTTTCAGAGAGAGAGAGTGTTCTATATTAGTTTTTGTTGATCTCCAGCTATAATGTCCCTTATTTGACAATTTTTCCGCCTTTAGACAGTTTCTAGCAGAGGGGGTATAGCTCAGTGGTAGAGCATTTGACTGCAGATCAAGAGGTCCCAGGTTCAAATCCTGATGCCCCCTTAAAATCAAGAGCTTTCTAAAAGTATTTTGAGGGTAGAGGACTTTTTTTTCCGAATATGTTATTTAGGCAAAATTGTCCCTTATTTGACAATTTTTCCGCATTTAGACAGTTTCTAGCAGAGGGGGTATAGCTCAGTGGTAGAGCATTTGACTGCAGATCAAGAGGTCCCAGGTTCAAATCCTGATGCCCCCTTAAAATCAAGAGCTTTCTAAAAGTATTTTGAGGGTAGAGGACTTTTTTTCCCGAATATGTTATTTAGGCAAAATTGTCCCTTATTTGACAATTTTTCCGCCTTTAGACAGTTTTTAGCAGAGGGGGTATAGCTCAGTGGTAGAGCATTTGACTGCAGATCAAGAGGTCCCAGGTTCAAATCCTGATGCCCCCTTAAAATCAAGAGCTTTCTAAAAGTATTTTGAGGGTAGAGGACTTTTTTTTCCGATTATGTTACTTAGGCAAAATTGTCCCTTATTTGACAATTTTTCCGCCTTTAGACAGTTTCTAGCAGAGGGGGTATAGCTCAGTGGTAGAGCATTTGACTGCAGATCAAGAGGTCCCAGGTTCAAATCCTGATGCCCCCTTTTCAAGTGCTTTCAAAGAGTATTTTGAGGGTAGAGGACTCTTTTTTCGAATATGTTACTCAGGGAAAATTGTCCCTTATTAGACAATTTCTCACGTTCAAATCCTGTCACCCCCTTGAAATCAAGTACTTTCTAAGTGTTTCTTGAGAGAGGGAGCGCTCTGCTAAAATGTCCCTCATTAGATGGTTTTTCTCTGTCAGACAGTTCCTAACAGAGGTGGAAGTGCAACAGACTTCAGATAAATAGGTCTCAGATGGTAATATTATTGTCATCAAGAAATCAATTACTTTATGGGTATGTTTTCAGAGAGAGAGAGTTTTCTATATTAGTTTTTGTTGATCTCCAGCTATAATGTCCCTTATTAGACAATTTTTCCGCCTTTAGACAGTTTCTAGCAGAGGGGGTATAGCTCAGTGGTAGAGCATTTGACTGCAGGTCAAGAGGTCCCAGGTTCAAATCCTGATGCCCCCTTTAAATCAAGTGCTTTCAAAGAGTATTTTGAGGGTAGAGGACTCTTTTTTCGAATATGTTACTCAGACAAAATTGTCCCTTATTAGACAATTTCTCACGTTCAAATCCTGGCACCCCCTTGAAATCAAGTACTTTCTAAGTGTATCTTGAGAGAGGGAGTGCTCCTTTTTTGGTTATGTTACTCAGTCTAAAATGTCCCTCATTCAATGGTTTTTCTCTGTCAGATAGTTCCTATCAGAGGTGGAAGTGCAATAGACTTCAGATCAATATGTCTCAGATTGTAATTTTTTTGTCAACTTGAAATCAAACACTTTATGGGTATGTTTTCAAAGAGAGAATCAAATCAAATCAAATCAAATTTTATTTGTCACATACACATGGTTAGCAGATGTTAATGCGAGTGTAGCGAAATGCTTGTGCTTCTAGTTCCGACAATGCAGTAATAACCAACAAGTAATCTAACTAACAATTCCAAAACTACTGTCTTGTACACAGTGTAAGGGGATAAAGAATATGTACATAAGGATATATGAATGAGTGATGGTACAGAGCAGCATAGGCAAGATACAGTAGATGGTATCGAGTACAGTATGTACAAATGAGATGAGTATGTAAACAAAGTGGCATAGTTAAAGTGGCTAGTGATACATGTATTACATAAGGATACAGTCGATGATATAGAGTACAGTATATACGTATGCATATGAGATGAATAATGTAGGGTAAGTAACATTATATAAGGTAGCATTGTTTAAAGTGAATAGTGATATATTTACATCATTTCCCATCAATTCCCATTATTAAAGTGGCTGGAGTTGAGTCAGTGTCAGTGTGTTGGCAGCAGCCACTCAATGTTAGTGGTGGCTGTTTAACAGTCTGATGGCCTTGAGATAGAAGCTGTTTTTCAGTCTCTCGGTCCCAGCTTTGATGCACCTGTACTGACCTCGCCTTCTGGATGATAGCGGGGTGAACAGGCAGTGGCTCGGGTGGTTGATGTCCTTGATGATCTTTATGGCCTTCCTGTGACATCGGGTGGTGTAGGTGTCCTGGAGGGCAGGTAGTTTGCCCCCGGTGATGCGTTGTGCAGACCTCACCACCCTCTGGAGAGCCTTACGGTTGAGGGCGAAGCAGTTGCCGTACCAGGCGGTGATACAGCCCGCCAGGATGCTCTCGATTGTGCATCTGTAGAAGTTTGTGAGTGCTTTTGGTGACAAGCCAAATTTCTTCAGCCTCCTGAGGTTGAAGAGGCGCTGCTGCGCCTTCTTCACAATGCTGTCTGTGTGAGTGGACCAATTCAGTTTGTCTGTGATGTGTATGCCGAGGAACTTAAAACTTGCTACCCTCTCCACTACTGTTCCATCGATGTGGATAGGGGGGTGTTCCCTCTGCTGTTTCCTGAAGTCCACAATCATCTCCTTAGTTTTGTTGACGTTGAGTGTGAGGTTATTTTCCTGACACCACACTCCGAGGGCCCTCACCTCCTCCCTGTAGGCCGTCTCGTCGTTTTTGGTAATCAAGCCTACCACTGTTGTGTCGTCCGCAAACTTGATGATTGAGTTGGAGGCGTGCGTGGCCACGCAGTCGTGGGTGAACAGGGAGTACAGGAGAGGGCTCAGAACGCACCCTTGTGGGGCCCCAGTGTTGAGGATCAGCGGGGAGGAGATGTTGTTGCCTACCCTCACCACCTGGGGGCGGCCCGTCAGGAAGTCCAGTACCCAGTTGCACAGGGCGGGGTCGAGACCCAGGGTCTCGAGCTTGATGACGAGCTTGGAGGGTACTATGGTGTTGAATGCCGAGCTGTAGTCAATGAACAGCATTCTCACATAGGTATTCCTCTTGTCCAGATGGGTTAGGGCGGTGTGCAGTGTGGTTGAGATTGCATCGTCTGTGGACCTATTTGGGCGGTAAGCAAATTGGAGTGGGTCTAGGGTGTCAGGTAGGGTGGAGGTGATATGGTCCTTGACTAGTCTCTCAAAGCACTTCATGATGACGGAAGTGAGTGCTACGGGGCGGTAGTCGTTTAGCTCAGTTACCTTAGCTTTCTTGGGAACAGGAACAATGGTGGCCCTCTTGAAGCATGTGGGAACAGCAGACTGGTATAGGGATTGATTGAATATGTCCGTAAACACACCGGCCAGCTGGTCTGCGCATGCTCTGAGGGCGCGGCTGGGGATGCCGTCTGGGCCTGCAGCCTTGCGAGGGTTAACACGTTTAAATGTCTTACTCACCTCGGCTGCAGTGAAGGAGAGACCGCATGTTTTCGTTGCCGGCCGTGTCAGTGGCACTGTATTGTCCTCAAAGCGGGCAAAAAAGTTGTTTAGTCTGCCTGGGAGCAGGACATCCTGGTCCGTGACTGGGCTGGATTTCTTCCTGTAGTCCGTGATTGACTGTAGACCCTGCCACATGCCTCTTGTGTCTGAGCCGTTGAATTGAGATTCTACTTTGTCTCTGTACTGACGCTTAGCTTGTTTGATAGCCTTGCGGAGGGAATAGCTGCACTGTTTGTATTCGGTCATGTTACCAGACACCTTCCCCTGATTAAAAGCAGTGGTTCGCGCTTTCAGTTTCACGCGAATGCTGCCATCAATCCACGGTTTCTGGTTAGGGAATGTTTTAATCGTTGCTATGGGAACGACATCTTCAACGCACGTTCTAATGAACTCACACACCGAATCAGCGTATTCGTCAATGTTGTTGTCTGACGCAATACGAAACATGTCCCAGTCCACGTGGTGGAAGCAGTCTTGGAGTGTGGAGTCAGCTTGGTCGGACCAGCGTTGGACAGACCTCAGCGTGGGAGCCTCTTGTTTTAGTTTCTGTCTGTAGGCAGGGATCAACAAAATGGAGTCGTGGTCAGCTTTTCCGAAAGGGGGGCGGGGCAGGGCCTTATATGCGTCGCGGAAGTTAGAGTAACAATGATCCAAGGTCTTTCCACCCCTGGTTGCGCAATCGATATGCTGATAAAATTTAGGGAGTCTTGTTTTCAGATTAGCCTTGTTAAAATCCCCAGCTACAATGAATGCAGCCTCCGGATGAATGGTTTCCAGTTTGCAAAGAGTTAAATAAAGTTTGTTCAGAGCCATCGATGTGTCTGCTTGGGGGGGGGATGTATACGGCTGTGATTATAATCGAAGAGAATTCTCTTGGTAGATAATGCGGTCTACATTTGATTGTGAGGAATTCTAAATCAGGTGAACAGAAGGATTTGAGTTCCTGTATGTTTCTTTCATCACACCATGTCACGTTAGTCATAAGGCATACGCCCCCGCCCCTCTTCTTACCAGAAAGTTGTTTGTTTCTGTCTGCGCGATGTGTGGAGAAACCCGTTGGCTGCACCGCTTCGGATAGAGTCTCTCCAGTGAGCCACGTTTCCGTGAAGCAAAGAACGTTACAGTCTCTGATGTCCCTCTGGAATGCTACCCTTGCTCGGATTTCATCAACCTTGTTGTCAAGAGACTGGACATTGGCAAGAAGAATGCTAGGGAGTGGTGCACGATGTGCCCGTCTCCGGAGTCTGACCAGAAGACCGCCTCGTTTCCCTCTTTTTCGGAGTTGTTTTTTTTTGGGTCGCTGCATGGAATCCACTCAGTTGTCCTGTTTGTAAGGCAGAACACAGGATCCGCGTCGCGAAAAACATATTCTTGGTAGTACTGATGGTGAGTTGATGCTGATCTTATATTCAGTAGTTCTTCTCGACTGTATGTAATGAAACCTAAGATGAGCTGGGGTACTAATGTAAGAAATAACACGTAAAAAAACAAAAAACTGCATAGTTTCCTAGGAACGCGAAGCGAGGCGGCCATCTCTGTCGGCGCCGGAAGTAGCACATAAGAGAGAGTTTTCTTTATTAGGTTATGTTGATCACAAGCTAAAATCTCCCTTATTAGACAATTTCTCAGGATCAAATACTGGCGCCCCCTTGAAATCAAGTACTTTCTCAGTGTTTCTTGAGAGAGGGAGTGCTCTGCAAAAATGTCCCTCATTAGATGGTTTTTCTCTGTCAGACAGTTCCTAACAGAGGTGGAAGTGCAACAGACTTCAGATCAACAGGTCTCAGATGGTAGTATTATTGTCATCAAGAAATCAATTACTTTATGGGTATGTTTTCAGAGAGAGAGTGTTCTTTATTAGTTTTTGTCGATCTCCAGCTATTATGTCCCTTATTTGACCTTTTTTCCGCCTTTAGACAGTTTCTAGCAGAGGGGGTATAGCTCAGTGGTAGAGTATTTGACTGCAGATCAAGAGGTCCCAGGTTCAAATCCTGATGCCCCCTTTTCAAGTGCTTTCAAAGAGTATTTTGAGGGTAGAGGACTCTTTTTTCGAATATGTTACTCAGGGAAAATTGTCCCTTATTAGACAATTTCTCACGTTCAAATCCTGTCACCCCCTTGAAATCAAGTACTTTCTAAGTGTTTCTTGAGAGAGGGAGCGCTCTGCTAAAATGTCCCTCATTAGATGGTTTTTCTCTGTCAGACAGTTCCTAACAGAGGTGGAAGTGCAACAGACTTCAGATAAATAGGTCTCAGATGGTAATATTATTGTCATCAAGAAATCAATTACTTTATGGGTATGTTTTCAGAGAGAGAGAGTTTTCTATATTAGTTTTTGTTGATCTCCAGCTATAATGTCCCTTATTAGACAATTTTTCCGCCTTTAGACAGTTTCTAGCAGAGGGGGTATAGCTCAGTGGTAGAGCATTTGACTGCAGGTCAAGAGGTCCCAGGTTCAAATCCTGATGCCCCCTTTAAATCAAGTGCTTTCAAAGAGTATTTTGAGGGTAGAGGACTCTTTTTTCGAATATGTTACTCAGACAAAATTGTCCCTTATTAGACAATTTCTCACGTTCAAATCCTGGCACCCCCTTGAAATCAAGTACTTTCTAAGTGTATCTTGAGAGAGGGAGTGCTCCTTTTTTGGTTATGTTACTCAGTCTAAAATGTCCCTCATTCAATGGTTTTTCTCTGTCAGATAGTTCCTATCAGAGGTGGAAGTGCAATAGACTTCAGATCAATATGTCTCAGATTGTAATTTTTTTGTCAACTTGAAATCAAACACTTTATGGGTATGTTTTCAAAGAGAGAATCAAATCAAATCAAATCAAATTTTATTTGTCACATACACATGGTTAGCAGATGTTAATGCGAGTGTAGCGAAATGCTTGTGCTTCTAGTTCCGACAATGCAGTAATAACCAACAAGTAATCTAACTAACAATTCCAAAACTACTGTCTTGTACACAGTGTAAGGGGATAAAGAATATGTACATAAGGATATATGAATGAGTGATGGTACAGAGCAGCATAGGCAAGATACAGTAGATGGTATCGAGTACAGTATGTACAAATGAGATGAGTATGTAAACAAAGTGGCATAGTTAAAGTGGCTAGTGATACATGTATTACATAAGGATACAGTCGATGATATAGAGTACAGTATATACGTATGCATATGAGATGAATAATGTAGGGTAAGTAACATTATATAAGGTAGCATTGTTTAAAGTGAATAGTGATATATTTACATCATTTCCCATCAATTCCCATTATTAAAGTGGCTGGAGTTGAGTCAGTGTCAGTGTGTTGGCAGCAGCCACTCAATGTTAGTGGTGGCTGTTTAACAGTCTGATGGCCTTGAGATAGAAGCTGTTTTTCAGTCTCTCGGTCCCAGCTTTGATGCACCTGTACTGACCTCGCCTTCTGGATGATAGCGGGGTGAACAGGCAGTGGCTCGGGTGGTTGATGTCCTTGATGATCTTTATGGCCTTCCTGTGACATCGGGTGGTGTAGGTGTCCTGGAGGGCAGGTAGTTTGCCCCCGGTGATGCGTTGTGCAGACCTCACCACCCTCTGGAGAGCCTTACGGTTGAGGGCGAAGCAGTTGCCGTACCAGGCGGTGATACAGCCCGCCAGGATGCTCTCGATTGTGCATCTGTAGAAGTTTGTGAGTGCTTTTGGTGACAAGCCAAATTTCTTCAGCCTCCTGAGGTTGAAGAGGCGCTGCTGCGCCTTCTTCACAATGCTGTCTGTGTGAGTGGACCAATTCAGTTTGTCTGTGATGTGTATGCCGAGGAACTTAAAACTTGCTACCCTCTCCACTACTGTTCCATCGATGTGGATAGGGGGGTGTTCCCTCTGCTGTTTCCTGAAGTCCACAATCATCTCCTTAGTTTTGTTGACGTTGAGTGTGAGGTTATTTTCCTGACACCACACTCCGAGGGCCCTCACCTCCTCCCTGTAGGCCGTCTCGTCGTTTTTGGTAATCAAGCCTACCACTGTTGTGTCGTCCGCAAACTTGATGATTGAGTTGGAGGCGTGCGTGGCCACGCAGTCGTGGGTGAACAGGGAGTACAGGAGAGGGCTCAGAACGCACCCTTGTGGGGCCCCAGTGTTGAGGATCAGCGGGGAGGAGATGTTGTTGCCTACCCTCACCACCTGGGGGCGGCCCGTCAGGAAGTCCAGTACCCAGTTGCACAGGGCGGGGTCGAGACCCAGGGTCTCGAGCTTGATGACGAGCTTGGAGGGTACTATGGTGTTGAATGCCGAGCTGTAGTCAATGAACAGCATTCTCACATAGGTATTCCTCTTGTCCAGATGGGTTAGGGCGGTGTGCAGTGTGGTTGAGATTGCATCGTCTGTGGACCTATTTGGGCGGTAAGCAAATTGGAGTGGGTCTAGGGTGTCAGGTAGGGTGGAGGTGATATGGTCCTTGACTAGTCTCTCAAAGCACTTCATGATGACGGAAGTGAGTGCTACGGGGCGGTAGTCGTTTAGCTCAGTTACCTTAGCTTTCTTGGGAACAGGAACAATGGTGGCCCTCTTGAAGCATGTGGGAACAGCAGACTGGTATAGGGATTGATTGAATATGTCCGTAAACACACCGGCCAGCTGGTCTGCGCATGCTCTGAGGGCGCGGCTGGGGATGCCGTCTGGGCCTGCAGCCTTGCGAGGGTTAACACGTTTAAATGTCTTACTCACCTCGGCTGCAGTGAAGGAGAGACCGCATGTTTTCGTTGCCGGCCGTGTCAGTGGCACTGTATTGTCCTCAAAGCGGGCAAAAAAGTTGTTTAGTCTGCCTGGGAGCAGGACATCCTGGTCCGTGACTGGGCTGGATTTCTTCCTGTAGTCCGTGATTGACTGTAGACCCTGCCACATGCCTCTTGTGTCTGAGCCGTTGAATTGAGATTCTACTTTGTCTCTGTACTGACGCTTAGCTTGTTTGATAGCCTTGCGGAGGGAATAGCTGCACTGTTTGTATTCGGTCATGTTACCAGACACCTTCCCCTGATTAAAAGCAGTGGTTCGCGCTTTCAGTTTCACGCGAATGCTGCCATCAATCCACGGTTTCTGGTTAGGGAATGTTTTAATCGTTGCTATGGGAACGACATCTTCAACGCACGTTCTAATGAACTCACACACCGAATCAGCGTATTCGTCAATGTTGTTGTCTGACGCAATACGAAACATGTCCCAGTCCACGTGGTGGAAGCAGTCTTGGAGTGTGGAGTCAGCTTGGTCGGACCAGCGTTGGACAGACCTCAGCGTGGGAGCCTCTTGTTTTAGTTTCTGTCTGTAGGCAGGGATCAACAAAATGGAGTCGTGGTCAGCTTTTCCGAAAGGGGGGCGGGGCAGGGCCTTATATGCGTCGCGGAAGTTAGAGTAACAATGATCCAAGGTCTTTCCACCCCTGGTTGCGCAATCGATATGCTGATAAAATTTAGGGAGTCTTGTTTTCAGATTAGCCTTGTTAAAATCCCCAGCTACAATGAATGCAGCCTCCGGATGAATGGTTTCCAGTTTGCAAAGAGTTAAATAAAGTTTGTTCAGAGCCATCGATGTGTCTGCTTGGGGGGGGGATGTATACGGCTGTGATTATAATCGAAGAGAATTCTCTTGGTAGATAATGCGGTCTACATTTGATTGTGAGGAATTCTAAATCAGGTGAACAGAAGGATTTGAGTTCCTGTATGTTTCTTTCATCACACCATGTCACGTTAGTCATAAGGCATACGCCCCCGCCCCTCTTCTTACCAGAAAGTTGTTTGTTTCTGTCTGCGCGATGTGTGGAGAAACCCGTTGGCTGCACCGCTTCGGATAGAGTCTCTCCAGTGAGCCACGTTTCCGTGAAGCAAAGAACGTTACAGTCTCTGATGTCCCTCTGGAATGCTACCCTTGCTCGGATTTCATCAACCTTGTTGTCAAGAGACTGGACATTGGCAAGAAGAATGCTAGGGAGTGGTGCACGATGTGCCCGTCTCCGGAGTCTGACCAGAAGACCGCCTCGTTTCCCTCTTTTTCGGAGTTGTTTTTTTTTGGGTCGCTGCATGGAATCCACTCAGTTGTCCTGTTTGTAAGGCAGAACACAGGATCCGCGTCGCGAAAAACATATTCTTGGTAGTACTGATGGTGAGTTGATGCTGATCTTATATTCAGTAGTTCTTCTCGACTGTATGTAATGAAACCTAAGATGAGCTGGGGTACTAATGTAAGAAATAACACGTAAAAAAACAAAAAACTGCATAGTTTCCTAGGAACGCGAAGCGAGGCGGCCATCTCTGTCGGCGCCGGAAGTAGCACATAAGAGAGAGTTTTCTTTATTAGGTTATGTTGATCACAAGCTAAAATCTCCCTTATTAGACAATTTCTCAGGATCAAATACTGGCGCCCCCTTGAAATCAAGTACTTTCTCAGTGTTTCTTGAGAGAGGGAGTGCTCTGCAAAAATGTCCCTCATTAGATGGTTTTTCTCTGTCAGACAGTTCCTAACAGAGGTGGAAGTGCAACAGACTTCAGATCAATAGGTCTCAGATGGTAGTATTATTGTCATCAAGAAATCAATTACTTTATGGGTATGTTTTCAGAGAGAGAGTGTTCTTTATTAGTTTTTGTCGATCTCCAGCTATTATGTCCCTTATTTGACCATTTTTCCGCCTTTAGACAGTTTCTAGCAGAGGGGGTATAGCTCAGTGGTAGAGCATTTGACTGCAGATCAAGAGGTCCCAGGTTCAAATCCTGATGCCCCCTTTAAATCAAGTGCTTTCAAAGAGTATTTTGAGGGTAGAGGACTCTTTTTTCGAATATGTTACTCAGGCAAAATTGTCCCTTATTAGACAATTTCTCAGGATCAAATACTGGCGCCCCCTTGAAATCAAGTACTTTCTCAGTGTTTCTTGAGAGAGGGAGTGCTCTGCAAAAATGTCCCTCATTAGATGGTTTTTCTCTGTCAGACAGTTCCTAACAGAGGTGGAAGTGCAACAGACTTCAGATCAATAGGTCTCAGATGGTAATATTATTGTCATCAAGAAATCAATTACTTTATGGGTATGTTTTCAGAGAGAGAGTGTTCTTTATTAGTTTTTGTCGATCTCCAGCTATTATGTCCCTTATTTGACCATTTTTCCGCTTTTAGACAGTTTCTAGCAGAGGGGGTATAGCTCAGTGGTAGAGCATTTGACTGCAGATCAAGAGGTCCCAGGTTCAAATCCTGATGCCCCCTTTAAATCAAGTGCTTTCAAAGAGTATTTTGAGGGTAGAGGACTCTTTTTCGAATATGTTACTCAGGCAAAATTGTCCCTTATTAGACAATTTCTCACGTTCAAATCCTGTCACCCCCTTGAAATCAAGTACTTTCTAAGTGTATTTTGAGAGAGGGAGTGCTCCTTTTTTGGTTATGTTACTCAGTCTAAAATGTCCCTCATTCAAAGTTTTTTCTCTGTCAGACAGTTCCTGTCAGAGGTGGAAGTGCAATAGACTTCAGATCAATAGGTCTCAGATTGTAATTTATTTGCCATCTTGAAATCAAATACTTTATGGGTATGTTTTCAGAGAGAGAGTGTGTTCTATATTAGTTTTTGTTGATCTCCAGCTATAATGTCCCTTATTTGACCATTTTTCCGCCTTTAGACAGTTTGTAGCAGAGGGGGTATAGCTCAGTGGTAGAGCATTTGACTGCAGATCAAGAGGTCCCAGGTTCAAATTCTGATGCCCCCTTAAAATCAAGAGCTTTCTAAGAGTATTTTGAGGGTAGAGGACTTTTTTTCCAAATATGTTACTCAGGCAAAATTGTCCCTTATTAGACAATTTCTCACGTTCAAATCCTGTCACCCCCTTGAAATCAAGTACTTTCTAAGTGTATTTTGAGAGAGGGAGTGCTCCTTTTTTGGTTATGTTACTCAGTCTAAAATGTCCCTCATTCAATGTTTTTTCTCTGTCAGACAGTTCCTATCAGAGGTGGAAGTGCAATAGACTTCAGATCAATAGGTCTCAGATTGTAATTTTTTTGTCAACTTGAAATCAAACACTGTATGGGTATGTTTTCAAAGAGACAGTTTTCTTTATTAGGTTATGTTGATCACAAGCTAAAATCTCCCTTATTAGACAATTTCTCAGGATCAAATACTGGCGCCCCCTTGAAATCAAGTACTTTCTCAGTGTTTCTTGAGAGAGGGAGTGCTCTGCAAAAATGTCCCTCATTAGATGGTTTTTCTCTGTCAGACAGTTCCTAACAGAGGTGGAAGTGCAACAGACTTCAGATAAATAGGTCTCAGATGGTAATATTATTGTCATCAAGAAATCAATTACTTTATGGGTATGTTTTCAGAGAGAGAGTGTTCTTTATTAGTTTTTGTCGATCTCCAGCTATTATGTCCCTTATTTGACAATTTTTCCGCTTTTAGACAGTTTGTAGCAGAGGGGGTATAGCTCAGTGGTAGAGCATTTGACTGCAGATCAAGAGGTCCCAGGTTCAAATTCTGATGCCCCCTTAAAATCAAGAGCTTTCTAAGAGTATTTTGAGGGTAGAGGACTTTTTTTCCGAATATGTTACTCAGTCAAAATTGTCCCTTATTAGACAATTTCTCACGGTCAAATCCTGTCACCCCCTTGAAATCAAGTACTTTCTAAGTGTATTTTGAGAGAGGGAGTGCTCCTTTTTTGGTTATGTTACTCAGTCTAAAATGTCCCTCATTCAATGTTTTTTCTCTGTCAGACAGTTCCTATCAGAGGTGGAAGTGCAATAGACTTCAGATCAATAGGTCTCAGATTGTAATTTTTTTGTCAACTTGAAATCAAACACTGTATGGGTATGTTTTCAAAGAGACAGTTTTCTTTATTAGGTTATGTTGATCACAAGCTAAAATCTCCCTTATTAGACAATTTCTCAGGATCAAATACTGGCGCCCCCTTGAAATCAAGTACTTTCTCAGTGTTTCTTGAGAGAGGGAGTGCTCTGCAAAAATGTCCCTCATTAGATGGTTTTTCTCTGTCAGACAGTTCCTAACAGAGGTGGAAGTGCAACAGACTTCAGATAAATAGGTCTCAGATGGTAATATTATTGTCATCAAGAAATCAATTACTTTATGGGTATGTTTTCAGAGAGAGAGTGTTCTTTATTAGTTTTTGTCGATCTCCAGCTATTATGTCCCTTATTTGACCATTTTTCCGCCTTTAGACAGTTTCTAGCAGAGGGGGTATTGCTCAGTGGTAGAGCATTTGACTGCAGATCAAGAGGTCCCAGGTTCAAATTCTGATGCCCCCTTTAAATCAAGGGCTTTCAAAGAGTATTTTGAGGGTAGAGGACTCTTTTTTCGAATATGTTACTCAGACAAAATTGTCCCTTATTAGACAATTTCTCACGTTCAAATCCTGTCACCCCCTTGAAATCAAGTACTTTCTAAGTGTTTCTTGAGAGAGGGAGTGCTCCTTTTTTGGTTATGTTACTCAGTCTAAAATGTCCCTCATTCAATGGTTTTTCTCTGTCAGATAGTTCCTATCAGAGGTGGAAGTGCAACAGACTTCAGATAAATAGGTCTCAGATGGTAATATTATTGTCATCAAGAAATCAATTACTTTATGGGTATGTTTTAAGAGAGAGAGTGTTCTTTATTAGTTTTTGTCGATCTCCAGCTATTATGTCCCTTATTTGACAATTTTTCCGCCTTTAGACAGTTTCTAGCAGAGGGGGTATAGCTCAGTGGTAGAGCATTTGACTGCAGATCAAGAGGTCCCAGGTTCAAATCCTGATGCCCCCTTTAAATCAAGGGCTTTCAAAGAGTATTTTGAGGGTAGAGGACTCTTTTTTCGAATATGTTACTCAGACAAAATTGTCCCTTATTAGACAATTTCTCACGTTCAAATCCTGGCACCCCCTTGAAATCAAGTACTTTCTAAGTGTATCTTGAGAGAGGGAGTGCTCCTTTTTTGGTTATGTTACTCAGTCTAAAATGTCCCTCATTCAATGGTTTTTCTCTGTCAGATAGTTCCTATCAGAGGTGGAAGTGCAACAGACTTCAGATAAATAGGTCTCAGATGGTAATATTATTGTCATCAAGAAATCAATTACTTTATGGGTATGTTTTAAGAGAGAGAGTGTTCTTTATTAGTTTTTGTCGATCTCCAGCTATTATGTCCCTTATTTGACAATTTTTCCGCCTTTAGACAGTTTCTAGCAGAGGGGGTATAGCTCAGTGGTAGAGCATTTGACTGCAGATCAAGAGGTCCCAGGTTCAAATCCTGATGCCCCCTTAAAATCAAGAGCTTTCTAAAAGTATTTTGAGGGTAGAGGACTTTTTTTTCCGAATATGTTATTTAGGCAAAATTGTCCCTTATTTGACAATTTTTCCGCCTTTAGACAGTTTCTAGCAGAGGGGGTATAGCTCAGTGGTAGAGCATTTGACTGCAGATCAAGAGGTCCCAGGTTCAAATCCTGATGCCCCCTTAAAATCAAGAGCTTTCTAAAAGTATTTTGAGGGTAGAGGACTTTTTTTTCCGAATATGTTACTTAGGCAAAATTGTCCCTTATTTGACAATTTTTCCGCCTTTAGACAGTTTCTAGCAGAGGGGGTATAGCTCAGTGGTAGAGCATTTGACTGCAGATCAAGAGGTCCCAGGTTCAAATCCTGATGCCCCCTTTTCAAGTGCTTTCAAAGAGTATTTTGAGGGTAGAGGACTCTTTTTTCGAATATGTTACTCAGGGAAAATTGTCCCTTATTAGACAATTTCTCACGTTCAAATCCTGTCACCCCCTTGAAATCAAGTACTTTCTAAGTGTGTTTTGAGAGAGGGAGTGCTCCTTTTTTGGTTATGTTACTCAGTCTAAAATGTCCCTCATTCAATGTTTTTTCTCTGTCAGACAGTTCCTATCAGAGGTGGAAGTGCAATAGACTTCAGATCAATAGGTCTCAGATTGTAATTTTTTTGTCAACTTGAAATCAAACACTTTATGGGTACGTTTTCAAAGAGAGAGTTTTCTTTATTAGGTTATGTTGATCACAAGCTAAAATCTCCCTTATTAGACAATTTCTCAGGATCAAATACTGGCGCCCCCTTGAAATCAACTACTTTCTCAGTGTTTCTTGAGAGAGGGAGCGCTCTGCTAAAATGTCCCTCATTAGATGGTTTTTCTCTGTCAGACAGTTCCTAACAGAGGTGGAAGTGCAACAGACTTCAGATAAATAGGTCTCAGATGGTAATATTATTGTCATCAAGAAATCAATTACTTTATGGGTATGTTTTCAGAGAGAGAGAGTTTTCTATATTAGTTTTTGTTGATCTCCAGCTATAATGTCCCTTATTAGACAATTTTTCCGCCTTTAGACAGTTTCTAGCAGAGGGGGTATAGCTCAGTGGTAGAGCATTTGACTGCAGGTCAAGAGGTCCCAGGTTCAAATCCTGATGCCCCCTTTAAATCAAGTGCTTTCAAAGAGTATTTTGAGGGTAGAGGACTCTTTTTTCGAATATGTTACTCAGACAAAATTGTCCCTTATTAGACAATTTCTCACGTTCAAATCCTGGCACCCCCTTGAAATCAAGTACTTTCTAAGTGTATCTTGAGAGAGGGAGTGCTCCTTTTTTGGTTATGTTACTCAGTCTAAAATGTCCCTCATTCAATGGTTTTTCTCTGTCAGATAGTTCCTATCAGAGGTGGAAGTGCAATAGACTTCAGATCAATATGTCTCAGATTGTAATTTTTTTGTCAACTTGAAATCAAACACTTTATGGGTATGTTTTCAAAGAGAGAATCAAATCAAATCAAATCAAATTTTATTTGTCACATACACATGGTTAGCAGATGTTAATGCGAGTGTAGCGAAATGCTTGTGCTTCTAGTTCCGACAATGCAGTAATAACCAACAAGTAATCTAACTAACAATTCCAAAACTACTGTCTTGTACACAGTGTAAGGGGATAAAGAATATGTACATAAGGATATATGAATGAGTGATGGTACAGAGCAGCATAGGCAAGATACAGTAGATGGTATCGAGTACAGTATGTACAAATGAGATGAGTATGTAAACAAAGTGGCATAGTTAAAGTGGCTAGTGATACATGTATTACATAAGGATACAGTCGATGATATAGAGTACAGTATATACGTATGCATATGAGATGAATAATGTAGGGTAAGTAACATTATATAAGGTAGCATTGTTTAAAGTGAATAGTGATATATTTACATCATTTCCCATCAATTCCCATTATTAAAGTGGCTGGAGTTGAGTCAGTGTCAGTGTGTTGGCAGCAGCCACTCAATGTTAGTGGTGGCTGTTTAACAGTCTGATGGCCTTGAGATAGAAGCTGTTTTTCAGTCTCTCGGTCCCAGCTTTGATGCACCTGTACTGACCTCGCCTTCTGGATGATAGCGGGGTGAACAGGCAGTGGCTCGGGTGGTTGATGTCCTTGATGATCTTTATGGCCTTCCTGTGACATCGGGTGGTGTAGGTGTCCTGGAGGGCAGGTAGTTTGCCCCCGGTGATGCGTTGTGCAGACCTCACCACCCTCTGGAGAGCCTTACGGTTGAGGGCGGAGCAGTTGCCGTACCAGGCGGTGATACAGCCCGCCAGGATGCTCTCGATTGTGCATCTGTAGAAGTTTGTGAGTGCTTTTGGTGACAAGCCAAATTTCTTCAGCCTCCTGAGGTTGAAGAGGCGCTGCTGCGCCTTCTTCACAATGCTGTCTGTGTGAGTGGACCAATTCAGTTTGTCTGTGATGTGTATGCCGAGGAACTTAAAACTTGCTACCCTCTCCACTACTGTTCCATCGATGTGGATAGGGGGGTGTTCCCTCTGCTGTTTCCTGAAGTCCACAATCATCTCCTTAGTTTTGTTGACGTTGAGTGTGAGGTTATTTTCCTGACACCACACTCCGAGGGCCCTCACCTCCTCCCTGTAGGCCGTCTCGTCGTTTTTGGTAATCAAGCCTACCACTGTTGTGTCGTCCGCAAACTTGATGATTGAGTTGGAGGCGTGCGTGGCCACGCAGTCGTGGGTGAACAGGGAGTACAGGAGAGGGCTCAGAACGCACCCTTGTGGGGCCCCAGTGTTGAGGATCAGCGGGGAGGAGATGTTGTTGCCTACCCTCACCACCTGGGGGCGGCCCGTCAGGAAGTCCAGTACCCAGTTGCACAGGGCGGGGTCGAGACCCAGGGTCTCGAGCTTGATGACGAGCTTGGAGGGTACTATGGTGTTGAATGCCGAGCTGTAGTCAATGAACAGCATTCTCACATAGGTATTCCTCTTGTCCAGATGGGTTAGGGCGGTGTGCAGTGTGGTTGAGATTGCATCGTCTGTGGACCTATTTGGGCGGTAAGCAAATTGGAGTGGGTCTAGGGTGTCAGGTAGGGTGGAGGTGATATGGTCCTTGACTAGTCTCTCAAAGCACTTCATGATGACGGAAGTGAGTGCTACGGGGCGGTAGTCGTTTAGCTCAGTTACCTTAGCTTTCTTGGGAACAGGAACAATGGTGGCCCTCTTGAAGCATGTGGGAACAGCAGACTGGTATAGGGATTGATTGAATATGTCCGTAAACACACCGGCCAGCTGGTCTGCGCATGCTCTGAGGGCGCGGCTGGGGATGCCGTCTGGGCCTGCAGCCTTGCGAGGGTTAACACGTTTAAATGTCTTACTCACCTCGGCTGCAGTGAAGGAGAGACCGCATGTTTTCGTTGCCGGCCGTGTCAGTGGCACTGTATTGTCCTCAAAGCGGGCAAAAAAGTTGTTTAGTCTGCCTGGGAGCAGGACATCCTGGTCCGTGACTGGGCTGGATTTCTTCCTGTAGTCCGTGATTGACTGTAGACCCTGCCACATGCCTCTTGTGTCTGAGCCGTTGAATTGAGATTCTACTTTGTCTCTGTACTGACGCTTAGCTTGTTTGATAGCCTTGCGGAGGGAATAGCTGCACTGTTTGTATTCGGTCATGTTACCAGACACCTTCCCCTGATTAAAAGCAGTGGTTCGCGCTTTCAGTTTCACGCGAATGCTGCCATCAATCCACGGTTTCTGGTTAGGGAATGTTTTAATCGTTGCTATGGGAACGACATCTTCAACGCACGTTCTAATGAACTCACACACCGAATCAGCATATTCGTCAATGTTGTTGTCTGACGCAATACGAAACATGTCCCAGTCCACGTGGTGGAAGCAGTCTTGGAGTGTGGAGTCAGCTTGGTCGGACCAGCGTTGGACAGACCTCAGCGTGGGAGCCTCTTGTTTTAGTTTCTGTCTGTAGGCAGGGATCAACAAAATGGAGTCGTGGTCAGCTTTTCCGAAAGGGGGGCGGGGCAGGGCCTTATATGCGTCGCGGAAGTTAGAGTAACAATGATCCAAGGTCTTTCCACCCCTGGTTGCGCAATCGATATGCTGATAAAATTTAGGGAGTCTTGTTTTCAGATTAGCCTTGTTAAAATCCCCAGCTACAATGAATGCAGCCTCCGGATGAATGGTTTCCAGTTTGCAAAGAGTTAAATAAAGTTTGTTCAGAGCCATCGATGTGTCTGCTTGGGGGGGGATGTATACGGCTGTGATTATAATCGAAGAGAATTCTCTTGGTAGATAATGCGGTCTACATTTGATTGTGAGGAATTCTAAATCAGGTGAACAGAAGGATTTGAGTTCCTGTATGTTTCTTTCATCACACCATGTCACGTTAGTCATAAGGCATACGCCCCCGCCCCTCTTCTTACCAGAAAGTTGTTTGTTTCTGTCTGCGCGATGTGTGGAGAAACCCGTTGGCTGCACCGCTTCGGATAGAGTCTCTCCAGTGAGCCACGTTTCCGTGAAGCAAAGAACGTTACAGTCTCTGATGTCCCTCTGGAATGCTACCCTTGCTCGGATTTCATCAACCTTGTTGTCAAGAGACTGGACATTGGCAAGAAGAATGCTAGGGAGTGGTGCACGATGTGCCCGTCTCCGGAGTCTGACCAGAAGACCGCCTCGTTTCCCTCTTTTTCGGAGTTGTTTTTTTTTGGGTCGCTGCATGGAATCCACTCAGTTGTCCTGTTTGTAAGGCAGAACACAGGATCCGCGTCGCGAAAAACATATTCTTGGTAGTACTGATGGTGAGTTGATGCTGATCTTATATTCAGTAGTTCTTCTCGACTGTATGTAATGAAACCTAAGATGAGCTGGGGTACTAATGTAAGAAATAACACGTAAAAAAACAAAAAACTGCATAGTTTCCTAGGAACGCGAAGCGAGGCGGCCATCTCTGTCGGCGCCGGAAGTAGCACATAAGAGAGAGTTTTCTTTATTAGGTTATGTTGATCACAAGCTAAAATCTCCCTTATTAGACAATTTCTCAGGATCAAATACTGGCGCCCCCTTGAAATCAAGTACTTTCTCAGTGTTTCTTGAGAGAGGGAGTGCTCTGCAAAAATGTCCCTCATTAGATGGTTTTTCTCTGTCAGACAGTTCCTAACAGAGGTGGAAGTGCAACAGACTTCAGATCAATAGGTCTCAGATTGTAATATATTTGTCATCTTCAAATCAAATACTTTATGGGTATGTTTTCAGAGAGAGAGTGTTCTTCATTAGTTTTTGTTGATCTCCAGCTATAATGTCCCTTATTAGACAATTTTTCGGCCTTTAGACAGTTTCAAGCAGAGGGGGTATAGCTCAGTGGTAGAGCATTTGACTGCAGATCAAGAGGTCCCAGGTTCAAATCCTGATGCCCCCTTTAAATCAAGTGCTTTCAAAGAGTATTTTGAGGGTAGAGGACTCTTTTTTCGAATATGTTACTCAGGCAAAATTGTCCCTTATTAGACAATTTCTCAGGATCAAATACTGGCGCCCCCTTGAAATCAAGTACTTTCTCAGTGTTTCTTGAGAGAGGGAGTGCTCTGCAAAAATGTCCCTCATTAGATGTTTTTTCTCTGTCAGACAGTTCCTAACAGAGGTGGAAGTGCAACAGACTTCAGATCAATAGGTCTCAGATGGTAGTATTATTGTCATCAAGAAATCAATTACTTTATGGGTATGTTTTCAGAGAGAGAGTGTTCTTTATTCGTTTTTGTCAAACTCCAGCTATTATGTCCCTTATTTGACCATTTTTCCGCCTTTAGACAGTTTCTAGCAGAGGGGGTATAGCTCAGTGGTAGAGCATTTGACTGCAGATCAAGAGGTCCCAGGTTCAAATCCTGATGCCCCCTTTAAATCAAGTGCTTTCAAAGAGTATTTTGAGGGTAGAGGACTCTTTTTTCGAATATGTTACTCAGGCAAAATTGTCCCTTATTAGACAATTTCTCAGGATCAAATACTGGCGCCCCCTTGAAATCAAGTACTTTCTCAGTGTTTCTTGAGAGAGGGAGTGCTCTGCAAAAATGTCCCTCATTAGATGGTTTTTCTCTGTCAGACAGTTCCTAACAGAGGTGGAAGTGCAACAGACTTCAGATCAATAGGTCTCAGATGGTAATATTATTGTCATCAAGAAATCAATTACTTTATGGGTATGTTTTCAGAGAGAGAGTGTTCTTTATTAGTTTTTGTCGATCTCCAGCTATTATGTCCCTTATTTGACCATTTTTCCGCCTTTAGACAGTTTCTAGCAGAGGGGGTATAGCTCAGTGGTAGAGCATTTGACTGCAGATCAAGAGGTCCCAGGTTCAAATCCTGATGCCCCCTTTAAATCAAGTGCTTTCAAAGAGTATTTTGAGGGTAGAGGACTCTTTTTTCGAATATGTTACTCAGGCAAAATTGTCCCTTATTAGACAATTTCTCACGTTCAAATCCTGGCAGCCCCTTGAAATCAAGTACTTTCTAAGTGTATCTTGAGAGAGGGAGTGCTCCTTTTTTGGTTATGTTACTCAGTCTAAAATGTCCCTCATTCAATGGTTTTTCTCTGTCAGACAGTTCCTAACAGAGGTGGAAGTGCAACAGACTTCAGATCAATAGGTCTCAGATTGTAATATATTTGCCATCTTGAAATCAAATACTTTATGGGTATGTTTTCAGAGAGAGAGAGTGTTCTATATTAGTTTTTGTTGATCTCCAGCTATAATGTCCCTTATTTGACAATTTTTCCGCCTTTAGACAGTTTCTAGCAGAGGGGGTATAGCTCAGTGGTAGAGCATTTGACTGCAGATCAAGAGGTCCCAGGTTCAAATTCTGATGCCCCCTTAAAATCAAGAGCTTTCTAAGAGTATTTTGAGGGTAGAGGACTTTTTTTCCGAATATGTTACTCATGCAAAATTGTCCCTTATTAGACAATTTCTCACGTTCAAATCCTGTCACCCCCTTGAAATCAAGTACTTTCTAAGTGTATTTTGAGACAGGGAGTGCTCCTTTTTTGGTTATGTTACTCAGTCTAAAATGTCCCTCATTCAATGTTTTTTCTCTGTCAGACAGTTCCTATCAAAGGTGGAAGTGCAATAGACTTCAGATCAATAGGTCTCAGATTGTAATTTTTTTGTCAACTTGAAATCAAACACTTTATGGGTACGTTTTCAAAGAGACAGTTTTCTTTATTAGGTTATGTTGATCACAAGCTAAAATCTCCCTTATTAGACAATTTCTCAGGATCAAATACTGGCGCCCCCTTGAAATCAAGTACTTTCTCAGTGTTTCTTGAGAGAGGGAGTGCTCTGCAAAAATGTCCCTCATTAGATGTTTTTTCTCTGTCAGACAGTTCCTAACAGAGGTGGAAGTGCAACAGACTTCAGATCAATAGGTCTCAGATGGTAATATTATTGTCATCAAGAAATCAATTACTTTATGGGTATGTTTTCAGAGAGAGAGTGTTCTATATTAGTTTTTGTTGATCTCCAGCTATAATGTCCCTTATTTGACAATTTTTCCGCCTTTAGACAGTTTCTAGCAGAGGGGGTATAGCTCAGTGGTAGAGCATTTGACTGCAGATCAAGAGGTCCCAGGTTCAAATCCTGATGCCCCCTTGAAATCAAGTACTTTCTAAGTGTATTTTGAGAGAGGGAGTGCTCCTTTTTTGGTTATGTTACTCAGTCTAAAATGTCCCTCATTCAATGTTTTTTCTCTGTCAGACAGTTCCTATCAGAGGTGGAAGTGCAATAGACTTCAGATCAATAGGTCTCAGATTGTAATTTATTTGCCATCTTGAAATCAAATACTTTATGGGTATGTTTTCAGAGAGAGAGAGTGTTCTATATTAGTTTTTGTTGATCTCCAGCTATAATGTCCCTTATTAGACAATTTCTCAGGATCAAATACTGGCGCCCCCTTGAAATCAAGTACTTTCTCAGTGTTTCTTGAGAGAGGGAGTGCTCTGCAAAAATGTACCTCATTAGATGGTTTTTCTCTGTCAGACAGTTCCTAACAGAGGTGGAAGTGCAACAGACTTCAGATAAATAGGTCTCAGATGGTAATATTATTGTCATCAAGAAATCAATTACTTTATGGGTATGTTTTCAGAGAGAGAGTGTTCTTTATTAGTTTTTGTTGATCTCCAGCTATTATGTCCCTTATTTGACCATTTTTCCGCCTTTAGACAGTTTCTAGCAGAGGGGGTATAGCTCAGTGGTAGAGCATTTGACTGCAGATCAAGAGGTCTCAGGTTCAAATCCTGATGCCCCCTTTAAATCAAGGGCTTTCAAAGAGTATTTTTAGGGTAGAGGACTCTTTTTTCGTATATGTTACTCAGACAAAATTGTCCCTTATTAGACAATTTCTCACGTTCAAATCCTGTCACCCCCTTGAAATCAAGTACTTTCTAAGTGTATTTTGAGAGAGGGAGTGCTCCTTTTTTGGTTATGTTACTCAGTCTAAAATGTCCCTCATTCAATGTTTTTTCTCTGTCAGACAGTTCCTATCAGAGGTGGAAGTGCAATAGACTTCAGATCAATAGGTCTCAGATTGTAATTTATTTGCCATCTTGAAATCAAATACCTTATGGGTATGTTTTCAGAGAGAGAGAGTGTTCTATATTCGTTTTTGTTGATCTCCAGCTATAATGTCCCTTTTTTGACAATTTCTCCGCCTTTAGACAGTTTGTAGCAGTGGGGGTATAGCTCAGTGGTAGAGCATTTGACTGCAGATCAAGAGGTCCCAGGTTCAAATCCTGATGCCCCCTTTAAATCAAGTGCTTTCAAAGAGTATTTTGAGGGTAGAGGACTCTTTTTTCGAATATGTTACTCAGGCAAAATTGTCCCTTATTAGACAATTTCTCACGTTCAAATCCTGGCAGCCCCTTGAAATCAAGTACTTTCTAAGTGTATCTTGAGAGAGGGAGTGCTCCTTTTTTGGTTATGTTACTCAGTCTAAAATGTCCCTCATTCAATGGTTTTTCTCTGTCAGACAGTTCCTAACAGAGGTGGAAGTGCAACAGACTTCAGATCAATAGGTCTCAGATGGTAATATTATTGTCATCAAGAAATCAATTACTTTATGGGTATGTTTTCAGAGAGAGAGTGTTCTATATTAGTTTTTGTTGATCTCCAGCTATAATGTCCCTTATTTGACAATTTTTCCGCCTTTAGACAGTTTCTAGCAGAGGGGGTATAGCTCAGTGGTAGAGCATTTGACTGCAGATCAAGAGGTCCCAGGTTCAAATCCTGATGCCCCCTTGAAATCAAGTACTTTCTAAGTGTATTTTGAGAGAGGGAGTGCTCCTTTTTTGGTTATGTTACTCAGTCTAAAATGTCCCTCATTCAATGTTTTTTCTCTGTCAGACAGTTCCTATCAGAGGTGGAAGTGCAATAGACTTCAGATCAATAGGTCTCAGATTGTAATTTATTTGCCATCTTGAAATCAAATACTTTATGGGTATGTTTTCAGAGAGAGAGAGTGTTCTATATTAGTTTTTGTTGATCTCCAGCTATAATGTCCCTTATTAGACAATTTCTCAGGATCAAATACTGGCGCCCCCTTGAAATCAAGTACTTTCTCAGTGTTTCTTGAGAGAGGGAGTGCTCTGCAAAAATGTCCCTCATTCAATGTTTTTTCTCTGTCAGACAGTTCCTATCAGAGGTGGAAGTGCAATAGACTTCAGATCAATAGGTCTCAGATTGTAATTTATTTGCCATCTTGAAATCAAATACTTTATGGGTATGTTTTCAGAGAGAGAGAGTGTTCTATATTAGTTTTTGTTGATCTCCAGCTATAATGTCCCTTATTAGACAATTTCTCAGGATCAAATACTGGCGCCCCCTTGAAATCAAGTACTTTCTCAGTGTTTCTTGAGAGAGGGAGTGCTCTGCAAAAATGTCCCTCATTAGATGTTTTTTCTCTGTCAGACAGTTCCTAACAGAGGTGGAAGTGCAACAGACTTCAGATCAATAGGTCTCAGATGGTAATATTATTGTCATCAAGAAATCAATTACTTTATGGGTATGTTTTCAGAGAGAGTGTTCTTTATTAGTTTTTGTCGATCTCCAGCTATTATGTCCCTTATTTGACCATTTTTCCGCCTTTAGACAGTTTCTAGCAGAGGGGGTATAGCTCAGTGGTAGAGCATTTGACTGCAGATCAAGAGGTCCCAGGTTCAAATCCTGATGCCCCCTTTAAATCAAGGGCTTTCAAAGAGTATTTTGAGGGTAAAGGACTCTTCTTTCGAATATGTTACTCAGGCAAAATTGTCCCTTATTAGACAATTTCTCACGTTCAAATCCTGGCACCCCCTTGAAATCAAGTATTTTCTAAGTGTATCTTGAGAGAGGGAGTGCTCCTTTTTTGGTTATGTTACTCAGTCTAAAATGTCCCTCATTCAATGTTTTTTCTCTGTCAGATAGTTCCTATCAGAGGTGGAAGTGCAATAGACTTCAGATCAATATGTCTCAGATTGTAATTTTTTGTCAACTTGAAATCAAACACTTTATGGGTACGTTTTCACAGAGAGAGTTTTCTTTATTAGGTTATGTTGATCACAAGCTAAAATCTCCCTTATTAGACAATTTCTCAGGATCAAATACTGGCGCCCCCTTGAAATCAAGTACTTTCTCAGTGTTTCTTGAGAGAGGGAGTGCTCTGCTAAAATGTCCCTCATTAGATGTTTTTTCTCTGTCAGACAGTTCCTAACAGAGGTGGAAGTGCAACAGACTTCAGATCAATAGGTCTCAGATTGTAATATATTTGCCATCTTGAAATCAAATACTTTATGGGTATGTTTTCAGAGAGAGAGAGTGTTCTATATTAGTTTTTGTTGATCTCCAGCTATAATGTCCCTTATTTGACAATTTTTCCGCCTTTAGACAGTTTCTAGCAGAGGGGGTATAGCTCAGTGGTAGAGCATTTGACTGCAGATCAAGAGGTCCCAGGTTCAAATTCTGATGCCCCCTTAAAATCAAGAGCTTTCTAAGAGTGTTTTGAGGGTAGAGGACTTTTTTTCCAAATATGTTACTCAGGCAAAATTGTCCCTTATTAGACAATTTCTCACGTTCAAATCCTGTCACCCCCTTGAAATCAAGTACTTTCTAAGTGTATTTTGAGAGAGGGAGTGCTCCTTTTTTGGTTATGTTACTCAGTCTAAAATGTCCCTCATTCAATGTTTTTTCTCTGTCAGACAGTTCCTATCAGAGGTGGAAGTGCAATAGACTTCAGATCAATAGGTCTCAGATTGTAATTTTTTTGTCAACTTGAAATCAAACACTGTATGGGTATGTTTTCAAAGAGACAGTTTTCTTTATTAGGTTATGTTGATCACAAGCTAAAATCTCCCTTATTAGACAATTTCTCAGGATCAAATACTGGCGCCCCCTTGAAATCAAGTACTTTCTCAGTGTTTCTTGAGAGAGGGAGTGCTCTGCAAAAATGTCCCTCATTAGATGGTTTTTCTCTGTCAGACAGTTCCTAACAGAGGTGGAAGTGCAACAGACTTCAGATAAATAGGTCTCAGATGGTAATATTATTGTCATCAAGAAATCAATTACTTTATGGGTATGTTTTCAGAGAGAGTGTTCTTTATTAGTTTTTGTCGATCTCCAGCTATTATGTCCCTTATTTGACCATTTTTCCGCTTTTAGACAGTTTCTAGCAGAGGGGGTATAGCTCAGTGGTAGAGCATTTGACTGCAGATCAAGAGGTCCCAGGTTCAAATCCTGATGCCCCCTTTAAATCAAGGGCTTTCAAAGAGTATTTTGAGGGTAAAGGACTCTTCTTTCGAATATGTTACTCAGGCAAAATTGTCCCTTATTAGACAATTTCTCACGTTCAAATCCTGGCACCCCCTTGAAATCAAGTATTTTCTAAGTGTATCTTGAGAGAGGGAGTGCTCCTTTTTTGGTTATGTTACTCAGTCTAAAATGTCCCTCATTCAATGTTTTTTCTCTGTCAGATAGTTCCTATCAGAGGTGGAAGTGCAATAGACTTCAGATCAATATGTCTCAGATTGTAATTTTTTGTCAACTTGAAATCAAACACTTTATGGGTACGTTTTCACAGAGAGAGTTTTCTTTATTAGGTTATGTTGATCACAAGCTAAAATCTCCCTTATTAGACAATTTCTCAGGATCAAATACTGGCGCCCCCTTGAAATCAAGTACTTTCTCAGTGTTTCTTGAGAGAGGGAGTGCTCTGCTAAAATGTCCCTCATTAGATGTTTTTTCTCTGTCAGACAGTTCCTAACAGAGGTGGAAGTGCAACAGACTTCAGATCAATAGGTCTCAGATTGTAATATATTTGCCATCTTGAAATCAAATACTTTATGGGTATGTTTTCAGAGAGAGAGAGTGTTCTATATTAGTTTTTGTTGATCTCCAGCTATAATGTCCTTTATTTGACAATTTTTCCGCCTTTAGACAGTTTCTAGCAGAGGGGGTATAGCTCAGTGGTAGAGCATTTGACTGCAGATCAAGAGGTCCCAGGTTCAAATTCTGATGCCCCCTTAAAATCAAGAGCTTTCTAAGAGTGTTTTGAGGGTAGAGGACTTTTTTTCCAAATATGTTACTCAGGCAAAATTGTCCCTTATTAGACAATTTCTCACGTTCAAATCCTGTCACCCCCTTGAAATCAAGTACTTTCTAAGTGTATTTTGAGAGAGGGAGTGCTCCTTTTTTGGTTATGTTACTCAGTCTAAAATGTCCCTCATTCAATGTTTTTTCTCTGTCAGACAGTTCCTATCAGAGGTGGAAGTGCAATAGACTTCAGATCAATAGGTCTCAGATTGTAATTTTTTTGTCAACTTGAAATCAAACACTGTATGGGTATGTTTTCAAAGAGACAGTTTTCTTTATTAGGTTATGTTGATCACAAGCTAAAATCTCCCTTATTAGACAATTTCTCAGGATCAAATACTGGCGCCCCCTTGAAATCAAGTACTTTCTCAGTGTTTCTTGAGAGAGGGAGTGCTCTGCAAAAATGTCCCTCATTAGATGGTTTTTCTCTGTCAGACAGTTCCTAACAGAGGTGGAAGTGCAACAGACTTCAGATAAATAGGTCTCAGATGGTAATATTATTGTCATCAAGAAATCAATTACTTTATGGGTATGTTTTCAGAGAGAGAGTGTTCTTTATTAGTTTTTGTCGATCTCCAGCTATTATGTCCCTTATTTGACCATTTTTCCGCTTTTAGACAGTTTCTAGCAGAGGGGGTATAGCTCAGTGGTAGAGCATTTGACTGCAGATCAAGAGGTCCCAGGTTCAAATCCTGATGCCCCCTTTAAATCAAGTGCTTTCAAAGAGTATTTTGAGGGTAGAGGACTCTTTTTTCAAATATGTTACTCAGGCAAAATTGTCCCTTATTAGACAATTTCTCACGTTCAAATCCTGTCACCCCCTTGAAATCAAGTACTTTCTAAGTGTATTTTGAGAGAGGGAGTGCTCCTTTTTTGGTTATGTTACTCAGTCTAAAATGTCCCTCATTCAAAGTTTTTTCTCTGTCAGACAGTTCCTGTCAGAGGTGGAAGTGCAATAGACTTCAGATCAATAGGTCTCAGATTGTAATTTATTTGCCATCTTGAAATCAAATACTTTATGGGTATGTTTTCAGAGAGAGAGTGTGTTCTATATTAGTTTTTGTTGATCTCCAGCTATAATGTCCCTTATTTGACCATTTTTCCGCCTTTAGACAGTTTGTAGCAGAGGGGGTATAGCTCAGTGGTAGAGCATTTGACTGCAGATCAAGAGGTCCCAGGTTCAAATTCTGATGCCCCCTTCAAATCAAGAGCTTTCTAAGAGTATTTTGAGGGTAGAGGACTTTTTTTCCAAATATGTTACTCAGGCAAAATTGTCCCTTATTAGACAATTTCTCACGTTCAAATCCTGTCACCCCCTTGAAATCAAGTACTTTCTAAGTGTATTTTGAGAGAGGGAGTGCTCCTTTTTTGGTTATGTTACTCAGTCTAAAATGTCCCTCATTCAATGTTTTTTCTCTGTCAGACAGTTCCTATCAGAGGTGGAAGTGCAATAGACTTCAGATCAATAGGTCTCAGATTGTAATTTTTTTGTCAACTTGAAATCAAACACTGTATGGGTATGTTTTCAAAGAGACAGTTTTCTTTATTAGGTTATGTTGATCACAAGCTAAAATCTCCCTTATTAGACAATTTCTCAGGATCAAATACTGGCGCCCCCTTGAAATCAAGTACTTTCTCAGTGTTTCTTGAGAGAGGGAGTGCTCTGCAAAAATGTCCCTCATTAGATGGTTTTTCTCTGTCAGACAGTTCCTAACAGAGGTGGAAGTGCAACAGACTTCAGATAAATAGGTCTCAGATGGTAATATCATTGTCATCAAGAAATCAATTACTTTATGGGTATGTTTTCAGAGAGAGAGTGTTCTTTATTAGTTTTTGTCGATCTCCAGCTATTATGTCCCTTATTTGACAATTTTTCCGCTTTTAGACAGTTTCTAGCAGAGGGGGTATAGCTCAGTGGTAGAGCATTTGACTGCAGATCAAGAGGTCCCAGGTTCAAATCCTGATGCCCCCTTTAAATCAAGTGCTTTCAAAGAGTATTTTGAGGGTAGAGGACTCTTTTTTCGAATATGTTACTCAGGCAAAATTGTCCCTTATTAGACAATTTCTCACGTTCAAATCCTGTCACCCCCTTGAAATCAAGTACTTTCTAAGTGTATTTTGAGAGAGGGAGTGCTCCTTTTTTGGTTATGTTACTCAGTCTAAAATGTCCCTCATTCAAAGTTTTTTCTCTGTCAGACAGTTCCTGTCAGAGGTGGAAGTGCAATAGACTTCAGATCAATAGGTCTCAGATTGTAATTTATTTGCCATCTTGAAATCAAATACTTTATGGGTATGTTTTCAGAGAGAGAGTGTGTTCTATATTAGTTTTTGTTGATCTCCAGCTATAATGTCCCTTATTTGACAATTTTTCCGCCTTTAGACAGTTTGTAGCAGAGGGGGTATAGCTCAGTGGTAGAGCATTTGACTGCAGATCAAGAGGTCCCAGGTTCAAATTCTGATGCCCCCTTAAAATCAAGAGCTTTCTAAGAGTATTTTGAGGGTAGAGGACTTTTTTTCCGAATATGTTACTCATGCAAAATTGTCCCTTATTAGACAATTTCTCACGTTCAAATCCTGTCACCCCCTTGAAATCAAGTACTTTCTAAGTGTATTTTGAGAGAGGGAGTGCTCCTTTTTTGGTTATGTTACTCAGTCTAAAATGTCCCTCATTCAATGTTTTTTCTCTGTCAGACAGTTCCTATCAGAGGTGGAAGTGCAATAGACTTCAGATCAATAGGTCTCAGATTGTAATTTTTTTGTCAACTTGAAATCAAACACTGTATGGGTATGTTTTCAAAGAGACAGTTTTCTTTATTAGGTTATGTTGATCACAAGCTAAAATCTCCCTTATTAGACAATTTCTCAGGATCAAATACTGGCGCCCCCTTGAAATCAAGTACTTTCTCAGTGTTTCTTGAGAGAGGGAGTGCTCTGCAAAAATGTCCCTCATTAGATGGTTTTTCTCTGTCAGACAGTTCCTAACAGAGGTGGAAGTGCAACAGACTTCAGATAAATAGGTCTCAGATGGTAATATTATTGTCATCAAGAAATCAATTACTTTATGGGTATGTTTTAAGAGAGAGAGTGTTCTTTATTAGTTTTTGTCGATCTCCAGCTATTATGTCCCTTATTTGACAATTTTTCCGCCTTTAGACAGTTTCTAGCAGAGGGGGTATAGCTCAGTGGTAGAGCATTTGACTGCAGATCAAGAGGTCCCAGGTTCAAATCCTGATGCCCCCTTAAAATCAAGAGCTTTCTAAAAGTATTTTGAGGGTAGAGGACTTTTTTTTCCGAATATGTTATTTAGGCAAAATTGTCCCTTATTTGACAATTTTTCCGCCTTTAGACAGTTTCTAGCAGAGGGGGTATAGCTCAGTGGTAGAGCATTTGACTGCAGATCAAGAGGTCCCAGGTTCAAATCCTGATGCCCCCTTAAAATCAAGAGCTTTCTAAAAGTATTTTGAGGGTAGAGGACTTTTTTTCCCGAATATGTTACTTAGGCAAAATTGTCCCTTATTTGACAATTTTTCCGCCTTTAGACAGTTTCTAGCAGAGGGGGTATAGCTCAGTGGTAGAGCATTTGACTGCAGATCAAGAGGTCCCAGGTTCAAATCCTGATGCCCCCTTTTCAAGTGCTTTCAAAGAGTATTTTGAGGGTAGAGGACTCTTTTTTCGAATATGTTACTCAGGGAAAATTGTCCCTTATTAGACAATTTCTCACGTTCAAATCCTGTCACCCCCTTGAAATCAAGTACTTTCTAAGTGTGTTTTGAGGGAGGGAGTGCTCCTTTTTTGGTTATGTTACTCAGTCTAAAATGTCCCTCATTCAATGTTTTTTCTCTGTCAGACAGTTCCTATCAGAGGTGGAAGTGCAATAGACTTCAGATCAATAGGTCTCAGATTGTAATTTTTTTGTCAACTTGAAATCAAACACTTTATGGGTACGTTTTCAAAGAGAGAGTTTTCTTTATTAGGTTATGTTGATCACAAGCTAAAATCTCCCTTATTAGACAATTTCTCAGGATCAAATACTGGCGCCCCCTTGAAATCAACTACTTTCTCAGTGTTTCTTGAGAGAGGGAGCGCTCTGCTAAAATGTCCCTCATTAGATGGTTTTTCTCTGTCAGACAGTTCCTAACAGAGGTGGAAGTGCAACAGACTTCAGATAAATAGGTCTCAGATGGTAATATTATTGTCATCAAGAAATCAATTACTTTATGGGTATGTTTTCAGAGAGAGAGAGTTTTCTATATTAGTTTTTGTTGATCTCCAGCTATAATGTCCCTTATTAGACAATTTTTCCGCCTTTAGACAGTTTCTAGCAGAGGGGGTATAGCTCAGTGGTAGAGCATTTGACTGCAGGTCAAGAGGTCCCAGGTTCAAATCCTGATGCCCCCTTTAAATCAAGTGCTTTCAAAGAGTATTTTGAGGGTAGAGGACTCTTTTTTCGAATATGTTACTCAGACAAAATTGTCCCTTATTAGACAATTTCTCACGTTCAAATCCTGGCACCCCCTTGAAATCAAGTACTTTCTAAGTGTATCTTGAGAGAGGGAGTGCTCCTTTTTTGGTTATGTTACTCAGTCTAAAATGTCCCTCATTCAATGGTTTTTCTCTGTCAGATAGTTCCTATCAGAGGTGGAAGTGCAATAGACTTCAGATCAATATGTCTCAGATTGTAATTTTTTTGTCAACTTGAAATCAAACACTTTATGGGTATGTTTTCAAAGAGAGAATCAAATCAAATCAAATCAAATTTTATTTGTCACATACACATGGTTAGCAGATGTTAATGCGAGTGTAGCGAAATGCTTGTGCTTCTAGTTCCGACAATGCAGTAATAACCAACAAGTAATCTAACTAACAATTCCAAAACTACTGTCTTGTACACAGTGTAAGGGGATAAAGAATATGTACATAAGGATATATGAATGAGTGATGGTACAGAGCAGCATAGGCAAGATACAGTAGATGGTATCGAGTACAGTATGTACAAATGAGATGAGTATGTAAACAAAGTGGCATAGTTAAAGTGGCTAGTGATACATGTATTACATAAGGATACAGTCGATGATATAGAGTACAGTATATACGTATGCATATGAGATGAATAATGTAGGGTAAGTAACATTATATAAGGTAGCATTGTTTAAAGTGAATAGTGATATATTTACATCATTTCCCATCAATTCCCATTATTAAAGTGGCTGGAGTTGAGTCAGTGTCAGTGTGTTGGCAGCAGCCACTCAATGTTAGTGGTGGCTGTTTAACAGTCTGATGGCCTTGAGATAGAAGCTGTTTTTCAGTCTCTCGGTCCCAGCTTTGATGCACCTGTACTGACCTCGCCTTCTGGATGATAGCGGGGTGAACAGGCAGTGGCTCGGGTGGTTGATGTCCTTGATGATCTTTATGGCCTTCCTGTGACATCGGGTGGTGTAGGTGTCCTGGAGGGCAGGTAGTTTGCCCCCGGTGATGCGTTGTGCAGACCTCACCACCCTCTGGAGAGCCTTACGGTTGAGGGCGGAGCAGTTGCCGTACCAGGCGGTGATACAGCCCGCCAGGATGCTCTCGATTGTGCATCTGTAGAAGTTTGTGAGTGCTTTTGGTGACAAGCCAAATTTCTTCAGCCTCCTGAGGTTGAAGAGGCGCTGCTGCGCCTTCTTCACAATGCTGTCTGTGTGAGTGGACCAATTCAGTTTGTCTGTGATGTGTATGCCGAGGAACTTAAAACTTGCTACCCTCTCCACTACTGTTCCATCGATGTGGATAGGGGGGTGTTCCCTCTGCTGTTTCCTGAAGTCCACAATCATCTCCTTAGTTTTGTTGACGTTGAGTGTGAGGTTATTTTCCTGACACCACACTCCGAGGGCCCTCACCTCCTCCCTGTAGGCCGTCTCGTCGTTTTTGGTAATCAAGCCTACCACTGTTGTGTCGTCCGCAAACTTGATGATTGAGTTGGAGGCGTGCGTGGCCACGCAGTCGTGGGTGAACAGGGAGTACAGGAGAGGGCTCAGAACGCACCCTTGTGGGGCCCCAGTGTTGAGGATCAGCGGGGAGGAGATGTTGTTGCCTACCCTCACCACCTGGGGGCGGCCCGTCAGGAAGTCCAGTACCCAGTTGCACAGGGCGGGGTCGAGACCCAGGGTCTCGAGCTTGATGACGAGCTTGGAGGGTACTATGGTGTTGAATGCCGAGCTGTAGTCAATGAACAGCATTCTCACATAGGTATTCCTCTTGTCCAGATGGGTTAGGGCGGTGTGCAGTGTGGTTGAGATTGCATCGTCTGTGGACCTATTTGGGCGGTAAGCAAATTGGAGTGGGTCTAGGGTGTCAGGTAGGGTGGAGGTGATATGGTCCTTGACTAGTCTCTCAAAGCACTTCATGATGACGGAAGTGAGTGCTACGGGGCGGTAGTCGTTTAGCTCAGTTACCTTAGCTTTCTTGGGAACAGGAACAATGGTGGCCCTCTTGAAGCATGTGGGAACAGCAGACTGGTATAGGGATTGATTGAATATGTCCGTAAACACACCGGCCAGCTGGTCTGCGCATGCTCTGAGGGCGCGGCTGGGGATGCCGTCTGGGCCTGCAGCCTTGCGAGGGTTAACACGTTTAAATGTCTTACTCACCTCGGCTGCAGTGAAGGAGAGACCGCATGTTTTCGTTGCCGGCCGTGTCAGTGGCACTGTATTGTCCTCAAAGCGGGCAAAAAAGTTGTTTAGTCTGCCTGGGAGCAGGACATCCTGGTCCGTGACTGGGCTGGATTTCTTCCTGTAGTCCGTGATTGACTGTAGACCCTGCCACATGCCTCTTGTGTCTGAGCCGTTGAATTGAGATTCTACTTTGTCTCTGTACTGACGCTTAGCTTGTTTGATAGCCTTGCGGAGGGAATAGCTGCACTGTTTGTATTCGGTCATGTTACCAGACACCTTCCCCTGATTAAAAGCAGTGGTTCGCGCTTTCAGTTTCACGCGAATGCTGCCATCAATCCACGGTTTCTGGTTAGGGAATGTTTTAATCGTTGCTATGGGAACGACATCTTCAACGCACGTTCTAATGAACTCACACACCGAATCAGCATATTCGTCAATGTTGTTGTCTGACGCAATACGAAACATGTCCCAGTCCACGTGGTGGAAGCAGTCTTGGAGTGTGGAGTCAGCTTGGTCGGACCAGCGTTGGACAGACCTCAGCGTGGGAGCCTCTTGTTTTAGTTTCTGTCTGTAGGCAGGGATCAACAAAATGGAGTCGTGGTCAGCTTTTCCGAAAGGGGGGCGGGGCAGGGCCTTATATGCGTCGCGGAAGTTAGAGTAACAATGATCCAAGGTCTTTCCACCCCTGGTTGCGCAATCGATATGCTGATAAAATTTAGGGAGTCTTGTTTTCAGATTAGCCTTGTTAAAATCCCCAGCTACAATGAATGCAGCCTCCGGATGAATGGTTTCCAGTTTGCAAAGAGTTAAATAAAGTTTGTTCAGAGCCATCGATGTGTCTGCTTGGGGGGGGATGTATACGGCTGTGATTATAATCGAAGAGAATTCTCTTGGTAGATAATGCGGTCTACATTTGATTGTGAGGAATTCTAAATCAGGTGAACAGAAGGATTTGAGTTCCTGTATGTTTCTTTCATCACACCATGTCACGTTAGTCATAAGGCATACGCCCCCGCCCCTCTTCTTACCAGAAAGTTGTTTGTTTCTGTCTGCGCGATGTGTGGAGAAACCCGTTGGCTGCACCGCTTCGGATAGAGTCTCTCCAGGGAGCCACGTTTCCGTGAAGCAAAGAACGTTACAGTCTCTGATGTCCCTCTGGAATGCTACCCTTGCTCGGATTTCATCAACCTTGTTGTCAAGAGACTGGACATTGGCAAGAAGAATGCTAGGGAGTGGTGCACGATGTGCCCGTCTCCGGAGTCTGACCAGAAGACCGCCTCGTTTCCCTCTTTTTCGGAGTTGTTTTTTTTGGGGTCGCTGCATGGAATCCACTCAGTTGTCCTGTTTGTAAGGCAGAACACAGGATCCGCGTCGCGAAAAACATATTCTTGGTAGTACTGATGGTGAGTTGATGCTGATCTTATATTCAGTAGTTCTTCTCGACTGTATGTAATGAAACCTAAGATGAGCTGGGGTACTAATGTAAGAAATAACACGTAAAAAAACAAAAAACTGCATAGTTTCCTAGGAACGCGAAGCGAGGCGGCCATCTCTGTCGGCGCCGGAAGTAGCACATAAGAGAGAGTTTTCTTTATTAGGTTATGTTGATCACAAGCTAAAATCTCCCTTATTAGACAATTTCTCAGGATCAAATACTGGCGCCCCCTTGAAATCAAGTACTTTCTCAGTGTTTCTTGAGAGAGGGAGTGCTCTGCAAAAATGTCCCTCATTAGATGGTTTTTCTCTGTCAGACAGTTCCTAACAGAGGTGGAAGTGCAACAGACTTCAGATCAATAGGTCTCAGATGGTAGTATTATTGTCATCAAGAAATCAATTACTTTATGGGTATGTTTTCAGAGAGAGAGTGTTCTTTATTAGTTTTTGTCGATCTCCAGCTATTATGTCCCTTATTTGACCTTTTTTCCGCCTTTAGACAGTTTCGAGCAGAGGGGGTATAGCTCAGTGGTAGAGCATTTGACTGCAGATCAAGAGGTCCCAGGTTCAAATCCTGATGCCCCCTTTAAATCAAGTGCTTTCAAAGAGTATTTTGAGGGTAGAGGACTCTTTTTTCGAATATGTTACTCAGGCAAAATTGTCCCTTATTAGACAATTTCTCAGGATCAAATACTGGCGCCCCCTTGAAATCAAGTACTTTCTCAGTGTTTCTTGAGAGAGGGAGTGCTCTGCAAAAATGTCCCTCATTAGATGGTTTTTCTCTGTCAGACAGTTCCTAACAGAGGTGGAAGTGCAACAGACTTCAGATCAATAGGTCTCAGATGGTAATATTATTGTCATCAAGAAATCAATTACTTTATGGGTATGTTTTCAGAGAGAGAGTGTTCTTTATTAGTTTTTGTCGATCTCCAGCTATTATGTCCCTTATTTGACCATTTTTCCGCCTTTAGACAGTTTCTAGCAGAGGGGGTATAGCTCAGTGGTAGAGCATTTGACTGCAGATCAAGAGGTCCCAGGTTCAAATTCTGATGCCCCCTTAAAATCAAGAGCTTTCTAAGAGTATTTTGAGGGTAGAGGACTTTTTTTCCGAATATGTTACTCAGGCAAAATTGTCCCTTATTAGACAATTTCTCACGTTCAAATCCTGTCACCCCCTTGAAATCAAGTACTTTCTAAGTGTATTTTGAGAGAGGGAGTGCTCCTTTTTTGGTTATGTTACTCAGTCTAAAATGTCCCTCATTCAATGTTTTTTCTCTGTCAGACAGTTCCTATCAAAGGTGGAAGTGCAATAGACTTCAGATCAATAGGTCTCAGATTGTAATTTTTTTGTCAACTTGAAATCAAACACTTTATGGGTACGTTTTCAAAGAGACAGTTTTCTTTATTAGGTTATGTTGATCACAAGCTAAAATCTCCCTTATTAGACAATTTCTCAGGAAATAATACTGGCGCCCCCTTGAAATCAAGTACTTTCTCAGTGTTTCTTGAGAGAGGGAGTGCTCTGCAAAAATGTCCCTCATTAGATGTTTTTTCTCTGTCAGACAGTTCCTAACAGAGGTGGAAGTGCAACAGACTTCAGATCAATAGGTCTCAGATGGTAATATTATTGTCATCAAGAAATCAATTACTTTATGGGTATGTTTTCAGAGAGAGAGTGTTCTTTATTAGTTTTTGTCGATCTCCAGCTATTATGTCCCTTATTTGACCATTTTTCCGCCTTTAGACAGTTTCTAGCAGAGGGGGTATAGCTCAGTGGTAGAGCATTTGACTGCAGATCAAGAGGTCCCAGGTTCAAATTCTGATGCCCCCTTAAAATCAAGAGCTTTCTAAGAGTATTTTGAGGGTAGAGGACTTTTTTTCCGAATATGTTACTCAGGCAAAATTGTCCCTTATTAGACAATTTCTCACGTTCAAATCCTGTCACCCCCTTGAAATCAAGTACTTTCTAAGTGTATTTTGAGAGAGGGAGTGCTCCTTTTTTGGTTATGTTACTCAGTCTAAAATGTCCCTCATTCAATGTTTTTTCTCTGTCAGACAGTTCCTATCAAAGGTGGAAGTGCAATAGACTTCAGATCAATAGGTCTCAGATTGTAATTTTTTTGTCAACTTGAAATCAAACACTTTATGGGTACGTTTTCAAAGAGACAGTTTTCTTTATTAGGTTATGTTGATCACAAGCTAAAATCTCCCTTATTAGACAATTTCTCAGGATCAAATACTGGCGCCCCCTTGAAATCAAGTACTTTCTCAGTGTTTCTTGAGAGAGGGAGTGCTCTGCAAAAATGTCCCTCATTAGATGTTTTTTCTCTGTCAGACAGTTCCTAACAGAGGTGGAAGTGCAACAGACTTCAGATCAATAGGTCTCAGATGGTAATATTATTGTCATCAAGAAATCAATTACTTTATGGGTATGTTTTCAGAGAGAGAGTGTTCTTTATTAGTTTTTGTCGATCTCCAGCTATTATGTCCCTTATTTGACCATTTTTCCGCCTTTAGACAGTTTCTAGCAGAGGGGGTATAGCTCAGTGGTAGAGCATTTAACTGCAGATCAAGAGGTCCCAGGTTCAAATCCTGATGCACCCTTTAAATCAAGTGCTTTCAAAGAGTATTTTGAGGGTAGAGGACTCTTTTTTCGAATATGTTACTCAGGCAAAATTGTCCCTTATTAGACAATTTCTCACGTTCAAATCCTGGCAGCCCCTTGAAATCAAGTACTTTCTAAGTGTATCTTGAGAGAGGGAGTGCTCCTTTTTTGGTTATGTTACTCAGTCTAAAATGTCCCTCATTCAGTGGTTTTTCTCTGTCAGATAGTTCCTATCAGAGGTGGAAGTGCAATAGACTTCAGATCAATATGTCTCAGATTGTAATTTTTTTGTCAACTTGAAATCAAACACTTTATGGGTATGTTTTCAAAGAGAGAGTTTTCTTTATTAGGTTATGTTGATCACAAGCTAAAATCTCCCTTATTAGACAATTTCTCAGGATCAAATACTGGCGCCCCCTTGAAATCAACTGCTTTCTAAGTGTATCTTGAGAGAGGGAGTGCTCTGCTAAAATGTCCCTCATTAGATGTTTTTTCTCTGTCAGACAGTTCCTAACAGAGGTGGAAGTGCAACAGACTTCAGATCAATAGGTCTCAGATTGTAATATATTTGCCATCTTGAAATCAAATACTTTATGGGTATGTTTTCAGAGAGAGAGAGTGTTCTATATTAGTTTTTGTTGATCTCCAGCTATAATGTCCCTTATTTGACCATTTTTCCGCCTTTAGACAGTTTCTAGCAGAGGGGGTATAGCTCAGTGGTAGAGCATTTGACTGCAGATCAAGAGGTCCCAGGTTCGAATTCTGATGCCCCCTTAAAATCAAGAGCTTTCTAAGAGTATTTTGAGGGTAGAGGATTTTTTTTCCGAATATGTTACTCAGGCAAAATTGTCCCTTATTAGACAATTTCTCACGTTCAAATCCTGTCACCCCCTTGAAATCAAGTACCTTCTAAGTGTATTTTGAGAGAGGGAGTGCTCCTTTTTTGGTTATGTTACTCAGTCTAAAATGTCCCTCATTCAATGTTTTTTCTCTGTCAGACAGTTCCTATCAGAGGTGGAAGTGCAATAGACTTCAGATCAATAGGTCTCAGATTGTAATTTTTTTGTCAACTTGAAATCAAACACTTTATGGGTATGTTTTCAAAGAGAGAGTTTTCTTTATTAGGTTATGTTGATCACAAGCTAAAATCTCCCTTATTAGACAATTTCTCAGGATCAAATACTGGCGCCCCCTTGAAATCAACTACTTTCTAAGTGTATCTTGAGAGAGGGAGTGCTCTGCTAAAATGTCCCTCATTAGATGTTTTTTCTCTGTCAGACAGTTCCTAACAGAGGTGGAAGTGCAACAGACTTCAGATCAATAGGTCTCAGATTGTAATATATTTGCCATCTTGAAATCAAATACTTCATGGGTATGTTTTCAGAGAGAGAGAGTGTTCTATATTAGTTTTTGTTGATCTCCAGCTATAATGTCCCTTATTTGACAATTTTTCCGCCTTTAGACAGTTTCTAGCAGAGGGGGTATATCTCAGTGGTAGAGCATTTGACTGCAGATCAAGAGGTCCCAGGTTCAAATTCTGATGCCCCCTTAAAATCAAGAGCTTTCTAAGAGTATTTTGAGGGTAGAGGACTTTTTTTCCGAATATGTTACTCAGGCAAAATTGTCCCTTATTAGACAATTTCTCACGTTCAAATCCTGTCACCCCCTTGAAATCAAGTACTTTCTAAGTGTATTTTGAGAGAGGGAGTGCTCCTTTTTTGGTTATGTTACTCAGTCTAAAATGTCCCTCATTCAATGTTTTTTCTCTGTCAGACAGTTCCTATCAAAGGTGGAAGTGCAATAGACTTCAGATCAATAGGTCTCAGATTGTAATTTTTTTGTCAACTTGAAATCAAACACTTTATGGGTACGTTTTCAAAGAGACAGTTTTCTTTATTAGGTTATGTTGATCACAAGCTGAAATCTCCCTTATTAGACAATTTCTCAGGATCAAATACTGGCGCCCCCTTGAAATCAAGTACTTTCTCAGTGTTTCTTGAGAGAGGGAGTGCTCTGCAAAAATGTCCCTCATTAGATGGTTTTTCTCTGTCAGACAGTTCCTAACAGAGGTGGAAGTGCAACAGACTTCAGATAAATAGGTCTCAGATGGTAATATTATTGTCATCAAGAAATCAATTACTTTATGGGTATGTTTTCAGAGAGAGAGTGTTCTTTATTAGTTTTTGTCGATCTCCAGCTATTATGTCCCTTATTTGACCATTTTTCCGCCTTTAGACAGTTTCTAGCAGAGGGGGTATAGCTCAGTGGTAGAGCATTTGACTGCAGATCAAGAGGTCCCAGGTTCAAATCCTGATGCCCCCTTTAAATCAAGTGCTTTCAAAGAGTATTTTGAGGGTAGAGGACTCTTTTTTCGAATATGTTACTCAGGCAAAATTGTCCCTTATTAGACAATTTCTCACGTTCAAATCCTGGCAGCCCCTTGAAATCAAGTACTTTCTAAGTGTATCTTGAGAGAGGGAGTGCTCCTTTTTTGGTTATGTTACTCAGTCTAAAATGTCCCTCATTCAATGGTTTTTCTCTGTCAGACAGTTCCTATCAGAGGTGGAAGTGCAATAGACTTCAGATCAATAGGTCTCAGATTGTAATTTTTTTGTCAACTTGAAATCAAACACTTTATGGGTATGTTTTCAAAGAGAGAGTTTTCTTTATTAGGTTATGTTGATCACAAGCTAAAATCTCCCTTATTAGACAATTTCTCAGGATCAAATACTGGCGCCCCCTTGAAATCAACTACTTTCTAAGTGTATCTTGAGAGAGGGAGTGCTCTGCTAAAATGTCCCTCATTAGATGTTTTTTCTCTGTCAGACAGTTCCTAACAGAGGTGGAAGTGCAACAGACTTCAGATCAATAGGTCTCAGATTGTAATATATTTGTCATCTTCAAATCAAATACTTTATGGGTATGTTTTCAGAGAGAGAGTGTTCTTCATTAGTTTTTGTTGATCTCCAGCTATAATGTCCCTTATTAGACAATTTTTCGGCCTTTAGAAAGTTTCAAGCAGAGGGGGTATAGCTCAGTGGTAGAGCATTTGACTGCAGATCAAGAGGTCCCAGGTTCAAATCCTGATGCCCCCTTTAAATCAAGTGCTTTCAAAGTGTATTTTGAGGGTAGAGGACTCTTTTTTCGAATATGTTACTCAGGGAAAATTGTCCCTTATTAGACAATTTCTCAGTGTCAAATCCTGGCGCCCCCCTTGAAATCAAGTACTTTCTAAGTGTATTTTGAGAGAGGGAGTGCTCCTTTTTTGGTTATGTTACTCAGTCTAAAATGTCCCTCATTCAATGGTTTTTCTCTGTCAGATAGTTCCTATCAGAGGTGGAAGTGCAATAGACTTCAGATCAATAGGTCTCAGATTGTAATTTTTTTGTCAACTTGAAATCAAACACTTTATGGGTATGTTTTCAAAGAGAGAGTTTTCTTTATTAGGTTATGTTGATCACAAGCTAAAATCTCCCTTATTAGACAATTTCTCAGGATCAAATACTGGCGCCCCCTTGAAATCAACTACTTTCTAAGTGTATCTTGAGAGAGGGAGTGCTCTGCTAAAATGTCCCTCATTAGATGTTTTTTCTCTGTCAGACAGTTCCTAACAGAGGTGGAAGTGCAACAGACTTCAGATCAATAGGTCTCAGATTGTAATATATTTGCCATCTTGAAATCAAATACTTTATGGGTATGTTTTCAGAGAGAGAGAGTGTTCTATATTAGTTTTTGTTGATCTCCAGCTATAGTGTCCCTTATTTGACAATTTTTCCGCCTTTAGACAGTTTCTAGCAGAGGGGGTATAGCTCAGTGGTAGAGCATTTAACTGCAGATCAAGAGGTCCCAGGTTCAAATCCTGATGCCCCCTTTAAATCAAGAGCTTTCAAAGAGTATTTTGAGGGTAGAGGACTCTTTTTTCGAATATGTTACTCAGGCAAAATTGTCCCTTATTAGACAATTTCTCACGTTCAAATCCTGGCAGCCCCTTGAAATCAAGTACTTTCTAAGTGTATCTTGAGAGAGGGAGTGCTCCTTTTTTGGTTATGTTACTCAGTCTAAAATGTCCCTCATTCAATGTTTTTTCTCTGTCAGACAGTTCCTATCAGAGGTGGAAGTGGAATAGACTTCAGATCAATAGGTCTCAGATTGTAATTTTTTTGTCAACTTGAAATCAAACACTTTATGGGTACGTTTTCGAAGAGAGAGTTTTCTTTATTAGGTTATGTTGATCACAAGCTAAAATCTCCCTTATTAGACAATTTCTCAGGATCAAATCCTGGCGCCCCCTCGAAATCAAGTACTTTCTAAGTGTATTTTGAGAGAGGGAGTGCTCCTTTTTTGGTTATGTTACTCAGTCTAAAATGTCCCTCATTCAATGGTTTTTCTCTGTCAGACAGTTCCTATCAGAGGTGGAAGTGGAATAGACTTCAGATCAATAGGTCTCAGATTGTAATTTTTTTGTCAACTTGAAATCAAACACTTTATGGGTACGTTTTCGAAGAGAGAGTTTTCTTTATTAGGTTATGTTGATCACAAGCTAAAATCTCCCTTATTAGACAATTTCTCAGGATCAAATCCTGGCGCCCCCTCGAAATCAAGTACTTTCTAAGTGTATTTTGAGAGAGGGAGTGCTCCTTTTTTGGTTATGTTACTCAGTCTAAAATGTCCCTCATTCAATGGTTTTTCTCTGTCAGACAGTTCCTATCAGAGGAGGAAGTGCAATAGACTTCAGATCAATAGATTATGTTGATCACAAGCTAAAATCTCCCTTATTAGACAATTTCTCAGGATCAAATCCTGGCGCCCCCTTGAAATCAAGTACTTTCTCAGTGTTTCTTGAGAGAGGGAGTGCTCTGCAAAAATGTCCCTCATTAGATGTTTTTTCTCAGTGAGACAGTTCCTAACAGAGGTGGAAGTGCAACAGACTTCAGATCAATAGGTCTCAGATTGTAATTTATTTGTCATCTTCAAATCAAATACTTTATGGGTATGTTTTCAGAGAGAGAGTGTTCTTTATCAGTTTTTGTCGATCTCCAGCTATTATGTCCCTTATTAGACAATTTTTCCGCCTTTAGACAGTTTCTAGCAGAGGGGGTATAGCTCAGTGGTAGAGCATGTGAGGCTGTGACTGTGACTGTAGATCAAGCATGTGACTGTAGATCAAGAGGTCCCAGGTTCAAACCCTGATGCCCCCTTTAAATCAAGTGCTTTCAAAGAGTATTTTGAGGGTAGAGGACTCTTTTTTCGATATGTTACTCAGGCAAAATTGTCCCTTATTAGACAATTTCTCAAGTTCAAATCCTGTCACCCCCTTGAAATCAAGTAGTTTATAAGTGTATTTTGAGAGAGGGAGTGCTCCTTTTTTGGTTATGTTACTCAGTCTAAAATGTCCCTCATTCAATGGTTTTTCTCTGTCAGACAGTTCCTATCAGAGGTGGAAGTGCAATAGACTTCAGATCAATAGGTCTCAGATTGTAATATATTTGTCATCTTCAAATCAAATACTTTATGGGTATGTTTTCAGAGAGAGAGTGTTCTTCATTAGTTTTTGTTGATCTCCAGCTATAATGTCCCTTATTAGACAATTTTTCGGCCTTTAGACAGTTTCAAGCAGAGAGGGTATAGCTCAGTGGTAGAGCATTTGACTGCAGATCAAGAAGTCCCAGGTTCAAATCCTGATGCCCCCTTTAAATCAAGTGCTTTCAAAGAGTATTTTGAGGGTAGAGGACTCTTTTTTCGAATATGTTACTCAGTCAAAATTGTCCCTTATTAGACAATTTCTCAAGTTCAAATCCTGTCACCCGCTTGAAATCAAGTACTTTCTATGTGTATTTTGAGAGAGGGAGTGCTCCTTTTTTGGTTATGTTACTCAGTCTAAAATGTCCCTCATTCAATGGTTTTTCTCTGTCAGACAGTTCCTATCAGAGGAGGAAGTGCAATAGACTTCAGATCAATAGGTCTCAGATTGTAATTTTTTTGTCAACTTGAAATCAAACACTTTATGGGTACGTTTTCAAAGAGAGAGTTTTCTTTATTAGGTTATGTTGATCACAAGCTAAAATCTCCCTTGTTAGACAATTTGACAGTATCAAATCCTGGCGCCCCCCTTGAAATCAAGTACTTTCTCAGTGTTTCTTGAGAGAGGGAGTGCTCTGCTAAAATGTCCCTCATTACATGTTTTTTCTCTGTCAGACAGTTCCTATCAGAGGAGGAAGTGCTATAGACTTCAGATCAATAGGTCTCAGATTGTAATTTTTTTGTCAACTTGAAATCAAACACTTTATGGGTACATTTTCAAAGAGAGAGTTTTCTTTATTAGGTTATGTTGATCACAAGCTAAAATCTCCCTTGTTAGACAATTTCTCAGTATCAAATCCTGGCGCCCCCCTTGAAATCAAGTACTTTCTAAGTGTATCTTGAGAGAGGGAGTACTCCTTTTTTGGTTATGTTACTCAGTCTAAAATGTCCCTCATTCAATGGTTTTTCTCTGTCAGACAGTTCCTATCAGAGGTGGAAGTGCAATAGACTTCAGATCAATAGGTCTCAGATTGTAATATATTTGTCATCTTCAAATCAAATACTTTATGGGTATGTTTTCAGAGAGAGAGTGTTCTTCATTAGTTTTTGTTGATCTCCAGCTATAATGTCCCTTATTAGACAATTTTTCGGCCTTTAGACAGTTTCAAGCAGAGGGGGTATAGCTCAGTGGTAGAGCATTTGACTGCAGATCAAGAGGTCCCAGATTCAAATCCTGATGCCCCCTTTAAATCAAGTGCTTTCAAAGAGTATTTTGAGGGTAGAGGACTCTTTTTTCGAATATGTTACTCAGTCAAAATTGTCCCTTATTAGACAATTTCTCAAGTTCAAATCCTGTCACCCGCTTGAAATCAAGTACTTTCTATGTGTATTTTGAGAGAGGGAGTGCTCCTTTTTTGGTTATGTTACTCAGTCTAAAATGTCCCTCATTCAATGGTTTTTCTCTGTCAGACAGTTCCTATCAGAGGAGGAAGTGCAATAGACTTCAGATCAATAGGTCTCAGATTGTAATTTTTTTGTCAACTTGAAATCAAACACTTTATGGGTACGTTTTCAAAGAGAGAGTTTTCTTTATTAGGTTATGTTGATCACAAGCTAAAATCTCCCTTGTTAGACAATTTGACAGTATCAAATCCTGGCGCCCCCCTTGAAATCAAGTACTTTCTCAGTGTTTCTTGAGAGAGGGAGTGCTCTGCTAAAATGTCCCTCATTACATGGTTTTTCTCTGTCAGACAGTTCCTATCAGAGGAGGAAGTGCAATAGACTTCAGATCAATAGGTCTCAGATTGTAATTTTTTTGTCAACTTGAAATCAAACACTTTATGGGTACATTTTCAAAGAGAGAGTTTTCTTTATTAGGTTATGTTGATCACAAGCTAAAATCTCCCTTGTTAGACAATTTCTCAGTATCAAATCCTGGCGCCCCCCTTGAAATCAAGTACTTTCTAAGTGTATCTTGAGAGAGGGAGTGCTCCTTTTTTGGTTATGTTACTCAGTCTAAAATGTCCCTCATTCAATGGTTTTTCTCTGTCAGACAGTTCCTATCAGAGGTGGAAGTGCAATAGACTTCAGATCAATAGGTCTCAGATTGTAATATATTTGTCATCTTCAAATCAAATACTTTATGGGTATGTTTTCAGAGAGAGAGTGTTCTTCATTAGTTTTTGTTGATCTCCAGCTATAATGTCCCTTATTAGACAATTTTTCGGCCTTTAGACAGTTTCAAGCAGAGGGGGTATAGCTCAGTGGTAGAGCATTTGACTGCAGATCAAGAGGTCCCAGGTTCAAATCCTGATGCCCCCTTTAAATCAAGTGCTTTCAAAGAGTATTTTGAGGGTAGAGGACTCTTTTTTCGAATATGTTACTCAGGCAAAATTGTCCCTTATTAGACAATTTCTCAAGTTCAAATCCTGTCACCCGCTTGAAATCAAGTACTTTCTAAGTGTATTTTGAGAGAGGGAGTGCTCCTTTTTTGGTTACGTTACTCAGTCTAAAATGTCCCTCATTCAATGGTTTTTCTCTGTCAGACAGTTCCTATCAGAGGAGGAAGTGCAATAGACTTCAGATCAATAGGTCTCAGATTGTAATTTTTTTGTCAACTTGAAATCAAACACTTTATGGGTACGTTTTCAAAGAGAGAGTTTTCTTTATTAGGTTATGTTGATCACAAGCTAAAATCTCCCTTGTTAGACAATTTGACAGTATCAAATCCTGGCACCCCCCTTGAAATCAAGTACTTTCTCAGTGTTTCTTGAGAGAGGGAGTGCTCTGCTAAAATGTCCCTCATTAGATGGTTTTTCTCTGTCAGACAGTTCCTAACAGAGGTGGAAGTGCAACAGACTTCAGATCAATAGGTCTCAGATTGTAATATATTTGTCATCTTCAAATCAAATACTTTATGGGTATGTTTTCAGAGAGAGAGTGTTCTTCATTAGTTTTTGTTGATCTCCAGCTATAATGTCCCTTATTAGACAATTTTTCCGCCTTTAGACAGTTTCTAGTAGAGGGGGTATAGCTCAGTGGTAGAGCATTTGACTGCAGATCAAGACGTCCCAGGTTCAAATCCTGATGCCCCCTTTAAATCAAGTGCTTTCAAAGAGTATTTTGAGGGTAGAGGACTCTTTTTTCGAATATGTTACTCAGTCAAAATTGTCCCTTATTAGACAATTTCTCAAGTTCAAATCCTGTCACCCGCTTGAAATCAAGTACTTTCTATGTGTATTTTGAGAGAGGGAGTGCTCCTTTTTTGGTTATGTTACTCAGTCTAAAATGTCCCTCATTCAATGGTTTTTCTCTGTCAGACAGTTCCTATCAGAGGAGGAAGTGCAATAGACTTCAGATCAATAGGTCTCAGATTGTAATTTTTTTGTCAACTTGAAATCAAACACTTTATGGGTACGTTTTCAAAGAGAGAGTTTTCTTTATTAGGTTATGTTGATCACAAGCTAAAATCTCCCTTGTTAGACAATTTGACAGTATCAAATCCTGGCGCCCCCCTTGAAATCAAGTACTTCCTCAGTGTTTCTTGAGAGAGGGAGTGCTCTGCTAAAATGTCCCTCATTACATGGTTTTTCTCTGTCAGACAGTTCCTATCAGAGGAGGAAGTGCAATAGACTTCAGATCAATAGGTCTCAGATTGTAATTTTTTTGTCAACTTGAAATCAAACACTTTATGGGTACATTTTCAAAGAGAGAGTTTTCTTTATTAGGTTATGTTGATCACAAGCTAAAATCTCCCTTGTTAGACAATTTCTCAGTATCAAATCCTGGCGCCCCCCTTGAAATCAAGTACTTTCTAAGTGTATCTTGAGAGAGGGAGTGCTCCTTTTTTGGTTATGTTACTCAGTCTAAAATGTTCCTCATTCAATGGTTTTTCTCTGTCAGACAGTTCCTATCAGAGGTGGAAGTGCAATAGACTTCAGATCAATAGGTCTCAGATTGTAATATATTTGTCATCTTCAAATCAAACACTTTATGGGTATGTTTTCAGAGAGAGAGTGTTCTTCATTAGTTTTTGTTGATCTCCAGCTATAATGTCCCTTATTAGACAATTTTTCGGCCTTTAGACAGTTTCAAGCAGAGGGGGTATAGCTCAGTGGTAGAGCATTTGACTGCAGATCAAGAGGTCCCAGATTCAAATCCTGATGCCCCCTTTAAATCAAGTGCTTTCAAAGAGTATTTTGAGGGTAGAGGACTCTTTTTTCGAATATGTTACTCAGGCAAAATTGTCCCTTATTAGACAATTTCTCAAGTTCAAATCCTGTCACCCGCTTGAAATCAAGTACTTTCTAAGTGTATTTTGAGAGAGGGAGTGCTCCTTTTTTGGTTACGTTACTCAGTCTAAAATGTCCCTCATTCAATGGTTTTTCTCTGTCAGACAGTTCCTATCAGAGGAGGAAGTGCAATAGACTTCAGATCAATAGGTCTCAGATTGTAATTTTTTTGTCAACTTGAAATCAAACACTTTATGGGTACGTTTTCATAGAGAGAGTTTTCTTTATTAGGTTATGTTGATCACAAGCTAAAATCTCCCTTGTTAGACAATTTGACAGTATCAAATCCTGGCGCCCCCCTTGAAATCAAGTACTTTCTCAGTGTTTCTTGAGAGAGGGAGTGCTCTGCTAAAATGTCCCTCATTACATGGTTTTTCTCTGTCAGACAGTTCCTAACAGAGGTGGAAGTGCAACAGACTTCAGATCAATAGGTCTCAGATTGTAATATATTTGTCATCTTCAAATCAAATACTTTATGGGTATGTTTTCAGAGAGAGAGTGTTCTTCATTAGTTTTTGTTGATCTCCAGCTATAATGTCCCTTATTAGACAATTTTTCCGCCTTTAGACAGTTTCTAGCAGAGGGGGTATAGCTCAGTGGTAGAGCATTTGACTGCAGATCAAGAGGTCCCAGGTTCAAATCCTGATGCCCCCTTTAAATCAAGTGCTTTCAAAGAGTATTTTGAGGGTAGAGGACTCTTTTTTCGAATATGTTACTCAGGCAAAATTGTCCATTATTAGACATTTTCTCAAGTTCAAATCCTGTCACCCGCTTGAAATCAAGTACTTTCTAAGTGTATTTTGAGAGAGGGAGTGCTCCTTTTTTGGTTATGTTACTCAGTCTAAAATGTCCCTCATTCAATGGTTTTTCTCTGTCAGACAGTTCCTATCAGAGGAGGAAGTGCAATAGACTTCAGATCAATAGGTCTCAGATTGTAATTTTTTTGTCAACTTGAAATCAAACACTTTATGGGTACGTTTTCATAGAGAGAGTTTTCTTTATTAGGTTATGTTGATCACAAGCTAAAATCTCCCTTGTTAGACAATTTGACAGTATCAAATCCTGGCGCCCCCCTTGAAATCAAGTACTTTCTCAGTGTTTCTTGAGAGAGGGAGTGCTCTGCTAAAATGTCCCTCATTACATGGTTTTTCTCTGTCAGACAGTTCCTAACAGAGGTGGAAGTGCAACAGACTTCAGATCAATAGGTCTCAGATTGTAATATCTTTGTCATCTTCAAATCAAATACTTTATGGGTATGTTTTCAGAGAGAGAGTGTTCTTCATTAGTTTTTGTTGATCTCCAGCTATAATGTCCCTTATTAGACAATTTTTCCGCCTTTAGACAGTTTCCAGCAGAGGGGGTATAGCTCAGTGGTAGAGCATTTGACTGCAGATCAAGAGGTCCCAGGTTCAAATCCTGATGCCCCCTTTAAATCAAGTGCTTTCAAAGAGTATTTTGAGGGTAGAGGACTCTTTTTTCGAATATGTTACTCAGGCAAAATTGTCCATTATTAGACATTTTCTCAAGTTCAAATCCTGTCACCCGCTTGAAATCAAGTACTTTCTAAGTGTATTTTGAGAGAGGGAGTGCTCCTTTTTTGGTTATGTTACTCAGTCTAAAATGTCCCTCATTCAATGGTTTTTCTCTGTCAGACAGTTCCTATCAGAGGAGGAAGTGCAATAGACTTCAGATCAATAGGTCTCAGATTGTAATTTTTTTGTCAACTTGAAATCAAACACTTTATGGGTACGTTTTCAAAGAGAGAGTTTTCTTTATTAGGTTTATGTTGATCACAAGCTAAAATCTCCCTTATTAGACAATTTCTCAGGATCAAATTCTGGCGCCCCATTGAAATCAAGTACTTTCTCAGTGTTTCTTGAGAGAGGGAGTGCTCTGCTAAAATGTCCCTCATTAGATGGTTTTTCTCTGTCAGACAGTTCCTAACAGAGGTGGAAGTGCAACAGACTTCAGATCAATAGTTCTCAGATTGTAATACTTTTGTCATCTTCAAATCAAATACTTTATGGGTATGTTTTCAGAGAGAGAGTGTTCTTCATTAGTTTTTGTTGATCTCCAGCTATAATGTCCCTTATTTGACAATTTTTCCGCCTTTAGACAGTTTCTAGCAGAGGGGGTATAGCTCAGTGGTAGAGCATTTGACTGCAGATCAAGAGGTCCCAGGTTCAAATCCTGATGCACCCTTTAAATCAAGTGCTTTCAAAGAGTATTTTGAGGGTAGAGGACTCTTTTTTCGAATATGTTACTCAGGCAAAATTGTCCCTTATTAGACAATTTCTCAAGTTCAAATCCTGCCACCCCCATGAAATCAAGTACTTTCTAAGTGTATTTTGAGAGAGGGAGTGCTCCTTTTTTGGTTATGTTACTCAGTCTAAAATGTCCCTCATTCAATGGTTTTTCTCTGTCAGACAGTTCCTATCAGAGGAGGAAGTGCAATAGACTTCAGATCAATAGGTCTCAGATTGTAATTTTTTTGTCAACTTGAAATCAAACACTTTATGGGTACATTTTCAAAGAGAGAGTTTTCTTTATTAGGTTATGTTGATCACAAGCTAAAATCTCCCTTGTTAGACAATTTCTCAGTATCAAATCCTGGCGCCCCCCTTGAAATCAAGTACTTTCTAAGTGTATCTTGAGAGAGGGAGTGCTCCTTTTTTGGTTATGTTACTCAGTCTAAAATGTCCCTCATTCAATGGTTTTTCTCTGTCAGACAGTTCCTAACAGAGGTGGAAGTGCAACAGACTTCAGATCAATAGGTCTCAGATTGTAATATATTTGTCATCTTCAAATCAAATACTTTCTGGGTATGTTTTCAGAGAAAGAGTGTTCTTCATTAGATTTTGTTGATCTCCAGCTATAATGTCCCTTATTAGACAATTTTTCCGCCTTCAGGCAGTTTCTAGCAGAGGGGGTATAGCTCAGTGGTAGAGCATTTGACTGCAGATCAAGAGGTCCCACGTTCAAATCCCGGTGCCCCCTTAAAATCAAGAGCTTTCTAAGAGTATTTTGAGGGTAGAGGACTCTTTTCTGGTATATGTTACTCAGGGAAAATTGTCCCTTATTAGACTATTTCTCACGTTCAAATCCTGGCAACCCCTTGAAATCAACTACTTTCTAAGTGTATCTTGAGAGGTGGAGTGCAACTTTTTTGGTTATGTTACTCAGTCTAAAATGTCCCTCATTCAATGTTTTTTCTCTGTCAGACAGTTCCTATCAGAGGTGGAAGTGCAATAGACTTCAGATCAATATTTCTCAGATTCTAATTTTTTTGTCAACTTGAAATCAAACACTTTATGGGTACGTTTTCAAAGAGAGAGTTTTCTTTATTAGGTTATGTTGATCACAAGCTAAAATGTCCCTCATTAAATGGTTTTTCTCTGTCAGACAGTTCTTAACAGAGGTGGAAGTGCAACAGACTTCAGATCAATAGGTCTCAGATTGTAATATATTTGTCATCTTGAAATCATATACTTTCTGGGTTCTACAGCTATAATGTCCCTTATTGGACAATTTTTCTGTCTTTAGGCAGTTTCTAGCAGAGGGGGTATAGCTCAGTGGTAGAGCATTTGACTGCAGATCAAGAGGTCCCAGGTTAAAATCCTGATGCCCCCTTAAAATCAAGAGCTTTCAAAGAGTATTTTGAGGGTAGATGACTTTTTTTTCCGAATATGTTACTCAGGCAAAATTGTCCCTTATTAGACAATTTCTCAAGTTCAAATCCTGAAACCCCCTTGAAATCAAGTACTTTCTAAGTGTATTTTGAGAGAGGGAGTGCTCCTTTTTTGGTTATGTTACTCAGTCTAAAATGTCCCTCATTCAATGTTTTTTCTCTGTCAGACAGTTCCTATCAGAGGAGGATGTGCAATAGACTTCAGATCAATAGGTCTCAGATTGTAATATATTTGTCATCTTCAAATCAAATACTTTATGGGTATGTTTTCAGAGAGAGAGAGTGTTCTATATTAGTTTTTGTTGATCTACAGCTATAATGTCCCTTATTGGACAATTTTTCTGCCTTTAGACAGTCTCTAGCAGAGGGGGTATAGCTTAGTGGTAGAGCATTTAACTGCAGATCAAGAGGTCCCAGGTTCAAATCCCAGTGCCCCCTTAAAATCAAGAGCTTTCTATGAGTATTTTGAGGGTAGAGGACTCTTTTTTGGTATATGTTACTCAGGGAAAATTGTCCCTTATTAGACAATTTCTCAGGATCAAATACTGGCAACCCCTTGAAATCAAGTACTTTCTAAGTGTATCTTGAGAGAGGGAGTACTACTTTTTTGGTTATGTTACTCAGTCTAAAATGTCCCTCATTCAATGTTTTTTCTCTGTCAGACAGTTCCTATCAGAGGTGGAAGTGCCAAAGACTTCAGATCAATAGGTCTCAGATTGTAATTTTTTTGTCAACTTGAAATCAAACACTTTATGGGTACGTTTTCAAAGAGAGAGTTTTCTTTATTAGGTTATGTTGATCACAAGCTAAAATCTCCCTTATTAGACAATTTCTCAGGATCAAATACTGGCGCCCCCTTGAAATCAACTACTTTCTAAGTGTATCTTGAGAGGTGGAGTGCTACTTTTTTGGTTATGTTACTCAGTCTAAAATGTCCCTCATTCAATGTTTTTTCTCTGTCAGACAGTTCCTATCAGAGGTGGAAGTGCAATAGACTTCAGATCAATATGTCTCAGATTCAAATTTTTTTGTCAACTTGAAATCAAACACTTTATGGGTACGTTTTCAAAGAGGGAGTTTTCTTTATTAGGTTATGTTGATCACAAGCTAAAATCTCCCTTATTAGACAATTTCTCAGGATCAAATACTGGCGCCCCCTTGAAATCAAGTACTTTCTAAGTGTATCTTGAGAGAGGGAGTGCTCCTTTTTTGGTTATGTTACTCAGTCTAAAATGTCCCTCATTCAATGTTTTTTCTCTGTCAGACAGTTCCTATCAGAGGTGGAAGTGCCAAAGACCAATAGGTCTCAGATTGTAATTTTTTTGTCAACTTGAAATCAAACACTTTATGGGTACGTTTTCAAAGAGAGAGTTTTCTTTATTAGGTTATGTTGATCACAAGCTAAAATCTCCCTTATTAGACAATTTCTCAGGATCAAATACTGGCGCCCCCTTGAAATCAAGTACTTTCTCAGTGTTTCTCGAGAGAGGGAGTGCTCTGCTAAAATGTCCCTCATTAGATGGTTTTTCTCTGTCAGACAGTTCTTAACAGAGGTGGAAGTGCAACAGACTTCAGATCAATAGGTCTCAGATTGTAATATATTTGTCATCTTGAAATCATATACTTTCTAGGTTCTACAGCTATAATGTCCCTTATTGGACAATTTTTCTGCCTTTAGGCAGTTTCTAGCAGAGGGGGTATAGCTCAGTGGTAGAGCATTTGACTGCAGATCAAGAGGTCCCAGGTTCAAATCCTGATGCCCCCTTAAAATCAAGAGCTTTCAAAGAGTATTTTGAGGGTAGATGACTTTTTTTTCCGAATATGTTACTCAGGCAAAATTGTCCCTTATTAGACTATTTCTCACGTTCAAATCCTGGCACCCCCTTGAAATCAACTACTTTCTAAGTGTATCTTGAGAGGTGGAGTGCTACTTTTTTGGTTATGTTACTCAGTCTAAAATGTCCCTCATTCAATGTTTTTTCTCTGTCAGACAGTTCCTATCAGAGGTGGAAGTGCAATAGACTTCAGATCAATAGGTCTCATATTGTAATTTTTTTGTCAACTTGAAATCAAACACTTTATGGGTACGTTTTCAAAGAGAGAGTTTTCTTTATTAGGTTATGTTGATCACAAGCTAAAATCTCCCTTATTAGACAATTTCTCAGGATAAAATACTCGCGCCCCCTTGAAATCAAGTACTTTCTCAGTGTTTCTTGAGAGAGGGAGTGCTCTGCTAAAATGTCCCTCATTACATGGTTTTTCTCTGTCAGACAGTTCCTAACAGAGGTGGAAGTGCAACAGACTTCAGATCAATAGGTCTCAGATTGTAATATATTTGTCATCTTCAAATCAAATACTTTATGGGTATGTTTTCAGAGAGAGAGTGTCCTTCATTAGTTTTTGTTGATCTCCAGCTATAATGTCCCTTATTAGACAATTTTTCCGCCTTTAGACAGTTTCTAGCAGAGGGGGTATAGCTCAGTGGTAGAGCATTTGATTGCAGATCAAGAGGTCCCAGGTTCAAATCCTGATGCCCCCTTTAAATCAAGTGCTTTCAAAGAGGTATGTTTTCAGAGAGAGAGTGTTCTTCATTAGTTTTTGTTGATCTCCAGCTATAATGTCCCTTATTAGACAATTTTTCGGCCTTTAGACAGTTTCAAGCAGAGGGGGTATAGCTCAGTGGTAGAGCATTTGACTGCAGATCAAGAGATCCCAGGTTCAAATCCTGATGCCCCCTTTAAATCAAGTGCTTTCAAAGAGTATTTTGAGGGTAGAGGACTCTTTTTTCGAATATGTTACTCAGTCAAAATTGTCCCTTATTAGACAATTTCTCAAGTTCAAATCCTGTCACCCGCTTGAAATCAAGTACTTTCTATGTGTATTTTGAGAGAGGGAGTGCTCCTTTTTTGGTTATGTTACTCAGTCTAAAATGTCCCTCATTCAATGGTTTTTCTCTGTCAGACAGTTCCTATCAGAGGAGGAAGTGCAATAGACTTCAGATCAATATGTCTCAGATTGTAATATATTTGTCATCTTCAAATCAAATACTTTATGGGTATGTTTTCATAGAAAGAGTTTTCTTTATTAGGTTATGTTGATCACAAGCTAAAATCTCCCTTGTTAGACAATTTGACAGTATAAAATCCTGGCGCCCCCCTTGAAATCAAGTACTTTCTCAGTGTTTCTTGAGAGAGGGAGTGCTCTGCTAAAATGTCCCTCATTACATGGTTTTTCTCTGTCAGACAGTTCCAAACAGAGGTGGAAGTGCAACAGACTTCAGATCAATAGGTCTCAGATTGTAATATATTTGTCATCTTCAAATCAAATACTTTCTGGGTATGTTTTCAGAGAGAGAGTGTTCTTCATTAGTTTTTGTTGATCTCCAGCTATAATGTCCCTTATTAGACAATTTTTCCGCCTTTAGACAGTTTCTAGCAGAGGGGGTATAGCTCAGTGGTAGAGCATTTGACTGCAGATCAAGAGGTCCCAGGTTCAAATCCTGATGCCCCCTTTAAATCAAGTGCTTTCAAAGAGTATTTTGAGGGTAGACTTTTTTTTCGAATATGTTACTCAGGCAAAATTGTCCATTATTAGACATTTTCTCAAGTTCAAATCCTGTCACCCCCTTGAAATCAAGTACTTTCTAAGTGTATTTTGAGAGAGGGAGTGCTCCTTTTTTGGTTATGTTACTCAGTCTAAAATGTCCCTCATTCAATGGTTTTTCTCTGTCAGACAGTTCCTATCAGAGGAGGAAGTGCAATAGACTTCAGATCAATAGGTCTCAGATTGTAATTTTTTTGTCAACTTGAAATCAAACACTTTATGGGTACATTTTCAAAGAGAGAGTTTTCTTTATTAGGTTATGTTGATCACAAGCTAAAATCTCCCTTGTTAGACAATTTCTCAGTATCAAATCCTGGCGCCCCCCTTGAAATCAAGTACTTTCTAGGTGTATCTTGAGAGAGGGAGTGCTCCTTTTTTTGTTATGTTACTCAGTCTAAAATGTCCCTCATTCAATGGTTTTTCTCTATCAGACAGTTCCTATCAGAGGAGGAAGTGCAATAGACTTCAGATCAATAGGTCTCAGATTGTAATTTTATTGTCAACTTGAAATCAAACACTTTATGGGTACGTTTTCAAAGAGAGAGTTTTCTTTATTAGGTTATGTTGATCACAAGCTAAAATCTCCCTTGTTAGACAATTTCTCAGTATCAAATCCTGGCGCCCCCCTTGAAATCAAGTACTTTCTCAGTGTTTCTTGAGAGAGGGAGTGCTCTGCTAAAATGTCCCTCATTAGATGGTTTTTCTCTGTCAGACAGTTCCTAACAGAGGTGGAAGTGCAACAGACTTCAGATCAATAGGTCTCAGATTGTAATTTTTTTGTCAACTTGAAATCAAACACTTTATGGGTACATTTTCAAAGAGAGAGTTTTCTTTATTAGGTTATGTTGATCACAAGCTAAAATCTCCCTTGTTAGACATTTTCTCAGTATCAAATCCTGGCGCCCCCCTTGAAGTCAAGTACTTTCTAAGTGTATCTTGAGAGAGGGAGTGCTCCTTTTTTGGTTATGTTACTCAGTCTAAAATGTCCCTCATTCAATGGTTTTTCTCTGTCAGACAGTTCCTATCAGAGGTGGAAGTGCAATAGACTTCAGATCAGTAGGTCTCAGATTGTAATTTTTTTGTCAACTTGAAATCAAACACTTTATGGATACGTTTTCAAAGAGAGAGTTTTCTTTATTAGGTTATGTTGATCACAAGCTAAAATCTCCCTTATTAGACAATTTCTCAGGATCAAATACTGGCGCCCCCTTGAAATCAAGTACTTTCTCAGTGTTTCTTGAGAGAGGGAGTGCTCTGCTAAAATGTCCCTCATTAGATGGTTTTTCTCTATTCAGACAGTTCCTAACAGAGGTGGAAGTGCAACAGACTTCAGATCAATAGGTCTCAGATTGTAATATATTTGTCATCTTCAAATCAAATACTTTCTGGGTATGATTTCAGAGAGACAGTGTTCTTCATTACATTTTGTTGATCTCCAGCTATAATGTCCCTTATTAGACAATTTTTCCGCCTTTAGACAGTTTCTAGCAGAGGGGGTAAAGCTCAGTGGTAGAGCATTTGACTGCAGATCAAGAGGTCCCAGGTTCAAATCCTGATGCCCCCTTAAAATCAAGAACTTTCAAAGAGTATTTTGAGGGTAGATGACTTTTTTTGAATATGTTACTCAGGCAAAATTGTCCCTTATTAGACAATTTCTCACGTTCAAATCCTGGCACCCCCTTGAAACCACGTACTTTCTAAGTGTATCTTGAGAGAGGGAGTGCTCCTTTTTTTGGTTATGTTACTCAGTCTAAAATGTCCCTCATTCAATGGTTTTTCTCTGTCAGACAGTTCCTATCAGAGGAGGAAGTGCAATAGACTTCAGATCAATATGTCTCAGATTGTAATTTTTTTGTCAACTTGAAATCAAACACTTTATGGGTACGTTTTCAAAGAGAGAGTTTTCTTTATTAGGTTATGTTGATCACAAGCTAAAATCTCCCTTATTAGACAATTTCTCAGGATCAAATACTGGCGCCCCCTTGAAATCAAGTACTTTCTCAGTGTTTCTTGAGAGAGGGAGTGCTCTGCTAAAATGTCCCTCATTAGATGGTTTTTCTCTGTCAGACAGTTCCTAACAGAGGTGGAAGTGCAACAGACTTCAGATCAATAGGTCTCAGATTGTAATATATTTGTCATCTTCAAATCAAATACTTTCTGGGTATGTTTTCAGAGAAAGAGTGTTCTTCATTAGATTTTGTTGATCTCCAGCTATAATGTCCCTTATTAGACAATTTTTCCGCCTTCAGGCAGTTTCTAGCAGAGGGGGTATAGCTCAGTGGTAGAGCATTTGACTGCAGATCAAGAGGTCCCAGGTTCAAATCCTGGTGCCCCCTTAAAATCAAGAGCTTTCTAAGAGTATTTTGAGGGTAGAGGACTCTTTTCTGGTATATGTTACTCAGGGAAAATTGTCCCTTATTAGACTATTTCTCACGTTCAAATCCTGGCAACCCCTTGAAATCAACTACTTTCTAAGTGTATCTTGAGAGGTGGAGTGCTACTTTTTTGGTTATGTTACTCAGTCTAAAATGTCCCTCATTCAATGTTTTTTCTCTGTCAGACAGTTCCTATCAGAGGTGGAAGTGCAATAGACTTCAGATCAATATGTCTCAGATTCTAATTTTTTTGTCAACTTGAAATCAAACACTTTATGGGTACGTTTTCAAAGAGAGAGTTTTCTTTATTAGGTTATGTTGATCACAAGCTAAAATCTCCCTTATTAGACAATTTCTCAGGATCAAATACTGGCGCCCCCTTGAAATCAACTACTTTCTAAGTGTATCTTGAGAGGTGGAGTGCTACTTTTTTGGTTATGTTACTCAGTCTAAAATGTCCCTCATTCAATGTTTTTTCTCTGTCAGACAGTTCCTATCAGAGGTGGAAGTGCAATAGACTTCAGATCAATATGTCTCAGATTCAAATTTTTTTGTCAACTTGAAATCAAACACTTTATGGGTACGTTTTCAAAGAGGGAGTTTTCTTTATTAGGTTATGTTGATCACAAGCTAAAATCTCCCTTATTAGACAATTTCTCAGGATCAAATACTGGCGCCCCCTTGAAATCAAGTACTTTCTCAGTGTTTCTCGAGAGAGGGAGTGCTCTGCTAAAATGTCCCTCATTAGATGGTTTTTCTCTGTCAGACAGTTCTTAACAGAGGTGGAAGTGCAACAGACTTCAGATCAATAGGTCTCAGATTGTAATATATTTGTCATCTTGAAATCATATACTTTCTAGGTTCTACAGCTATAATGTCCCTTATTGGACAATTTTTCTGCCTTTAGGCAGTTTCTAGCAGAGGGGGTATAGCTCAGTGGTAGAGCATTTGACTGCAGATCAAGAGGTCCCAGGTTCAAATCCTGATGCCCCCTTAAAATCAAGAGCTTTCAAAGAGTATTTTGAGGGTAGATGACTTTTTTTTCCGAATATGTTACTCAGGCAAAATTGTCCCTTATTAGACAATTTCTCAAGTTCAAATCCTGAAACCCCCTTGAAATCAAGTACTTTCTAAGTGTATTTTGAGAGAGGGAGTGCTCCTTTTTTGGTTATGTTACTCAGTCTAAAATGTCCCTCATTCAATGGTTTTTCTCTGTCAGACAGTTCCTATCAGAGGAGGAAGTGCAATAGACTTCAGATCAATAGGTCTCAGATTGTAATATATTTGTCATCTTCAAATCAAATACTTTATGGGTATGTTTTCAGAGAGAGAGAGTGTTCTATATTAGTTTTTGTTGATCTACAGCTATAATGTCCCTTATTGGACAATTTTTCTGCCTTTAGACAGTCTCTAGCAGAGGGGGTATAGCTCAGTGGTAGAGCATTTGACTGCAGATCAAGAGGTCCCAGGTTCAAATCCCGGTGCCCCCTTAAAATCAAGAGCTTTCTATGAGTATTTTGAGGGTAGAGGACTCTTTTTTGGTATATGTTACTCAGGGAAAATTGTCCCTTATTAGACTATTTCTCACGTTCAAATCCTGGCACCCCCTTGAAATCAACTACTTTCTAAGTGTATCTTGAGAGGTGGAGTGCTACTTTTTTGGTTATGTTACTCAGTCTAAAATGTCCCTCATTCAATGTTTTTTCTCTGTCAGACAGTTCCTATCAGAGGTGGAAGTGCAATAGACTTCAGATCAATAGGTCTCAGATTGTAATTTTTTTGTCAACTTGAAATCAAACACTTTATGGGTACGTTTTCAAAGAGAGAGTTTTCTTTATTAGGTTATGTTGATCACAAGCTAAAATCTCCCTTATTAGACAATTTCTCAGGATCAAATACTCGCGCCCCCTTGAAATCAAGTACTTTCTCAGTGTTTCTTGAGAGAGGGAGTGCTCTGCTAAAATGTCCCTCATTACATGGTTTTTCTCTGTCAGACAGTTCCTAACAGAGGTGGAAGTGCAACAGACTTCAGATCAATAGGTCTCAGATTGTAATATATTTGTCATCTTCAAATCAAATACTTTATGGGTATGTTTTCAGAGAGAGAGTGTCCTTCATTAGTTTTTGTTGATCTCCAGCTATAATGTCCCTTATTAGACAATTTTTCCGCCTTTAGACAGTTTCTAGCAGAGGGGGTATAGCTCCGTGGTAGAGCATTTGATTGCAGATCAAGAGGTCCCAGGTTCAAATCCTGATGCCCCCTTTAAATCAAGTGCTTTCAAAGAGGTATGTTTTCAGAGAGAGAGTGTTCTTCATTAGTTTTTGTTGATCTCCAGCTATAATGTCCCTTATTAGACAATTTTTCGGCCTTTAGACAGTTTCAAGCAGAGGGGGTATAGCTCAGTGGTAGAGCATTTGACTGCAGATCAAGAGATCCCAGGTTCAAATCCTGATGCCCCCTTTAAATCAAGTGCTTTCAAAGAGTATTTTGAGGGTAGAGGACTCTTTTTTCGAATATGTTACTCAGTCAAAATTGTCCCTTATTAGACAATTTCTCAAGTTCAAATCCTGTCACCCGCTTGAAATCAAGTACTTTCTATGTGTATTTTGAGAGAGGGAGTGCTCCTTTTTTGGTTATGTTACTCAGTCTAAAATGTCCCTCATTCAATGGTTTTTCTCTGTCAGACAGTTCCTATCAGAGGAGGAAGTGCAATAGACTTCAGATCAATATGTCTCAGATTGTAATATATTTGTCATCTTCAAATCAAATACTTTATGGGTATGTTTTCATAGAAAGAGTTTTCTTTATTAGGTTATGTTGATCACAAGCTAAAATCTCCCTTGTTAGACAATTTGACAGTATAAAATCCTGGCGCCCCCCTTGAAATCAAGTACTTTCTCAGTGTTTCTTGAGAGAGGGAGTGCTCTGTTAAAATGTCCCTCATTACATGGTTTTTCTCTGTCAGACAGTTCCTAACAGAGGTGGAAGTGCAACAGACTTCAGATCAATAGGTCTCAGATTGTAATATATTTGTCATCTTCAAATCAAATACTTTCTGGGTATGTTTTCAGAGAGAGAGTGTTCTTCATTAGTTTTTGTTGATCTCCAGCTATAATGTCCCTTATTAGACAATTTTTCCGCCTTTAGACAGTTTCTAGCAGAGGGGGTATAGCTCAGTGGTAGAGCATTTGACTGCAGATCAAGAGGTCCCAGGTTCAAATCCTGATGCCCCCTTTAAATCAAGTGCTTTCAAAGAGTATTTTGAGGGTAGACTTTTTTTTCGAATATGTTACTCAGGCAAAATTGTCCATTATTAGACATTTTCTCAAGTTCAAATCCTGTCACCCCCTTGAAATCAAGTACTTTCTAAGTGTATTTTGAGAGAGGGAGTGCTCCTTTTTTGGTTATGTTACTCAGTCTAAAATGTCCCTCATTCAATGGTTTTTCTCTGTCAGACAGTTCCTATCAGAGGAGGAAGTGCAATAGACTTCAGATCAATAGGTCTCAGATTGTAATTTTTTTGTCAACTTGAAATCAAACACTTTATGGGTACATTTTCAAAGAGAGAGTTTTCTTTATTAGGTTATGTTGATCACAAGCTAAAATCTCCCTTGTTAGACAATTTCTCAGTATCAAATCCTGGCGCCCCCCTTGAAATCAAGTACTTTCTAGGTGTATCTTGAGAGAGGGAGTGCTCCTTTTTTTGTTATGTTACTCAGTCTAAAATGTCCCTCATTCAATGGTTTTTCTCTATCAGACAGTTCCTATCAGAGGAGGAAGTGCAATAGACTTCAGATCAATAGGTCTCAGATTGTAATTTTATTGTCAACTTGAAATCAAACACTTTATGGGTACGTTTTCAAAGAGAGAGTTTTCTTTATTAGGTTATGTTGATCACAAGCTAAAATCTCCCTTGTTAGACAATTTCTCAGTATCAAATCCTGGCGCCCCCCTTGAAATCAAGTACTTTCTCAGTGTTTCTTGAGAGAGGGAGTGCTCTGCTAAAATGTCCCTCATTAGATGGTTTTTCTCTGTCAGACAGTTCCTAACAGAGGTGGAAGTGCAACAGACTTCAGATCAATAGGTCTCAGATTGTAATATATTTGTCATCTTCAAATCAAATACTTTATGGGTATGTTTTCAGAGAGAGAGTGTTCTTCATTAGTTTTTGTTGATCTCCAGCTATAATGTCCCTTATTAGACAATTTTTCCGCCTTTAGAAAGTTTCTAGCAGAGGGGGTATAGCTCAGTGGTAGAGCATTTGACTGCAGATCAAGAGGTCCCAGGTTCAAATCCTGATGCCCCCTTTAAATCAAGTGCTTTCAAAGAGTATTTTGAGGGTAGAGTTCTCTTTTTTCCGAATATGTTACTCAGGCAAAATTGTACATTATTAGACAATTTCTCAAGTTCAAATCCTGTCACCCCCTTGAAATCAAGTACTTTCTAAGTGTATTTTGAGAGAGGGAGTGCTCGTTTTTTGGTTATGTTACTCAGTCTAAAATGTCCCTCATTCAATGGTTTTTCTCTGTCAGACAGTTCCTATCAGAGGAGGAAGTGCAATAGACTTCAGATCAATAGGTCTCGGATTGTAATTTTTTTGTCAACTTGAAATCAAACACTTTATGGGTACGTTTTCAAAGAGAGAGTTTTCTTTATTAGGTTATGTTGATCACAAGCTAAAATCTCCCTTATTAGACAATTTCTCAGGATCAAATTCTGGCGCCCCATTGAAATCAAGTACTTTCTCAGTGTTTCTTGAGAGAGGGAGTGCTCTGCTAAAATGTCCCTCATTAGATGTTTTTTCTCTGTCAGACAGTTCCTAACAGAGGTGGAAGTGCAACAGACTTCAGATCAATAGGTCTCAGATTGTAATATATTTGTCATCTTGAAATCAAATACTTTCTGGGTATGTTTTCAGAGAGAGAGAGTGTTCTATATTAGTTTTTGTTGATCTCCAGCTATAATGTCCCTTATTAGACAATTTTTTGGCCTTTAGACAGTTTCTAGCAGAGGGGGTATAGCTCAGTGGTAGAGTATTTGACTGCAGATCAAGAGGTCCCAGGTTCAAATCCTGATGCCCCCTTTAAATCAAGTGCTTTCAAAGAGTATTTTGAGGGTAGAAGACTCTTTTTTCGAATATGTTACTCAGGCAAAATTGTCCCTTATTAGACAATTTCTCAAGTTCAAATCCTGTCACCCGCTTGAAATCAAGTACTTTCTAAGTGTATTTTGAGAGAGGGAGTGCTCCTTTTTTTGTTATGTTACTCAGTCTAAAATGTCCCTCATTCAATGGTTTTTCTCTATCAGACAGTTCCTATCAGAGGAGGAAGTGCAACAGACTTCAGATCAATAGGTCTCAGATTGTAATATATTTGTCATCTTCAAATCAAATACTTTATGGGTATGTTTTCATAGAAAGAGTTTTCTTTATTAGGTTATGTTGATCACAAGCTAAAATCTCCCTTGTTAGACAATTTGACAGTATAAAATCCTGGCGCCCCCCTTGAAATCAAGTACTTTCTCAGTGTTTCTTGAGAGAGGGAGTGCTCTGCTAAAATGTCCCTCATTACATGGTTTTTCTCTGTCAGACAGTTCCTAACAGAGGTGGAAGTGCAACAGACTTCAGATCAATAGGTCTCAGATTGTAATATATTTGTCATCTTCAAATCAAATACTTTCTGGGTATGTTTTCAGAGAGAGAGTGTTCTTCATTAGTTTTTGTTGATCTCCAGCTATAATGTCCCTTATTAGACAATTTTTCCGCCTTTAGACAGTTTCTAGCAGAGGGGGTATAGCTCAGTGGTAGAGCATTTGACTGCAGATCAAGAGGTCCCAGGTTCAAATCCTGATGCCCCCTTTAAATCAAGTGCTTTCAAAGAGTATTTTGAGGGTAGACTTTTTTTTCGAATATGTTACTCAGGCAAAATTGTCCATTATTAGACATTTTCTCAAGTTCAAATCCTGTCACCCCCTTGAAATCAAGTACTTTCTAAGTGTATTTTGAGAGAGGGAGTGCTCCTTTTTTGGTTATGTTACTCAGTCTAAAATGTCCCTCATTCAATGGTTTTTCTCTGTCAGACAGTTCCTATCAGAGGAGGAAGTGCAATAGACTTCAGATCAATAGGTCTCAGATTGTAATTTTTTTGTCAACTTGAAATCAAACACTTTATGGGTACATTTTCAAAGAGAGAGTTTTCTTTATTAGGTTATGTTGATCACAAGCTAAAATCTCCCTTGTTAGACAATTTCTCAGTATCAAATCCTGGCGCCCCCCTTGAAATCAAGTACTTTCTAGGTGTATCTTGAGAGAGGGAGTGCTCCTTTTTTGGTTATGTTACTCAGTCTAAAATGTCCCTCATTCAATGGTTTTTCTCTGTCAGACAGTTCCTATCAGAGGTGGAAGTGCAATAGACTTCAGATCAGTAGGTCTCAGATTGTAATTTTTTTGTCAACTTGAAATCAAACACTTTATGGGTACGTTTTCAAAGAGAGAGTTTTCTTTATTAGGTTATGTTGATCACAAGCTAAAATCTCCCTTATTAGACAATTTCTCAGGATCAAATTCTGGCGCCCCATTGAAATCAAGTACTTTCTCAGTGTTTCTTGAGAGAGGGAGTGCTCTGCTAAAATGTCCCTCATTAGATGTTTTTTCTCTGTCAGACAGTTCCTAACAGAGGTGGAAGTGCAATAGACTTCAGATCAATAGGTCTCAGATTGTAATTTTTTTGTCAACTTGAAATCAAACACTTTATGGGTACATTTTCAAAGAGAGAGTTTTCTTTATTAGGTTATGTTGATCACAAGCTAAAATCTCCCTTGTTAGACAATTTCTCAGTATCAAATCCTGGCGCCCCCCTTGAAATCAAGTACTTTCTAAGTGTATCTTGAGAGAGGGAGTGCTCCTTTTTTGGTTATGTTACTCAGTCTAAAATGTCCCTCATTCAATGGTTTTTCTCTGTCAGACAGTTCCTATCAGAGGTGGAAGTGCAATAGACTTCAGATCAATAGGTCTCAGATTGTAATATATTTGTCATCTTCAAATCAAATACTTTATGGGTATGTTTTCAGAGAGAGAGTGTTCTTCATTAGTTTTTGTTGATCTCCAGCTATAATGTCCCTTATTAGACAATTTTTTGGCCTTTAGACAGTTTCAAGCAGAGGGGGTATAGCTCAGTGGTAGAGCATTTGACTGCAGATCAAGAGGTCCCAGGTTCAAATCCTGATGCCCCCTTTAAATCAAGTGATTTCAAAGAGTATTTTGAGGGTAGAGGACTCTTTTTTCGAATATGTTACTCAGGCAAAATTGTCCCTTATTAGACAATTTCTCAAGTTCAAATCCTGTCACCCGCTTGAAATCAAGTACTTTCTAAGTGTATTTTGAGAGAGGGAGTGCTCCTTTTTTTGTTATGTTACTCAGTCTAAAATGTCCCTCATTCAATGGTTTTTCTCTATCAGACAGTTCCTATCAGAGGAGGAAGTGCAATAGACTTCAGATCAATAGGTCTCAGATTGTAATTTTATTGTCAACTTGAAATCAAACACTTTATGGGTACGTTTTCAAAGAGAGAGTTTTCTTTATTAGGTTATGTTGATCACAAGCTAAAATCTCCCTTGTTAGACAATTTCTCAGTATCAAATCCTGGCGCCCCCCTTGAAATCAAGTACTTTCTCAGTGTTTCTTGAGAGAGGGAGTGCTCTGCTAAAATGTCCCTCATTAGATGGTTTTTCTCTGTCAGACAGTTCCTAACAGAGGTGGAAGTGCAACAGACTTCAGATCAATAGGTCTCAGATTGTAATATATTTGTCATCTTCAAATCAAATACTTTATGGGTATGTTTTCAGAGAGAGAGTGTTCTTCATTAGTTTTTGTTGATCTCCAGCTATAATGTCCCTTATTAGACAATTTTTCCGCCTTTAGAAAGTTTCTAGCAGAGGGGGTATAGCTCAGTGGTAGAGCATTTGACTGCAGATCAAGAGGTCCCAGGTTCAAATCCTGATGCCCGCTTTGAATCAAGTGCTTTCAAAGAGTATTTTGAGGGTAGAGTACTCTTTTTTCCGAATATGTTACTCAGGCAAAATTGTACATTATTAGACAATTTCTCAAGTTCAAATCCTGTCACCCCCTTGAAATCAAGTACTTTCTAAGTGTATCTTGAGAGGTGGAGTGCTACTTTTTTGGTTATGTTACTCAGTCTAAAATGTCCCTCATTCAATGTTTTTTCTCTGTCAGACAGTTCCTATCAGAGGTGGAAGTGCAATAGACTTTATATCAATATGTCTCAGATTCTATTTTTTTTGTCAACTTGAAATCAAACACTTTATGGGTACGTTTTCAAAGAGAGAGTTTTCTTTATTAGGTTATGTTGATCACAAGCTAAAATCTCCCTTATTAGACAATTTCTCAGGATCAAATACTGGCGCCCCCTTGAAATCAAGTACTTTCTAATTGTATCTTGAGAGAGGGAGTGCTCCTTTTTTGGTTATGTTACTCAGTCTAAAATGTCCCTCATTCAATGTTTTTTCTCTGTCAGACAGTTCCTATCAGAGGTGGAAGTGCCAAAGACTTCAGATCAATAGGTCTCAGATTGTAATTTTTTTGTCAACTTGAAATCAAACACTTTATGGATAAGTTTTCAAAGAGAGAGTTTTCTTTATTAGGTTATGTTGATCACAAGCTAAAATCTCCCTTATTTGACAATTTCTCAGGATCAAATACTGGCGCCCCCTTGAAATCAAGTACTTTCTCAGTGTTTCTTGAGAGAGGGAGTGCTCTGCTAAAATGTCCCTCAATAGATGGTTTTTCTCTGTCAGACAGTTCCTAACAGAGGTGGAAGTGCAACAGACTTCAGATCAATAGGTCTCAGATTGTAATATATTTGTCATCTTCAAATCAAATACTTTCTGGGTATGTTTTCAGAGAAAGAGTGTTCTTCATTAGATTTTTTGATCTCCAGCTATAATGTCCCTTATTAGACAATTTTTCCGCCTTTAGGCAGTTTCTAGCAGAGGGGGTATAGCTCAGTGGTAGAGCATTTGACTGCAGATCAAGAGGTCCCAGGTTCAAATCCCGGTGCCCTCTTGAAATCAAGAGCTTTCTAAGAGTATTTTTTTAGGGTAGAGGACTCTTTTTTGGTAAATGTTACTCAGGGAAAATTGTCCCTTATTAGACTATTTCTCACGTTCAAATCCTGGCACCCCCTTGAAATCAACTACTTTCTAAGTGTATCTTGAGAGGTGGAGTGCTACTTTTTTGGTTATGTTACTCAGTCTAAAATGTCCCTCATTCAATGTTTTTTCTCTGTCAGACAGTTCCTATCAGAGGTGGAAGTGCAATAGACTTCAGATCAATATGTCTCAGATTCTATTTTTTTTGTCAACTTGAAATCAAACACTTTATGGGTACGTTTTCAAAGAGAGAGTTTTCTTTATTAGGTTATGTTGATCACAAGCTAAAATCTCCCTTATTAGACAATTTCTCAGGATCAAATACTGGCGCCCCCTTGAAATCAAGTACTTTCTAATTGTATCTTGAGAGAGGGAGTGCTCCTTTTTTGGTTATGTTACTCAGTCTAAAATGTCCCTCATTCAATGGTTTTTCTCTGTCAGACAGTTCCTATCAGAGGTGGAAGTGCCAAAGACTTCAGATCAACAGGTCTCAGATTGTAATTTTTTTGTCAACTTGAAATCAAACACTTTATGGATAAGTTTTCAAAGAGAGAGTTTTCTTTATTAGGTTATGTTGATCACAAGCTAAAATCTCCCTTATTTGACAATTTCTCAGGATCAAATACTGGCGCCCCCTTGAAATCAAGTACTTTCTCAGTGTTTCTTGAGAGAGGGAGTGCTCTGCTAAAATGTCCCTCATTAGATGGTTTTTCTCTGTCAGACAGTTCCTAACAGAGGTGGAAGTGCAACAGACTTCAGATCAATAGGTCTCAGATTGTAATATATTTGTCATCTTCAAATCAAATACTTTCTGGGTATGTTTTCAGAGAAAGAGTGTTCTTCATTAGATTTTTTGATCTCCAGCTATAATGTCCCTTATTAGACAATTTTTCCGCCTTTAGGCAGTTTCTAGCAGAGGGGGTATAGCTCAGTGGTAGAGCATTTGACTGCAGATCAAGAGGTCCCAGGTTCAAATCCTGGTGCCCCCTTAAAATCAAGAGCTTTCTAAGAGTATTTTTTTAGGGTAGAGGACTTTTTTTTGGTATATGTTACTCAGGGAAAATTGTCCCTTATTAGACTATTTCTCACGTTCAAATCCTGGCACCCCCTTGAAATCAACTACTTTCTAAGTGTATCTTGAGAGGTGGAGTGCTACTTTTTTGGTTATGTTACTCAGTCTAAAATGTCCCTCATTCAATGTTTTTTACTCTGTCAGACAGTTCCTATCAGAGGTGGAAGTGCAATAGACTTCAGATCAATATGTCTCAGATTCGAATTTTTTTGTCAACTTGAAATCAAACACTTTATGGGTACGTTTTCAAAGAGAGAGTTTTCTTTATTAAGTTATGTTGATCACAAGCTAAAATCTCCCTTATTAGACTATTTCTCACGTTCAAATCCTGGCACCCCCTTGAAATCAACTACTTTCTAAGTGTATCTTGAGAGGTGGAGTGCTACTTTTTTGGTTATGTTACTCAGTCTAAAATGTCCCTCATTCAATGTTTTTTCTCTGTCAGACAGTTCCTATCAGAGGAGGAAGTGCAATAGACTTCAGCTCAATAGGTCTCAGATTGTAATTTTTTTGTCAACTTGAAATCAAACACTTTATGGGTACGTTTTCAAAGAGAGAGTTTTCTTTATTAGGTTATGTTGATCACAAGCTAAAATCTCCCTTGTTAGACAATTTGACAGTATCAAATCCTGGCGCCCCCCTTGAAATCAAGTACTTTCTCAGTGTTTCTTGAGAGAGGGAGTGCTCTGCTAAAATGTCCCTCATTACATGGTTTTTCTCTGTCAGACAGTTCCTATCAGAGGAGGAAGTGCAATAGACTTCAGATCAATAGGTCTCAGATTGTAATTTGTTTGTCAACTTGAAATCAAACACTTTATGGGTACATTTTCAAAGAGAGAGTTTTCTTTATTAGGTTATGTTGATCACAAGCTAAAATCTCCCTTGTTAGACAATTTCTCAGTATCAAATCCTGGCGCCCCCCTTGAAATCAAGTACTTTCTAAGTGTATCTTGAGAGAGGGAGTGCTCCTTTTTTGGTTATGTTACTCAGTCTAAAATGTTCCTCATTCAATGGTTTTTCTCTGTCAGACAGTTCCTATCAGAGGTGGAAGTGCAATAGACTTCAGATCAATAGGTCTCAGATTGTAATATATTTGTCATCTTCAAATCAAATACTTTATGGGTATGTTTTCAGAGAGAGAGTGTTCTTCATTAGTTTTTGTTGATCTCCAGCTATAATGTCCCTTATTAGACAATTTTTCGGCCTTTAGACAGTTTCAAGCAGAGGGGGTATAGCTCAGTGGTAGAGCATTTGACTGCAGATCAAGAGGTCCCAGATTCAAATCCTGATGCCCCCTTTAAATCAAGTGCTTTCAAAGAGTATTTTGAGGGTAGAGGACTCTTTTTTCGAATATGTTACTCAGGCAAAATTGTCCCTTATTAGACAATTTCTCAAGTTCAAATCCTGTCACCCGCTTGAAATCAAGTACTTTCTAAGTGTATTTTGAGAGAGGGAGTGCTCCTTTTTTGGTTACGTTACTCAGTCTAAAATGTCCCTCATTCAATGGTTTTTCTCTGTCAGACAGTTCCTATCAGAGGAGGAAGTGCAATAGACTTCAGATCAATAGGTCTCAGATTGTAATTTTTTTGTCAACTTGAAATCAAACACTTTATGGGTACGTTTTCAAAGAGAGAGTTTTCTTTATTAGGTTATGTTGATCACAAGCTAAAATCTCCCTTGTTAGACAATTTGACAGTATCAAATCCTGGCGCCCCCCTTGAAATCAAGTACTTTCTCAGTGTTTCTTGAGAGAGGGAGTGCTCTGCTAAAATGTCCCTCATTACATGGTTTTTCTCTGTCAGACAGTTCCTAACAGAGGTGGAAGTGCAACAGACTTCAGATCAATAGGTCTCAGATTGTAATATATTTGTCATCTTCAAATCAAATACTTTATGGGTATGTTTTCAGAGAGAGAGTGTTCTTCATTAGTTTTTGTTGATCTCCAGCTATAATGTCCCTTATTAGACAATTTTCCGCCTTTAGACAGTTTCTAGCAGAGGGGGTATAGCTCAGTGGTAGAGCATTTGACTGCAGATCAAGAGGTCCCAGGTTCAAATCCTGATGCCCCCTTTAAATCAAGTGCTTTCAAAGAGTATTTTGAGGGTAGATGACTTTTTTTTCCGAATATGTTACTCAGGCAAAATTGTCCCTTATTAGACAATTTCTCAAGTTCAAATCCTGAAACCCCCTTGAAATCAAGTACTTTCTAAGTGTATTTTGAGAGAGGGAGTGCTCCTTTTTTGGTTATGTTACTCAGTCTAAAATGTCCCTCATTCAATGTTTTTTCTCTGTCAGACAGTTCCTATCAGAGGAGGAAGTGCAATAGACTTCAGATCAATAGGTCTCAGATTGTAATATATTTGTCATCTTCAAATCAAATACTTTATGGGTATGTTTTCAGAGAGAGAGAGTGTTCTATATTAGTTTTTGTTGATCTACAGCTATAATGTCCCTTATTGGACAATTTTTCTGCCTTTAGACAGTCTCTAGCAGAGGGGGTATAGCTTAGTGGTAGAGCATTTGACTGCAGATCAAGAGGTCCCAGGTTCAAATCCCAGTGCCCCCTTAAAATCAAGAGCTTTCTATGAGTATTTTGAGGGTAGAGGACTCTTTTTTGGTATATGTTACTCAGGGAAAATTGTCCCTTATTAGACTATTTCTCACGTTCAAATCCTGGCACCCCCTTGAAATCAACTACTTTCTAAGTGTATCTTGAGAGGTGGAGTGCTACTTTTTTGGTTATGTTACTCAGTCTAAAATGTCCCTCATTCAATGTTTTTTCTCTGTCAGTGGTAGAGCATTTGACTGCAGATCAAGAGGTCCCAGGTTCAAATCCTGATGCCCCCTTTAAATCAAGTGCTTTCAAAGAGTATTTTGAGGGTAGAGGACTCTTTTTTCGAATATGTTACTCAGGCAAAATTGTCCCTTTTTAGACAATTTCTCAAGTTCAAATCCTGTCACCCGCTTGAAATCAAGTACTTTCTAAGTGTATTTTGAGAGAGGGAGTGCTCCTTTTTTGGTTATGTTACTCAGTCTAAAATGTCCCTCATTCAATGTTTTTTCTCTGTCAGACAGTTCCTATCAGAGGAGGAAGTGCAATAGACTTCAGATCAATAGGTCTCAGATTGTAATTTTTTTGTCAACTTGAAATCAAACACTTTATGGGTACGTTTTCAAAGAGAGAGTTTTCTTTATTAGGTTATGTTGATCACAAGCTAAAATCTCCCTTGTTAGACAATTTCTCAGTATCAAATCCTGGCGCCCCCCTTGAAATCAAGTACTTTCTCAGTGTTTCTTGAGAGAGGGAGTGCTCTGCTAAAATGTCCCTCATTACATGGTTTTTCTCTGTCAGACAGTTCCTAACAGAGGTGGAAGTGCAACAGACTTCAGATCAATAGGTCTCAGATTGTAATATATTTGTCATCTTCAAATCAAATACTTTATGGGTATGTTTTCAGAGAGAGAGTGTTCTTCATTAGTTTTTGTTGATCTCCAGCTATAATGTCCCTTATTAGACAATTTTTCCGCCTTTAGACAGTTTCTAGCAGAGGGGGTATAGCTCAGTGGTAGAGCATTTGACTGCAGATCAAGAGGTCCCAGGTTCAAATCCTGATGCCCCCTTTAAATCAAGTGCTTTCAAAGAGTATTTTGAGGGTAGAGGACTCTTTTTTCGAATATGTTACTCAGGCAAAATTGTCCATTATTAGACAATTTCTCAAGTTCAAATCCTGTCACCCCCTTGAAATCAAGTACTTTCTAAGTGTATTTTGAGAGAGGGAGTGCTCCTTTTTTGGTTATGTTACTCAGTCTTAAATGTCCCTCATTCAATGGTTTTTCTCTGTCAGACAGTTCCTATCAGAGGAGGAAGTGCAATAGACTTCAGATCAATAGGTCTCAGATTGTAATATATTTGTCATCTTCAAATCAAATACTTTATGGGTATGTTTTCAGAGAGAGAGAGTGTTCTATATTAGTTTTTGTTGATCTACAGCTATAATGTCCCTTATTGGACAATTTTTCTGCCTTTAGACAGTCTCTAGCAGAGGGGGTATAGCTCAGTGGTAGAGCATTTGACTGCAGATCAAGAGGTCCCAGGTTCAAATCCCGGTGCCCCCTTAAAATCAAGAGCTTTCTATGAGTATTTTGAGGGTAGAGGACTCTTTTTTGGTATATGTTACTCAGGGAAAATTGTCCCTTATTAGACTATTTCTCACGTTCAAATCCTGGCACCCCCTTGAAATCAACTACTTTCTAAGTGTATCTTGAGAGGTGGAGTGCTACTTTTTTGGTTATGTTACTCAGTCTAAAATGTCCCTCATTCAATGTTTTTTCTCTGTCAGACAGTTCCTATCAGAGGTGGAAGTGCAATAGACTTCAGATCAATAGGTCTCAGATTGTAATTTTTTTGTCAACTTGAAATCAAACACTTTATGGGTACGTTTTCAAAGAGAGAGTTTTCTTTATTAGGTTATGTTGATCACAAGCTAAAATCTCCCTTATTAGACAATTTCTCAGGATCAAATACTCGCGCCCCCTTGAAATCAAGTACTTTCTCAGTGTTTCTTGAGAGAGGGAGTGCTCTGCTAAAATGTCCCTCATTACATGGTTTTTCTGTCAGACAGTTCCTAACAGAGGTGGAAGTGCAACAGACTTCAGATCAATAGGTCTCAGATTGTAATATATTTGTCATCTTCAAATCAAATACTTTATGGGTATGTTTTCAGAGAGAGAGTGTCCTTCATTAGTTTTTGTTGATCTCCAGCTATAATGTCCCTTATTAGACAATTTTTCCGCCTTTAGACAGTTTCTAGCAGAGGGGGTATAGCTCAGTGGTAGAGCATTTGATTGCAGATCAAGAGGTCCCAGGTTCAAATCCTGATGCCCCCTTTAAATCAAGTGCTTTCAAAGAGTATTTTGAAGGTAGAGGACGCTTTTTTCGGGGAGATGGCCTTCTTGGCCTTTAGACAGTTTCTAGCAGAGGGGGTATAGCTCAGTGGTAGAGCATTTGACTGCAGATCAAGAGGTCCCAGGTTCAAATCCTGATGCCCCCTTTAAATCAAGTGCTTTCAAAGAGTATTTTGAGGGTAGAGGACTCTTTTTTCGAATATGTTACTCAGGCAAAATTGTCCCTTATTAGACAATTTCTCAAGTTCAAATCCTGTCACCCGCTTGAAATCAAGTACTTTCTAAGTGTATTTTGAGAGAGGGAGTGCTCCTTTTTCTGTTATGTTACTCAGTCTAAAATGTCCCTCATTCAATGGTTTTTCTCTATCAGACAGTTCCTATCAGAGGAGGAAGTGCAATAGACTTCAGATCAATAGGTCTCAGATTGTAATTTTTTTGTCAACTTGAAATCAAACACTTTATGGGTACGTTTTCAAAGAGAGAGTTTTCTTTATTAGGTTATGTTGATCACAAGCTAAAATCTCCCTTATTAGACAATTTCTCAGGATCAAATACTCGCGCCCCCTTGAAATCAAGTACTTTCTCAGTGTTTCTTGAGAGAGGGAGTGCTCTGCTAAAATGTCCCTCATTACATGGTTTTTCTCTGTCAGACAGTTCCTAACAGAGGTGGAAGTGCAACAGACTTCAGATCAATAGGTCTCAGATTGTAATATATTTGTCATCTTCAAATCAAATACTTTATGGGTATGTTTTCAGAGAGAGAGTGTCCTTCATTAGTTTTTGTTGATCTCCAGCTATAATGTCCCTTATTAGACAATTTTTCCGCCTTTAGACAGTTTCTAGCAGAGGGGGTATAGCTCAGTGGTAGAGCATTTGATTGCAGATCAAGAGGTCCCAGGTTCAAATCCTGATGCCCCCTTTAAATCAAGTGCTTTCAAAGAGTATTTTGAAGGTAGAGGACGCTTTTTTCGGGGAGATGGCCTTCTTGGCCTTTAGACAGTTTCTAGCAGAGGGGGTATAGCTCAGTGGTAGAGCATTTGACTGCAGATCAAGAGGTCCCAGGTTCAAATCCTGATGCCCCCTTTAAATCAAGTGCTTTCAAAGAGTATTTTGAGGGTAGAGGACTCTTTTTTCGAATATGTTACTCAGGCAAAATTGTCCCTTATTAGACAATTTCTCAAGTTCAAATCCTGTCACCCGCTTGAAATCAAGTACTTTCTAAGTGTATTTTGAGAGAGGGAGTGCTCCTTTTTCTGTTATGTTACTCAGTCTAAAATGTCCCTCATTCAATGGTTTTTCTCTATCAGACAGTTCCTATCAGAGGAGGAAGTGCAATAGACTTCAGATCAATAGGTCTCAGATTGTAATTTTTTTGTCAACTTGAAATCAAACACTTTATGGGTACGTTTTCAAAGAGAGAGTTTTCTTTATTAGGTTATGTTGATCACAAGCTAAAATCTCCCTTGTTAGACCATTTCTCAGTATCAAATCCTGGCGCCCCCCTTGAAATCAAGTACTTTCTCAGTGTTTCTTGAGAGAGGGAGTGCTCTGCTAAAATGTCCCTCATTAGATGGTTTTTCTCTGTCAGACAGTTCCTAACAGAGGTGGAAGTGCAACAGACTTCAGATCAATAGGTCTCAGATTGTAATAGATTTGTCATCTTCAAATCAAATACTTTATGGGTATGTTTTCAGAGAGAGAGTGTTCTTCATTAGTTTTTGTTGATCTCCAGCTATAATGTCCCTTATTAGACAATTTTTCCGCCTTTAGACAGTTTCTAGCAGAGGGGGTATAGCTCAGTGGTAGAGCATTTGACTGCAGATCAAGAGGTCCCAGGTTCAAATCCTGATGCCCCCTTTAAATCAAGTGCTTTCAAAGAGTATTTTGAGGGTAGAGTACTCTTTTTTCCGAATATGTTACTCAGGCAAAATTGTACATTATTAGACAATTTCTCAAGTTCAAATCCTGTCACCCCCTTGAAATCAAGTACTTTCTAAGTGTATTTTGAGAGAGGGAGTGCTCCTTTTTTGGTTATGTTACTCAGTCTAAAATGTCCCTCATTCAATGGTTTTTCTCTGTCAGACAGTTCCTATCAGAGGAGGAAGTGCAATAGACTTCAGATCAATAGGTCTCAGATTGTAATTTTTTTGTCAACTTGAAATCAAACACTTTATGGGTACATTTTCAAAGAGAGAGTTTTCTTTATTAGGTTATGTTGATCACAAGCTAAAATCTCCCTTGTTAGACAATTTCTCAGTATCAAATCCTGGCGCCCCCCTTGAAATCAAGTACTTTCTAAGTGTATCTTGAGAGAGGGAGTGCTCCTTTGTTGGTTATGTTACTCAGTCTAAAATGTCCCTCATTCAATGGTTTTTCTCTGTCAGGCAGTTCCTAACAGAGGTGGAAGTGCAATAGACTTCAGATCAGTAGGTCTCAGATTGTAATTTTTTTGTCAACTTGAAATCAAACACTTTATGGGTACGTTTTCAAAGAGAGAGTTTTCTTTATTAGGTTATGTTGATCACAAGCTAAAATCTCCCTTATTAGACAATTTCTCAGGATCAAATTCTGGCGCCCCATTGAAATCAAGTACTTTCTCAGTGTTTCTTGAGAGAGGGAGTGCTCTGCTAAAATGTCACTCATTAGATGTTTTTTCTCTGTCAGACAGTTCCTAACAGAGGTGGAAGTGCAACAGACTTCAGATCAATAGGTCTCAGATTGTAATATATTTGTCATCTTGAAATCAAATACTTTCTGGGTATGTTTTCAGAGAGAGAGAGTGTTCTATATTAGTTTTTGTTGATCTCCAGCTATAATGTCCCTTATTTGACATTTTTTCCGCCTTTAGATAGTTTCTAGCAGAGGGGGTATAGCTCAGTGGTAGAGCATTTGACTGCAGATCAAGAGGTCCCAGGTTCAAATCCTGATGCCCCCTTTAAATCAAGTGCTTTCAAAGAGTATTTTGAGGGTAGAGGACTCTTTTTTCGAATATGTTACTCAGGCAAAATTGTCCCTTATTAGACAATTTCTCAAGTTCAAATCCTGTCACCCGCTTGAAATCAAGTACTTTCTAAGTGTATTTTGAGAGAGGGAGTGCTCCTTTTTCTGTGATGTTACTCAGTCTAAAATGTCCCTCATTCAATGGTTTTTCTCTATCAGACAGTTCCTATCAGAGGAGGAAGTGCAATAGACTTCAGATCAATAGGTCTCAGATTGTAATTTTTTTGTCAACTTGAAATCAAACACTTTATGGGTACGTTTTCAAAGAGAGAGTTTTCTTTATTAGGTTATGTTGATCACAAGCTAAAATCTCCCTTGTTAGACCATTTCTCAGTATCAAATCCTGGCGCCCCCCTTGAAATCAAGTACTTTCTCAGTGTTTCTTGAGAGAGGGAGTGCTCTGCTAAAATGTCCCTCATTAGATGGTTTTTCTCTGTCAGACAGTTCCTAACAGAGGTGGAAGTGCAACAGACTTCAGATCAATAGGTCTCAGATTGTAATAGATTTGTCATCTTCAAATCAAATACTTTATGGGTATGTTTTCAGAGAGAGAGTGTTCTTCATTAGTTTTTGTTGATCTCCAGCTATAATGTCCCTTATTAGACAATTTTTCCGCCTTTAGACAGTTTCTAGCAGAGGGGGTATAGCTCAGTGGTAGAGCATTTGACTGCAGATCAAGAGGTCCCAGGTTCAAATCCTGATGCCCCCTTTAAATCAAGTGCTTTCAAAGAGTATTTTGAGGGTAGAGTACTCTTTTTTCCGAATTTGTTACTCAGGCAAAATTGTACATTATTAGACAATTTCTCAAGTTCAAATCCTGTCACCCCCTTGAAATCAAGTACTTTCTAAGTGTATTTTGAGAGAGGGAGTGCTCCTTTTTTGGTTATGTTACTCAGTCTAAAATGTCCCTCATTCAATGGTTTTTCTCTGTCAGACAGTTCCTATCAGAGGAGGAAGTGCAATAGACTTCAGATCAATAGGTCTCAGATTGTAATTTTTTTGTCAACTTGAAATCAAACACTTTATGGGTACATTTTCAAAGAGAGAGTTTTCTTTATTAGGTTATGTTGATCACAAGCTAAAATCTCCCTTGTTAGACAATTTCTCAGTATCAAATCCTGGCGCCCCCCTTGAAATCAAGTACTTTCTAAGTGTATCTTGAGAGAGGGAGTGCTCCTTTGTTGGTTATGTTACTCAGTCTAAAATGTCCCTCATTCAATGGTTTTTCTCTGTCAGGCAGTTCCTAAAAGAGGTGGAAGTGCAATAGACTTCAGATCAGTAGGTCTCAGATTGTAATTTTTTTGTCAACTTGAAATCAAACACTTTATGGGTACGTTTTCAAAGAGAGAGTTTTCTTTATTAGGTTATGTTGATCACAAGCTAAAATCTCCCTTATTAGACAATTTCTCAGGATCAAATTCTGGCGCCCCATTGAAATCAAGTACTTTCTCAGTGTTTCTTGAGAGAGGGAGTGCTCTGCTAAAATGTCACTCATTAGATGTTTTTTCTCTGTCAGACAGTTCCTAACAGAGGTGGAAGTGCAACAGACTTCAGATCAATAGGTCTCAGATTGTAATATATTTGTCATCTTGAAATCAAATACTTTCTGGGTATGTTTTCAGAGAGAGAGAGTGTTCTATATTAGTTTTTGTTGATCTCCAGCTATAATGTCCCTTATTTGACATTTTTTCCGCCTTTAGATAGTTTCTAGCAGAGGGGGTATAGCTCAGTGGTAGAGCATTTGACTGCAGATCAAGAGGTCCCAGGTTCAAATCCTGATGCCCCTTTAAAATCAAGAGCTTTTAAGAGTATTTTGAGGGTAGAGGACTTTTTTCGAATATGTTACTCAGGCAAAATTGTCCCTTATTAGACAATTTCTCACGTTCAAATCCTGGCACCCCCTTGAAATCAAGTACTTTCTAAGTGTATCTTGAGAGAGGGAGTGCTCCTTTTTTGGTTATGTTACTCAGTCTAAAATGTCCCTCATTAGATGGTTTTTCTCTGTCAGACAGTTCCTAACAGAGGTGGAAGTGCAACAGACTTCAGATCAATATGTCTCAGATTGTAATTTTTTTGTCAACTTGAAATCAAACACTTTATGGGTACGTTTTCAAAGAGAGAGTTTTCTTTATTAGGTTATGTTGATCACAAGCTAAAATCTCCCTTATTAGACAATTTCTCAGGATCAAATACTGGCGCCCCCTTGAAATCAAGTACTTTCTCAGTGTTTCTTGAGAGAGGGAGTGCTCTGCTAAAATGTCCCTCATTAGATGGTTTTTCTCTGTCAGACAGTTCCTAACAGAGGTGGAAGTGCAACAGACTTCAGATCAATAGGTCTCAGATTGTAATATATTTGTCATCTTCAAATCAAATACTTTCTGGGTATGTTTTCAGAGAGAGAGTGTTCTTCATTAGTTTTTGTTGATCTCCAGCTATAATGTCCCTTATTAGACAATTTTTCCGCCTTTAGACAGTTTCTAGCAGAGGGGGTATAGCTCAGTGGTAGAGCATTTGACTGCAGATCAAGAGGTCACAGGTTCAAATCCTGATTCCCCCTTTAAATCAAGTGCTTTCAAATAGTATTTTGAGGGTAGAGGACTCTTTTTCGAATATGTTACTCAGGGAAAATTGTCCCTTATTAGACAATTTCTCACGTTCAAATCCTGGCACCCCCTTGAAATCAAGTACTTTCTAAGTGTATCTTGAGAGAGGGAGTGCTCCTTTTTTGGTTATGTTACTCAGTCTAAAATGTCCCTCATTCAATGTTTTTTCTCTGTCAGACAGTTCCTATCAGAGGTGGAAGTGCAATAGACTTCAGATCAATAGGTCTCAGATTGTAATTTTTTTGTCAACTTGAAATCAAACACTTTATGGGTACGTTTTCAAAGAGAGAGTTTTCTTTATTAGGTTATGTTGATCACAAGCTAAAATCTCCCTTATTAGACAATTTCTCAGGATCAAATACTGGCGCCCCCTTGAAATCAAGTGCTTTCTCAGTGTTTCTTGAGAGAGGGAGTGCTCTGCTAAAATGTCCCTCATTAGATGGTTTTTCTCTGTCAGACAGTTCCTAACAGAGGTGGAAGTGCAACAGACTTCAGATCAATAGGTCTCAGATTGTAATATATTTGTCATCTTCAAATCAAATACTTTCTGGGTATGTTTTCAGAGAGAGAGTGTTCTTCATTAGTTTTTGTTGATCTCCAGCTATAATGTCCCTTATTAGACAATTTTTCGGCCTTTAGACAGTTTCAAGCAGAGGGGGTATAGCTCAGTGGTAGAGCATTTGACTGCAGATCAAGAGGTCCCAGGTTCAAATCCTGATGCCCCCTTTAAATCAAGTGCTTTCAAAGAGTATTTTGAGGGTAGAGGACTCTTTTTTCGAATATGTTACTCAGGCAAAATTGTCCCTTATTAGACAATTTCTCAAGTTCAAATCCTGTCACCCGCTTGAAATCAAGTACTTTCTAAGTGTATTTTGAGAGAGGGAGTGCTCCTTTTTTGGTTATGTTACTCAGTCTAAAATGTCCCTCATTCAATGGTTTTTCTCTGTCAGACAGTTCCTATCAGAGGAGGAAGTGCAATTGACTTCAGATCAATAGGTCTCAGATTGTAATTTTTTTGTCAACTTGAAATCAAACACTTTATGGGTACGTTTTCAAAGAGAGAGTTTTCTTTATTAGGTTATGTTGATCACAAGCTAAAATCTCCCTTGTTAGACAATTTCTCAGTATCAAATCCTTGCGCCCCCCTTGAAATCAAGTACTTTCTCAGTGTTTCTTGAGAGAGGGAGTGCTCTGCTAAAATGTCCCTCATTAGATGGTTTTTCTCTGTCAGACAGTTCCTAACAGAGGTGGAAGTGCAACAGACTTCAGATCAATAGGTCTCAGATTGTAATACTTTTGTCATCAAGAAATCAATTACTTTATGGGTATGTTTTCAGAGAGAGAGTGTTCTATATTAGTTTTTGTCGATCTCCAGCTATTATGTCCCTTATTAGACAATTTTTCAGCCTTTAGACAGTTTCTAGCAGAGGGGGTATAACTCAGTGGTAGAGCATTTGACTGCAGATCAAGAGGTCCCAGGTTCAAATCCTGATGCCCCCTTTAAATCAAGGGCTTTCAGAGAGTATTTTGAGGGTAGAGGACACTTTTTTCGAATATGTTACTCAAGCGAAATTGTCCCTTATTAGACAATTTCTCACGTTCAAATCCTGGCACCCCCTTGAAATCAACTACTTTCTAAGTGTATCTTGAGAGGTGGAGTGCTACTTTTTTGGTTATGTTACTCAGTCTAAAATGTCCCTCATTCAATGTTTTTTCTCTGTCAGACAGTTCCTATCAGAGGTGGAAGTGCAATAGACTTCAGATCAATATGTCTCAGATTCTAATTTTTTTGTCAACTTGAAATCAAACACTTTATGGATAAGTTTTCAAAGAGAGAGTTTTCTTTATTAGGTTATGTTGATCACAAGCTAAAATCTCCCTTATTTGACAATTTCTCAGGATGAAATACTGGCGCCCCCTTGAAATCAAGTACTTTCTCAGTGTTTCTTGAGAGAGGGAGTGCTCTGCTAAAATGTCCCTCATTAGATGGTTTTTCTCTGTCGGACAGTTCCTAACAGAGGTGGAAGTGCAACAGACTTCAGATCAATAGGTCTCAGATTGTAATATATTTGTCATCTTCAAATCAAATACTTTCTGGGTATGTTTTCAGAGAAAGAGTGTTCTTCATTAGATTTTGTTGATCTCCAGCTATAATGTCCCTTCTTAGACAATTTTTCCGCCTTTAGGCAGTTTCTAGCAGAGGGGGTATAGCTCAGTGGTAGAGCATTTGACTGCAGATCAAGAGGTCTCAGATTTAAAAAAAATTGGTCAACTTGAAATCAAATACTTTATGTGTATGTTTTCAGAGAGAGAGTTTTCTTTATTAGGTTATGTTGATCACAAGCTAAAATCTCCCTTATTAGACAATTTCTCAGGATCAAATCCTGATGCCCCCTTTAAATCAAGTGCTTTCAAAGAGTATTTTGAGGGTAGAGGACTCTTTTTTCGAATATGTTACTCATAGAAAATTGTCCCTTATTAGACAATTTCTCACGCTCAAATCCTGGCACCCCCTTGAAATCAAGTACTTTCTAAGTGTATCTTGAGAGAGGGAGTGCTCCTTTTTTGGTTATGTTACTCAGTCTAAAATGTCCCTCATTCAATGGTTTTTCTCTGTCAGACAGTTCCTATCAGAGGTGGAAGTGCAAAAGACTTCAGATCAATAGGTCTCAGATTATAATATATTTGTCATCTTGAAATCAAATACTTTCTGGGTATGTTTTCAGAGAGAGAGAGTGTTTCTATATTAGTTTTTGTTGATCTCCAGCTATAATGTCCCTTATTGGACAATTGTTCTGCCTTTCGACAATTCCTAGCAGAGGGTGTATAGCTCAGTGATAGAGCATTTGACTGCAGATCAAGAGGTCCCAGGTTCAAATCCTGAAGCACCCTTTAAATTAAGTGATTCGAAAGAGTTGGTTGAGGGTAGAGGACTATCTTGAGAGAGGGAGTGCTCCTTTTTTGGTTATGTTACTCAGTCTAAAATGTCCCTCATTCAATGGTTTTTCTCTGTCAGACAGTTCCTATCAGAGGTGGAAGTGCAACAGACTTCAGATCAATAGGTCTCAGATTGTAATTTTTTTGTCAACTTGAAATCAATTACTTTATGTGTATGTTTTCAGAGAGAGAGTGTTCTTTATTAGTTTCTGTTGATCTCCAGCTATAATGTCCCTTATTAGACAATTATTCTGCCTTTGTAGTTTCTAGCTGAGGGGGTATAGCTCAGTGGTAGAGCATTTGACTGCAGATCAAGAGGTCCCAGGTTCAAATCCTGATGCACCCTTTAAATCAAGTTCTTTCAAAGAGTATTTTGAGGGTAGAGGACTTTTTTTCCGAATATGTTACTCAGGCAAAATTGTCCCTTATTAGACAATTTCTCAAGTTCAAATCCTGTCACCCCCTTGAAATCAAGTACTTTCTAAGTGTATTTTGAGAGAGGGAGTGCTCCTTTTTTGGTTATGTTACTCAGTCTAAAATGTCCCTCATTCAATGGTTTTTCTCTGTCAGACAGTTCCTATCAGAGGAGGAAGTGCAATAGACTTCAGATCAATAGGTCTCAGATTGTAATTTTTTTGTCAACTTGAAATCAAACACTTTATGGGTACGTTTTCAAAGAGAGAGTTTTCTTTATTAGGTTATGTTGATCACAAGCTAAAATCTCCCTTGTTAGACAATTTCTCAGTATCAAATCCTGGCGCCCCCCTTGAAATCAAGTACTTTCTCAGTGTTTCTTGAGAGAGGGAGTGCTCTGCTAAAATGTCCCTCATTAGATGGTTTTTCTCTGTCAGACAGTTCCTAACAGAGGTGGAAGTGCAACAGACTTCAGATCAATAGGTCTCAGATTGTAATACTTTTGTCATCAAGAAATCAATTACTTTATGGGTATGTTTTCAGAGAGAGAGAGTGTTCTATATTAGTTTTTGTCGATCTCAGTCTAAAATGTCCCTCATTCAAATGGTTTTTCTCTGTCAGACAGTTCCTATCAGAGGAGGAAGTGCAATAGACTTCAGATCAATAGGTCTCAGATTGTAATTTTTTTGTCAACTTGAAATCAAACACTTTATGGATAAGTTTTCAAAGAGAGAGTTTTCTTTATTAGGTTATGTTGATCACAAGCTAAAATCTCCCTTATTTGACAATTTCTCAGGATCAAATACTGGCGCCCCCTTGAAATCAAGTACTTTCTCAGTGTTTCTTGAGAGAGGGAGTGCTCTGCTAAAATGTCCCTCATTAGATGGTTTTTCTCTGTCAGACAGTTCCTAACAGAGGTGGAAGTGCAACAGACTTCAGATCAATAGGTCTCAGATTGTAATATATTTGTCATCTTCAAATCAAATACTTTATGGGTATGTTTTCAGAGAAAGAGTGTTCTTCATTAGATTTTGTTGATCTCCAGCTATAATGTCCCTTATTAGACAATTTTTCCGCCTTTAGGCAGTTTCAAGCAGAGGGGGTATAGCTCAGTGTTAGAGCATTTGACTGCAGATCAAGAGGTCCCAGGTTCAAATCCCGGTGCCCCCTTAAAATCAAGAGCTTTCTAAGAGTATTTTGAGGGTAGAGGACTCTTTTTTCGAATATGTTACTCAGGCAAAATTGTCCCTTATTAGACAATTTCTCAAGTTCAAATCCTGTCACCCCCTTGAAATCAAGTACTTTCTAAGTGTATTTTGAGAGAGGGAGTGCTCCTTTTTTGGTTATGTTACTCAGTCTAAAATGTCCCTCATTCAATGGTTTTTCTCTGTCAGACAGTTCCTATCAGAGGTGGAAGTGCAATAGACTTCAGATCAATAGGTCTCAGATTGTAATATATTTGTCATCTTCAAATCAAATACTTTATGGGTATGTTTTCAGAGAGAGTGTTCTTCATTAGTTTTTGTTGATCTCCAGCTATAATGTCCCTTATTAGACAATTTTTCGGCCTTTAGACAGTTTCAAGCAGAGGGGGTATAGCTCAGTGGTAGAGCATTTGACTGCAGATCAAGAGGTCCCAGGTTCAAATCCTGATGCACCCTTTAAATCAAGTGCTTTCAAAGAGTATTTTGAGGGTAGAGGACTCTTTTTTCGAATATGTTACTCAGGGAAAATTGTCCCTTATTAGACAATTTCTCACGTTCAAATCCTGGCACCCCCTTGATATCAAGTACTTTCTAAGTGTATCTTGAGAGAGGGAGTGCTCCTTTTTTGGTTATGTTACTCAGTCTAAAATGTCCCTCATTCAATGGTTTTTCTCTGTCAGACAGTTCCTATCAGAGGTGGAAGTGCAAAAGACTTCAGATCAATAGGTCTCAGATTGTAATATATTTGTCATCTTCAAATCAAATACTTTATGGGTATGTTTTCAGAGAGAGTGTTCTTCATTAGTTTTTGTTGATCTCCAGCTAAAATGTCCCTTATTAGACAATTTTTCCACCTTTAGACAGTTTCTAGCAGAGGGGGTATAGCTCAGTGGTAGCGGACTCTTTTTTCGAATATGTTACTCAGGCAAAAATGTCAATCATTCAATGGTTTTTCTCTGTCAGACAGTTCCTATCAGAGGAGGAAGTGCAATAGACTTGGGTATGTTTTCAGAGAGAGAGAGTTTTCTATATTAGTTTTTGTTTACTTTCTAAGTGTATCTTGAGAGAGGGAGTGCTCTGCTAAAATGTCCCTCATTAGATGGTTTTTCTCTGTCAGACAGTTCCTAACAGAGGTGGAAGTGCAACAGACTTCAGATCAATAGGTCTCAGATTGTAATATATTTGTCATCTTGAAATCAAATACTTTATGGGTATGTTTTCAGAGAGAGAGAGTGTTCTATATTAGTTTTTGTTGATCTCCAGCTATAATGTCCCTTATTTGACAATTTTTCCGCCTTTAGACAGTTTCTAGCAGAGGGGGTGTAGCTCAGTGGTAGAGCATTTGACTGCAGATCAAGAGGTCCCAGGTTCAAATCCTGATGCCCCCTTTAAATCAAGTGCTTTCAAAGAGTATTTTGAGGGTAGAGGACTCTTTTTTCGAATATGTTACTCAGGCAAAATTGTCCCTTATTAGACAATTTCTCAAGTTCAAATCCTGTCACCCCCTTGAAATCAAGTACTTTCTAAGTTTATTTTGAGAGAGGGAGTGCTCCTTTTTTGGTTATGTTACTCAGTCTAAAATGTCCCTCATTCAATGGTTTTTCTCTGTCAGACAGTTCCTATCAGAGGTGGAAGTGCAATAGACTTCAGATCAATAGGTCTCAGATTGTAATTTTTTTGTCAACTTGAAATCAAACACTTTATGGGTATGTTTTCAAAGAGACAGTTTTCTTTATTAGGTTATGTTGATCACAAGCTAAAATCTCCCTTATTAGACAATTTCTCAGGATCGAATACTGGCGCCCCCTTGAAATTAAGTACTTTCTCAGTGTTTCTTGAGAGAGGGAGTGCTCTGCAAAAATGTCCCTCATTAGATGGTTTTTCTCTGTCAGACAGTTCCTAACAGAGGTGGAAGTGCAACAGACTTCAGATCAATAGGTCTCAGATGGTAATATTATTGTCATCAAGAAATCAATTACTTTATGGGTATGTTTTCAGAGAGAGTGTTCTTTATTAGTTTTTGTCGATCTCCAGCTATTATGTCCCTTATTTGACAATTTTTCCGCCTTTAGACAGTTTCTAGCAGAGGGGGTATAGCTCAGTGGTAGAGCATTTGACTGCAGATCAAGAGGTCCCAGGTTCAAATCCTGATTCCCCCTTTAAATCAAGTGCTTTCAAAGAGTATTTTGAGGGTAGAGGACTCTTTTTTCGAATATGTTACTCAGGCAAAATTGTCCCTTATTAGACAATTTCTCAAGTTCAAATCCTGTCACCCCCTTGAAATCAAGTACTTTCTAAGTGTATTTTGAGAGAGGGAGTGCTCCTTTTTTGGTTATGTTACTCAGTCTAAAATGTCCCTCATTCAATGGTTTTTCTCTGTCAGACAGTTCCTATCAGAGGTGGAAGTGCAATAGACTTCAGATCAATAGGTCTCAGATTGTAATATATTTGTCATCTTCAAATCAAATACTTTATGGGTATGTTTTCAGAGAGAGTGTTCTTCATTAGTTTTTGTTGATCTCCAGCTATAATGTCCCTTATTAGACAATTTTTCGGCCTTTAGACAGTTTCAAGCAGAGGGGGTATAGCTCAGTGGTAGAGCATTTGACTGCAGATCAAGAGGTCCCAGGTTCAAATCCTGATGCCCCCTTTAAATCAAGTGCTTTCAAAGAGTATTTTGAGGGTAGAGGACTCTTTTTTCCGAATATGTTACTCAGGCAAAATTGTCCCTTATTAGACAATTTCTCAAGTTCAAATCCTGTCACCCCCTTGAAATCAAGTACTTTCTAAGTGTATTTTGAGAGAGGGAGTGCTCCTTTTTTGGTTATGTTACTCAGTCTAAAATGTCCCTCATTCAATGGTTTTTCTCTGTCAGACAGTTCCTATCAGAGGAGGAAGTGCAATAGACTTCAGATCAATAGGTCTCAGATTGTAATTTTTTTGTCAACTTGAAATCAAACACTTTATGGATAAGTTTTCAAAGAGAGAGTTTTCTTTATTAGGTTATGTTGATCACAAGCTAAAATCTCCCTTATTTGACAATTTCTCAGGATCAAATACTGGCGCCCCCTTGAAATCAAGTACTTTCTCAGTGTTTCTTGAGAGAGGGAGTGCTCTGCTAAAATGTCCCTCATTAGATGGTTTTTCTCTGTCAGACAGTTCCTAACAGAGGTGGAAGTGCAACAGACTTCAGATCAATAGGTCTCAGATTGTAATATATTTGTCATCTTCAAATCAAATACTTTATGGGTATGTTTTCAGAGAAAGAGTGTTCTTCATTAGATTTTGTTGATCTCCAGCTATAATGTCCCTTATTAGACAATTTTTCCGCCTTTAGGCAGTTTCTAGCAGAGGGGGTATAGCTCAGTGGTAGAGCATTTGACTGCAGATCAAGAGGTCCCAGGTTCAAATCCCGGTGCCCCCTTAAAATCAAGAGCTTTCTAAGAGTATTTTGAGGGTAGAGGACTCTTTTTTGGTATATGTTACTCAGGGAAAATTGTCCCTTATTAGACTATTTCTCACGTTCAAATCCTGGCACCCCCTTGAAATCAACTACTTTCTAAGTGTATCTTGAGAGGTGGAGTGCTACTTTTTTGGTTATGTTACTCAGTCTAAAATGTCCCTCATTCAATGTTTTTTACTCTGTCAGACAGTTCCTATCAGAGGTGGAAGTGCAATAGACTTCAGATCAATATGTCTCAGATTCTAATTTTTTTGTCAACTTGAAATCAAACACTTTATGGGTACGTTTTCAAAGAGAGAGTTTTTTTTATTAGGTTATGTTGATCACAAGCTAAAATCTCCCTTATTAGACAATTTCTCAGGATCAAATACTGCCGCCCCCTTGAAATCAAGTACTTTCTAAGTGTATCTTGAGAGAGGGAGTGCTCCTTTTTTGGTTATGTTACTCAGTCTAAAATGTCCCTCATTCAATGTTTTTTCTCTGTCAGACAGTTCCTATCAGAGGTGGAAGTGCCAAAGACTTCAGATCAATAGGTCTCAGATTGTAATTTTTTTGTCAACTTGAAATTTAACACTTTATGGGTACGTTTTCAAAGAGAGAGTTTTTTTTATTAGGTTATGTTGATCACAAGCTAAAATCTCCCTTATTAGACAATTTCTCAGGATCAAATACTGGCGCCCCCTTGAAATCAAGTACTTTCTCAGTGTTTCTTGAGAGAGGGAGTGCTCTGCTAAAATGTCCCTCATTAGATGGTTTTTCTCTGTCAGACAGTTCCTAACAGAGGTGGAAGTGCAACAGACTTCAAATACTGGCGCCCCCTTGAAATCAAGTACTTTCTCTACTTTTTCTATTTTGAGGGTAGAGGACTCTTTTTTCGAATATGTTACTCATAGAAAATTGTCCCTTATTAGACAATTTCTCACGCTCAAATCCTGGCACCCCCTTGAAATCAAGTACTTTCTAAGTGTATCTTGAGAGAGGGAGTGCTCCTTTTTTGGTTATGTTACTCAGTCTAAAATGTCCCTCATTCAATGGTTTTTCTCTGTCAGACAGTTCCTATCAGAGGTGGAAGTGCAAAAGACTTCAGATCAATAGGTCTCAGATTATAATATATTTGTCATCTTGAAATCAAATACTTTCTGGGTATGTTTTCAGAGAGAGAGAGTGTTTCTATATTAGTTTTTGTTGATCTCCAGCTATAATGTCCCTTATTGGACAATTGTTCTGCCTTTCGACAATTTCTAGCAGAGGGTGTATAGCTCAGTGATAGAGCATTTGACTGCAGATCAAGAGGTCCCAGGTTCAAATCCTGAAGCACCCTTTAAATTAAGTGATTCGAAAGAGTTGGTTGAGGGTAGAGGACTATCTTGAGAGAGGGAGTGCTCCTTTTTTGGTTATGTTACTCAGTCTAAAATGTCCCTCATTCAATGGTTTTTCTCTGTCAGACAGTTCCTATCAGAGGTGGAAGTGCAACAGACTTCCACCTTACTGGCGCCCCCTTGAAATCAAGTACTTTCTCAGTGTTTCTTGAGAGAGGGAGTGCTCTGCAAAAATGTCCCTCATTAGATGTTTTTTCTCTGTCAGACAGTTCCTAACAGAGGAGGAAGTGCAACAGACTTCAGATAAATAGGTCTCAGATGGTAATATTTTTGTCATCAAGAAATCAATTACTTTATGTGTATGTTTTCAGAGAGAGAGTGTTCTTTATTAGTTTTTGTTGATCTCCAGCTATAATGTCCCTTATTAGACAATTTTTCTGCCTTTGTAGTTTCTACCTGAGGGGGTATAGCTCAGTGGTAGAGCATTTGACTGCAGATCAAGAGGTCCCAGGTTCAAATCCTGATACCCCTTTAAATCAAGTGCTTTCAAAGAGTATTTTGAGGGTAGAGGACTCTTTTTTCGAATATGTTACTCAGGCAAAATTGTCCCTTATTAGACAATTTCTCACGTTCAAATCCTGGCACCCCCTTGAAATCAAGTACTTTCTAAGTGTATCTTGAGAGAGGGAGTGCTCCTTTTTTGGTTATGTTACTCAGTCTAAAATGTCCCTCATTCAATGGTTTTTCTCTGTCAGACAGTTCCTATCAGAGGTGGAAGTGCAAAAGACTTCAGATCAATATGTCTCAGATTGTAATTTTTTTGTCAACTTGAAATCAAACACTTTATGGGTACGTTTTCAAAGAGAGAGTTTTCTTTATTAGGTTATGTTGATCACAAGCTAAAATCTCCCTTATTAGACAATTTCTCAGGATCAAATACTGGCGCCCCCTTGAAATCAAGTACTTTCTAAGTGTATCTTGAGAGAGGGAGTGCTCTGCTAAAATGTCCCTCATTAGATGGTTTTTCTCTGTCAGACAGTTCCTAACAGAGGTGGAAGTGCAACAGACTTCAGATCAATAGGTCTCAGATTGTAATATATTTGTCATCTTGAAATCAAATACTTTATGGGTATGTTTTCAGAGAGAGAGAGTGTTCTATATTAGTTTTTGTTGATCTCCAGCTATAATGTCCCTTATTTGACAATTTTTCCGCCTTTAGACAGTTTCTAGCAGAGGGGGTATACCTCAGTGGTAGAGCATTTGACTGCAGATCAAGAGGTCCCAGGTTCAAATTCTGATGCCCCCTTAAAATCAAGAGCTTTCTAAGAGTATTTTGAGGGTAGAGGACTTTTTTTCCGAATATGTTACTCAGGCAAAATTGTCCCTTATTAGACAATTTCTCACGTTCAAATCCTGTCACCCCCTTGAAATCAAGTACTTTCTAAGTGTATTTTGAGAGAGGGAGTGCTCATTTTTTGGTTATGTTACTCAGTCTAAAATGTCCCTCATTCAATGGTTTTTCTCTGTCAGATAGTTCCTATCAGAGGTGGAAGTGCAATAGACTTCAGATCAATATGTCTCAGATTGTAATTTTTTTGTCAACTTGAAATCAAACACTTTATGGGTACGTTTTCAAAGAGAGAGTTTTCTTTATTAGGTTATGTTGATCACAAGCTAAAATCTCCCTTATTAGACAATTTCTCAGGATCAAATACTGGCGCCCCCTTGAAATCAACTACTTTCTAAGTGTATCTTGAGAGAGGGAGTGCTCTGCTAAAATGTCCCTCATTAGATGGTTTTCTCTGTCAGACAGTTCCTAACAGAGGTGGAAGTGCAACAGACTTCAGATCAATAGGTCTCAGATTGTAATATATTTGTCATCTTGAAATCAAATACTTTATGGGTATGTTTTCAGAGAGAGAGAGTGTTCTATATTAGTTTTTGTTGATCTCCAGCTATAATGTCCCTTATTTGACAATTTTTCCGCCTTTAGACAGTTTCTAGCAGAGGGGGTGTAGCTCAGTGGTAGAGCATTTGACTGCAGATCAAGAGGTCCCAGGTTCAAATTCTGATGCCCCCTTAAAATCAAGAGCTTTCTAAGAGTATTTTGAGGGTTGAGGACTTTTTTTCCGAATATGTTACTCAGGCAAAATTGTCCCTTATTAGACAATTTCTCACGTTCAAATCCTGTCACCCCCTTGAAATCAAGTACTTTCTAAGTGTATTTTGAGAGAGGGAGTGCTCCTTTTTTGGTTATGTTACTCAGTCTAAAATGTCCCTCATTCAATGTTTTTTCTCTGTCAGACAGTTCCTATCAAAGGTGGAAGTGCAATAGACTTCAGATCAATAGGTCTCAGATTGTAATTTTTTTGTCAACTTGAAATCAAACACTTTATGGGTATGTTTTCAAAGAGACAGTTTTCTTTATTAGGTTATGTTGATCACAAGCTAAAATCTCCCTTATTAGACAATTTCTCAGGATCAAATACTGGCGCCCCCTTGAAATTAAGTACTTTCTCAGTGTTTCTTGAGAGAGGGAGTGCTCTGCAAAAATGTCCCTCATTAGATGGTTTTTCTCTGTCAGACAGTTCCTAACAGAGGTGGAAGTGCAACAGACTTCAGATCAATAGGTCTCAGATGGTAATATTATTGTCATCAAGAAATCAATTACTTTATGGGTATGTTTTCAGAGAGAGAGTGTTCTTTATTAGTTTTTGTCGATCTCCAGCTATTATGTCCCTTATTTGACAATTTTTCCGCCTTTAGACAGTTTCTAGCAGAGGGGGTATAGCTCAGTGGTAGAGCATTTGACTGCAGATCAAGAGGTCCCAGGTTCAAATCCTGATGCCCCCTTTAAATCAAGTGCTTTCAAAGAGTATTTTGAGGGTAGAGGACTCTTTTTTCGAATATGTTACTCAGGGAAAATTGTCCCTTATTAGACAATTTCTCAGTGTCAAATCCTGGCGCCCCCCTTGAAATCAAGTACTTTCTAAGTGTATCTTGAGAGAGGGAGTGCTCCTTTATTGGTTATGTTACTCAGTCTAAAATGTCCCTCATTCAATGGTTTTTCTCTGTCAGACAGTTCCTATCAGAGGAGGAAGTGCAATAGACTTCAGATCAATAGGTCTCAGATTGTAATTTTTTTGTCAACTTGAAATCAAGCACTTTATGGGTACGTTTTCAAAGAGAGAGTTTTCTTTATTAGTTTTTGTCGATCTCCAGCTATTATGTCCCTTATTAGACAATTTTTCCGCCTTTAGACAGTTTCTAGCAGGGGGGGTATAGCTCAGTGGTAGAGTCTTTGACTGCAGATCAAGAGGTCCCAGGTTCAAACCCTGATGCCCCCTTAAAATCAAGTGCTTTCAAAGAGAGAGGGAGTGCTCTGCTAAAATGTCCCTCATTACATGTTTTTTCTCTGTCAGACAGTTCCTAACAGAGGTGGAAGTGCAACAGACTTCAGATCAATAGGTCTCAGATTGTAATATATTTGTCATCTTCAAATCAAATACTTTATGGGTATGTTTTCAGAGAGAGAGTGTTCTTCATTAGTTTTTGTTGATCTCCAGCTATAATGTCCCTTATTAGACAATTTTTCGGCCTTTAGACAGTTTCAAGCAGAGGGGGTATAGCTCAGTGGTAGAGCATTTGACTGCAGATCAAGAGGTCCCAGGTTCAAATCCTGATGCCCCCTTTAAATCAAGTGCTTTCAAAGAGTATTTTGAGGGTAGAGGACTCTTTTTTCGAATATGTTACTCAGGCAAAATTGTCCCTTATTAGACAATTTCTCAAGTTCAAATCCTGTCACCCGCTTGAAATCAAGTACTTTCTAAGTGTATTTTGAGAGAGGGAGTGCTCCTTTTTTGGTTATGTTACTCAGTCTAAAATGTCCCTCATTCAATGGTTTTTCTCTGTCAGACAGTTCCTATCAGAGGAGGAAGTGCAATAGACTTCAGATCAATAGGTCTCAGATTGTAATTTTTTTGTCAACTTGAAATCAAACACTTTATGGTAACATTTTCAAAGAGAGAGTTTTCTTTATTAGGTTATGTTGATCACAAGCTAAAATCTCCCTTGTTAGACAATTTCTCAGTATCAAATCCTGGCGCCCCCCTTGAAGTCAAGTACTTTCTAAGTGTATCTTGAGAGAGGGAGTGCTCCTTTTTTGGTTATGTTACTCAGTCTAAAATGTCCCTCATTCAATGGTTTTTCTCTGTCAGACAGTTCCTATCAGAGGTGGAAGTGCAATAGACTTCAGATCAATAGGTCTCAGATTGTAATATATTTGTCATCTTCAAATCAAATACTTTATGGGTATGTTTTCAGAGAGAGAGTGTTCTTCATTAGTTTTTGTTGATCTCCAGCTATAATGTCCCTTATTAGACAATTTTTCGGCCTTTAGACAGTTTCAAGCAGAGGGGTATAGCTCAGTGGTAGCGCATTTGACTGCAGATCAAGAGGTCCCAGATTCAAATCCTGATGCCCCCTTTAAATCAAGTGCTTTCAAAGAGTATTTTGAGGGTAGAGGACTCTTTTTTCGAATATGTTACTCAGTCAAAATTGTCCCTTATTAGACAATTTCTCAAGTTCAAATCCTGTCACCCGCTTGAAATCAAGTACTTTCTATGTGTATTTTGAGAGAGGGAGTGCTCCTTTTTTGGTTATGTTACTCAGTCTAAAATGTCCCTCATTCAATGGTTTTTCTCTGTCAGACAGTTCCTATCAGAGGAGGAAGTGCAATAGACTTCAGATCAATAGGTCTCAGATTGTAATTTTTTTGTCAACTTGAAATCAAACACTTTATGGGTACGTTTTCAAAGAGAGAGTTTTCTTTATTAGGTTATGTTGATCACAAGCTAAAATCTCCCTTGTTAGACAATTTGACAGTATCAAATCCTGGCGCCCCCCTTGAAATCAAGTACTTTCTCAGTGTTTCTTGAGAGAGGGAGTGCTCTGCTAAAATGTCCCTCATTACATGGTTTTTCTCTGTCAGACAGTTCCTATCAGAGGAGGAAGTGCAATAGACTTCAGATCAATAGGTCTCAGATTGTAATATATTTGTCATCTTCAAATCAAATACTTTATGGGTATGTTTTCAGAGAGAGAGTGTTCTTCATTAGTTTTTGTTGATCTCCAGCTATAATGTCCCTTATTAGACAATTTTTCGGCCTTTAGACAGTTTCAAGCAGAGGGGGTATAGCTCAGTGGTAGAGCATTTGACTGCAGATCAAGAGGTCCCAGGTTCAAATCCTGATGCCCCCTTTAAATCAAGTGCTTTCAAAGAGTATTTTGAGGGTAGAGGACTCTTTTTTCGAATATGTTACTCAGGCAAAATTGTCCCTTATTAGACAATTTCTCAAGTTCAAATCCTGTCACCCGCTTGAAATCAAGTACTTTCTAAGTGTATTTTGAGAGAGGGAGTGCTCCTTTTTTGGTTATGTTACTCAGTCTAAAATGTCCCTCATTCAATGGTTTTTCTCTGTCAGACAGTTCCTATCAGAGGAGGAAGTGCAATAGACTTCAGATCAATAGGTCTCAGATTGTAATTTGTTTGTCAACTTGAAATCAAACACTTTATGGGTACATTTTCAAAGAGAGAGTTTTCTTTATTAGGTTATGTTGATCACAAGCTAAAATCTCCCTTGTTAGACAATTTCTCAGTATCAAATCCTGGCGCCCCCCTTGAAATCAAGTACTTTCTAAGTGTATCTTGAGAGAGGGAGTGCTCCTTTTTTGGTTATGTTACTCAGTCTAAAATGTCCCTCATTCAATGGTTTTTCTCTGTCAGACAGTTCCTATCAGAGGTGGAAGTGCAATAGACTTCAGATCAATAGGTCTCAGATTGTAATATATTTGTCATCTTCAAATCAAATACTTTATGGGTATGTTTTCAGAGAGAGAGTGTTCTTCATTAGTTTTTGTTGATCTCCAGCTATAATGTCCCTTATTAGACAATTTTTCGGCCTTTAGACAGTTTCAAGCAGAGGGGGTATAGCTCAGTGGTAGAGCATTTGACTGCAGATCAAGAGGTCCCAGGTTCAAATCCTGATGCCCCCTTTAAATCAAGTGCTTTCAAAGAGTATTTTGAGGGTAGAGGACTCTTTTTTCGAATATGTTACTCAGGCAAAATTGTCCCTTATTAGACAATTTCTCAAGTTCAAATCCTGTCACCCGCTTGAAATCAAGTACTTTCTAAGTGTATTTTGAGAGAGGGAGTGCTCCTTTTTTGGTTACGTTACTCAGTCTAAAATGTCCCTCATTCAATGGTTTTTCTCTGTCAGACAGTTCCTATCAGAGGAGGAAGTGCAATAGACTTCAGATCAATAGGTCTCAGATTGTAATTTTTTTGTCAACTTGAAATCAAACACTTTATGGGTACGTTTTCAAAGAGAGAGTTTTCTTTATTAGGTTATGTTGATCACAAGCTAAAATCTCCCTTGTTAGACAATTTGACAGTATCAAATCCTGGCGCCCCCCTTGAAATCAAGTACTTTCTCAGTGTTTCTTGAGAGAGGGAGTGCTCTGCTAAAATGTCCCTCATTAGATGGTTTTTCTCTGTCAGACAGTTCCTAACAGAGGTGGAAGTGCAACAGACTTCAGATCAATAGGTCTCAGATTGTAATATATTTGTCATCTTCAAATCAAATACTTTATGGGTATATTTTCAGAGAGAGAGTGTTCTTCATTAGTTTTTGTTGATCTCCAGCTATAATGTCCCTTATTAGACAAATTTTCCGCCTTTAGACAGTTTCTAGTAGAGTGGGTATAGCTCAGTGGTAGAGCATTTGACTGCAGATCAAGAGGTCCCAGGTTCAAATCCTGATGCCCCCTTTAAATCAAGTGCTTTCAAAGAGTATTTTGAGGGTAGAGTACTCTTTTTTCCGAATATGTTACTCAGGCAAAATTGTCCATTATTAGACAATTTCTCAAGTTCAAATCCTGTCACCCCCTTGAAATCAAGTACTTTCTAAGTGTATTTTGAGAGAGGGAGTGCTCCTTTTTTGGTTATGTTACTCAGTCTAAAATGTCCCTCATTCAATGGTTTTTCTCTGTCAGACAGTTCCTATCAGAGGAGGAAGTGCAATAGACTTCAGATCAATAGGTCTCAGATTGTAATTTGTTTGTCAACTTGAAATCAAACACTTTATGGGTACATTTTCAAAGAGAGAGTTTTCTTTATTAGGTTATGTTGATCACAAGCTAAAATCTCCCTTGTTAGACAATTTCTCAGTATCAAATCCTGGCGCCCCCCTTGAAATCAAGTACTTTCTAAGTGTATCTTGAGAGAGGGAGTGCTCCTTTTTTGGTTATGTTACTCAGTCTAAAATGTTCCTCATTCAATGGTTTTTCTCTGTCAGACAGTTCCTATCAGAGGTGGAAGTGCAATAGACTTCAGATCAATAGGTCTCAGATTGTAATATATTTGTCATCTTCAAATCAAATACTTTATGGGTATGTTTTCAGAGAGAGAGTGTTCTTCATTAGTTTTTGTTGATCTCCAGCTATAATGTCCCTTATTAGACAATTTTTCGGCCTTTAGACAGTTTCAAGCAGAGGGGGTATAGCTCAGTGGTAGAGCATTTGACTGCAGATCAAGAGGTCCCAGATTCAAATCCTGATGCCCCCTTTAAATCAAGTGCTTTCAAAGAGTATTTTGAGGGTAGAGGACTCTTTTTTCGAATATGTTACTCAGGCAAAATTGTCCCTTATTAGACAATTTCTCAAGTTCAAATCCTGTCACCCGCTTGAAATCAAGTACTTTCTAAGTGTATTTTGAGAGAGGGAGTGCTCCTTTTTTGGTTACGTTACTCAGTCTAAAATGTCCCTCATTCAATGGTTTTTCTCTGTCAGACAGTTCCTATCAGAGGAGGAAGTGCAATAGACTTCAGATCAATAGGTCTCAGATTGTAATTTTTTTGTCAACTTGAAATCAAACACTTTATGGGTACGTTTTCAAAGAGAGAGTTTTCTTTATTAGGTTATGTTGATCACAAGCTAAAATCTCCCTTGTTAGACAATTTGACAGTATCAAATCCTGGCGCCCCCCTTGAAATCAAGTACTTTCTCAGTGTTTCTTGAGAGAGGGAGTGCTCTGCTAAAATGTCCCTCATTAGATGGTTTTTCTCTGTCAGACAGTTCCTAACAGAGGTGGAAGTGCAACAGACTTCAGATCAATAGGTCTCAGATTGTAATATATTTGTCATCTTCAAATCAAATACTTTATGGGTATATTTTCAGAGAGAGAGTGTTCTTCATTAGTTTTTGTTGATCTCCAGCTATAATGTCCCTTATTAGACAATTTTTCCGCCTTTAGACAGTTTCTAGTAGAGTGGGTATAGCTCAGTGGTAGAGCATTTGACTGCAGATCAAGAGGTCCCAGGTTCAAATCCTGATGCCCCCTTTAAATCAAGTGCTTTCAAAGAGTATTTTGAGGGTAGAGTACTCTTTTTTCCGAATATGTTACTCAGGCAAAATTGTCCATTATTAGACAATTTCTCAAGTTCAAATCCTGTCACCCCCTTGAAATCAAGTACTTTCTAAGTGTATTTTGAGAGAGGGAGTGCTCCTTTTTTGGTTATGTTACTCAGTCTAAAATGTCCCTCATTCAATGGTTTTTCTCTGTCAGACAGTTCCTATCAGAGGAGGAAGTGCAATAGACTTCAGATCAATAGGTCTCAGATTGTAATTTGTTTGTCAACTTGAAATCAAACACTTTATGGGTACATTTTCAAAGAGAGAGTTTTCTTTATTAGGTTATGTTGATCACAAGCTAAAATCTCCCTTGTTAGACAATTTCTCAGTATCAAATCCTGGCGCCCCCCTTGAAATCAAGTACTTTCTAAGTGTATCTTGAGAGAGGGAGTGCTCCTTTTTTGGTTATGTTACTCAGTCTAAAATGTTCCTCATTCAATGGTTTTTCTCTGTCAGACAGTTCCTATCAGAGGTGGAAGTGCAATAGACTTCAGATCAATAGGTCTCAGATTGTAATATATTTGTCATCTTCAAATCAAATACTTTATGGGTATGTTTTCAGAGAGAGAGTGTTCTTCATTAGTTTTTGTTGATCTCCAGCTATAATGTCCCTTATTAGACAATTTTTCGGCCTTTAGACAGTTTCAAGCAGAGGGGGTATAGCTCAGTGGTAGAGCATTTGACTGCAGATCAAGAGGTCCCAGATTCAAATCCTGATGCCCCCTTTAAATCAAGTGCTTTCAAAGAGTATTTTGAGGGTAGAGGACTCTTTTTTCGAATATGTTACTCAGGCAAAATTGTCCCTTATTAGACAATTTCTCAAGTTCAAATCCTGTCACCCGCTTGAAATCAAGTACTTTCTAAGTGTATTTTGAGAGAGGGAGTGCTCCTTTTTTGGTTACGTTACTCAGTCTAAAATGTCCCTCATTCAATGGTTTTTCTCTGTCAGACAGTTCCTATCAGAGGAGGAAGTGCAATAGACTTCAGATCAATAGGTCTCAGATTGTAATTTTTTTGTCAACTTGAAATCAAACACTTTATGGGTACGTTTTCAAAGAGAGAGTTTTCTTTATTAGGTTATGTTGATCACAAGCTAAAATCTCCCTTGTTAGACAATTTGACAGTATCAAATCCTGGCGCCCCCCTTGAAATCAAGTACTTTCTCAGTGTTTCTTGAGAGAGGGAGTGCTCTGCTAAAATGTCCCTCATTAGATGGTTTTTCTCTGTCAGACAGTTCCTAACAGAGGTGGAAGTGCAACAGACTTCAGATCAATAGGTCTCAGATTGTAATATATTTGTCATCTTCAAATCAAATACTTTATGGGTATATTTTCAGAGAGAGAGTGTTCTTCATTAGTTTTTGTTGATCTCCAGCTATAATGTCCCTTATTAGACAATTTTTCCGCCTTTAGACAGTTTCTAGTAGAGTGGGTATAGCTCAGTGGTAGAGCATTTGACTGCAGTTCAAGAGGTCCCAGGTTCAAATCCTGATGCCCCCTTTAAATCAAGTGCTTTCAAAGAGTATTTTGAGGGTAGAGTACTCTTTTTTCCGAATATGTTACTCAGGCAAAATTGTCCATTATTAGACAATTTCTCAAGTTCAAATCCTGTCACCCCCTTGAAATCAAGTACTTTCTAAGTGTATTTTGAGAGAGGGAGTGCTCCTTTTTTGGTTATGTTACTCAGTCTAAAATGTCCCTCATTCAATGGTTTTTCTCTGTCAGACAGTTCCTATCAGAGGAGGAAGTGCAATAGACTTCAGATCAATAGGTCTCAGATTGTAATTTGTTTGTCAACTTGAAATCAAACACTTTATGGGTACATTTTCAAAGAGAGAGTTTTCTTTATTAGGTTATGTTGATCACAAGCTAAAATCTCCCTTGTTAGACAATTTCTCAGTATCAAATCCTGGCGCCCCCCTTGAAATCAAGTACTTTCTAAGTGTATCTTGAGAGAGGGAGTGCTCCTTTTTTGGTTATGTTACTCAGTCTAAAATGTTCCTCATTCAATGGTTTTTCTCTGTCAGACAGTTCCTATCAGAGGTGGAAGTGCAATAGACTTCAGATCAATAGGTCTCAGATTGTAATATATTTGTCATCTTCAAATCAAATACTTTATGGGTATGTTTTCAGAGAGAGAGTGTTCTTCATTAGTTTTTGTTGATCTCCAGCTATAATGTCCCTTATTAGACAATTTTTCGGCCTTTAGACAGTTTCAAGCAGAGGGGGTATAGCTCAGTGGTAGAGCATTTGACTGCAGATCAAGAGGTCCCAGATTCAAATCCTGATGCCCCCTTTAAATCAAGTGCTTTCAAAGAGTATTTTGAGGGTAGAGGACTCTTTTTTCGAATATGTTACTCAGGCAAAATTGTCCCTTATTAGACAATTTCTCAAGTTCAAATCCTGTCACCCGCTTGAAATCAAGTACTTTCTAAGTGTATTTTGAGAGAGGGAGTGCTCCTTTTTTGGTTACGTTACTCAGTCTAAAATGTCCCTCATTCAATGGTTTTTCTCTGTCAGACAGTTCCTATCAGAGGAGGAAGTGCAATAGACTTCAGATCAATAGGTCTCAGATTGTAATTTTTTTGTCAACTTGAAATCAAACACTTTATGGGTACGTTTTCAAAGAGAGAGTTTTCTTTATTAGGTTATGTTGATCACAAGCTAAAATCTCCCTTGTTAGACAATTTGACAGTATCAAATCCTGGCGCCCCCCTTGAAATCAAGTACTTTCTCAGTGTTTCTTGAGAGAGGGAGTGCTCTGCTAAAATGTCCCTCATTACATGGTTTTTCTCTGTCAGACAGTTCCTAACAGAGGTGGAAGTGCAACAGACTTCAGATCAATAGGTCTCAGATTGTAATATATTTGTCATCTTCAAATCAAATACTTTATGGGTATGTTTTCAGAGAGAGAGTGTTCTTCATTAGTTTTTGTTGATCTCCAGCTATAATGTCCCTTATTAGACAATTTTTCGGCCTTTAGACAGTTTCAAGCAGAGGGGGTATAGCTCAGTGGTAGAGCATTTGACTGCAGATCAAGAGGTCCCAGATTCAAATCCTGATGCCCCCTTTAAATCAAGTGCTTTCAAAGAGTATTTTGAGGGTAGAGGACTCTTTTTTCGAATATGTTACTCAGGCAAAATTGTCCCTTATTAGACAATTTCTCAAGTTCAAATCCTGTCACCCGCTTGAAATCAAGTACTTTCTAAGTGTATTTTGAGAGAGGGAGTGCTCCTTTTTTGGTTACGTTACTCAGTCTAAAATGTCCCTCATTCAATGGTTTTTCTCTGTCAGACAGTTCCTATCAGAGGAGGAAGTGCAATAGACTTCAGATCAATAGGTCTCAGATTGTAATTTTTTTGTCAACTTGAAATCAAACACTTTATGGGTACGTTTTCAAAGAGAGAGTTTTCTTTATTAGGTTATGTTGATCACAAGCTAAAATCTCCCTTGTTAGACAATTTGACAGTATCAAATCCTGGCGCCCCCCTTGAAATCAAGTACTTTCTCACTGTTTCTTGAGAGAGGGAGTGCTCTGCTAAAATGTCCCTCATTACATGGTTTTTCTCTGTCAGACAGTTCCTAACAGAGGTGGAAGTGCAACAGACTTCAGATCAATAGGTCTCAGATTGTAATATATTTGTCATCTTCAAATCAAATACTTTATGGGTATGTTTTCAGAGAGAGAGTGTTCTTCATTAGTTTTTGTTGATCTCCAGCTATAATGTCCCTTATTAGACAATTTTCCGCCTTTAGACAGTTTCTAGCAGAGGGGGTATAGCTCAGTGGTAGAGCATTTGACTGCAGATCAAGAGGTCCCAGGTTCAAATCCTGATGCCCCCTTTAAATCAAGTGCTTTCAAAGAGTATTTTGAGGGTAGAGGACTCTTTTTTCGAATATGTTACTCAGGCAAAATTGTCCATTATTAGACATTTTCTCAAGTTCAAATCCTGTCACCCCCTTGAAATCAAGTACTTTCTAAGTGTATTTTGAGAGAGGGAGTGCTCCTTTTTTGGTTATGTTACTCAGTCTAAAATGTCCCTCATTCAATGGTTTTTCTCTGTCAGACAGTTCCTATCAGAGGAGGAAGTGCAATAGACTTCAGATCAATAGGTCTCAGATTGTAATTTTTTTGTCAACTTGAAATCAAACACTTTATGGGTACGTTTTCAAAGAGAGAGTTTTCTTTATTAGGTTTATGTTGATCACAAGCTAAAATCTCCCTTATTAGACAATTTCTCAGGATCAAATTCTGGCGCCCCATTGAAATCAAGTACTTTCTCAGTGTTTCTTGAGAGAGGGAGTGCTCTGCTAAAATGTCCCTCATTAGATGGTTTTTCTCTGTCAGACAGTTCCTAACAGAGGTGGAAGTGCAACAGACTTCAGATCAATAGTTCTCAGATTGTAATACTTTTGTCATCTTCAAATCAAATACTTTATGGGTATGTTTTCAGAGAGAGAGTGTTCTTCATTAGTTTTTGTTGATCTCCAGCTATAATGTCCCTTATTTGACAATTTTTCCGCCTTTAGACAGTTCCTATCAGAGGAGGAAGTGCAATAGACTTCAGATCAATAGGTCTCAGATTGTAATTTTTTTGTCAACTTGAAATCAAACACTTTATGGGTACATTTTCAAAGAGAGAGTTTTCTTTATTAGGTTATGTTGATCACAAGCTAAAATCTCCCTTGTTAGACAATTTCTCAGTATCAAATCCTGGCGCCCCCCTTGAAATCAAGTACTTTCTAAGTGTATCTTGAGAGAGGGAGTGCTCCTTTTTTGGTTATGTTACTCAGTCTAAAATGTCCCTCATTCAATGGTTTTTCTCTGTCAGACAGTTCCTATCAGAGGTGGAAGTGCAATAGACTTCAGATCAATAGGTCTCAGATTGTAATATATTTGTCATCTTCAAATCAAATACTTTATGGGTATGTTTTCAGAGAGAGAGTGTTCTTCATTAGTTTTTGTTGATCTCCAGCTATAATGTCCCTTATTAGACAATTTTTCGGCCTTTAGACAGTTTCAAGCAGAGGGGGTATAGCTCAGTGGTAGAGCATTTGACTGCAGATCAAGAGGTCCCAGGTTCAAATCCTGATGCCCCCTTTAAATCAAGTGCTTTCAAAGAGTATTTTGAGGGTAGAGGACTCTTTTTTCGAATATGTTACTCAGGCAAAATTGTCCCTTATTAGACAATTTCTCAAGTTCAAATCCTGTCACCCGCTTGAAATCAAGTACTTTCTAAGTGTATCTTGAGAGAGGGAGTGCTCCTTTTTTGGTTATGTTACTCAGTCTAAAATGTCCCTCATTCAATGGTTTTTCTCTGTCAGATAGTTCCTATCAGAGGAGGAAGTGCAATAGACTTCAGATCAATAGGTCTCAGATTGTAATTTTTTTGTCAACTTGAAATCAAACACTTTATGGGTACGTTTTCAAAGAGAGAGTTTTCTTTATTAGGTTATGTTGATCACAAGCTAAAATCTCCCTTATTAGACAATTTCTCAGGATCAAATACTGGCGCCCCCTTGAAATCAAGTACTTTCTCAGTGTTTCTTGAGAGAGGAAGTGCTCTGCTAAAATGTCCCTCATTAGATGGTTTTTCTCTGTCAGACAGTTCCTAACAGAGGTGGAAGTGCAACAGACTTCAGATCAATAGGTCTCAGATTGTAATATATTTGTCATCTTCAAATCAAATACTTTCTGGGTATGTTTTCAGAGAAAGAGTGTTCTTCATTAGATTTTGTTGATCTCCAGCTATAATGTCCCTTATTAGACAATTTTTCCGCCTTCAGGCAGTTTCTAGCAGAGGGGGTATAGCTCAGTGGTAGAGCATTTGACTGCAGATCAAGAGGTCCCAGGTTCAAATCCCGGTGCCCCCTTAAAATCAAGAGCTTTCTAAGAGTATTTTGAGGGTAGAGGACTCTTTTCTGGTATATGTTACTCAGGGAAAATTGTCCCTTATTAGACTATTTCTCACGTTCAAATCCTGGCAACCCCTTGAAATCAACTACTTTCTAAGTGTATCTTGAGAGGTGGAGTGCTACTTTTTTGGTTATGTTACTCAGTCTAAAATGTCCCTCATTCAATGTTTTTTCTCTGTCAGACAGTTCCTATCAGAGGTGGAAGTGCAATAGACTTCAGATCAATATGTCTCAGATTCTAATTTTTTTGTCAACTTGAAATCAAACACTTTATGGGTACGTTTTCAAAGAGAGAGTTTTCTTTATTAGGTTATGTTGATCACAAGCTAAAATCTCCCTTATTAGACAATTTCTCAGGATCAAATACTGGCGCCCCCTTGAAATCAACTACTTTCTAAGTGTATCTTGAGAGGTGGAGTGCTACTTTTTTGGTTATGTTACTCAGTCTAAAATGTCCCTCATTCAATGTTTTTTCTCTGTCAGACAGTTCCTATCAGAGGTGGAAGTGCAATAGACTTCAGATCAATATGTCTCAGATTCTAATTTTTTTGTCAACTTGAAATCAAACACTTTATGGGTACGTTTTCAAAGAGAGAGTTTTCTTTATTAGGTTATGTTGATCACAAGCTAAAATGTCCCTCATTAGATGGTTTTTCTCTGTCAGACAGTTCTTAACAGAGGTGGAAGTGCAACAGACTTCAGATCAATAGGTCTCAGATTGTAATATATTTGTCATCTTGAAATCATATACTTTCTGGGTTCTACAGCTATAATGTCCCTTATTGGACAATTTTTCTGCCTTTAGGCAGTTTCTAGCAGAGGGGGTATAGCTCAGTGGTAGAGCATTTGACTGCAGATCAAGAGGTCCCAGGTTAAAATCCTGATGCCCCCTTAAAATCAAGAGCTTTCAAAGAGTATTTTGAGGGTAGATGACTTTTTTTTCCGAATATGTTACTCAGGCAAAATTGTCCCTTATTAGACAATTTCTCAAGTTCAAATCCTGAAACCCCCTTGAAATCAAGTACTTTCTAAGTGTATTTTGAGAGAGGGAGTGCTCCTTTTTTGGTTATGTTACTCAGTCTAAAATGTCCCTCATTCAATGTTTTTTCTCTGTCAGACAGTTCCTATCAGAGGAGGAAGTGCAATAGACTTCAGATCAATAGGTCTCAGATTGTAATATATTTGTCATCTTCAAATCAAATACTTTATGGGTATGTTTTCAGAGAGAGAGAGTGTTCTATATTAGTTTTTGTTGATCTACAGCTATAATGTCCCTTATTGGACAATTTTTCTGCCTTTAGACAGTCTCTAGCAGAGGGGGTATAGCTTAGTGGTAGAGCATTTGACTGCAGATCAAGAGGTCCCAGGTTCAAATCCCAGTGCCCCCTTAAAATCAAGAGCTTTCTATGAGTATTTTGAGGGTAGAGGACTCTTTTTTGGTATATGTTACTCAGGGAAAATTGTCCCTTATTAGACTATTTCTCACGTTCAAATCCTGGCACCCCCTTGAAATCAACTACTTTCTAAGTGTATCTTGAGAGGTGGAGTGCTACTTTTTTGGTTATGTTACTCAGTCTAAAATGTCCCTCATTCAATGTTTTTTCTCTGTCAGACAGTTCCTATCAGAGGTGGAAGTGCAATAGACTTCAGATCAATATGTCTCAGATTCTAATTTTTTTGTCAACTTGAAATCAAACACTTTATGGGTACGTTTTCAAAGAGAGAGTTTTCTTTATTAGGTTATGTTGATCACAAGCTAAAATCTCCCTTATTAGACAATTTCTCAGGATCAAATACTGGCGCCCCCTTGAAATCAACTACTTTCTAAGTGTATCTTGAGAGGTGGAGTGCTACTTTTTTGGTTATGTTACTCAGTCTAAAATGTCCCTCATTCAATGTTTTTTCTCTGTCAGACAGTTCCTATCAGAGGTGGAAGTGCAATAGACTTCAGATCAATATGTCTCAGATTCTAATTTTTTTGTCAACTTGAAATCAAACACTTTATGGGTACGTTTTCAAAGAGAGAGTTTTCTTTATTAGGTTATGTTGATCACAAGCTAAAATGTCCCTCATTAGATGGTTTTTCTCTGTCAGACAGTTCTTAACAGAGGTGGAAGTGCAACAGACTTCAGATCAATAGGTCTCAGATTGTAATATATTTGTCATCTTGAAATCATATACTTTCTGGGTTCTACAGCTATAATGTCCCTTATTGGACAATTTTTCTGCCTTTAGGCAGTTTCTAGCAGAGGGGGTATAGCTCAGTGGTAGAGCATTTGACTGCAGATCAAGAGGTCCCAGGTTAAAATCCTGATGCCCCCTTAAAATCAAGAGCTTTCAAAGAGTATTTTGAGGGTAGATGACTTTTTTTTCCGAATATGTTACTCAGGCAAAATTGTCCCTTATTAGACAATTTCTCAAGTTCAAATCCTGAAACCCCCTTGAAATCAAGTACTTTCTAAGTGTATTTTGAGAGAGGGAGTGCTCCTTTTTTGGTTATGTTACTCAGTCTAAAATGTCCCTCATTCAATGTTTTTTCTCTGTCAGACAGTTCCTATCAGAGGAGGAAGTGCAATAGACTTCAGATCAATAGGTCTCAGATTGTAATATATTTGTCATCTTCAAATCAAATACTTTATGGGTATGTTTTCAGAGAGAGAGAGTGTTCTATATTAGTTTTTGTTGATCTACAGCTATAATGTCCCTTATTGGACAATTTTTCTGCCTTTAGACAGTCTCTAGCAGAGGGGGTATAGCTTAGTGGTAGAGCATTTGACTGCAGATCAAGAGGTCCCAGGTACAAATCCCAGTGCCCCCTTAAAATCAAGAGCTTTCTATGAGTATTTTGAGGGTAGAGGACTCTTTTTTGGTATATGTTACTCAGGGAAAATTGTCCCTTATTAGACTATTTCTCACGTTCAAATCCTGGCACCCCCTTGAAATCAACTACTTTCTAAGTGTATCTTGAGAAGTGGAGTGCTACTTTTTTGGTTATGTTACTCAGTCTAAAATGTCCCTCATTCAATGTTTTTTCTCTGTCAGACAGTTCCTATCAGAGGTGGAAGTGCAATAGACTTCAGATCAATATGTCTCAGATTCTAATTTTTTTGTCAACTTGAAATCAAACACTTTATGGGTACGTTTTCAAAGAGAGAGTTTTCTTTATTAGGTTATGTTGATCACAAGGTAAAATCTCCCTTATTAGACAATTTCTCAGGATCAAATACTGGCGCCCCCTTGAAATCAACTACTTTCTAAGTGTATCTTGAGAGGTGGAGTGCTACTTTTTTGGTTATGTTACTCAGTCTAAAATGTCCCTCATTCAATGTTTTTTCTCTGTCAGACAGTTCCTATCAGAGGTGGAAGTGCAATAGACTTCAGATCAATATGTCTCAGATTCTAATTTTTTTGTCAACTTGAAATCAAACACTTTATGGGTACGTTTTCAAAGAGAGAGTTTTCTTTATTAGGTTATGTTGATCACAAGCTAAAATCTCCCTTGTTAGACAATTTCTCAGTATCAAATCCTGGCGCCCCCCTTGAAATCAAGTACTTTCTCAGTGTTTCTTGAGAGAGGGAGTGCTCTGCTAAAATGTCCCTCATTAGATGGTTTTTCTCTGTCAGACAGTTCTTAACAGAGGTGGAAGTGCAACAGACTTCAGATCAATAGGTCTCAGATTGTAATATATTTGTCATCTTGAAATCATATACTTTCTGGGTTCTACAGCTATAATGTCCCTTATTGGACAATTTTTCTGCCTTTAGGCAGTTTCTAGCAGAGGGGGTATAGCTCAGTGGTAGAGCATTTGACTGCAGATCAAGAGGTCCCAGGTTAAAATCCTGATGCCCCCTTAAAATCAAGAGCTTTCAAAGAGTATTTTGAGGGTAGATGACTTTTTTTTCCGAATATGTTACTCAGGCAAAATTGTCCCTTATTAGACAATTTCTCAAGTTCAAATCCTGAAACCCCCTTGAAATCAAGTACTTTCTAAGTGTATTTTGAGAGAGGGAGTGCTCCTTTTTTGGTTATGTTACTCAGTCTAAAATGTCCCTCATTCAATGTTTTTTCTCTGTCAGACAGTTCCTATCAGAGGAGGATGTGCAATAGACTTCAGATCAATAGGTCTCAGATTGTAATATATTTGTCATCTTCAAATCAAATACTTTATGGGTATGTTTTCAGAGAGAGAGTGTTCTATATTAGTTTTTGTTGATCTACAGCTATAATGTCCCTTATTGGACAATTTTTCTGCCTTTAGACAGTCTCTAGCAGAGGGGGTATAGCTCAGTGGTAGAGCATTTGACTGCAGATCAAGAGGTCCCAGGTTCAAATCCCAGTGCCCCCTTAAAATCAAGAGCTTTCTATGAGTATTTTGAGGGTAGAGGACTCTTTTTTGGTATATGTTACTCAGGGAAAATTGTCCCTTATTAGACTATTTCTCACGTTCAAATCCTGGCACCCCCTTGAAATCAACTACTTTCTAAGTGTATCTTGAGAGGTGGAGTGCTACTTTTTTGGTTATGTTACTCAGTCTAAAATGTCCCTCATTCAATGTTTTTTCTCTGTCAGACAGTTCCTATCAGAGGTGGAAGTGCAATAGACTTCAGATCAATATGTCTCAGATTCTAACTTTTTTGTCAACTTGAAATCAAACACTTTATGGGTACGTTTTCAAAGAGAGAGTTTTCTTTATTAGGTTATGTTGATCACAAGCTAAAATCTCCCTTATTAGACAATTTCTCAGGATCAAATACTGGCGCCCCCTTGAAATCAAGTACTTTCTAAGTGTATCTTGAGAGAGGGAGTACTACTTTTTTGGTTATGTTACTCAGTCTAAAATGTCCCTCATTCAATGTTTTTTCTCTGTCAGACAGTTCCTATCAGAGGTGGAAGTGCAATAGACTTCAGATCAATATGTCTCAGATTCTAATTTTTTTGTCAACTTGAAATCAAACACTTTATGGATACGTTTTCAAAGAGAGAGTTTTCTTTATTAGGTTATGTTGATCACAAGCTAAAATCTCCCTTATTAGACAATTTCTCAGGATCAAATACTGGCGCCCCCTTGAAATCAAGTACTTTCTCAGTGTTTCTTGAGAGAGGGAGTGCTCTGCTAAAATGTCCCTCATTAGATGGTTTTTCTCTATTCAGACAGTTCCTAACAGAGGTGGAAGTGCAACAGACTTCAGATCAATAGGTCTCAGATTGTAATATATTTGTCATCTTCAAATCAAATACTTTCTGGGTATGATTTCAGAGAGACAGTGTTCTTCATTAGATTTTGTTGATCTCCAGCTATAATGTCCCTTATTAGACAATTTTTCCGCCTTTAGACAGTTTCTAGCAGAGGGGGTATAGCTCAGTGGTAGAGCATTTGACTGCAGATCAAGAGGTCCCAGGTTCAAATCCTGATGCCCCCTTAAAATCAAGAACTTTCAAAGAGTATTTTGAGGGTAGATGACTTTTTTTGAATATGTTACTCAGGCAAAATTGTCCCTTATTAGACAATTTCTCACGTTCAAATCCTGGCACCCCCTTGAAACCACGTACTTTCTAAGTGTATCTTGAGAGAGGGAGTGCTCCTTTTTTTGGTTATGTTACTCAGTCTAAAATGTCCCTCATTCAATGGTTTTTCTCTGTCAGACAGTTCCTATCAGAGGAGGAAGTGCAATAGACTTCAGATCAATAGGTCTCAGATTGTAATTTTTTTGTCAACTTGAAATCAAACACTTTATGGGTACGTTTTCAAAGAGAGAGTTTTCTTTATTAGGTTATGTTGATCACAAGCTAAAATCTCCCTTATTAGACAATTTCTCAGGATCAAATACTGGCGCCCCCTTGAAATCAAGTACTTTCTCAGTGTTTCTTGAGAGAGGGAGTGCTCTGCTAAAATGTCCCTCATTAGATGGTTTTTCTCTGTCAGACAGTTCCTAACAGAGGTGGAAGTGCAACAGACTTCAGATCAATAGGTCTCAGATTGTAATATATTTGTCATCTTCAAATCAAATACTTTCTGGGTATGTTTTCAGAGAAAGAGTGTTCTTCATTAGATTTTGTTGATCTCCAGCTATAATGTCCCTTATTAGACAATTTTTCCGCCTTCAGGCAGTTTCTAGCAGAGGGGGTATAGCTCAGTGGTAGAGCATTTGACTGCAGATCAAGAGGTCCCAGGTTCAAATCCCGGTGCCCCCTTAAAATCAAGAGCTTTCTAAGAGTATTTTGAGGGTAGAGGACTCTTTTCTGGTATATGTTACTCAGGGAAAATTGTCCCTTATTAGACTATTTCTCACGTTCAAATCCTGGCAACCCCTTGAAATCAACTACTTTCTAAGTGTATCTTGAGAGGTGGAGTGCTACTTTTTTGGTTATGTTACTCAGTCTAAAATGTCCCTCATTCAATGTTTTTTCTCTGTCAGACAGTTCCTATCAGAGGTGGAAGTGCAATAGACTTCAGATCAATATGTCTCAGATTCTAATTTTTTTGTCAACTTGAAATCAAACACTTTATGGGTACGTTTTCAAAGAGAGAGTTTTCTTTATTAGGTTATGTTGATCACAAGCTAAAATCTCCCTTATTAGACAATTTCTCAGGATCAAATACTGGCGCCCCCTTGAAATCAACTACTTTCTAAGTGTATCTTGAGAGGTGGAGTGCTACTTTTTTGGTTATGTTACTCAGTCTAAAATGTCCCTCATTCAATGTTTTTTCTCTGTCAGACAGTTCCTATCAGAGGTGGAAGTGCAATAGACTTCAGATCAATATGTCTCAGATTCAAATTTTTTTGTCAACTTGAAATCAAACACTTTATGGGTACGTTTTCAAAGAGGGAGTTTTCTTTATTAGGTTATGTTGATCACAAGCTAAAATCTCCCTTATTAGACAATTTCTCAGGATCAAATACTGGCGCCCCCTTGAAATCAAGTACTTTCTAAGTGTATCTTGAGAGAGGGAGTGCTCCTTTTTTGGTTATGTTACTCAGTCTAAAATGTCCCTCATTCAATGTTTTTTCTCTGTCAGACAGTTCCTATCAGAGGTGGAAGTGCCAAAGACCAATAGGTCTCAGATTGTAATTTTTTTGTCAACTTGAAATCAAACACTTTATGGGTACGTTTTCAAAGAGAGAGTTTTCTTTATTAGGTTATGTTGATCACAAGCTAAAATCTCCCTTATTAGACAATTTCTCAGGATCAAATACTGGCGCCCCCTTGAAATCAAGTACTTTCTCAGTGTTTCTCGAGAGAGGGAGTGCTCTGCTAAAATGTCCCTCATTAGATGGTTTTTCTCTGTCAGACAGTTCTTAACAGAGGTGGAAGTGCAACAGACTTCAGATCAATAGGTCTCAGATTGTAATATATTTGTCATCTTGAAATCATATACTTTCTAGGTTCTACAGCTATAATGTCCCTTATTGGACAATTTTTCTGCCTTTAGGCAGTTTCTAGCAGAGGGGGTATAGCTCAGTGGTAGAGCATTTGACTGCAGATCAAGAGGTCCCAGGTTCAAATCCTGATGCCCCCTTAAAATCAAGAGCTTTCAAAGAGTATTTTGAGGGTAGAGGACGCTTTTTTCGAATATGTTACTCAGGCAAAATTGTCCATTATTAGACAATTTCTCAAGTTCAAATCCTGTCACCCCCTTGAAATCAAGTACTTTCTAAGTGTATTTTGAGAGAGGGAGTGCTCCTTTTTTGGTTATGTTACTCAGTCTAAAATGTCCCTCATTCAATGGTTTTTCTCTGTCAGACAGTTCCTATCAGAGGAGGAAGTGCAATAGACTTCAGATCAATAGGTCTCAGATTGTAATTTTTTTGTCAACTTGAAATCAAACACTTTATGGTAACATTTTCAGAAGAGAGTTTTCTTTATTAGGTTATGTTGATCACAAGCTAAAATCTCCCTTGTTAGACAATTTCTCAGTATCAAATCCTGGCGCCCCCCTTGAAATCAAGTACTTTCTAAGTGTATCTTGAGAGAGGGAGTGCTCCTTTTTTGGTTATGTTACTCAGTCTAAAATGTCCCTCATTCAATGGTTTTTCTCTGTCAGACAGTTCCTATCAGAGGTGGAAGTGCAATAGACTTCAGATCAATAGGTCTCAGATTGTAATATATTTGTCATCTTCAAATCAAATACTTTATGGGTATGTTTTCAGAGAGAGAGTGTTCTTCATTAGTTTTTGTTGATCTCCAGCTATAATGTCCCTTATTAGACAATTTTTCGGCCTTTAGACAGTTTCAAGCAGAGGGGGTATAGCTCAGTGGTAGAGCATTTGACTGCAGATCAAGAGGTCCCAGGTTCAAATCCTGATTCCCCCTTTAAATCAAGTGCTTTCAAAGAGTATTTTGAGGGTAGAGGACTCTTTTTTCGAATATGTTACTCAGGCAAAATTGTCCCTTATTAGACAATTTCTCAAGTTCAAATCCTGTCACCCGCTTGAAATCAAGTACTTTCTAAGTGTATTTTGAGAGAGGGAGTGCTCCTTTTTTGGTTACGTTACTCAGTCTAAAATGTCCCTCATTCAATGGTTTTTCTCTGTCAGACAGTTCCTATCAGAGGAGGAAGTGCAATAGACTTCAGATCAATAGGTCTCAGATTGTAATTTTTTTGTCAACTTGAAATCAAACACTTTATGGGTACGTTTTCAAAGAGAGAGTTTTCTTTATTAGGTTATGTTGATCACAAGCTAAAATCTCCCTTGTTAGACAATTTGACAGTATCAAATCCTGGCGCCCCCCTTGAAATCAAGTACTTTCTCAGTGTTTCTTGAGAGAGGGAGTGCTCTGCTAAAATGTCCCTCATTAGATGGTTTTTCTCTGTCAGACAGTTCCTAACAGAGGTGGAAGTGCAACAGACTTCAGATCAATAGGTCTCAGATTGTAATATATTTGTCATCTTCAAATCAAATACTTTATGGGTATGTTTTCAGAGAGAGAGTGTTCTTCATTAGTTTTTGTTGATCTCCAGCTATAATGTCCCTTATTAGACAATTTTTCGGCCTTTAGACAGTTTCAAGCAGAGGGGGTATAGCTCAGTGGTAGAGCATTTGACTGCAGATCAAGAGGTCCCAGGTTCAAATCCTGATGCCCCCTTTAAATCAAGTGCTTTCAAAGAGTATTTTGAGGGTAGAGTACTCTTTTTTCCGAATATGTTACTCAGGCAAAATTGTCCATTATTAGACAATTTCTCAAGTTCAAATCCTGTCACCCCCTTGAAATCAAGTACTTTCTAAGTGTATTTTGAGAGAGGGAGTGCTCCTTTTTTGGTTATGTTACTCAGTCTAAAATGTCCCTCATTCAATGGTTTTTCTCTGTCAGACAGTTCCTATCAGAGGAGGAAGTGCAATAGACTTCAGATCAATAGGTCTCAGATTGTAATTTGTTTGTCAACTTGAAATCAAACACTTTATGGGTACATTAAGTTCAAATCCTGTCACCCCCTTGAAATCAAGTACTTTCTAAGTGTATTTTGAGAGAGGGAGTGCTCCTTTTTTGGTTATGTTACTCAGTCTAAAATGTCCCTCATTCAATGGTTTTTCTCTGTCAGACAGTTCCTATCAGAGGAGGAAGTGCAATAGACTTCAGATCAATAGGTCTCAGATTGTAATTTGTTTGTCAACTTGAAATCAAACACTTTATGGGTACATTTTCAAAGAGAGAGTTTTCTTTATTAGGTTATGTTGATCACAAGCTAAAATCTCCCTTGTTAGACAATTTCTCAGTATCAAATCCTGGCGCCCCCCTTGAAATCAAGTACTTTCTAAGTGTATCTTGAGAGAGGGAGTGCTCCTTTTTTGGTTATGTTACTCAGTCTAAAATGTTCCTCATTCAATGGTTTTTCTCTGTCAGACAGTTCCTATCAGAGGTGGAAGTGCAATAGACTTCAGATCAATAGGTCTCAGATTGTAATATATTTGTCATCTTCAAATCAAATACTTTATGGGTATGTTTTCAGAGAGAGAGTGTTCTTCATTAGTTTTTGTTGATCTCCAGCTATAATGTCCCTTATTAGACAATTTTTCGGCCTTTAGACAGTTTCAAGCAGAGGGGGTATAGCTCAGTGGTAGAGCATTTGACTGCAGATCAAGAGGTCCCAGATTCAAATCCTGATGCCCCCTTTAAATCAAGTGCTTTCAAAGAGTATTTTGAGGGTAGAGGACTCTTTTTTCGAATATGTTACTCAGGCAAAATTGTCCCTTATTAGACAATTTCTCAAGTTCAAATCCTGTCACCCGCTTGAAATCAAGTACTTTCTAAGTGTATTTTGAGAGAGGGAGTGCTCCTTTTTTGGTTACGTTACTCAGTCTAAAATGTCCCTCATTCAATGGTTTTTCTCTGTCAGACAGTTCCTATCAGAGGAGGAAGTGCAATAGACTTCAGATCAATAGGTCTCAGATTGTAATTTTTTTGTCAACTTGAAATCAAACACTTTATGGGTACGTTTTCAAAGAGAGAGTTTTCTTTATTAGGTTATGTTGATCACAAGCTAAAATCTCCCTTGTTAGACAATTTGACAGTATCAAATCCTGGCGCCCCCCTTGAAATCAAGTACTTTCTCAGTGTTTCTTGAGAGAGGGAGTGCTCTGCTAAAATGTCCCTCATTACATGGTTTTTCTCTGTCAGACAGTTCCTAACAGAGGTGGAAGTGCAACAGACTTCAGATCAATAGGTCTCAGATTGTAATATATTTGTCATCTTCAAATCAAATACTTTATGGGTATGTTTTCAGAGAGAGAGTGTTCTTCATTAGTTTTTGTTGATCTCCAGCTATAATGTCCCTTATTAGACAATTTTTCGGCCTTTAGACAGTTTCAAGCAGAGGGGGTATAGCTCAGTGGTAGAGCATTTGACTGCAGATCAAGAGGTCCCAGATTCAAATCCTGATGCCCCCTTTAAATCAAGTGCTTTCAAAGAGTATTTTGAGGGTAGAGGACTCTTTTTTCGAATATGTTACTCAGGCAAAATTGTCCCTTATTAGACAATTTCTCAAGTTCAAATCCTGTCACCCGCTTGAAATCAAGTACTTTCTAAGTGTATTTTGAGAGAGGGAGTGCTCCTTTTTTGGTTACGTTACTCAGTCTAAAATGTCCCTCATTCAATGGTTTTTCTCTGTCAGATAGTTCCTATCAGAGGAGGAAGTGCAATAGACTTCAGATCAATAGGTCTCAGATTGTAATTTTTTTGTCAACTTGAAATCAAACACTTTATGGGTACGTTTTCAAAGAGAGAGTTTTCTTTATTAGGTTATGTTGATCACAAGCTAAAATCTCCCTTATTAGACAATTTCTCAGGATCAAATACTGGCGCCCCCTTGAAATCAAGTACTTTCTCAGTGTTTCTTGAGAGAGGAAGTGCTCTGCTAAAATGTCCCTCATTAGATGGTTTTTCTCTGTCAGACAGTTCCTAACAGAGGTGGAAGTGCAACAGACTTCAGATCAATAGGTCTCAGATTGTAATATATTTGTCATCTTCAAATCAAATACTTTCTGGGTATGTTTTCAGAGAAAGAGTGTTCTTCATTAGATTTTGTTGATCTCCAGCTATAATGTCCCTTATTAGACAATTTTTCCGCCTTCAGGCAGTTTCTAGCAGAGGGGGTATAGCTCAGTGGTAGAGCATTTGACTGCAGATCAAGAGGTCCCAGGTTCAAATCCCGGTGCCCCCTTAAAATCAAGAGCTTTCTAAGAGTATTTTGAGGGTAGAGGACTCTTTTCTGGTATATGTTACTCAGGGAAAATTGTCCCTTATTAGACTATTTCTCACGTTCAAATCCTGGCAACCCCTTGAAATCAACTACTTTCTAAGTGTATCTTGAGAGGTGGAGTGCTACTTTTTTGGTTATGTTACTCAGTCTAAAATGTCCCTCATTCAATGTTTTTTCTCTGTCAGACAGTTCCTATCAGAGGTGGAAGTGCAATAGACTTCAGATCAATATGTCTCAGATTCTAATTTTTTTGTCAACTTGAAATCAAACACTTTATGGGTACGTTTTCAAAGAGAGAGTTTTCTTTATTAGGTTATGTTGATCACAAGCTAAAATCTCCCTTATTAGACAATTTCTCAGGATCAAATACTGGCGCCCCCTTGAAATCAACTACTTTCTAAGTGTATCTTGAGAGGTGGAGTGCTACTTTTTTGGTTATGTTACTCAGTCTAAAATGTCCCTCATTCAATGTTTTTTCTCTGTCAGACAGTTCCTATCAGAGGTGGAAGTGCAATAGACTTCAGATCAATATGTCTCAGATTCTAATTTTTTTGTCAACTTGAAATCAAACACTTTATGGGTACGTTTTCAAAGAGAGAGTTTTCTTTATTAGGTTATGTTGATCACAAGCTAAAATGTCCCTCATTAGATGGTTTTTCTCTGTCAGACAGTTCTTAACAGAGGTGGAAGTGCAACAGACTTCAGATCAATAGGTCTCAGATTGTAATATATTTGTCATCTTGAAATCATATACTTTCTGGGTTCTACAGCTATAATGTCCCTTATTGGACAATTTTTCTGCCTTTAGGCAGTTTCTAGCAGAGGGGGTATAGCTCAGTGGTAGAGCATTTGACTGCAGATCAAGAGGTCCCAGGTTAAAATCCTGATGCCCCCTTAAAATCAAGAGCTTTCAAAGAGTATTTTGAGGGTAGATGACTTTTTTTTCCGAATATGTTACTCAGGCAAAATTGTCCCTTATTAGACAATTTCTCAAGTTCAAATCCTGAAACCCCCTTGAAATCAAGTACTTTCTAAGTGTATTTTGAGAGAGGGAGTGCTCCTTTTTTGGTTATGTTACTCAGTCTAAAATGTCCCTCATTCAATGTTTTTTCTCTGTCAGACAGTTCCTATCAGAGGAGGAAGTGCAATAGACTTCAGATCAATAGGTCTCAGATTGTAATATATTTGTCATCTTCAAATCAAATACTTTATGGGTATGTTTTCAGAGAGAGAGAGTGTTCTATATTAGTTTTTGTTGATCTACAGCTATAATGTCCCTTATTGGACAATTTTTCTGCCTTTAGACAGTCTCTAGCAGAGGGGGTATAGCTTAGTGGTAGAGCATTTGACTGCAGATCAAGAGGTCCCAGGTACAAATCCCAGTGCCCCCTTAAAATCAAGAGCTTTCTATGAGTATTTTGAGGGTAGAGGACTCTTTTTTGGTATATGTTACTCAGGGAAAATTGTCCCTTATTAGACTATTTCTCACGTTCAAATCCTGGCACCCCCTTGAAATCAACTACTTTCTAAGTGTATCTTGAGAGGTGGAGTGCTACTTTTTTGGTTATGTTACTCAGTCTAAAATGTCCCTCATTCAATGTTTTTTCTCTGTCAGACAGTTCCTATCAGAGGTGGAAGTGCAATAGACTTCAGATCAATATGTCTGAGATTCTAATTTTTTTGTCAACTTGAAATCAAACACTTTATGGGTACGTTTTCAAAGAGAGAGTTTTCTTTATTAGGTTATGTTGATCACAAGGTAAAATCTCCCTTATTAGACAATTTCTCAGGATCAAATACTGGCGCCCCCTTGAAATCAACTACTTTCTAAGTGTATCTTGAGAGGTGGAGTGCTACTTTTTTGGTTATGTTACTCAGTCTAAAATGTCCCTCATTCAATGTTTTTTCTCTGTCAGACAGTTCCTATCAGAGGTGGAAGTGCAATAGACTTCAGATCAATATGTCTCAGATTCTAATTTTTTTGTCAACTTGAAATCAAACACTTTATGGGTACGTTTTCAAAGAGAGAGTTTTCTTTATTAGGTTATGTTGATCACAAGCTAAAATCTCCCTTGTTAGACAATTTCTCAGTATCAAATCCTGGCGCCCCCCTTGAAATCAAGTACTTTCTCAGTGTTTCTTGAGAGAGGGAGTGCTCTGCTAAAATGTCCCTCATTAGAGGGTTTTTCTCTGTCAGACAGTTCTTAACAGAGGTGGAAGTGCAACAGACTTCAGATCAATAGGTCTCAGATTGTAATATATTTGTCATCTTGAAATCATATACTTTCTGGGTTCTACAGCTATAATGTCCCTTATTGGACAATTTTTCTGCCTTTAGGCAGTTTCTAGCAGAGGGGGTATAGCTCAGTGGTAGAGCATTTGACTGCAGATCAAGAGGTCCCAGGTTAAAATCCTGATGCCCCCTTAAAATCAAGAGCTTTCAAAGAGTATTTTGAGGGTAGATGACTTTTTTTTCCGAATATGTTACTCAGGCAAAATTGTCCCTTATTAGACAATTTCTCAAGTTCAAATCCTGAAACCCCCTTGAAATCAAGTACTTTCTAAGTGTATTTTGAGAGAGGGAGTGCTCCTTTTTTGGTTATGTTACTCAGTCTAAAATGTCCCTCATTCAATGTTTTTTCTCTGTCAGACAGTTCCTATCAGAGGAGGATGTGCAATAGACTTCAGATCAATAGGTCTCAGATTGTAATATATTTGTCATCTTCAAATCAAATACTTTATGGGTATGTTTTCAGAGAGAGAGTGTTCTATATTAGTTTTTGTTGATCTACAGCTATAATGTCCCTTATTGGACAATTTTTCTGCCTTTAGACAGTCTCTAGCAGAGGGGGTATAGCTCAGTGGTAGAGCATTTGACTGCAGATCAAGAGGTCCCAGGTTCAAATCCCAGTGCCCCCTTAAAATCAAGAGCTTTCTATGAGTATTTTGAGGGTAGAGGACTCTTTTTTGGTATATGTTACTCAGGGAAAATTGTCCCTTATTAGACTATTTCTCACGTTCAAATCCTGGCACCCCCTTGAAATCAACTACTTTCTAAGTGTATCTTGAGAGGTGGAGTGCTACTTTTTTGGTTATGTTACTCAGTCTAAAATGTCCCTCATTCAATGTTTTTTCTCTGTCAGACAGTTCCTATCAGAGGTGGAAGTGCAATAGACTTCAGATCAATATGTCTCAGATTCTAACTTTTTTGTCAACTTGAAATCAAACACTTTATGGGTACGTTTTCAAAGAGAGAGTTTTCTTTATTAGGTTATGTTGATCACAAGCTAAAATCTCCCTTATTAGACAATTTCTCAGGATCAAATACTGGCGCCCCCTTGAAATCAAGTACTTTCTAAGTGTATCTTGAGAGAGGGAGTACTACTTTTTTGGTTATGTTACTCAGTCTAAAATGTCCCTCATTCAATGTTTTTTCTCTGTCAGACAGTTCCTATCAGAGGTGGAAGTGCCAAAGACTTCAGATCAATAGGTCTCAGATTGTAATTTTTTTGTCAACTTGAAATCAAACACTTTATGGATACGTTTTCAAAGAGAGAGTTTTCTTTATTAGGTTATGTTGATCACAAGCTAAAATCTCCCTTATTAGACAATTTCTCAGGATCAAATACTGGCGCCCCCTTGAAATCAAGTACTTTCTCAGTGTTTCTTGAGAGAGGGAGTGCTCTGCTAAAATGTCCCTCATTAGATGGTTTTTCTCTATTCAGACAGTTCCTAACAGAGGTGGAAGTGCAACAGACTTCAGATCAATAGGTCTCAGATTGTAATATATTTGTCATCTTCAAATCAAATACTTTCTGGGTATGATTTCAGAGAGACAGTGTTCTTCATTAGATTTTGTTGATCTCCAGCTATAATGTCCCTTATTAGACAATTTTTCCGCCTTTAGACAGTTTCTAGCAGAGGTGGTATAGCTCAGTGGTAGAGCATTTGACTGCAGATCAAGAGGTCCCAGGTTCAAATCCTGATGCCCCCTTAAAATCAAGAACTTTCAAAGAGTATTTTGAGGGTAGATGACTTTTTTTGAATATGTTACTCAGGCAAAATTGTCCCTTATTAGACAATTTCTCACGTTCAAATCCTGGCACCCCCTTGAAACCACGTACTTTCTAAGTGTATCTTGAGAGAGGGAGTGCTCCTTTTTTTGGTTATGTTACTCAGTCTAAAATGTCCCTCATTCAATGTTTTTTCTCTGTCAGACAGTTCCTATCAGAGGAGGAAGTGCAATAGACTTCAGATCAATAGGTCTCAGATTGTAATTTTTTTGTCAACTTGAAATCAAACACTTTATGGGTACGTTTTCAAAGAGAGAGTTTTCTTTATTAGGTTATGTTGATCACAAGCTAAAATCTCCCTTATTAGACAATTTCTCAGGATCAAATACTGGCGCCCCCTTGAAATCAAGTACTTTCTCAGTGTTTCTTGAGAGAGGGAGTGCTCTGCTAAAATGTCCCTCATTAGATGGTTTTTCTCTGTCAGACAGTTCCTAACAGAGGTGGAAGTGCAACAGACTTCAGATAAATAGGTCTCAGATGGTAATATTATTGTCATCAAGAAATCAATTACTTTATGGGTATGTTTTCAGAGAGAGAGTGTTATTTATTAGTTTTTGTCGATCTCCAGCTATTATGTCCCTTATTTGACCATTTTTCCGCCTTTAGACAGTTTCTAGCAGAGGGGGTATAGCTCAGTGGTAGAGCATTTGACTGCAGATCAAGAGGTCCCAGGTTCAAATCCCGGTGCCCCCTTAAAATCAAGAGCTTTCTAAGAGTATTTTGAGGGTAGGGGACTCTTTTCTGGTATATGTTACTCAGGGAAAATTGTCCCTTATTAGACTATTTCTCACGTTCAAATCCTGGCAACCCCTTGAAATCAACTACTTTCTAAGTGTATCTTGAGAGGTGGAGTGCTACTTTTTTGGTTATGTTACTCAGTCTAAAATGTCCCTCATTCAATGTTTTTTCTCTGTCAGACAGTTCCTATCAGAGGTGGAAGTGCAATAGACTTCAGATCAATATGTCTCAGATTCTAATTTTTTTGTCAACTTGAAATCAAACACTTTATGGGTACGTTTTCAAAGAGAGAGTTTTCTTTATTAGGTTATGTTGATCACAAGCTAAAATCTCCCTTATTAGACAATTTCTCAGGATCAAATACTGGCGCCCCCTTGAAATCAACTACTTTCTAAGTGTATCTTGAGAGGTGGAGTGCTACTTTTTTGGTTATGTTACTCAGTCGAAAATGTCCCTCATTCAATGGTTTTTCTCTGTCAGACAGTTCCTATCAGAGGTGGAAGTGCAATAGACTTCAGATCAATATGTCTCAGATTCAAATTTTTTTGTCAACTTGAAATCAAACACTTTATGGGTACGTTTTCAAAGAGGGAGTTTTCTTTATTAGGTTATGTTGATCACAAGCTAAAATCTCCCTTATTAGACAATTTCTCAGGATCAAATACTGGCACCCCCTTGAAATCAAGTACTTTCTAAGTGTATCTTGAGAGAGGGAGTGCTCCTTTTTTGGTTATGTTACTCAGTCTAAAATGTCCCTCATTCAATGTTTTTTCTCTGTCAGACAGTTCCTATCAGAGGTGGAAGTGCCAAAGACCAATAGGTCTCAGATTGTAATTTTTTTGTCAACTTGAAATCAAACACTTTATGGGTACGTTTTCAAAGAGAGAGTTTTCTTTATTAGGTTATGTTGATCACAAGCTAAAATCTCCCTTATTAGACAATTTCTCAGGATCAAATACTGGCGCCCCCTTGAAATCAAGTACTTTCTCAGTGTTTCTCGAGAGAGGGAGTGCTCTGCTAAAATGTCCCTCATTAGATGGTTTTTCTCTGTCAGACAGTTCTTAACAGAGGTGGAAGTGCAACAGACTTCAGATCAATAGGTCTCAGATTGTAATATATTTGTCATCTTGAAATCATATACTTTCTAGGTTCTACAGCTATAATGTCCCTTATTGGACAATTTTTCTGCCTTTAGGCAGTTTCTAGCAGAGGGGGTATAGCTCAGTGGTAGAGCATTTGACTGCAGATCAAGAGGTCCCAGGTTCAAATCCTGATGCCCCCTTAAAATCAAGAGCTTTCAAAGAGTATTTTGAGGGTAGAGGACGCTTTTTTCGAATATGTTACTCAGGCAAAATTGTCCATTATTAGACAATTTCTCAAGTTCAAATCCTGTCACCCCCTTGAAATCAAGTACTTTCTAAGTGTATTTTGAGAGAGGGAGTGCTCCTTTTTTGGTTATGTTACTCAGTCTAAAATGTCCCTCATTCAATGGTTTTTCTCTGTCAGACAGTTCCTATCAGAGGAGGAAGTGCAATAGACTTCAGATCAATAGGTCTCAGATTGTAATTTTTTTGTCAACTTGAAATCAAACACTTTATGGTAACATTTTCAAAGAGAGAGTTTTCTTTATTAGGTTATGTTGATCACAAGCTAAAATCTCCCTTGTTAGACAATTTCTCAGTATCAAATCCTGGCGCCCCCCTTGAAATCAAGTACTTTCTAAGTGTATCTTGAGAGAGGGAGTGCTCCTTTTTTGGTTATGTTACTCAGTCTAAAATGTCCCTCATTCAATGGTTTTTCTCTGTCAGACAGTTCCTATCAGAGGTGGAAGTGCAATAGACTTCAGATCAATAGGTCTCAGATTGTAATATATTTGTCATCTTCAAATCAAATACTTTATGGGTATGTTTTCAGAGAGAGAGTGTTCTTCATTAGTTTTTGTTGATCTCCAGCTATAATGTCCCTTATTAGACAATTTTTCGGCCTTTAGACAGTTTCAAGCAGAGGGGGTATAGCTCAGTGGTAGAGCATTTGACTGCAGATCAAGAGGTCCCAGGTTCAAATCCTGATGCCCCCTTTAAATCAAGTGCTTTCAAAGAGTATTTTGAGGGTAGAGGACTCTTTTTTCGAATATGTTACTCAGGCAAAATTGTCCCTTTTTAGACAATTTCTCAAGTTCAAATCCTGTCACCCGCTTGAAATCAAGTACTTTCTAAGTGTATTTTGAGAGAGGGAGTGCTCCTTTTTTGGTTATGTTACTCAGTCTAAAATGTCCCTCATTCAATGTTTTTTCTCTGTCAGACAGTTCCTATCAGAGGAGGAAGTGCAATAGACTTCAGATCAATAGGTCTCAGATTGTAATTTTTTTGTCAACTTGAAATCAAACACTTTATGGGTACGTTTTCAAAGAGAGAGTTTTCTTTATTAGGTTATGTTGATCACAAGCTAAAATCTCCCTTGTTAGACAATTTCTCAGTATCAAATCCTGGCGCCCCCCTTGAAATCAAGTACTTTCTAAGTGTATCTTGAGAGAGGGAGTGCTCCTTTTTTGGTTATGTTACTCAGTCTAAAATGTCCCTCATTCAATGGTTTTTCTCTGTCAGACAGTTCCTATCAGAGGTGGAAGTGCAATAGACTTCAGATCAATAGGTCTCAGATTGTAATATATTTGTCATCTTCAAATCAAATACTTTATGGGTATGTTTTCAGAGAGAGAGTGTTCTTCATTAGTTTTTGTTGATCTCCAGCTATAATGTCCCTTATTAGACAATTTTTCGGCCTTCAGACAGTTTCAAGCAGAGGGGGTATAGCTCAGTGGTAGAGCATTTGACTGCAGATCAAGAGATCCCAGGTTCAAATCCTGATGCCCCCTTTAAATCAAGTGCTTTCAAAGAGTATTTTGAGGGTAGAGGACTCTTTTTTCGAATATGTTACTCAGTCAAAATTGTCCCTTATTAGACAATTTCTCAAGTTCAAATCCTGTCACCCGCTTGAAATCAAGTACTTTCTATGTGTATTTTGAGAGAGGGAGTGCTCCTTTTTTGGTTATGTTACTCAGTCTAAAATGTCCCTCATTCAATGGTTTTTCTCTGTCAGACAGTTCCTATCAGAGGAGGAAGTGCAATAGACTTCAGATCAATAGGTCTCAGATTGTAATATATTTGTCATCTTCAAATCAAATACTTTATGGGTATGTTTTCAGAGAGAGAGTGTTCTTCATTAGTTTTTGTTGATCTCCAGCTATAATGTCCCTTATTAGACAATTTTTCGGCCTTTAGACAGTTTCAAGCAGAGGGGGTATAGCTCAGTGGTAGAGCATTTGACTGCAGATCAAGAGGTCCCAGGTTCAAATCCTGATGCCCCCTTTAAATCAAGTGCTTTCAAAGAGTATTTTGAGGGTAGAGGACTCTTTTTTCTAATATGTTACTCAGGCAAAATTGTCCCTTTTTAGACAATTTCTCAAGTTCAAATCCTGTCACCCGCTTGAAATCAAGTACTTTCTAAGTGTATTTTGAGAGAGGGAGTGCTCCTTTTTTGGTTATGTTACTCAGTCTAAAATGTCCCTCATTCAATGTTTTTTCTCTGTCAGACAGTTCCTATCAGAGGAGGAAGTGCAATAGACTTCAGATCAATAGGTCTCAGATTGTAATTTTTTTGTCAACTTGAAATCAAACACTTTATGGGTACGTTTTCAAAGAGAGAGTTTTCTTTATTAGGTTATGTTGATCACAAGCTAAAATCTCCCTTGTTAGACAATTTCTCAGTATCAAATCCTGGCGCCCCCCTTGAAATCAAGTACTTTCTCAGTGTTTCTTGAGAGAGGGAGTGCTCTGCTAAAATGTCCCTCATTACATGGTTTTTCTCTGTCAGACAGTTCTTAACAGAGGTGGAAGTGCAACAGACTTCAGATCAATAGGTCTCAGATTGTAATATATTTGTCATCTTCAAATCAAATACTTTATGGGTATGTTTTCAGAGAGAGAGTGTTCTTCATTAGTTTTTGTTGATCTCCAGCTATAATGTCCCTTATTAGACAATTTTTCCGCCTTTAGACAGTTTCTAGCAGAGGGGGTATAGCTCAGTGGTAGAGCATTTGACTGCAGATCAAGAGGTCCCAGGTTCAAATCCTAATGCCCCCTTTAAATCAAGTGCTTTCAAAGAGTATTTTGAGGGTAGAGGACTCTTTTTTCGAATATGTTACTCAGGCAAAATTGTCCATTATTAGACAATTTCTCAAGTTCAAATCCTGTCACCCCCTTGAAATCAAGTACTTTCTAAGTGTATTTTGAGAGAGGGAGTGCTCCTTTTTTGGTTATGTTACTCAGTCTAAAATGTCCCTCATTCAATGGTTTTTCTCTGTCAGACAGTTCCTATCAGAGGCGGAAGTGCAATAGACTTCAGATCAATAGGTCTCAGATTGTAATTTTTTTGTCAACTTGAAATCAAACACTTTATGGGTACATTTTCAAAGAGAGAGTTTTCTTTATTAGGTTATGTTGATCACAAGCTAAAATCTCCCTTGTTAGACAATTTCTCAGTATCAAATCCTGGCGCCCCCCTTGAAATCAAGTACTTTCTAAGTGTATCTTGAGAGAGGGAGTGCTCCTTTTTTGGTTATGTTACTCAGTCTAAAATGTCCCTCATTCAATGGTTTTTCTCTGTCAGACAGTTCCTATCAGAGGTGGAAGTGCAATAGACTTCAGATCAATAGGTCTCAGATTGTAATATATTTGTCATCTTCAAATCAAATACTTTATGGGTATGTTTTCAGAGAGAGAGTGTTCTTCATTAGTTTTTGTTGATCTCCAGCTATAATGTCCCTTATTAGACAATTTTTCGGCCTTCAGACAGTTTCAAGCAGAGGGGGTATAGCTCAGTGGTAGAGCATTTGACTGCAGATCAAGAGATCCCAGGTTCAAATCCTGATGCCCCTTTTAAATCAAGTGCTTTCAAAGAGTATTTTGAGGGTAGAGGACTCTTTTTTCGAATATGTTACTCAGTCAAAATTGTCCCTTATTAGACAATTTCTCAAGTTCAAATCCTGTCACCCGCTTGAAATCAAGTACTTTCTATGTGTATTTTGAGAGAGGGAGTGCTCCTTTTTTGGTTATGTTACTCAGTCTAAAATGTCCCTCATTCAATGGTTTTTCTCTGTCAGACAGTTCCTATCAGAGGAGGAAGTGCAATAGACTTCAGATCAATAGGTCTCAGATTGTAATATATTTGTCATCTTCAAATCAAATACTTTATGGGTATGTTTTCAGAGAGAGAGAGTGTTCTATATTAGTTTTTGTTGATCTACAGCTATAATGTCCCTTATTGGACAATTTTTCTGCCTTTAGACAGTCTCTAGCAGAGGGGGTATAGCTTAGTGGTAGAGCATTTGACTGCAGATCAAGAGGTCCCAGGTACAAATCCCAGTGCCCCCTTAAAATCAAGAGCTTTCTATGAGTATTTTGAGGGTAGAGGACTCTTTTTTGGTATATGTTACTCAGGGAAAATTGTCCCTTATTAGACTATTTCTCACGTTCAAATCCTGGCACCCCCTTGAAATCAACTACTTTCTAAGTGTATCTTGAGAGGTGGAGTGCTACTTTTTTGGTTATGTTACTCAGTCTAAAATGTCCCTCATTCAATGTTTTTTCTCTGTCAGACAGTTCCTATCAGAGGTGGAAGTGCAATAGACTTCAGATCAATATGTCTCAGATTCTAATTTTTTTGTCAACTTGAAATCAAACACTTTATGGGTACGTTTTCAAAGAGAGAGTTTTCTTTATTAGGTTATGTTGATCACAAGGTAAAATCTCCCTTATTAGACAATTTCTCAGGATCAAATACTGGCGCCCCCTTGAAATCAACTACTTTCTAAGTGTATCTTGAGAGGTGGAGTGCTACTTTTTTGGTTATGTTACTCAGTCTAAAATGTCCCTCATTCAATGTTTTTTCTCTGTCAGACAGTTCCTATCAGAGGTGGAAGTGCAATAGACTTCAGATCAATATGTCTCAGATTCAAATTTTTTTGTCAACTTGAAATCAAACACTTTATGGGTACGTTTTCAAAGAGAGAGTTTTCTTTATTAGGTTATGTTGATCACAAGCTAAAATCTCCCTTGTTAGACAATTTCTCAGTATCAAATCCTGGCGTCCCCCTTGAAATCAAGTACTTTCTCAGTGTTTCTTGAGAGAGGGAGTGCTCTGCTAAAATGTCCCTCATTAGATGGTTTTTCTCTGTCAGACAGTTCTTAACAGAGGTGGAAGTGCAACAGACTTCAGATCAATAGGTCTCAGATTGTAATATATTTGTCATCTTGAAATCATATACTTTCTGGGTTCTACAGCTATAATGTCCCTTATTGGACAATTTTTCTGCCTTTAGGCAGTTTCTAGCAGAGGGGGTATAGCTCAGTGGTAGAGCATTTGACTGCAGATCAAGAGGTCCCAGGTTAAAATCCTGATGCCCCCTTAAAATCAAGAGCTTTCAAAGAGTATTTTGAGGGTAGATGACTTTTTTTTCCGAATATGTTACTCAGGCAAAATTGTCCCTTATTAGACAATTTCTCAAGTTCAAATCCTGAAACCCCCTTGAAATCAAGTACTTTCTAAGTGTATTTTGAGAGAGGGAGTGCTCCTTTTTTGGTTATGTTACTCAGTCTAAAATGTCCCTCATTCAATGTTTTTTCTCTGTCAGACAGTTCCTATCAGAGGAGGATGTGCAATAGACTTCAGATCAATAGGTCTCAGATTGTAATATATTTGTCATCTTCAAATCAAATACTTTATGGGTATGTTTTCAGAGAGAGAGTGTTCTATATTAGTTTTTGTTGATCTACAGCTATAATGTCCCTTATTGGACAATTTTTCTGCCTTTAGACAGTCTCTAGCAGAGGGGGTATAGCTCAGTGGTAGAGCATTTGACTGCAGATCAAGAGGTCCCAGGTTCAAATCCCAGTGCCCCCTTAAAATCAAGAGCTTTCTATGAGTATTTTGAGGGTAGAGGACTCTTTTTTGGTATATGTTACTCAGGGAAAATTGTCCCTTATTAGACTATTTCTCACGTTCAAATCCTGGCACCCCCTTGAAATCAACTACTTTCTAAGTGTATCTTGAGAGGTGGAGTGCTACTTTTTTGGTTATGTTACTCAGTCTAAAATGTCCCTCATTCAATGTTTTTTCTCTGTCAGACAGTTCCTATCAGAGGTGGAAGTGCAATAGACTTCAGATCAATATGTCTCAGATTCTAACTTTTTTGTCAACTTGAAATCAAACACTTTATGGGTACGTTTTCAAAGAGAGAGTTTTCTTTATTAGGTTATGTTGATCACAAGCTAAAATCTCCCTTATTAGACAATTTCTCAGGATCAAATACTGGCGCCCCCTTGAAATCAAGTACTTTCTAAGTGTATCTTGAGAGAGGGAGTACTACTTTTTTGGTTATGTTACTCAGTCTAAAATGTCCCTCATTCAATGTTTTTTCTCTGTCAGACAGTTCCTATCAGAGGTGGAAGTGCCAAAGACTTCAGATCAATAGGTCTCAGATTGTAATTTTTTTGTCAACTTGAAATCAAACACTTTATGGATACGTTTTCAAAGAGAGAGTTTTCTTTATTAGGTTATGTTGATCACAAGCTAAAATCTCCCTTATTAGACAATTTCTCAGGATCAAATACTGGCGCCCCCTTGAAATCAAGTACTTTCTCAGTGTTTCTTGAGAGAGGGAGTGCTCTGCTAAAATGTCCCTCATTAGATGTTTTTTCTCTATTCAGACAGTTCCTAACAGAGGTGGAAGTGCAACAGACTTCAGATCAATAGGTCTCAGATTGTAATATATTTGTCATCTTCAAATCAAATACTTTCTGGGTATGATTTCAGAGAGACAGTGTTCTTCATTAGATTTTGTTGATCTCCAGCTATAATGTCCCTTATTAGACAATTTTTCCGCCTTTAGACAGTTTCTAGCAGAGGGGGTATAGCTCAGTGGTAGAGCATTTGACTGCAGATCAAGAGGTCCCAGGTTCAAATCCTGATGACCCCTTAAAATCAAGAACTTTCAAAGAGTATTTTGAGGGTAGATGACTTTTTTTGAATATGTTACTCAGGCAAAATTGTCCCTTATTAGACAATTTCTCACGTTCAAATCCTGGCACCCCCTTGAAACCACGTACTTTCTAAGTGTATCTTGAGAGAGGGAGTGCTCCTTTTTTTGGTTATGTTACTCAGTCTAAAATGTCCCTCATTCAATGGTTTTTCTCTGTCAGACAGTTCCTATCAGAGGAGGAAGTGCAATAGACTTCAGATCAATAGGTCTCAGATTGTAATTTTTTTGTCAACTTGAAATCAAACACTTTATGGGTACGTTTTCAAAGAGAGAGTTTTCTTTATTAGGTTATGTTGATCACAAGCTAAAATCTCCCTTATTAGACAATTTCTCAGGATCAAATACTGGCGCCCCCTTGAAATCAAGTACTTTCTCAGTGTTTCTTGAGAGAGGGAGTGCTCTGCTAAAATGTCCCTCATTAGATGGTTTTTCTCTGTCAGACAGTTCCTAACAGAGGTGGAAGTGCAACAGACTTCAGATCAATAGGTCTCAGATTGTAATATATTTGTCATCTTCAAATCAAATACTTTCTGGGTATGTTTTCAGAGAAAGAGTGTTCTTCATTAGATTTTGTTGATCTCCAGCTATAATGTCCCTTATTAGACAATTTTTCCGCCTTCAGGCAGTTTCTAGCAGAGGGGGTATAGCTCAGTGGTAGAGCATTTGACTGCAGATCAAGAGGTCCCAGGTTCAAATCCCGGTGCCCCCTTAAAATCAAGAGCTTTCTAAGAGTATTTTGAGGGTAGAGGACTCTTTTCTGGTATATGTTACTCAGGGAAAATTGTCCCTTATTAGACTATTTCTCACGTTCAAATCCTGGCAACCCCTTGAAATCAACTACTTTCTAAGTGTATCTTGAGAGGTGGAGTGCTACTTTTTTGGTTATGTTACTCAGTCTAAAATGTCCCTCATTCAATGTTTTTTCTCTGTCAGACAGTTCCTATCAGAGGTGGAAGTGCAATAGACTTCAGATCAATATGTCTCAGATTCTAATTTTTTTGTCAACTTGAAATCAAACACTTTATGGGTACGTTTTCAAAGAGAGAGTTTTCTTTATTAGGTTATGTTGATCACAAGCTAAAATCTCCCTTATTAGACAATTTCTCAGGATCAAATACTGGCGCCCCCTTGAAATCAACTACTTTCTAAGTGTATCTTGAGAGGTGGAGTGCTACTTTTTTGGTTATGTTACTCAGTCTAAAATGTCCCTCATTCAATGTTTTTTCTCTGTCAGACAGTTCCTATCAGAGGTGGAAGTGCAATAGACTTCAGATCAATATGTCTCAGATTCAATTTTTTTTGTCAACTTGAAATCAAACACTTTATGGGTATGTTTTCAAAGAGGGAGTTTTCTTTATTAGGTTATGTTGATCACAAGCTAAAATCTCCCTTATTAGACAATTTCTCAGGATCAAATACTGGCGCCCCCTTGAAATCAAGTACTTTCTAAGTGTATCTTGAGAGAGGGAGTGCTCCTTTTTTGGTTATGTTACTCAGTCTAAAATGTCCCTCATTCAATGTTTTTTCTCTGTCAGACAGTTCCTATCAGAGGTGGAAGTGCCAAAGACCAATAGGTCTCAGATTGTAATTTTTTTGTCAACTTGAAATCAAACACTTTATGGGTACGTTTTCAAAGAGAGAGTTTTCTTTATTAGGTTATGTTGATCACAAGCTAAAATCTCCCTTATTAGACAATTTCTCAGGATCAAATACTGGCGCCCCCTTGAAATCAAGTACTTTCTCAGTGTTTCTCGAGAGAGGGAGTGCTCTGCTAAAATGTCCCTCATTAGATGGTTTTTCTCTGTCAGACAGTTCTTAACAGAGGTGGAAGTGCAACAGACTTCAGATCAATAGGTCTCAGATTGTAATATATTTGTCATCTTGAAATCATATACTTTCTAGGTTCTACAGCTATAATGTCCCTTATTGGACAATTTTTCTGCCTTTAGGCAGTTTCTAGCAGAGGGGGTATAGCTCAGTGGTAGAGCATTTGACTGCAGATCAAGAGGTCCCAGGTTCAAATCCTGATGCCCCCTTAAAATCAAGAGCTTTCAAAGAGTATTTTGAGGGTAAAGGACGCTTTTTTCGAATATGTTACTCAGGCAAAATTGTCCATTATTAGACAATTTCTCAAGTTCAAATCCTGTCACCCCCTTGAAATCAAGTACTTTCTAAGTGTATTTTGAGAGAGGGAGTGCTCCTTTTTTGGTTATGTTACTCAGTCTAAAATGTCCCTCATTCAATGGTTTTTCTCTGTCAGACAGTTCCTATCAGAGGAGGAAGTGCAATAGACTTCAGATCAATAGGTCTCAGATTGTAATTTTTTTGTCAACTTGAAATCAAACACTTTATGGTAACATTTTCAAAGAGAGAGTTTTCTTTATTAGGTTATGTTGATCACAAGCTAAAATCTCCCTTGTTAGACAATTTCTCAGTATCAAATCCTGGCGCCCCCCTTGAAATCAAGTACTTTCTAAGTGTATCTTGAGAGAGGGAGTGCTCCTTTTTTGGTTATGTTACTCAGTCTAAAATGTCCCTCATTCAATGGTTTTTCTCTGTCAGACAGTTCCTATCAGAGGTGGAAGTGCAATAGACTTCAGATCAATAGGTCTCAGATTGTAATATATTTGTCATCTTCAAATCAAATACTTTATGGGTATGTTTTCAGAGAGAGAGTGTTCTTCATTAGTTTTTGTTGATCTCCAGCTATAATGTCCCTTATTAGACAATTTTTCGGCCTTTAGACAGTTTCAAGCAGAGGGGGTATAGCTCAGTGGTAGAGCATTTGACTGCAGATCAAGAGGTCCCAGGTTCAAATCCTGATGCCCCCTTTAAATCAAGTGCTTTCAAAGAGTATTTTGAGGGTAGAGGACTCTTTTTTCGAATATGTTACTCAGGCAAAATTGTCCCTTTTTAGACAATTTCTCAAGTTCAAATCCTGTCACCCGCTTGAAATCAAGTACTTTCTAAGTGTATTTTGAGAGAGGGAGTGCTCCTTTTTTGGTTATGTTACTCAGTCTAAAATGTCCCTCATTCAATGTTTTTTCTCTGTCAGACAGTTCCTATCAGAGGAGGAAGTGCAATAGACTTCAGATCAATAGGTCTCAGATTGTAATTTTTTTGTCAACTTGAAATCAAACACTTTATGGGTACGTTTTCAAAGAGAGAGTTTTCTTTATTAGGTTATGTTGATCACAAGCTAAAATCTCCCTTGTTAGACAATTTCTCAGTATCAAATCCTGGCGCCCCCCTTGAAATCAAGTACTTTCTCAGTGTTTCTTGAGAGAGGGAGTGCTCTGCTAAAATGTCCCTCATTACATGGTTTTTCTCTGTCAGACAGTTCTTAACAGAGGTGGAAGTGCAACAGACTTCAGATCAATAGGTCTCAGATTGTAATATATTTGTCATCTTCAAATCAAATACTTTATGGGTATGTTTTCAGAGAGAGAGTGTTCTTCATTAGTTTTTGTTGATCTCCAGCTATAATGTCCCTTATTAGACAATTTTTCGGCCTTTAGACAGTTTCAAGCAGAGGGGGTATAGCTCAGTGGTAGAGCATTTGACTGCAGATCAAGAGGTCCCAGGTTCAAATCCTGATGCCCCCTTTAAATCAAGTGCTTTCAAAGAGTATTTTGAGGGTAGAGGACTCTTTTTTCGAATATGTTACTCAGGCAAAATTGTCCATTATTAGACAATTTCTCAAGTTCAAATCCTGTCACCCCCTTGAAATCAAGTACTTTCTAAGTGTATTTTGAGAGAGGGAGTGCTCCTTTTTTGGTTATGTTACTCAGTCTAAAATGTCCCTCATTCAATGGTTTTTCTCTGTCAGACAGTTCCTATCAGAGGCGGAAGTGCAATAGACTTCAGATCAATAGGTCTCAGATTGTAATTTTTTTGTCAACTTGAAATCAAACACTTTATGGGTACATTTTCAAAGAGAGAGTTTTCTTTATTAGGTTATGTTGATCACAAGCTAAAATCTCCCTTGTTAGACAATTTCTCAGTATCAAATCCTGGCGCCCCCCTTGAAATCAAGTACTTTCTAAGTGTATCTTGAGAGAGGGAGTGCTCCTTTTTTGGTTATGTTACTCAGTCTAAAATGTCCCTCATTCAATGGTTTTTCTCTGTCAGACAGTTCCTATCAGAGGTGGAAGTGCAATAGACTTCAGATCAATAGGTCTCAGATTGTAATATATTTGTCATCTTCAAAAAAAATACTTTATGGGTATGTTTTCAGAGAGAGAGTGTTCTTCATTAGTTTTTGTTGATCTCCAGCTATAATGTCCCTTATTAGACAATTTTTCGGCCTTTAGACAGTTTCAAGCAGAGGGGGTATAGCTCAGTGGTAGAGCATTTGACTGCAGATCAAGAGATCCCAGGTTCAAATCCTGATGCCCCCTTTAAATCAAGTGCTTTCAAAGAGTATTTTGAGGGTAGAGGACTCTTTTTTCGAATATGTTACTCAGTCAAAATTGTCCCTTATTAGACAATTTCTCAAGTTCAAATCCTGTCACCCGCTTGAAATCAAGTACTTTCTATGTGTATTTTGAGAGAGGGAGTGCTCCTTTTTTGGTTATGTTACTCAGTCTAAAATGTCCCTCATTCAATGGTTTTTCTCTGTCAGACAGTTCCTATCAGAGGAGGAAGTGCAATAGACTTCAGATCAATAGGTCTCAGATTGTAATTTTTTTGTCAACTTGAAATCAAAACACTTTATGGGTACGTTTTCATAGAGAGAGTTTTCTTTATTAGTTTTTGTTGATCTCCAGCTATAATGTCCCTTGTTAGACAATTTGACAGTATAAAATCCTGGCGCCCCCCTTGAAATCAAGTACTTTCTCAGTGTTTCTTGAGAGAGGGAGTGCTCTGCTAAAATGTCCCTCATTACATGGTTTTTCTCTGTCAGACAGTTCCTAACAGAGGTGGAAGTGCAACAGACTTCAGATCAATAGGTCTCAGATTGTAATATATTTGTCATCTTCAAATCAAATACTTTATGGGTATGTTTTCAGAGAGAGAGTGTTCTTCATTAGTTTTTGTTGATCTCCAGCTATAATGTCCCTTATTAGACAATTTTTCCGCCTTTAGACAGTTTCTAGCAGAGGGGGTATAGCTCAGTGGTAGAGCATTTGACTGCAGATCAAGAGGTCCCAGGTTCAAATCCTGATGCCCCCTTTAAATCAAGTGCTTTCAAAGAGTATTTTGAGGGTAGAGGACTCTTTTTTCGAATATGTTACTCAGGCAAAATTGTCCATTATTAGACATTTTCTCAAGTTCAAATCCTGTCACCCCCTTGAAATCAAGTACTTTCTAAGTGTATTTTGAGAGAGGGAGTGCTCCTTTTTTGGTTATGTTACTCAGTCTAAAATGTCCCTCATTCAATGGTTTTTCTCTGTCAGACAGTTCCTATCAGAGGAGGAAGTGCAATAGACTTCAGATCAATAGGTCTCAGATTGTAATTTTTTTGTCAACTTGAAATCAAACACTTTATGGGTACATTTTCAAAGAGAGAGTTTTCTTTATTAGGTTATGTTGATCACAAGCTAAAATCTCCCTTGTTAGACAATTTCTCAGTATCAAATCCTGGCGCCCCCCTTGAAATCAAGTACTTTCTAGGTGTATCTTGAGAGAGGGAGTGCTCCTTTTTTGGTTATGTTACTCAGTCTAAAATGTCCCTCATTCAATGGTTTTTCTCTGTCAGACAGTTCCTATCAGAGGTGGAAGTGCAATAGACTTCAGATCAATAGGTCTCAGATTGTAATTTTTTTGTCAACTTGAAATCAAACACTTTATGGGTACGTTTTCAAAGAGAGAGTTTTCTTTATTAGGTTATGTTGATCACAAGCTAAAATCTCCCTTGTTAGACAATTTCTCAGTATCAAATCCTGGCGCCCCCCTTGAAATCAAGTACTTTCTCAGTGTTTCTTGAGAGAGGGAGTGCTCTGCTAAAATGTCCCTCATTACATGGTTTTTCTCTGTCAGACAGTTCTTAACAGAGGTGGAAGTGCAACAGACTTCAGATCAATAGGTCTCAGATTGTAATATATTTGTCATCTTCAAATCAAATACTTTATGGGTATGTTTTCAGAGAGAGAGTGTTCTTCATTAGTTTTTGTTGATCTCCAGCTATAATGTCCCTTATTAGACAATTTTTCCGCCTTTAGACAGTTTCTAGCAGAGCCCCCTCTATAGCTCAGTGGTAGAGCATTTGACTGCAGATCAAGAGGTCCCAGGTTCAAATCCTGATGCCCCCTTTAAATCAAGTGCTTTCAAAGAGTATTTTGAGGGTAGAGGACTCTTTTTTCGAATATGTTACTCAGGCAAAATTGTCCATTATTAGACAATTTCTCAAGTTCAAATCCTGTCACCCCCTTGAAATCAAGTACTTTCTAAGTGTATTTTGAGAGAGGGAGTGCTCCTTTTTTGGTTATGTTACTCAGTCTAAAATGTCCCTCATTCAATGGTTTTTCTCTGTCAGACAGTTCCTATCAGAGGTGGAAGTGCAATAGACTTCAGATCAATAGGTCTCAGATTGTAATATATTTGTCATCTTCAAATCAAATACTTTATGGGTATGTTTTCAGAGAGAGAGTGTTCTTCATTAGTTTTTGTTGATCTCCAGCTATAATGTCCCTTATTAGACAATTTTTCGGCCTTTAGACAGTTTCAAGCAGAGGGGGTATAGCTCAGTGGTAGAGCATTTGACTGCAGATCAAGAGATCCCAGGTTCAAATCCTGATGCCCCCTTTAAATCAAGTGCTTTCAAAGAGTATTTTGAGGGTAGAGGACTCTTTTTTCGAATATGTTACTCAGTCAAAATTGTCCCTTATTAGACAATTTCTCAAGTTCAAATCCTGTCACCCGCTTGAAATCAAGTACTTTCTATGTGTATTTTGAGAGAGGGAGTGCTCCTTTTTTGGTTATGTTACTCAGTCTAAAATGTCCCTCATTCAATGGTTTTTCTCTGTCAGACAGTTCCTATCAGAGGAGGAAGTGCAATAGACTTCAGATCAATAGGTCTCAGATTGTAATTTTTTTGTCAACTTGAAATCAAAACACTTTATGGGTACGTTTTCATAGAGAGAGTTTTCTTTATTAGTTTTTGTTGATCTCCAGCTATAATGTCCCTTGTTAGACAATTTGACAGTATAAAATCCTGGCGCCCCCCTTGAAATCAAGTACTTTCTCAGTGTTTCTTGAGAGAGGGAGTGCTCTGCTAAAATGTCCCTCATTACATGGTTTTTCTCTGTCAGACAGTTCCTAACAGAGGTGGAAGTGCAACAGACTTCAGATCAATAGGTCTCAGATTGTAATATATTTGTCATCTTCAAATCAAATACTTTATGGGTATGTTTTCAGAGAGAGAGTGTTCTTCATTAGTTTTTGTTGATCTCCAGCTATAATGTCCCTTATTAGACAATTTTTCCGCCTTTAGACAGTTTCTAGCAGAGGGGGTATAGCTCAGTGGTAGAGCATTTGACTGCAGATCAAGAGGTCCCAGGTTCAAATCCTGATGCCCCCTTTAAATCAAGTTCTTTCAAAGAGTATTTTGAGGGTAGAGGACTCTTTTTTCGAATATGTTACTCAGGCAAAATTGTCCATTATTAGACATTTTCTCAAGTTCAAATCCTGTCACCCCCTTGAAATCAAGTACTTTCTAAGTGTATTTTGAGAGAGGGAGTGCTCCTTTTTTGGTTATGTTACTCAGTCTAAAATGTCCCTCATTCAATGGTTTTTCTCTGTCAGACAGTTCCTATCAGAGGAGGAAGTGCAATAGACTTCAGATCAATAGGTCTCAGATTGTAATTTTTTTGTCAACTTGAAATCAAACACTTTATGGGTACATTTTCAAAGAGAGAGTTTTCTTTATTAGGTTATGTTGATCACAAGCTAAAATCTCCCTTGTTAGACAATTTCTCAGTATCAAATCCTGGCGCCCCCCTTGAAATCAAGTACTTTCTAGGTGTATCTTGAGAGAGGGAGTGCTCCTTTTTTGGTTATGTTACTCAGTCTAAAATGTCCCTCATTCAATGGTTTTTCTCTGTCAGACAGTTCCTATCAGAGGTGGAAGTGCAATAGACTTCAGATCAGTAGGTCTCAGATTGTAATTTTTTTGTCAACTTGAAATCAAACACTTTATGGGTACGTTTTCAAAGAGAGAGTTTTCTTTATTAGGTTATGTTGATCACAAGCTAAAATCTCCCTTATTAGACAATTTCTCAGGATCAAATTCTGGCGCCCCATTGAAATCAAGTACTTTCTCAGTGTTTCTTGAGAGAGGGAGTGCTCTGCTAAAATGTCCCTCATTAGATGTTTTTTCTCTGTCAGACAGTTCCTAACAGAGGTGGAAGTGCAATAGACTTCAGATCAATAGGTCTCAGATTGTAATTTTTTTGTCAACTTGAAATCAAACACTTTATGGGTACATTTTCAAAGAGAGAGTTTTCTTTATTAGGTTATGTTGATCACAAGCTAAAATCTCCCTTGTTAGACAATTTCTCAGTATCAAATCCTGGCGCCCCCCTTGAAATCAAGTACTTTCTAAGTGTATCTTGAGAGAGGGAGTGCTCCTTTTTTGGTTATGTTACTCAGTCTAAAATGTCCCTCATTCAATGGTTTTTCTCTGTCAGACAGTTCCTATCAGAGGTGGAAGTGCAATAGACTTCAGATCAATTGGTCTCAGATTGTAATATATTTGTCATCTTCAAATCAAATACTTTATGGGTATGTTTTCAGAGAGAGAGTGTTCTTCATTAGTTTTTGTTGATCTCCAGCTATAATGTCCCTTATTAGACAATTTTTTGGCCTTTAGACAGTTTCAAACAGAGGGGGTATAGCTCAGTGGTAGAGCATTTGACTGCAGATCAAGAGGTCCCAGGTTCAAATCCTGATGCCCCCTTTAAATCAAGTGCTTTCAAAGAGTATTTTGAGGGTAGAGAACTCTTTTTTCGAATATGTTACTCAGGCAAAATTGTATAGCTTAGTTTTCTTTATTAGGTTATGTTGATCACAAGCTAAAATCTCCCTTATTAGACAATTTCTCAGGATCAAATACTGGCGCCCCCTTGAAATCAAGTACTTTCTCAGTGTTTCTTGAGAGAGGGAGTGCTCTGCTAAAATGTCCCTCATTAGATGGTTTTTCTCTATTCAGACAGTTCCTAACAGAGGTGGAAGTGCAACAGACTTCAGATCAATAGGTCTCAGATTGTAATATATTTGTCATCTTCAAATCAAATACTTTCTGGGTATGTTTTCAGAGAGACAGTGTTCTTCATTAGATTTTGTTGATCTCCAGCTATCAAGTACTTTCTAAGTGTATTTTGAGAGAGGGAGTGCTCCTTTTTTGGTTATGTTACTCAGTCTAAAATGTCCCTCATTCAATGTTTTTTCTCTGTCAGACAGTTCCTATCAGAGGTGGAAGTGCAACAGACTTCAGATCAATAGGTCTCAGATTGTAATATATTTGTCATCTTGAAATCATATACTTTCTGGGTTCTACAGCTATAATGTCCCTTATTGGACAATTTTTCTGCCTTTAGGCAGTGTCTAGCAGAGGGGGTATAGCTCAGTGGTAGAGCATTTGACTGCAGATCAAGAGGTCACAGGTTCAAATCCTGATGCCCCCTTTAAATCAAGTGCTTTCAAAGAGTATTTTGAGGGTAGAGGACTCTTTTTCGAATATGTTACTCAGGGAAAATTGTCCCTTATTAGACAATTTCTCACGTTCAAATCCTGGCACCCCCTTGAAATCAAGTACTTTCTAAGTGTATCTTGAGAGAGGGAGTGCTCCTTTTTTGGTTATGTTACTCAGTCTAAAATGTCCCTCATTCAATGTTTTTTCTCTGTCAGACAGTTCCTATCAGAGGAGGAAGTGCAATAGACTTCAGATCAATAGGTCTCAGATTGTAATATATTTGTCATCTTCAAATCAAATACTTTATGGGTATGTTTTCAGAGAGAGAGAGTGTTCTGTCAGACAGTTCCTATCAGAGGAGGAAGTGCAATAGACTTCAGATCAATAGGTCTCAGATTGTAATATATTTGTCATCTTCAAATCAAATCCTTTCTGGGTATGTTTTCAGAGAGACAGAGTTTCTAGCAGAGGGGGTATAGCTCAGTGGTAGAGCATTTGACCCCCTTGAAATCAAGTACTTTCTCAGTGTTTCTCGAGAGAGGGAGTGCTCTGCTAAAATGTCCCTCATTAAATGTTTTTTCTCTGTCAGACAGTTCCTAACAGAGGTGGAAGTGCAACAGACTTCAGATCAATTGGTCTCAGATTGTAATATATTTGTCATCTTCAAATCAAATACTTTCTGGGTATGTTTTCAGAGAGACAGAGTTTCTAGCAGAGGGGGTATAGCTCAGTGGTAGAGCATTTGACTGCAGATTAAGAGGTCCCAGGTTCAAATCCCAGTGCCCCCTTAAAATCAAGAGCTTTCTAAGAGTCTTTTGAGGGTAGAGGACTCTTTTTTGGTATATGTTACTCAGGGAAAATTGTCCCTTATTAGACTATTTCTCACGTTCAAATCCTGGCAACCCCTTGAAATCAACTACTTTCTAAGGATATCTTGAGAGGTGGAGTGCTCCTTTTTTGGTTATGTTACTCAGTCTAAAATGTCCCTCATTCAATGTTTTTTCTCTGTCAGACAGTTCCTATCAGAGGTGGAAGTGCAACAGACTTCAGATCAATAGGTCTCAGATTGTAATATATTTGTCATCTTCAAATCAAATACTTTCTGGGTATGTTTTCAGAGAAAGAGTGTTCTTCATTAGATTTTGTTGATCTCCAGCTATAATGTCCCTTATTAGACAATTTTTCCGCCTTTAGGCAGTTTCTAGCAGAGGGGGTATAGCTCAGTGGTAGAGCATTTGACTGCAGATCAAGAGGTCCCAGGTTCAAATCCCGGTGCCCCCTTAAAATCAAGAGCTTTCTAAGAGTATTTTGAGGGTAGAGGACTCTTTTTTGGTATATGTTACTCAGGGAAAATTGTCCCTTATTAGACAATTTCTCACGTTCAAATCCTGGCACCCCCTTGAAATCAAGTACTTTCTAAGTGTATCTTGAGAGAGGGAGTGCTCCTTTTTTGGTTATGTTACTCAGTCTAAAATGTCCCTCATTCAATGTTTTTTCTCTGTCAGACAGTTCCTATCAGAGGAGGAAGTGCAATAGACTTCAGATCAATAGGTCTCAGATTGTAATATATTTGTCATCTTCAAATCAAATACTTTATGGGTATGTTTTCAGAGAGAGAGAGTGTTCTGTCAGACAGTTCCTATCAGAGGAGGAAGTGCAATAGACTTCAGATCAATAGGTCTCAGATTGTAATATATTTGTCATCTTCAAATCAAATCCTTTCTGGGTATGTTTTCAGAGAGACAGAGTTTCTAGCAGAGGGGGTATAGCTCAGTGGTAGAGCATTTGACCCCCTTGAAATCAAGTACTTTCTCAGTGTTTCTCGAGAGAGGGAGTGCTCTGCTAAAATGTCCCTCATTAAATGTTTTTTCTCTGTCAGACAGTTCCTAACAGAGGTGGAAGTGCAACAGACTTCAGATCAATTGGTCTCAGATTGTAATATATTTGTCATCTTCAAATCAAATACTTTCTGGGTATGTTTTCAGAGAGACAGAGTTTCTAGCAGAGGGGGTATAGCTCAGTGGTAGAGCATTTGACTGCAGATTAAGAGGTCCCAGGTTCAAATCCCAGTGCCCCCTTAAAATCAAGAGCTTTCTAAGAGTCTTTTGAGGGTAGAGGACTCTTTTTTGGTATATGTTACTCAGGGAAAATTGTCCCTTATTAGACTATTTCTCACGTTCAAATCCTGGCAACCCCTTGAAATCAACTACTTTCTAAGGATATCTTGAGAGGTGGAGTGCTCCTTTTTTGGTTATGTTACTCAGTCTAAAATGTCCCTCATTCAATGTTTTTTCTCTGTCAGACAGTTCCTATCAGAGGTGGAAGTGCAACAGACTTCAGATCAATAGGTCTCAGATTGTAATATATTTGTCATCTTCAAATCAATACTTTCTGGGTATGTTTTCAGAGAAAGAGTGTTCTTCATTAGATTTTGTTGATCTCCAGCTATAATGTCCCTTATTAGACAATTTTTCCGCCTTTAGGCAGTTTCTAGCAGAGGGGGTATAGCTCAGTGGTAGAGCATTTGACTGCAGATCAAGAGGTCCCAGGTTCAAATCCCGGTGCCCCCTTAAAATCAAGAGCTTTCTAAGAGTATTTTGAGGGTAGAGGACTCTTTTTTGGTATATGTTACTCAGGGAAAATTGTCCCTTATTAGACTATTTCTCACGTTCAAATCCTGGCACCCCCTTGAAATCAACTACTTTCTAAGTGTATCTTGAGAGGTGGAGTGCTACCTTTTTGGTTATGTTACTCAGTCTAAAATGTCCCTCATTCAATGTTTTTTCTCTGTCAGACAGTTCCTATCAGAGGTGGAAGTGCAATAGACTTCAGATCAATATGTCTCAGATTCTAATTTTTTTGTCAACTTGAAATCAAACACTTTATGGGTACGTTTTCAAAGAGAGAGTTTTCTTTATTAGGTTATGTTGATCACAAGCTAAAATCTCCCTTATTAGACAATTTCTCAGGATCAAATACTGGCGCCCCCTTGAAATCAAGTACTTTCTAAGTGTATTTTGAGAGAGGGAGTGCTCCTTTTTTGGTTATGTTACTCAGTCTAAAATGTCCCTCATTCATTGGTTTTTCTCTGTCAGACAGTTCCTATCAGAGGAGGAAGTGCAATAGACTTCAGATCAATAGGTCTCAGATTGTAATATATTTGTCAACTTGAAATCAAACACTTTATGGGTACGTTTTCAAAGAGAGAGTTTTCTTGATTAGGTTATGTTGATCACAAGCTAAAATCTCCCTTGTTAGACAATTTCTCAGTATCAAATCCTAGCGCCCCCCTTGAAATCAAGTACTTTCTCAGTGTTTCTTGAGAGAGGGAGTGCTCTGCTAAAATGTCCCTCATTAGATGTTTTTTCTCTGTCAGACAGTTCCTATCAGAGGTGGAAGTGCAATAGACTTCAGATCAATAGGTCTCAGATTGTAATTTTTTTGTCAACTTGAAATCAAGCACTTTATGGGTACGTTTTCAAAGAGAGAGTTTTCTTTATTAGTTTTTGTCGATCTCCAGCTATTATGTCCCTTATTAGACAATTTTTCCGCCTTTAGACAGTTTCTAGCAGGGGGGGTATAGCTCAGTGGTAGAGTCTTTGACTGCAGATCAAGAGGTCCCAGGTTCAAACCCTGATGCCCCCTTAAAATCAAGAGCTTTCAAAGAGTATTTTGAGGGTAGAGGACTTTTTTTCCGAATATGTTACTCAGGCAAAATTGTCCCTTATTAGACAATTTCTCAAGTTCAAATCCTGTCACCCCCTTGAAATCAAGTACTTTCTAAGTGTATTTTGAGAGAGGGAGTGCTCCTTTTATGGTTATGTTACTCAGTCTAAAATGTCCCTCATTCAATGTTTTTTCTCTGTCAGACAGTTCCTATCAGAGGAGGAAGTGCAATAGACTTCAGATCAATAGGTCTCAGATTGTAATTTTTTTGTCAACTTGAAATCAAACACTTTATGGGTACGTTTTCAAAGAGAGAGTTTTCTTTATTAGGTTATGTTGATCACAAGCTAAAATCTCCCTTGTTAGACAATTTCTCAGTATCAAATCCTGGCGCCCCCCTTGAAATCAAGTACTTTCTCAGTGTTTCTTGAGAGAGGGAGTGCTCTGCTAAAATGTCCCTCATTAGATGGTTTTTCTCTGTCAGACAGTTCCTAACAGAGGTGGAAGTGCAACAGACTTCAGATCAATAGGTCTCAGATTGTAATACTTTTGTCATCAAGAAATCAATTACTTTATGGGTATGTTTTCAGAGAGAGAGAGTGTTCTATATTAGTTTTTGTCGATCTCAGTCTAAAATGTCCCTCATTCAAATGGTTTTTCTCTGTCAGACAGTTCCTATCAGAGGAGGAAGTGCAATAGACTTCAGATCAATAGGTCTCAGATTGTAATTTTTTTGTCAACTTGAAATCAAACACTTTATGGGTACATTTTCAAAGAGAGAGTTTTCTTTATTAGGTTATGTTGATCACAAGCTAAAATCTCCCTTGTTAGACAATTTCTCAGTATCAAATCCTGGCGCCCCCCTTGAAATCAAGTACTTTCTAAGTGTATCTTGAGAGAGGGAGTGCTCCTTTTTTGGTTATGTTACTCAGTCTAAAATGTCCCTCATTCAATGGTTTTTCTCTGTCAGACAGTTCCTATCAGAGGAGGAAGTGCAATAGACTTCAGCTCAATAGGTCTCAGATTGTAATTTTTTTGTCAACTTGAAATCAAACACTTTATGGGTACGTTTTCAAAGAGAGAGTTTTCTTTATTAGGTTATGTTGATCACAAGCTAAAATCTCCCTTGTTAGACAATTTCTCAGTATCAAATCCTGGCGCCCCCCTTGAAATCAAGTACTTTCTCAGTGTTTCTTGAGAGAGGGAGTGCTCTGCTAAAATGTCCCTCATTACATGTTTTTTCTCTGTCAGACAGTTCCTAACAGAGGTGGAAGTGCAACAGACTTCAGATCAATAGGTCTCAGATTGTAATATATTTGTCATCTTCAAATCAAATACTTTATGGGTATGTTTTCAGAGAGAGAGTGTTCTTCATTAGTTTTTGTTGATCTCCAGCTATAATGTCCCTTATTAGACAATTTTTCGGCCTTTAGACAGTTTCAAGCAGAGGGGGTATAGCTCAGTGGTAGAGCATTTGACTGCAGATCAAGAGGTCCCAGGTTCAAATCCTGATGCCCCCTTTAAATCAAGTGCTTTCAAAGAGTATTTTGAGGGTAGAGGACTCTTTTTTCGAATATGTTACTCAGGCAAAATTGTCCCTTATTAGACAATTTCTCAAGTTCAAATCCTGTCACCCGCTTGAAATCAAGTACTTTCTAAGTGTATTTTGAGAGAGGGAGTGCTCCTTTTTTGGTTATGTTACTCAGTCTAAAATGTCCCTCATTCAATGGTTTTTCTCTGTCAGACAGTTCCTATCAGAGGAGGAAGTGCAATAGACTTCAGATCAATAGGTCTCAGATTGTAATTTTTTTGTCAACTTGAAATCAAACACTTTATGGTAACATTTTCAAAGAGAGAGTTTTCTTTATTAGGTTATGTTGATCACAAGCTAAAATCTCCCTTGTTAGACAATTTCTCAGTATCAAATCCTGGCGCCCCCCTTGAAATCAAGTACTTTCTAAGTGTATCTTGAGAGAGGGAGTGCTCCTTTTTTGGTTATGTTACTCAGTCTAAAATGTCCCTCATTCAATGGTTTTTCTCTGTCAGACAGCTCCTATCAGAGGTGGAAGTGCAATAGACTTCAGATCAATAGGTCTCAGATTGTAATATATTTGTCATCTTCAAATCAAATACTTTATGGGTATGTTTTCAGAGAGAGAGTGTTCTTCATTAGTTTTTGTTGATCTCCAGCTATAATGTCCCTTATTAGACAATTTTTCGGCCTTTAGACAGTTTCAAGCAGAGGGGTATAGCTCAGTGGTAGAGCATTTGACTGCAGATCAAGAGGTCCCAGATTCAAATCCTGATGCCCCCTTTAAATCAAGTGCTTTCAAAGAGTATTTTGAGGGTAGAGGACTCTTTTTTCGAATATGTTACTCAGTCAAAATTGTCCCTTATTAGACAATTTCTCAAGTTCAAATCCTGTCACCCGCTTGAAATCAAGGACTTTCTATGTGTATTTTGAGAGAGGGAGTGCTCCTTTTTTGGTTATGTTACTCAGTCTAAAATGTCCCTCATTCAATGGTTTTTCTCTGTCAGACAGTTCCTATCAGAGGAGGAAGTGCAATAGACTTCAGATCAATAGGTCTCAGATTGTAATTTTTTTGTCAACTTGAAATCAAACACTTTATGGATACGTTTTCAAAGAGAGAGTTTTCTTTATTAGGTTATGTTGATCACAAGCTAAAATCTCCCTTGTTAGACAATTTGACAGTATCAAATCCTGGCGCCCCCCTTGAAATCAAGTACTTTCTCAGTGTTTCTTGAGAGAGGGAGTGCTCTGCTAAAATGTCCCTCATTACATGGTTTTTCTCTGTCAGACAGTTCCTATCAGAGGAGGAAGTGCAATAGACTTCAGATCAATAGGTCTCAGATTGTAATTTTTTTGTCAACTTGAAATCAAACACTTTATGGGTACATTTTCAAAGAGAGAGTTTTCTTTATTAGGTTATGTTGATCACAAGCTAAAATCTCCCTTGTTAGACAATTTCTCAGTATCAAATCCTGGCGCCCCCCTTGAAATCAAGTACTTTCTAAGTGTATCTTGAGAGAGGGAGTGCTCCTTTTTTGGTTATGTTACTCAGTCTAAAATGTCCCTCATTCAATGGTTTTTCTCTGTCAGACAGTTCCTATCAGAGGTGGAAGTGCAATAGACTTCAGATCAATAGGTCTCAGATTGTAATATATTTGTCATCTTCAAATCAAATACTTTATGGGTATGTTTTCAGAGAGAGAGTGTTCTTCATTAGTTTTTGTTGATCTCCAGCTATAATGTCCCTTATTAGACAATTTTTCCGCCTTTAGACAGTTTCTAGTAGAGGGGGTATAGCTCAGTGGTAGAGCATTTGACTGCAGATCAAGAGGTCCCAGGTTCAAATCCTGATGCCCCCTTTAAATCAAGTGCTTTCAAAGAGTTTTTTCAGGGTAGAGTAGTCTTTTTTCCGAATATGTTACTCAGGCAAAATTGTCCATTATTAGACAATTTCTCAAGTTCAAATCCTGTCACCCCCTTGAAATCAAGTACTTTCTAAGTGTATTTTGAGAGAGGGAGTGCTCCTTTTTTGGTTATGTTACTCAGTCTAAAATGTCCCTCATTCAATGGTTTTTCTCTGTCAGACAGTTCCTATCAGAGGAGGAAGTGCAATAGACTTCAGATCAATAGGTCTCAGATTGTAATTTGTTTGTCAACTTGAAATCAAACACTTTATGGGTACATTTTCAAAGAGAGAGTTTTCTTTATTAGGTTATGTTGATCACAAGCTAAAATCTCCCTTGTTAGACAATTTCTCAGTATCAAATCCTGGCGCCCCCCTTGAAATCAAGTACTTTCTAAGTGTATCTTGAGAGAGGGAGTGCTCCTTTTTTGGTTATGTTACTCAGTCTAAAATGTTCCTCATTCAATGGTTTTTCTCTGTCAGACAGTTCCTATCAGAGGTGGAAGTGCAATAGACTTCAGATCAATAGGTCTCAGATTGTAATATATTTGTCATCTTCAAATCAAATACTTTATGGGTATGTTTTCAGAGAGAGAGTGTTCTTCATTAGTTTTTGTTGATCTCCAGCTATAATGTCCCTTATTAGACAATTTTTCGGCCTTTAGACAGTTTCAAGCAGAGGGGGTATAGCTCAGTGGTAGAGCATTTGACTGCAGATCAAGAGGTCCCAGATTCAAATCCTGATGCCCCCTTTAAATCAAGTGCTTTCAAAGAGTATTTTGAGGGTAGAGGACTCTTTTTTCGAATATGTTACTCAGGCAAAATTGTCCCTTATTAGACAATTTCTCAAGTTCAAATCCTGTCACTCGCTTGAAATCAAGTACTTTCTAAGTGTATTTTGAGAGAGGGAGTGCTCCTTTTTTGGTTACGTTACTCAGTCTAAAATGTCCCTCATTCAATGGTTTTTCTCTGTCAGACAGTTCCTATCAGAGGAGGAAGTGCAATAGACTTCAGATCAATAGGTCTCAGATTGTAATTTTTTTGTCAACTTGAAATCAAACACTTTATGGGTACGTTTTCAAAGAGAGAGTTTTCTTTATTAGGTTATGTTGATCACAAGCTAAAATCTCCCTTGTTAGACAATTTGACAGTATCAAATCCTGGCGCCCCCCTTGAAATCAAGTACTTTCTCAGTGTTTCTTGAGAGAGGGAGTGCTCTGCTAAAATGTCCCTCATTACATGGTTTTTCTCTGTCAGACAGTTCCTAACAGAGGTGGAAGTGCAACAGACTTCAGATCAATAGGTCTCAGATTGTAATATATTTGTCATCTTCAAATCAAATACTTTATGGGTATGTTTTCAGAGAGAAAGTGTTCTTCATTAGTTTTTGTTGATCTCCAGCTATAATGTCCCTTATTAGACAATTTTTCGGCCTTTAGACAGTTTCAAGCAGAGGGGGTATAGCTCAGTGGTAGAGCATTTGACTGCAGATCAAGAGGTCCCAGATTCAAATCCTGATGCCCCCTTTAAATCAAGTGCTTTCAAAGAGTATTTTGAGGGTAGAGGACTCTTTTTTCGAATATTTTACTCAGGCAAAATTGTCCCTTATTAGACAATTTCTCAAGTTCAAATCCTGTCACCCGCTTGAAATCAAGTACTTTCTAAGTGTATTTTGAGAGAGGGAGTGCTCCTTTTTTGGTTACGTTACTCAGTCTAAAATGTCCCTCATTCAATGGTTTTTCTCTGTCAGACAGTTCCTATCAGAGGAGGAAGTGCAATAGACTTCAGATCAATAGGTCTCAGATTGTAATTTTTTTGTCAACTTGAAATCAAACACTTTATGGGTACGTTTTCAAAGAGAGAGTTTTCTTTATTAGGTTATGTTGATCACAAGCTAAAATCTCCCTTGTTAGACAATTTCTCAGTATCAAATCCTGGCGCCCCCCTTGAAATCAAGTACTTTCTAGGTGTATCTTGAGAGAGGGAGTGCTCCTTTTTTGGTTATGTTACTCAGTCTAAAATGTCCCTCATTCAATGGTTTTTCTCTGTCAGACAGTTCCTATCAGAGGTGGAAGTGCAATAGACTTCAGATCAGTAGGTCTCAGATTGTAATTTTTTTGTCAACTTGAAATCAAACACTTTATGGGTACGTTTTCAAAGAGAGAGTTTTCTTTATTAGGTTATGTTGATCACAAGCTAAAATCTCCCTTATTAGACAATTTCTCAGGATCAAATTCTGGCGCCCCATTGAAATCAAGTACTTTCTCAGTGTTTCTTGAGAGAGGGAGTGCTCTGCTAAAATGTCCCTCATTAGATGTTTTTTCTCTGTCAGACAGTTCCTAACAGAGGTGGAAGTGCAACAGACTTCAGATCAATAGGTCTCAGATTGTAATAGATTTGTCATCTTCAAATCAAATACTTTCTGGGTATGTTTTCAGAGAGAGAGAGTGTTCTTCATTAGTTTTTGTTGATCTCCAGCTATAATGTCCCTTATTAGACAATTTTTCCGCCTTTAGACAGTTTCTAGCAGAGGGGGTATAGCTCAGTGGTAGAGCATTTGACTGCAGATCAAGAGGTCACAGGTTCAAATCCTGATGCCCCCTTTAAATCAAGTGCTTTCAAAGAGTATTTTGAGGGTAGAGGACTCTTTTTCGAATATGTTACTCAGGGAAAATTGTCCCTTATTAGACAATTTCTCACGTTCAAATCCTGGCACCCCCTTGAAATCAAGTACTTTCTAAGTGTATCTTGAGAGAGGGAGTGCTCCTTTTTTGGTTATGTTACTCAGTCTAAAATGTCCCTCATTACATGGTTTTTCTCTGTCAGACAGTTCCTAACAGAGGTGGAAGTGCAACAGACTTCAGATCAATAGGTCTCAGATTGTAATATATTTGTCATCTTCAAATCAAATACTTTATGGGTATGTTTTCAGAGAGAGAGTGTTCTTCATTAGTTTTTGTTGATCTCCAGCTATAATGTCCCTTATTAGACAATTTTTCCGCCTTTAGACAGTTTCTAGCAGAGGTGTATAGCTCAGTGGTAGAGCATTTGACTGCAGATCAAGAGGTCCAAGGTTCAAATCCTGATGCCCCCTTTAAATCAAGTCCTTTCAAAGAGTATTTTGAGGGTAGAGGACTCTTTTTTCGAATATGTTACTCAGGCAAAATTGTCCATTATTAGACATTTTCTCAAGTTCAAATCCTGTCACCCCCTTGAAATCAAGTACTTTCTAAGTGTATTTTGAGAGAGGGAGTGCTCCTTTTTTGGTTATGTTACTCAGTCTAAAATGTCCCTAATTCAATGGTTTTTCTCTGTCAGACAGTTCCTATCAGAGGAGGAAGTGCAATAGACTTCAGATCAATAGGTCTCAGATTGTAATTTTTTTGTCAACTTGAAATCAAACACTTTATGGGTACATTTTCAAAGAGAGAGTTTTCTTTATTAGGTTATGTTGATCACAAGTTAAAATCTCCCTTGTTAGACAATTTCTCAGTATCAAATCCTGGCGCCCCCCTTGAAATCAAGTACTTTCTAGGTGTATCTTGAGAGAGGGTGTGCTCCTTTTTTGGTTATGTTACTCAGTCTAAAATGTCCCTCATTCAATGGTTTTTCTCTGTCAGACAGTTCCTATCAGAGGTGGAAGTGCAATAGACTTCAGATCAGTAGGTCTCAGATTGTAATTTTTTTGTCAACTTGAAATCAAACACTTTATGGGTACGTTTTCAAAGAGAGAGTTTTCTTTATTAGGTTATGTTGATCACAAGCTAAAATCTCCCTTATTAGACAATTTCTCAGGATCAAATTCTGGAGCCCCATTGAAATCAAGTACTTTCTCAGTGTTTCTTGAGAGAGGGAGTGCTCTGCTAAAATGTCCCTCATTAGATGTTTTTTCTCTGTCAGACAGTTCCTAACAGAGGTGGAAGTGCAATAGACTTCAGATCAATAGGTCTCAGATTGTAATTTTTTTGTCAACTTGAAATCAAACACTTTATGGGTACATTTTCAAAGAGAGAGTTTTCTTTATTAGGTTATGTTGATCACAAGCTAAAATCTCCCTTGTTAGACAATTTCTCAGTATCAAATCCTGGCGCCCCCCTTGAAATCAAGTACTTTCTAAGTGTATCTTGAGAGAGGGAGTGCTCCTTTTTTGGTTATGTTACTCAGTCTAAAATGTCCCTCATTCAATGGTTTTTCTCTGTCAGACAGTTCCTATCAGAGGTGGAAGTGCAATAGACTTCAGATCAATTGGTCTCAGATTGTAATATATTTGTCATCTTCAAATCAAATACTTTATGGGTATGTTTTCAGAGAGAGAGTGTTCTTCATTAGTTTTTGTTGATCTCCAGCTATAATGTCCCTTATTAGACAATTTTTTGGCCTTTAGACAGTTTCAAGCAGAGGGGGTATAGCTCAGTGGTAGAGCATTTGACTGCAGATCAAGAGGTCCCAGGTTCAAATCCTGATGCCCCCTTTAAATCAAGTGCTTTCAAAGAGTATTTTGAGGGTAGAGGACTCTTTTTTCGAATATGTTACTCAGGCAAAATTGTATAGCTTAGTTTTCTTTATTAGGTTATGTTGATCACAAGCTAAAATCTCCCTTATTAGACAATTTCTCAGGATCAAATACTGGCGCCCCCTTGAAATCAAGTACTTTCTCAGTGTTTCTTGAGAGAGGGAGTGCTCTGCTAAAATGTCCCTCATTAGATGGTTTTTCTCTATTCAGACAGTTCCTAACAGAGGTGGAAGTGCAACAGACTTCAGATCAATAGGTCTCAGATTGTAATATATTTGTCATCTTCAAATCAAATACTTTCTGGGTATGTTTTCAGAGAGACAGTGTTCTTCATTAGATTTTGTTGATCTCCAGCTATCAAGTACTTTCTAAGTGTATTTTGAGAGAGGGAGTGCTCCTTTTTTGGTTATGTTACTCAGTCTAAAATGTCCCTCATTCAATGTTTTTTCTCTGTCAGACAGTTCCTATCAGAGGTGGAAGTGCAACAGACTTCAGATCAATAGGTCTCAGATTGTAATATATTTGTCATCTTGAAATCATATACTTTCTGGGTTCTACAGCTATAATGTCCCTTATTGGACAATTTTTCTGCCTTTAGGCAGTGTCTAGCAGAGGGGGTATAGCTCAGTGGTAGAGCATTTGACTGCAGATCAAGAGGTCACAGGTTCAAATCCTGATGCCCCCTTTAAATCAAGTGCTTTCAAAGAGTATTTTGAGGGTAGAGGACTCTTTTTCGAATATGTTACTCAGGGAAAATTGTCCCTTATTAGACAATTTCTCACGTTCAAATCCTGGCACCCCCTTGAAATCAAGTACTTTCTAAGTGTATCTTGAGAGAGGGAGTGCTCCTTTTTTGGTTATGTTACTCAGTCTAAAATGTCCCTCATTCAATGTTTTTTCTCTGTCAGACAGTTCCTATCAGAGGAGGAAGTGCAATAGACTTCAGATCAATAGGTCTCAGATTGTAATATATTTGTCATCTTCAAATCAAATACTTTATGGGTATGTTTTCAGAGAGAGAGAGTGTTCTGTCAGACAGTTCCTATCAGAGGAGGAAGTGCAATAGACTTCAGATCAATAGGTCTCAGATTGTAATATATTTGTCATCTTCAAATCAAATCCTTTCTGGGTATGTTTTCAGAGAGACAGAGTTTCTAGCAGAGGGGGTATAGCTCAGTGGTAGAGCATTTGACCCCCTTGAAATCAAGTACTTTCTCAGTGTTTCTCGAGAGAGGGAGTGCTCTGCTAAAATGTCCCTCATTAAATGTTTTTTCTCTGTCAGACAGTTCCTAACAGAGGTGGAAGTGCAACAGACTTCAGATCAATTGGTCTCAGATTGTAATATATTTGTCATCTTCAAATCAAATACTTTCTGGGTATGTTTTCAGAGAGACAGAGTTTCTAGCAGAGGGGGTATAGCTCAGTGGTAGAGCATTTGACTGCAGATTAAGAGGTCCCAGGTTCAAATCCCAGTGCCCCCTTAAAATCAAGAGCTTTCTAAGAGTCTTTTGAGGGTAGAGGACTCTTTTTTGGTATATGTTACTCAGGGAAAATTGTCCCTTATTAGACTATTTCTCACGTTCAAATCCTGGCAACCCCTTGAAATCAACTACTTTCTAAGGATATCTTGAGAGGTGGAGTGCTCCTTTTTTGGTTATGTTACTCAGTCTAAAATGTCCCTCATTCAATGTTTTTTCTCTGTCAGACAGTTCCTATCAGAGGTGGAAGTGCAACAGACTTCAGATCAATAGGTCTCAGATTGTAATATATTTGTCATCTTCAAATCAATACTTTCTGGGTATGTTTTCAGAGAAAGAGTGTTCTTCATTAGATTTTGTTGATCTCCAGCTATAATGTCCCTTATTAGACAATTTTTCCGCCTTTAGGCAGTTTCTAGCAGAGGGGGTATAGCTCAGTGGTAGAGCATTTGACTGCAGATCAAGAGGTCCCAGGTTCAAATCCCGGTGCCCCCTTAAAATCAAGAGCTTTCTAAGAGTATTTTGAGGGTAGAGGACTCTTTTTTGGTATATGTTACTCAGGGAAAATTGTCCCTTATTAGACTATTTCTCACGTTCAAATCCTGGCACCCCCTTGAAATCAACTACTTTCTAAGTGTATCTTGAGAGGTGGAGTGCTACCTTTTTGGTTATGTTACTCAGTCTAAAATGTCCCTCATTCAATGTTTTTTCTCTGTCAGGCAGTTCCTAACAGAGGTGGAAGTGCAATAGACTTCAGATCAATATGTCTCAGATTCTAATTTTTTTGTCAACTTGAAATCAAACACTTTATGGGTACGTTTTCAAAGAGAGAGTTTTCTTTATTAGGTTATGTTGATCACAAGCTAAAATCTCCCTTATTAGACAATTTCTCAGGATCAAATACTGGCGCCCCCTTGAAATCAAGTACTTTCTAAGTGTATCTTGAGAAAGGGAGTGCTCCTTTTTTGGTTATGTTACTCAGTCTAAAATGTCCCTCATTCAATGTTTTTTCTCTGTCAGACAGTTCCTATCAGAGGTGGAAGTGCCAAAGACTTCAGATCAATAGGTCTCAGATTGTAATTTTTTTGTCAACTTGAAATTTAACACTTTATTGGTACGTTTTCAAAGAGAGAGTTTTCTTTATTAGGTTATGTTGATCACAAGCTAAAATCTCCCTTATTAGACAATTTCTCAGGATCAAATACTGGCGCCCCCTTGAAATCAAGTACTTTCTCAGTCTTTCTCGAGAGAGAGGGAGTGCTCTGCTAAAATGTCCCTCATTAGATGGTTTTTCTCTGTCAGACAGTTCTTAACAGAGGTGGAAGTGCAACAGACTTCAGATCAATAGGTCTCAGATTGTAATATATTTGTCATCTTCAAATCAAATACTTTATGGGTATGTTTTCAGAGAGAGAGAGTGTTCTATATTCGTTTTTGTTGATCTACAGCTATAATGTCCCTTATTGGACAATTTTTCTGCCTTTAGACAGTTTCTAGCAGAGGGGGTATAGCTCAGTGGTAGAGCATTTGACTGCAGATCAAGAGGTCCCAGGTTCAAATCCTGATGCCCCCTTAAAATCAAGAGTTTCTAAGAGTATTTTGAGGGTAGAGGACTATTTTTTGGAATATGTTACTCAGGGAAAATTGTCCCTTATTAGACAATTTCTCACGTTCAAATCCTGGCGCCCCCTTGAAATCAACTACTTTCTAAGGATATCTTGAGAGGTGGAGTGCTCCTTTTTTGGTTATGTTACTCAGTCTAAAATGTCCCTCATTCAATGTTTTTTCTCTGTCAGACAGTTCCTATCAGAGGTGGAAGTGCAATAGACTTCAGATCAATATGTCTCAGATTCTAATTTTTTTGTCAACTTGAAATCAAACACTTTATGGGTACGTTTTCAAAGAGAGAGTTTTCTTTATTAGGTTATGTTGATCACAAGCTAAAATCTCCCTTATTAGACAATTTCTCAGGATCAAATACTGGCGCCCCCTTGAAATCAAGTACTTTCTAAGAGTATTTTGAGAGAGGGAGTGCTCCTTTTTTGGTTATGTTACTCAGTCTAAAATGTCCCTCATTCATTGGTTTTTCTCTGTCAGACAGTTCCTATCAGAGGAGGAAGTGCAATAGACTTCAGATCAATAGGTCTCAGATTGTAATATATTTGTCAACTTGAAATCAAACACTTTATGGGTACGTTTTCAAAGAGAGAGTTTTCTTGATTAGGTTATGTTGATCACAAGCTAAAATCTCCCTTGTTAGACAATTTCTCAGTATCAAATCCTAGCGCCCCCCTTGAAATCAAGTACTTTCTCAGTGTTTCTTGAGAGAGGGAGTGCTCTGCTAAAATGTCCCTCATTAGATGTTTTTTCTCTGTCAGACAGTTCCTATCAGAGGTGGAAGTGCAATAGACTTCAGATCAATAGGTCTCAGATTGTAATTTTTTTGTCAACTTGAAATCAAGCACTTTATGGGTACGTTTTCAAAGAGAGAGTTTTCTTTATTAGTTTTTGTCGATCTCCAGCTATTATGTCCCTTATTAGACAATTTTTCCGCCTTTAGACAGTTTCTAGCAGGGGGGGTATAGCTCAGTGGTAGAGTCTTTGACTGCAGATCAAGAGGTCCCAGGTTCAAACCCTGATGCCCCCTTAAAATCAAGAGCTTTCAAAGAGTATTTTGAGGGTAGAGGACTTTTTTTCCGAATATGTTACTCAGGCAAAATTGTCCCTTATTAGACAATTTCTCAAGTTCAAATCCTGTCACCCCCTTGAAATCAAGTACTTTCTAAGTGTATTTTGAGAGAGGGAGTGCTCCTTTTATGGTTATGTTACTCAGTCTAAAATGTCCCTCATTCAATGGTTTTTCTCTGTCAGACAGTTCCTATCAGAGGAGGAAGTGCAATAGACTTCAGATCAATAGGTCTCAGATTGTAATTTTTTTGTCAACTTGAAATCAAACACTTTATGGGTACGTTTTCAAAGAGAGAGTTTTCTTTATTAGGTTATGTTGATCACAAGCTAAAATCTCCCTTGTTAGACAATTTCTCAGTATCAAATCCTGGCGCCCCCCTTGAAATCAAGTACTTTCTCAGTGTTTCTTGAGAGAGGGAGTGCTCTGCTAAAATGTCCCTCATTAGATGGTTTTTCTCTGTCAGACAGTTCCTAACAGAGGTGGAAGTGCAACAGACTTCAGATCAATAGGTCTCAGATTGTAATACTTTTGTCATCAAGAAATCAATTACTTTATGGGTATGTTTTCAGAGAGAGAGAGTGTTCTATATTAGTTTTTGTCGATCTCAGTCTAAAATGTCCCTCATTCAAATGGTTTTTCTCTGTCAGACAGTTCCTATCAGAGGAGGAAGTGCAATAGACTTCAGATCAATAGGTCTCAGATTGTAATTTTTTTGTCAACTTGAAATCAAACACTTTATGGGTACATTTTCAAAGAGAGAGTTTTCTTTATTAGGTTATGTTGATCACAAGCTAAAATCTCCCTTGTTAGACAATTTCTCAGTATCAAATCCTGGCGCCCCCCTTGAAATCAAGTACTTTCTAAGTGTATCTTGAGAGAGGGAGTGCTCCTTTTTTGGTTATGTTACTCAGTCTAAAATGTCCCTCATTCAATGGTTTTTCTCTGTCAGACAGTTCCTATCAGAGGAGGAAGTGCAATAGACTTCAGCTCAATAGGTCTCAGATTGTAATTTTTTTGTCAACTTGAAATCAAACACTTTATGGGTACGTTTTCAAAGAGAGAGTTTTCTTTATTAGGTTATGTTGATCACAAGCTAAAATCTCCCTTGTTAGACAATTTCTCAGTATCAAATCCTGGCGCCCCCCTTGAAATCAAGTACTTTCTCAGTGTTTCTTGAGAGAGGGAGTGCTCTGCTAAAATGTCCCTCATTACATGTTTTTTCTCTGTCAGACAGTTCCTAACAGAGGTGGAAGTGCAACAGACTTCAGATCAATAGGTCTCAGATTGTAATATATTTGTCATCTTCAAATCAAATACTTTATGGGTATGTTTTCAGAGAGAGAGTGTTCTTCATTAGTTTTTGTTGATCTCCAGCTATAATGTCCCTTATTAGACAATTTTTCGGCCTTTAGACAGTTTCAAGCAGAGGGGGTATAGCTCAGTGGTAGAGCATTTGACTGCAGATCAAGAGGTCCCAGGTTCAAATCCTGATGCCCCCTTTAAATCAAGTGCTTTCAAAGAGTATTTTGAGGGTAGAGGACTCTTTTTTCGAATATGTTACTCAGGCAAAATTGTCCCTTATTAGACAATTTCTCAAGTTCAAATCCTGTCACCCGCTTGAAATCAAGTACTTTCTAAGTGTATTTTGAGAGAGGGAGTGCTCCTTTTTTGGTTATGTTACTCAGTCTAAAATGTCCCTCATTCAATGGTTTTTCTCTGTCAGACAGTTCCTATCAGAGGAGGAAGTGCAATAGACTTCAGATCAATAGGTCTCAGATTGTAATTTTTTTGTCAACTTGAAATCAAACACTTTATGGTAACATTTTCAAAGAGAGAGTTTTCTTTATTAGGTTATGTTGATCACAAGCTAAAATCTCCCTTGTTAGACAATTTCTCAGTATCAAATCCTGGCGCCCCCCTTGAAATCAAGTACTTTCTAAGTGTATCTTGAGAGAGGGAGTGCTCCTTTTTTGGTTATGTTACTCAGTCTAAAATGTCCCTCATTCAATGGTTTTTCTCTGTCAGACAGCTCCTATCAGAGGTGGAAGTGCAATAGACTTCAGATCAATAGGTCTCAGATTGTAATATATTTGTCATCTTCAAATCAAATACTTTATGGGTATGTTTTCAGAGAGAGAGTGTTCTTCATTAGTTTTTGTTGATCTCCAGCTATAATGTCCCTTATTAGACAATTTTTCGGCCTTTAGACAGTTTCAAGCAGAGGGGTATAGCTCAGTGGTAGAGCATTTGACTGCAGATCAAGAGGTCCCAGATTCAAATCCTGATGCCCCCTTTAAATCAAGTGCTTTCAAAGAGTATTTTGAGGGTAGAGGACTCTTTTTTCGAATATGTTACTCAGTCAAAATTGTCCCTTATTAGACAATTTCTCAAGTTCAAATCCTGTCACCCACTTGAAATCAAGGACTTTCTATGTGTATTTTGAGAGAGGGAGTGCTCCTTTTTTGGTTATGTTACTCAGTCTAAAATGTCCCTCATTCAATGGTTTTTCTCTGTCAGACAGTTCCTATCAGAGGAGGAAGTGCAATAGACTTCAGATCAATAGGTCTCAGATTGTAATTTTTTTGTCAACTTGAAATCAAACACTTTATGGATACGTTTTCAAAGAGAGAGTTTTCTTTATTAGGTTATGTTGATCACAAGCTAAAATCTCCCTTGTTAGACAATTTGACAGTATCAAATCCTGGCGCCCCCCTTGAAATCAAGTACTTTCTCAGTGTTTCTTGAGAGAGGGAGTGCTCTGCTAAAATGTCCCTCATTACATGGTTTTTCTCTGTCAGACAGTTCCTATCAGAGGAGGAAGTGCAATAGACTTCAGATCAATAGGTCTCAGATTGTAATTTTTTTGTCAACTTGAAATCAAACACTTTATGGGTACATTTTCAAAGAGAGAGTTTTCTTTATTAGGTTATGTTGATCACAAGCTAAAATCTCCCTTGTTAGACAATTTCTCAGTATCAAATCCTGGCGCCCCCCTTGAAATCAAGTACTTTCTAAGTGTATCTTGAGAGAGGGAGTGCTCCTTTTTTGGTTATGTTACTCAGTCTAAAATGTCCCTCATTCAATGGTTTTTCTCTGTCAGACAGTTCCTATCAGAGGTGGAAGTGCAATAGACTTCAGATCAATAGGTCTCAGATTGTAATATATTTGTCATCTTCAAATCAAATACTTTATGGGTATGTTTTCAGAGAGAGAGTGTTCTTCATTAGTTTTTGTTGATCTCCAGCTATAATGTCCTTTATTAGACAATTTTTCCGCCTTTAGACAGTTTCTAGTAGAGGGGGTATAGCTCAGTGGTAGAGCATTTGACTGCAGATCAAGAGGTCCCAGGTTCAAATCCTGATGCCCCCTTTAAATCAAGTGCTTTCAAAGAGTATTTTGAGGGTAGAGTACTCTTTTTTCCGAATATGTTACTCAGGCAAAATTGTCCATTATTAGACAATTTCTCAAGTTCAAATCCTGTCACCCCCTTGAAATCAAGTACTTTCTAAGTGTATTTTGAGAGAGGGAGTGCTCCTTTTTTGGTTATGTTACTCAGTCTAAAATGTCCCTCATTCAATGGTTTTTCTCTGTCAGACAGTTCCTATCAGAGGAGGAAGTGCAATAGACTTCAGATCAATAGGTCTCAGATTGTAATTTGTTTGTCAACTTGAAATCAAACACTTTATGGGTACATTTTCAAAGAGAGAGTTTTCTTTATTAGGTTATGTTGATCACAAGCTAAAATCTCCCTTGTTAGACAATTTCTCAGTATCAAATCCTGGCGCCCCCCTTGAAATCAAGTACTTTCTAAGTGTATCTTGAGAGAGGGAGTGCTCCTTTTTTGGTTATGTTACTCAGTCTAAAATGTCCCTCATTCAATGGTTTTTCTCTGTCAGACAGTTCCTATCAGAGGTGGAAGTGCAATAGACTTCAGATCAATAGGTCTCAGATTGTAATATATTTGTCATCTTCAAATCAAATACTTTATGGGTATGTTTTCAGAGAGAGAGTGTTCTTCATTAGTTTTTGTTGATCTCCAGCTATAATGTCCCTTATTAGACAATTTTTCGGCCTTTAGACAGTTTCAAGCAGAGGGGGTATAGCTCAGTGGTAGAGCATTTGACTGCAGATCAAGAGGTCCCAGGTTCAAATCCTGATGCCCCCTTTAAATCAAGTGCTTTCAAAGAGTATTTTGAGGGATGAGGACTCTTTCTTCTAATATGTTACTCAGGCAAAATTGTCCCTTATTAGACAATTTCTCAAGTTCAAATCCTGTCACCCGCTTGAAATCAAGTACTTTCTAAGTGTATTTTGAGAGAGGGAGTGCTCCTTTTTTGGTTACGTTACTCAGTCTAAAATGTCCCTCATTCAATGGTTTTTCTCTGTCAGACAGTTCCTATCAGAGGAGGAAGTGCAATAGACTTCAGATCAATAGGTCTCAGATTGTAATTTTTTTGTCAACTTGAAATCAAACACTTTATGGGTACGTTTTCAAAGAGAGAGTTTTCTTTATTAGGTTATGTTGATCACAAGCTAAAATCTCCCTTGTTAGACAATTTGACAGTATCAAATCCTGGCGCCCCCCTTGAAATCAAGTACTTTCTCAGTGTTTCTTGAGAGAGGGAGTGCTCTGCTAAAATGTCCCTCATTAGATGTTTTTTCTCTGTCAGACAGTTCCTAACAGAGGTGGAAGTGCAACAGACTTCAGATCAATAGGTCTCAGATTGTAATATATTTGTCATCTTCAAATCAAATACTTTATGGGTATATTTTCAGAGAGAGAGTGTTCTTCATTAGTTTTTGTTGATCTCCAGCTATAATGTCCCTTATTAGACAATTTTTCCGCCTTTAGACAGTTTCTAGTAGAGGGGGTATAGCTCAGTGGTAGAGCATTTGACTGCAGATCAAGAGGTCCCAGGTTCAAATCCTGATGCCCCCTTTAAATCAAGTGCTTTCAAAGAGTTTTTTCAGGGTAGAGTACTCTTTTTTCCGAATATGTTACTCAGGCAAAATTGTCCATTATTAGACAATTTCTCAAGTTCAAATCCTGTCACCCCCTTGAAATCAAGTACTTTCTAAGTGTATTTTGAGAGAGGGAGTGCTCCTTTTTTGGTTATGTTACTCAGTCTAAAATGTCCCTCATTCAATGGTTTTTCTCTGTCAGACAGTTCCTATCAGAGGAGGAAGTGCAATAGACTTCAGATCAATAGGTCTCAGATTGTAATTTGTTTGTCAACTTGAAATCAAACACTTTATGGGTACATTTTCAAAGAGAGAGTTTTCTTTATTAGGTTATGTTGATCACAAGCTAAAATCTCCCTTGTTAGACAATTTCTCAGTATCAAATCCTGGCGCCCCCCTTGAAATCAAGTACTTTCTAAGTGTATCTTGAGAGAGGGAGTGCTCCTTTTTTGGTTATGTTACTCAGTCTAAAATGTTCCTCATTCAATGGTTTTTCTCTGTCAGACAGTTCCTATCAGAGGTGGAAGTGCAATAGACTTCAGATCAATAGGTCTCAGATTGTAATATATTTGTCATCTTCAAATCAAATACTTTATGGGTATGTTTTCAGAGAGAGAGTGTTCTTCATTAGTTTTTGTTGATCTCCAGCTATAATGTCCCATATTAGACAATTTTTCGGCCTTTAGACAGTTTCAAGCAGAGGGGGTATAGCTCAGTGGTAGAGCATTTGACTGCAGATCAAGAGGTCCCAGATTCAAATCCTGATGCCCCCTTTAAATCAAGTGCTTTCAAAGAGTATTTTGAGGGTAGAGGACTCTTTTTTCGAATATGTTACTCAGGCAAAATTGTCCCTTATTAGACAATTTCTCAAGTTCAAATCCTGTCACTCGCTTGAAATCAAGTACTTTCTAAGTGTATTTTGAGAGAGGGAGTGCTCCTTTTTTGGTTACGTTACTCAGTCTAAAATGTCCCTCATTCAATGGTTTTTCTCTGTCAGACAGTTCCTATCAGAGGAGGAAGTGCAATAGACTTCAGATCAATAGGTCTCAGATTGTAATTTTTTTGTCAACTTGAAATCAAACACTTTATGGGTACGTTTTCAAAGAGAGAGTTTTCTTTATTAGGTTATGTTGATCACAAGCTAAAATCTCCCTTGTTAGACAATTTGACAGTATCAAATCCTGGCGCCCCCCTTGAAATCAAGTACTTTCTCAGTGTTTCTTGAGAGAGGGAGTGCTCTGCTAAAATGTCCCTCATTACATGGTTTTTCTCTGTCAGACAGTTCCTAACAGAGGTGGAAGTGCAACAGACTTCAGATCAATAGGTCTCAGATTGTAATATATTTGTCATCTTCAAATCAAATACTTTATGGGTATGTTTTCAGAGAGAGAGTGTTCTTCATTAGTTTTTGTTGATCTCCAGCTATAATGTCCCTTATTAGACAATTTTTCGGCCTTTAGACAGTTTCAAGCAGAGGGGGTATAGCTCAGTGGTAGAGCATTTGACTGCAGATCAAGAGGTCCCAGATTCAAATCCTGATGCCCCCTTTAAATCAAGTGCTTTCAAAGAGTATTTTGAGGGTAGAGGACTCTTTTTTCGAATATTTTACTCAGGCAAAATTGTCCCTTATTAGACAATTTCTCAAGTTCAAATCCTGTCACCCGCTTGAAATCAAGTACTTTCTAAGTGTATTTTGAGAGAGGGAGTGCTCCTTTTTTGGTTACGTTACTCAGTCTAAAATGTCCCTCATTCAATGGTTTTTCTCTGTCAGACAGTTCCTATCAGAGGAGGAAGTGCAATAGACTTCAGATCAATAGGTCTCAGATTGTAATTTTTTTGTCAACTTGAAATCAAACACTTTATGGGTACGTTTTCAAAGAGAGAGTTTTCTTTATTAGGTTATGTTGATCACAAGCTAAAATCTCCCTTGTTAGACAATTTGACAGTATCAAATCCTGGCGCCCCCCTTGAAATCAAGTACTTTCTCAGTGTTTCTTGAGAGAGGGAGTGCTCTGCTAAAATGTCCCTCATTACATGGTTTTTCTCTGTCAGACAGTTCCTAACAGAGGTGGAAGTGCAACAGACTTCAGATCAATAGGTCTCAGATTGTAATATATTTGTCATCTTCAAATCAAATACTTTATGGGTATGTTTTCAGAGAGAGAGTGTTCTTCATTAGTTTTTGTTGATCTCCAGCTATAATGTCCCTTATTAGACAATTTTTCGGCCTTTAGACAGTTTCAAGCAGAGGGGGTATAGCTCAGTGGTAGAGCATTTGACTAAAGATCAAGAGGTCCCAGATTCAAATCCTGATGCCCCCTTTAAATCAAGTGCTTTCAAAGAGTATTTTGAGGGTAGAGGACTCTTTTTTCGAATATGTTACTCAGGCAAAATTGTCCCTTATTAGACAATTTCTCAAGTTCAAATCCTGTCACCCGCTTGAAATCAAGTACTTTCTAAGTGTATTTTGAGAGAGGGAGTGCTCCTTTTTTGGTTACGTTACTCAGTCTAAAATGTCCCTCATTCAATGGTTTTTCTCTGTCAGACAGTTCCTATCAGAGGAGGAAGTGCAATAGACTTCAGATCAATAGGTCTCAGATTGTAATTTTTTTGTCAACTTGAAATCAAACACTTTATGGGTACGTTTTCAAAGAGAGAGTTTTCTTTATTAGGTTATGTTGATCACAAGCTAAAATCTCCCTTGTTAGACAATTTGACAGTATCAAATCCTGGCGCCCCCCTTGAAATCAAGTACTTTCTCAGTGTTTCTTGAGAGAGGGAGTGCTCTGCTAAAATGTCCCTCATTACATGGTTTTTCTCTGTCAGACAGTTCCTAACAGAGGTGGAAGTGCAACAGACTTCAGATCAATAGGTCTCAGATTGTAATATATTTGTCATCTTCAAATCAAATACTTTATGGGTATGTTTTCAGAGAGAGAGTGTTCTTCATTAGTTTTTGTTGATCTCCAGCTATAATGTCCCTTATTAGACAATTTTCCGCCTTTAGACAGTTTCTAGCAGAGGGGGTATAGCTCAGTGGTAGAGCATTTGACTGCAGATCAAGAGGTCCCAGGTTCAAATCCTGATGCCCCCTTTAAATCAAGTGCTTTCAAAGAGTATTTTGAGGGTAGAGGACTCTTTTTTCGAATATGTTACTCAGGCAAAATTGTCCATTATTAGACATTTTCTCAAGTTCAAATCCTGTCACCCCCTTGAAATCAAGTACTTTCTAAGTGTATTTTGAGAGAGGGAGTGCTCCTTTTTTGGTTATGTTACTCAGTCTAAAATGTCCCTCATTCAATGGTTTTTCTCTGTCAGACAGTTCCTATCAGAGGAGGAAGTGCAATAGACTTCAGATCAATAGGTCTCAGATTGTAATTTTTTTGTCAACTTGAAATCAAACACTTTATGGGTACGTTTTCAAAGAGAGAGTTTTCTTTATTAGGTTTATGTTGATCACAAGCTAAAATCTCCCTTATTAGACAATTTCTCAGGATCAAATTCTGGCGCCCCATTGAAATCAAGTACTTTCTCAGTGTTTCTTGAGAGAGGGAGTGCTCTGCTAAAATGTCCCTCATTAGATGGTTTTTCTCTGTCAGACAGTTCCTAACAGAGGTGGAAGTGCAACAGACTTCAGATCAATAGGTCTCAGATTGTAATATATTTGTCATCTTCAAATCAAATACTTTATGGGTATGTTTTCAGAGAGAGAGTGTTCTTCATTAGTTTTTGTTGATCTCCAGCTATAATGTCCCTTATTAGACAATTTTTCGGCCTTTAGACAGTTTCAAGCAGAGGGGGTATAGCTCAGTGGTAGAGCATTTGACTGCAGATCAAGAGGTCCCAGATTCAAATCCTGATGCCCCCTTTAAATCAAGTGCTTTCAAAGAGTATTTTGAGGGTAGAGGACTCTTTTTTCGAATATTTTACTCAGGCAAAATTGTCCCTTATTAGACAATTTCTCAAGTTCAAATCCTGTCACCCGCTTGAAATCAAGTACTTTCTAAGTGTATTTTGAGAGAGGGAGTGCTCCTTTTTTGGTTACGTTACTCAGTCTAAAATGTCCCTCATTCAATGGTTTTTCTCTGTCAGACAGTTCCTATCAGAGGAGGAAGTGCAATAGACTTCAGATCAATAGGTCTCAGATTGTATTTTTTTTGTCAACTTGAAATCAAACACTTTATGGGTACGTTTTCAAAGAGAGAGTTTTCTTTATTAGGTTATGTTGATCACAAGCTAAAATCTCCCTTGTTAGACAATTTGACAGTATCAAATCCTGGCGCCCCCCTTGAAATCAAGTACTTTCTCAGTGTTTCTTGAGAGAGGGAGTGCTCTGCTAAAATGTCCCTCATTACATGGTTTTTCTCTGTCAGACAGTTCCTAACAGAGGTGGAAGTGCAACAGACTTCAGATCAATAGGTCTCAGATTGTAATATATTTGTCATCTTCAAATCAAATACTTTATGGGTATGTTTTCAGAGAGAGAGTGTTCTTCATTAGTTTTTGTTGATCTCCAGCTATAATGTCCCTTATTAGACAATTTTTCGGCCTTTAGACAGTTTCAAGCAGAGGGGGTATAGCTCAGTGGTAGAGCATTTGACTGCAGATCAAGAGGTCCCAGATTCAAATCCTGATGCCCCCTTTAAATCAAGTGCTTTCAAAGAGTATTTTGAGGGTAGAGGACTCTTTTTTCGAATATGTTACTCAGGCAAAATTGTCCCTTATTAGACAATTTCTCAAGTTCAAATCCTGTCACCCGCTTGAAATCAAGTACTTTCTAAGTGTATTTTGAGAGAGGGAGTGCTCCTTTTTTGGTTACGTTACTCAGTCTAAAATGTCCCTCATTCAATGGTTTTTCTCTGTCAGACAGTTCCTATCAGAGGAGGAAGTGCAATAGACTTCAGATCAATAGGTCTCAGATTGTAATTTTTTTGTCAACTTGAAATCAAACACTTTATGGGTACGTTTTCAAAGAGAGAGTTTTCTTTATTAGGTTATGTTGATCACAAGCTAAAATCTCCCTTGTTAGACAATTTGACAGTATCAAATCCTGGCGCCCCCCTTGAAATCAAGTACTTTCTCAGTGTTTCTTGAGAGAGGGAGTGCTCTGCTAAAATGTCCCTCATTACATGGTTTTTCTCTGTCAGACAGTTCCTAACAGAGGTGGAAGTGCAACAGACTTCAGATCAATAGGTCTCAGATTGTAATATATTTGTCATCTTCAAATCAAATACTTTATGGGTATGTTTTCAGAGAGAGAGTGTTCTTCATTAGTTTTTGTTGATCTCCAGCTATAATGTCCCTTATTAGACAATTTTTCGGCCTTTAGACAGTTTCAAGCAGAGGGGGTATAGCTCAGTGGTAGAGCATTTGACTGCAGATCAAGAGGTCCCAGATTCAAATCCTGATGCCCCCTTTAAATCAAGTGCTTTCAAAGAGTATTTTGAGGGTAGAGGACTCTTTTTTCGAATATGTTACTCAGGCAAAATTGTCCCTTATTAGACAATTTCTCAAGTTCAAATCCTGTCACCCGCTTGAAATCAAGTACTTTCTAAGTGTATTTTGAGAGAGGGAGTGCTCCTTTTTTGGTTACGTTACTCAGTCTAAAATGTCCCTCATTCAATGGTTTTTCTCTGTCAGACAGTTCCTATCAGAGGAGGAAGTGCAATAGACTTCAGATCAATAGGTCTCAGATTGTAATTTTTTTGTCAACTTGAAATCAAACACTTTATGGGTACGTTTTCAAAGAGAGAGTTTTCTTTATTAGGTTATGTTGATCACAAGCTAAAATCTCCCTTGTTAGACAATTTGACAGTATCAAATCCTGGCGCCCCCCTTGAAATCAAGTACTTTCTCACTGTTTCTTGAGAGAGGGAGTGCTCTGCTAAAATGTCCCTCATTACATGGTTTTTCTCTGTCAGACAGTTCCTAACAGAGGTGGAAGTGCAACAGACTTCAGATCAATAGGTCTCAGATTGTAATATATTTGTCATCTTCAAATCAAATACTTTATGGGTATGTTTTCAGAGAGAGAGTGTTCTTCATTAGTTTTTGTTGATCTCCAGCTATAATGTCCCTTATTAGACAATTTTCCGCCTTTAGACAGTTTCTAGCAGAGGGGGTATAGCTCAGTGGTAGAGCATTTGACTGCAGATCAAGAGGTCCCAGGTTCAAATCCTGATGCCCCCTTTAAATCAAGTGCTTTCAAAGAGTATTTTGAGGGTAGAGGACTCTTTTTTCGAATATGTTACTCAGGCAAAATTGTCCATTATTAGACATTTTCTCAAGTTCAAATCCTGTCACCCCCTTGAAATCAAGTACTTTCTAAGTGTATTTTGAGAGAGGGAGTGCTCCTTTTTTGGTTATGTTACTCAGTCTAAAATGTCCCTCATTCAATGGTTTTTCTCTGTCAGACAGTTCCTATCAGAGGAGGAAGTGCAATAGACTTCAGATCAATAGGTCTCAGATTGTAATTTTTTTGTCAACTTGAAATCAAACACTTTATGGGTACGTTTTCAAAGAGAGAGTTTTCTTTATTAGGTTTATGTTGATCACAAGCTAAAATCTCCCTTATTAGACAATTTCTCAGGATCAAATTCTGGCGCCCCATTGAAATCAAGTACTTTCTCAGTGTTTCTTGAGAGAGGGAGTGCTCTGCTAAAATGTCCCTCATTAGATGGTTTTTCTCTGTCAGACAGTTCCTAACAGAGGTGGAAGTGCAACAGACTTCAGATCAATAGGTCTCAGATTGTAATATATTTGTCATCTTCAAATCAAATACTTTATGGGTATGTTTTCAGAGAGAGAGTGTTCTTCATTAGTTTTTGTTGATCTCCAGCTATAATGTCCCTTATTAGACAATTTTCCGCCTTTAGACAGTTTCTAGCAGAGGGGGTATAGCTCAGTGGTAGAGCATTTGACTGCAGATCAAGAGGTCCCAGGTTCAAATCCTGATGCCCCCTTTAAATCAAGTGCTTTCAAAGAGTATTTTGAGGGTAGAGGACTCTTTTTTCGAATATGTTACTCAGGCAAAATTGTCCATTATTAGACATTTTCTCAAGTTCAAATCCTGTCACCCCCTTGAAATCAAGTACTTTCTAAGTGTATTTTGAGAGAGGGAGTGCTCCTTTTTTGGTTATGTTACTCAGTCTAAAATGTCCCTCATTCAATGGTTTTTCTCTGTCAGACAGTTCCTATCAGAGGAGGAAGTGCAATAGACTTCAGATCAATAGGTCTCAGATTGTAATTTTTTTGTCAACTTGAAATCAAACACTTTATTGGTACGTTTTCAAAGAGAGAGTTTTCTTTATTAGGTTTATGTTGATCACAAGCTAAAATCTCCCTTATTAGACAATTTCTCAGGATCAAATTCTGGCGCCCCATTGAAATCAAGTACTTTCTCAGTGTTTCTTGAGAGAGGGAGTGCTCTGCTAAAATGTCCCTCATTAGATGGTTTTTCTCTGTCAGACAGTTCCTAACAGAGGTGGAAGTGCAACAGACTTCAGATCAATAGTTCTCAGATTGTAATACTTTTGTCATCTTCAAATCAAATACTTTATGGGTATGTTTTCAGAGAGAGAGTGTTCTTCATTAGTTTTTGTTGATCTCCAGCTATAATGTCCCTTATTTGACAATTTTTCCGCCTTTAGACAGTTTCTAGCAGAGGGGGTATAGCTCAGTGGTAGAGCATTTGACTGCAGATCAAGAGGTCCCAGGTTCAAATCCTGATGCACCCTTTAAATCAAGTGCTTTCAAAGAGTATTTTGAGGGTAGAGGACTCTTTTTTCGAATATGTTACTCAGGCAAAATTGTCCCTTATTAGACAATTTCTCAAGTTCAAATCCTGTCACCCCCTTGAAATCAAGTACTTTCTAAGTGTATTTTGAGAGAGGGAGTGCTCCTTTTTTGGTTATGTTACTCAGTCTAAAATGTCCCTCATTCAATGTTTTTTCTCTGTCAGACAGTTCCTATCAGAGGAGGAAGTGCAATAGACTTCAGATCAATAGGTCTCAGATTGTAATTTTTTTGTCAACTTGAAATCAAACACTTTATGGGTACATTTTCAAAGAGAGAGTTTTCTTTATTAGGTTATGTTGATCACAAGCTAAAATCTCCCTTGTTAGACAATTTCTCAGTATCAAATCCTGGCGCCCCCCTTGAAATCAAGTACTTTCTAAGTGTATCTTGAGAGAGGGAGTGCTCCTTTTTTGGTTATGTTACTCAGTCTAAAATGTCCCTCATTCAATGGTTTTTCTCTGTCAGACAGTTCCTATCAGAGGTGGAAGTGCAATAGACTTCAGATCAATAGGTCTCAGATTGTAATATATTTGTCATCTTCAAATCAAATACTTTATGGGTGTGTTTTCAGAGAGAGAGTGTTCTTCATTCGTTTTTGTTGATCTCCAGCTATAATGTCCCTTATTAGACAATTTTTCGGCCTTTAGACAGTTTCAAGCAGAGGGGGTATAGCTCAGTGGTAGAGCATTTGACTGCAGATCAAGAGGTCCCAGGTTCAAATCATGATGCCCCCTTTAAATCAAGTGCTTTCAAAGAGTATTTTGAGGGTAGAGGACTCTTTTTTCGAATATGTTACTCAGGCAAAATTGTCCCTTATTAGACAATTTCTCAAGTTCAAATCCTGTCACCCGCTTGAAATCAAGTACTTTCTAAGTGTATCTTGAGAGAGGGAGTGCTCCTTTTTTGGTTATGTTACTCAGTCTAAAATGTCCCTCATTCAATGGTTTTTCTCTGTCAGATAGTTCCTATCAGAGGAGGAAGTGCAATAGACTTCAGATCAATAGGTCTCAGATTGTAATTTTTTTGTCAACTTGAAATCAAACACTTTATGGGTACGTTTTCAAAGAGAGAGTTTTCTTTATTAGGTTATGTTGATCACAAGCTAAAATCTCCCTTATTAGACAATTTCTCAGGATCAAATACTGGCGCCCCCTTGAAATCAAGTACTTTCTCAGTGTTTCTTGAGAGAGGAAGTGCTCTGCTAAAATGTCCCTCATTAGATGGTTTTTCTCTGTCAGACAGTTCCTAACAGAGGTGGAAGTGCAACAGACTTCAGATCAATAGGTCTCAGATTGTAATATATTTGTCATCTTCAAATCAAATACTTTCTGGGTATGTTTTCAGAGAAAGAGTGTTCTTCATTAGATTTTGTTGATCTCCAGCTATAATGTCCCTTATTAGACAATTTTTCCGCCTTCAGGCAGTTTCTAGCAGGTTCAAATCCCGGTGCCCCCTTAAAATCAAGAGCTTTCTAAGAGTATTTTGAGGGTAGAGGACTCTTTTCTGGTATATGTTACTCAGGGAAAATTGTCCCTTATTAGACTATTTCTCACGTTCAAATCCTGGCACCCCCTTGAAATCAACTACTTTCTAAGTGTATCTTGAGAGGTGGAGTGCTCCTTTTTTGGTTATGTTACTCAGTCTAAAATGTCCCTCATTCAATGTTTTTTCTCTGTCAGACAGTTCCTATCAGAGGTGGAAGTGCAATAGACTTCAGATCAATATGTCTCAGATTCTAATTTTTTTGTCAACTTGAAATCAAACACTTTATGGGTACGTTTTCAAAGAGAGAGTTTTCTTTATTAGGTTATGTTGATCACAAGCTAAAATCTCCCTTATTAGACAATTTCTCAGGATCAAATACTGGCGCCCCCTTGAAATCAACTACTTTCTAAGTGTATCTTGAGAGGTGGAGTGCTACTTTTTTGGTTATGTTACTCAGTCTAAAATGTCCCTCATTCAATGTTTTTTCTCTGTCAGACAGTTCCTATCAGAGGTGGAAGTGCAATAGACTTCAGATCAATATGTCTCAGATTCTAATTTTTTTGTCAACTTGAAATCAAACACTTTATGGGTACGTTTTCAAAGAGAGAGTTTTCTTTATTAGGTTATGTTGATCACAAGCTAAAATGTCCCTCATTAGATGGTTTTTCTCTGTCAGACAGTTCTTAACAGAGGTGGAAGTGCAACAGACTTCAGATCAATAGGTCTCAGATTGTAATATATTTGTCATCTTGAAATCATATACTTTCTGGGTTCTACAGCTATAATGTCCCTTATTGGACAATTTTTCTGCCTTTAGGCAGTTTCTAGCAGAGGGGGTATAGCTCAGTGGTAGAGCATTTGACTGCAGATCAAGAGGTCCCAGGTTAAAATCCTGATGCCCCCTTAAAATCAAGAGCTTTCAAAGAGTATTTTGAGGGTAGATGACTTTTTTTTCCGAATATGTTACTCAGGCAAAATTGTCCCTTATTAGACAATTTCTCAAGTTCAAATCCTGAAACCCCCTTGAAATCAAGTACTTTCTAAGTGTATTTTGAGAGAGGGAGTGCTCCTTTTTTGGTTATGTTACTCAGTCTAAAATGTCCCTCATTCAATGTTTTTTCTCTGTCAGACAGTTCCTATCAGAGGAGGAAGTGCAATAGACTTCAGATCAATAGGTCTCAGATTGTAATATATTTGTCATCTTAAAATCAAATACTTTATGGGTATGTTTTCAGAGAGAGAGAGTGTTCTATATTAGTTTTTGTTGATCTACAGCTATAATGTCCCTTATTGGACAATTTTTCTGCCTTTAGACAGTCTCTAGCAGAGGGGGTATAGCTTAGTGGTAGAGCATTTGACTGCAGATCAAGAGGTCCCAGGTACAAATCCCAGTGCCCCCTTAAAATCAAGAGCTTTCTATGAGTATTTTGAGGGTAGAGGACTCTTTTTTGGTATATGTTACTCAGGGAAAATTGTCCCTTATTAGACTATTTCTCACGTTCAAATCCTGGCACCCCCTTGAAATCAACTACTTTCTAAGTGTATCTTGAGAGGTGGAGTGCTACTTTTTTGGTTATGTTACTCAGTCTAAAATGTCCCTCATTCAATGTTTTTTCTCTGTCAGACAGTTCCTATCAGAGGTGGAAGTGCAATAGACTTCAGATCAATATGTCTCAGATTCTAATTTTTTTGTCAACTTGAAATCAAACACTTTATGGGTACGTTTTCAAAGAGAGAGTTTTCTTTATTAGGTTATGTTGATCACAAGCTAAAATCTCCCTTATTAGACAATTTCTCAGGATCAAATACTGGCGCCCCCTTGAAATCAACTACTTTCTAAGTGTATCTTGAGAGGTGGAGTGCTACTTTTTTGGTTATGTTACTCAGTCTAAAATGTCCCTCATTCAATGTTTTTTCTCTGTCAGACAGTTCCTATCAGAGGTGGAAGTGCAATAGACTTCAGATCAATATGTCTCAGATTCTAATTTTTTTGTCAACTTGAAATCAAACACTTTATGGGTACGTTTTCAACGAGAGAGTTTTCTTTATTAGGTTATGTTGATCACAAGCTAAAATGTCCCTCATTAGATGGTTTTTCTCTGTCAGACAGTTCTTAACAGAGGTGGAAGTGCATCAGACTTCAGATCAATAGGTCTCAGATTGTAATATATTTGTCATCTTGAAATCATATACTTTCTGGGTTCTACAGCTATAATGTCCCTTATTGGACAATTTTTCTGCCTTTAGGCAGTTTCTAGCAGAGGGGGTATAGCTCAGTGGTAGAGCATTTGACTGCAGATCAAGAGGTCCCAGGTTAAAATCCTGATGCCCCCTTAAAATCAAGAGCTTTCAAAGAGTATTTTGAGGGTAGATGACTTTTTTTTCCGAATATGTTACTCAGGCAAAATTGTCCCTTATTAGACAATTTCTCAAGTTCAAATCCTGAAACCCCCTTGAAATCAAGTACTTTCTAAGTGTATTTTGAGAGAGGGAGTGCTCCTTTTTTGGTTATGTTACTCAGTCTAAAATGTCCCTCATTCAATGTTTTTTCTCTGTCAGACAGTTCCTATCAGAGGAGGAAGTGCAATAGACTTCAGATCAATAGGTCTCAGATTGTAATATATTTGTCATCTTAAAATCAAATACTTTATGGGTATGTTTTCAGAGAGAGAGAGTGTTCTATATTAGTTTTTGTTGATCTACAGCTATAATGTCCCTTATTGGACAATTTTTCTGCCTTTAGACAGTCTCTAGCAGAGGGGGTATAGCTTAGTGGTAGAGCATTTGACTGCAGATCAAGAGGTCCCAGGTACAAATCCCAGTGCCCCCTTAAAATCAAGAGCTTTCTATGAGTATTTTGAGGGTAGAGGACTCTTTTTTGGTATATGTTACTCAGGGAAAATTGTCCCTTATTAGACTATTTCTCACGTTCAAATCCTGGCACCCCCTTGAAATCAACTACTTTCTAAGTGTATCTTGAGAGGTGGAGTGCTACTTTTTTGGTTATGTTACTCAGTCTAAAATGTCCCTCATTCAATGTTTTTTCTCTGTCAGACAGTTCCTATCAGAGGTGGAAGTGCAATAGACTTCAGATCAATATGTCTCAGATTCTAATTTTTTTGTCAACTTGAAATCAAACACTTTATGGGTACGTTTTCAAAGAGAGAGTTTTCTTTATTAGGTTATGTTGATCACAAGCTAAAATCTCCCTTATTAGACAATTTCTCAGGATCAAATACTGGCGCCCCCTTGAAATCAACTACTTTCTAAGTGTATCTTGAGAGGTGGAGTGCTACTTTTTTGGTTATGTTACTCAGTCTAAAATGTCCCTCATTCAATGTTTTTTCTCTGTCAGACAGTTCCTATCAGAGGTGGAAGTGCAATAGACTTCAGATCAATATGTCTCAGATTCTAATTTTTTTGTCAACTTGAAATCAAACACTTTATGGGTACGTTTTCAATGAGAGAGTTTTCTTTATTAGGTTATGTTGATCACAAGCTAAAATGTCCCTCATTAGATGGTTTTTCTCTGTCAGACAGTTCTTAACAGAGGTGGAAGTGCAACAGACTTCAGATCAATAGGTCTCAGATTGTAATATATTTGTCATCTTGAAATCATATACTTTCTGGGTTCTACAGCTATAATGTCCCTTATTGGACAATTTTTCTGCCTTTAGGCAGTTTCTAGCAGAGGGGGTATAGCTCAGTGGTAGAGCATTTGACTGCAGATCAAGAGGTCCCAGGTTAAAATCCTGATGCCCCCTTAAAATCAAGAGCTTTCAAAGAGTATTTTGAGGGTAGATGACTTTTTTTTCCGAATATGTTACTCAGGCAAAATTGTCCCTTATTAGACAATTTCTCAAGTTCAAATCCTGAAACCCCCTTGAAATCAAGTACTTTCTAAGTGTATTTTGAGAGAGGGAGTGCTCCTTTTTTGGTTATGTTACTCAGTCTAAAATGTCCCTCATTCAATGTTTTTTCTCTGTCAGACAGTTCCTATCAGAGGAGGATGTGCAATAGACTTCAGATCAATAGGTCTCAGATTGTAATATATTTGTCATCTTCAAATCAAATACTTTATGGGTATGTTTTCAGAGAGAGAGTGTTCTATATTAGTTTTTGTTGATCTACAGCTATAATGTCCCTTATTGGACAATTTTTCTGCCTTTAGACAGTCTCTAGCAGAGGGGGTATAGCTCAGTGGTAGAGCATTTGACTGCAGATCAAGAGGTCCCAGGTTCAAATCCCAGTGCCCCCTTAAAATCAAGAGCTTTCTATGAGTATTTTGAGGGTAGAGGACTCTTTTTTGGTATATGTTACTCAGGGAAAATTGTCCCTTATTAGACTATTTCTCACGTTCAAATCCTGGCACCCCCTTGAAATCAACTACTTTCTAAGTGTATCTTGAGAGGTGGAGTGCTACTTTTTTGGTTATGTTACTCAGTCTAAAATGTCCCTCATTCAATGGTTTTTCTCTGTCAGACAGTTCCTATCAGAGGAGGAAGTGCAATAGACTTCAGATCAATAGGTCTCAGATTGTAATTTTTTTGTCAACTTGAAATCAAACACTTTATGGGTACATTTTCAAAGAGAGAGTTTTCTTTATTAGGTTATGTTGATCACAAGCTAAAATCTCCCTTGTTAGACAATTTCTCAGTATCAAATCCTGGCGCCCCCCTTGAAATCAAGTACTTTCTAAGTGTATCTTGAGAGAGGGAGTGCTCCTTTGTTGGTTATGTTACTCAGTCTAAAATGTCCCTCATTCAATGGTTTTTCTCTGTCAGGCAGTTCCTAACAGAGGTGGAAGTGCAATAGACTTCAGATCAGTAGGTCTCAGATTGTAATTTTTTTGTCAACTTGAAATCAAACACTTTATGGGTACGTTTTCAAAGAGAGAGTTTTCTTTATTAGGTTATGTTGATCACAAGCTAAAATCTCCCTTATTAGACAATTTCTCAGGATCAAATACTGGCGCCCCCTTGAAATCAAGTACTTTCTCAGTGTTTCTTGAGAGAGGGAGTGCTCTGCTAAAATGTCCCTCATTAGATGGTTTTTCTCTATTCAGACAGTTCCTAACAGAGGTGGAAGTGCAACAGACTTCAGATAAATAGGTCTCAGATTGTAATATATTTGTCATTTTGAAATCATATACTTTCTGGGTTCTACAGCTATAATGTCCCTTATTGGACAATTTTTCTGCCTTTAGGCAGTTTCTAGCAGAGGGGGTATAGCTCAGTGGTAGAGCATTTGACTGCAGATCAAGAGGTCACAGGTTCAAATCCTGATGCCCCCTTTAAATCAAGTGCTTTCAAAGAGTATTTTGAGGGTAGAGGACTCTTTTTCGAATATGTTACTCAGGGAAAATTGTCCCTTATTAGACAATTTCTCACGTTCAAATCCTGGCACCCCCTTGAAATCAAGTACTTTCTAAGTGTATCTTGAGAGAGGGAGTGCTCCTTTTTTGGTTATGTTACTCAGTCTAAAATGTCCCTCATTCAATGTTTTTTCTCTGTCAGACAGTTCCTATCAGAGGTGGAAGTGCAATAGACTTCAGATCAATAGGTCTCAGATTGTAATTTTTTTGTCAACTTGAAATCAAACACTTTATGGGTACGTTTTCAAAGAGAGAGTTTTCTTTATTAGGTTATGTTGATCACAAGCTAAAATCTCCCTTATTAGACAATTTCTCAGGATCAAATACTGGCGCCCCCTTGAAATCAAGTACTTTCTCAGTGTTTCTTGAGAGAGGGAGTGCTCTGCTAAAATGTCCCTCATTAGATGGTTTTTCTCTATTCAGACAGTTCCTAACAGAGGTGGAAGTGCAACAGACTTCAGATCAATAGGTCTCAGATTGTAATATATTTGTCATCTTCAAATCAAATACTTTCTGGGTATGTTTTCAGAGAGAGAGTGTTCTTCATTAGTTTTTGTTGATCTCCAGCTATAATGTCCCTTATTAGACAATTTTTCCGCCTTTAGACAGTTTCTAGCAGAGGGGGTATAGCTCAGTGGTAGAGCATTTGACTGCAGATCAAGAGGTCACAGGTTCAAATCCTGATGCCCCCTTTAAATCAAGTGCTTTCAAATAGTATTTTGAGGGTAGAGGACTCTTTTTCGAATATGTTACTCAGGGAAAATTGTCCCTTATTAGACAATTTCTCACGTTCAAATCCTGGCACCCCCTTGAAATCAAGTACTTTCTAAGTGAATCTTGAGAGAGGGAGTGCTCCTTTTTTGGTTATGTTACTCAGTCTAAAATGTCCCTCATTCAATGTTTTTTCTCTGTCAGACAGTTCCTATCAGAGGTGGAAGTGCAATAGACTTCAGATCAATAGGTCTCAGATTGTAATTTTTTTGTCAACTTGAAATCAAACACTTTATGGGTACGTTTTCAAAGAGAGAGTTTTCTTTATTAGGTTATGTTGATCACAAGCTAAAATCTCCCTTATTAGACAATTTCTCAGGATCAAATAGTGGCGCCCCCTTGAAATCAAGTGCTTTCTCAGTGTGTCTTGAGAGAGGGAGTGCTCTGCTAAAATGTCCCTCATTAGATGGTTTTTCTCTGTCAGACAGTTCCTAACAGAGGTGGAAGTGCAACAGACTTCAGATCAATAGGTCTCAGATTGTAATATATTTGTCATCTTCAAATCAAATACTTTCTGGGTATGTTTTCAGAGAGAGAGTGTTCTTCATTAGTTTTTGTTGATCTCCAGCTATAATGTCCCTTATTAGACAATTTTTCCGCCTTTAGACAGTTTCTAGCAGATGGGGTATAGCTCAGTGGTAGAGCATTTGACTGCAGATCAAGAGGTCACAGGTTCAAATCCTGATTCCCCCTTTAAATCAAGTGCTTTCAAAGAGTATTTTGAGGGTAGAGGACTCTTTTTCGAATATGTTACTCAGGGAAAATTGTCCCTTATTAGACAATTTCTCACGTTCAAATCCTGGCACCCCCTTGAAATCAAGTACTTTCTAAGTGTATCTTGAGAGAGGGAGTGCTCCTTTTTTGGTTATGTTACTCAGTCTAAAATGTCCCTCATTACATGGTTTTTCTCTGTCAGACAGTTCCTAACAGAGGTGGAAGTGCAACAGACTTCAGATCAATAGGTCTCAGATTGTAATATATTTGTCATCTTCAAATCAAACACTTTATGGGTACATTTTCAAAGAGAGAGTTTTCTTTATTAGGTTATGTTGATCACAAGTTAAAATCTCCCTTGTTAGACAATTTCTCAGTATCAAATCCTGGCGCCCCCCTTGAAATCAAGTACTTTCTAGGTGTATCTTGAGAGAGGGAGTGCTCCTTTTTTGGTTATGTTACTCAGTCTAAAATGTCCCTCATTCAATGGTTTTTCTCTGTCAGACAGTTCCTATCAGAGGTGGAAGTGCAATAGACTTCAGATCAGTAGGTCTCAGATTGTAATTTTTTTGTCAACTTGAAATCAAACACTTTATGGGTACGTTTTCAAAGAGAGAGTTTTCTTTATTAGGTTATGTTGATCACAAGCTAAAATCTCCCTTATTAGACAATTTCTCAGGATCAAATTCTGGCGCCCCATTGAAATCAAGTACTTTCTCAGTGTTTCTTGAGAGAGGGAGTGCTCTGCTAAAATGTCCCTCATTAGATGTTTTTTCTCTGTCAGACAGTTCCTAACAGAGGTGGAAGTGCAATAGACTTCAGATCAATAGGTCTCAGATTGTAATTTTTTTGTCAACTTGAAATCAAACACTTTATGGGTACATTTTCAAAGAGAGAGTTTTCTTTATTAGGTTATGTTGATCACAAGCTAAAATCTCCCTTGTTAGACAATTTCTCAGTATCAAATCCTGGCGCCCCCCTTGAAATCAAGTACTTTCTAAGTGTATCTTGAGAGAGGGAGTGCTCCTTTTTTGGTTATGTTACTCAGTCTAAAATGTCCCTCATTCAATGGTTTTTCTCTGTCAGACAGTTCCTATCAGAGGTGGAAGTGCAATAGACTTCAGATCAATAGGTCTCAGATTGTAATATATTTGTCATCTTCAAATCAAATACTTTATGGGTATGTTTTCAGAGAGAGAGTGTTCTTCATTAGTTTTTGTTGATCTCCAGCTATAATGTCCCTTATTAGACAATTTTTTGGCCTTTAGACAGTTTCAAGCAGAGGGGGTATAGCTCAGTGGTAGAGCATTTGACTGCAGATCAAGAGGTCCCAGGTTCAAATCCTGATGCCCCCTTTAAATCAAGTGCTTTCAAAGAGTATTTTGAGGGTAGAGGACTCTTTTTTCGAATATGTTACTCAGGCAAAATTGTATAGCTTAGTTTTCTTTATTAGGTTATGTTGATCACAAGCTAAAATCTCCCTTATTAGACAATTTCTCAGGATCAAATACTGGCGCCCCCTTGAAATCAAGTACTTTCTCAGTGTTTCTTGAGAGAGGGAGTGCTCTGCTAAAATGTCCCTCATTAGATGGTTTTTCTCTATTCAGACAGTTCCTAACAGAGGTGGAAGTGCAACAGACTTCAGATCAATAGGTCTCAGATTGTAATATATTTGTCATCTTCAAATCAAATACTTTCTGGGTATGTTTTCAGAGAGACAGTGTTCTTCATTAGATTTTGTTGATCTCCAGCTATCAAGTACTTTCTAAGTGTATTTTGAGAGAGGGAGTGCTCCTTTTTTGGTTATGTTACTCAGTCTAAAATGTCCCTCATTCAATGTTTTTTCTCTGTCAGACAGTTCCTATCAGAGGTGGAAGTGCCAAAGACTTCAGATCAATAGGTCTCAGATTGTAATTTTTTTGTCAACTTGAAATCAAACACTTTATGGGTACGTTTTCAAAGAGAGAGTTTTCTTTATTAGGTTATGTTGATCACAAGCTAAAATCTCCCTTATTAGACAATTTCTCAGGATCAAATACTGGCGCCCCCTTGAAATCAAGTACTTTCTCAGTGTTTCTCGAGAGAGGGAGTGCTCTGCTAAAATGTCCCTCATTAGATGGTTTTTCTCTGTCAGACAGTTCTTAACAGAGGTGGAAGTGCAACAGACTTCAGATCAATAGGTCTCAGATTGTAATATATTTGTCATCTTGAAATCATATACTTTCTGGGTTCTACAGCTATAATGTCCCTTATTGGACAATTTTTCTGCCTTTAGGAAGTTTGTAGCAGAGGGGGTATAGCTCAGTGGTAGAGCATTTGACTGCAGATCAAGAGGTCACAGGTTCAAATCCTGATGCCCCCTTTAAATCAAGTGCTTTCAAAGAGTATTTTGAGGGTAGAGGACTCTTCTTCGAATATGTTACTCAGGGAAAATTGTCCCTTATTAGACAATTTCTCACGTTCAAATCCTGGCACCCCCTTGAAATCAAGTACTTTCTAAGTGTATCTTGAGAGAGGGAGTGCTCCTTTTTTGGTTATGTTACTCAGTCTAAAATGTCCCTCATTCAATGTTTTTTCTCTGTCAGACAGTTCCTATCAGAGGAGGAAGTGCAATAGACTTCAGATCAATAGGTCTCAGATTGTAATATATTTGTCATCTTCAAATCAAATACTTTATGGGTATGTTTTCAGAGAGAGAGCGTGTTCTTTATTAGGTTATGTTGATCACAAGCTAAAATCTCCCTTATTAGACAATTTCTCAGGATCAAATACTGGCGCCCCCTTGAAATCAACTACTTTCTCAAGTTCAAATCCTGAAACCCCCTTGAAATCAAGTACTTTCTAAGTTTATTTTGAGAGTGGGAGTGCTCCTTTTTTGGTTATGTTACTCAGTCTAAAATGTCCCTCATTCAATGGTTTTTCTCTGTCAGACAGTTCCTATCAGAGGAGGAAGTGCAATAGACTTCAGATCAATAGGTCTCAGATTGTAATATATTTGTAATCTTCAAATCAAATACTTTATGGGTATGTTTTCAGAGAGAGAGAGTGTTCTGTCAGACAGTTCCTATCAGAGGAGGAAGTGCAATAGACTTCAGATCAATAGGTCTCAGATTGTAATATATTTGTCATCTTCAAATCAAATACTTTCTGGGTATGTTTTCAGAGAGACAGAGTTTCTAGCAGAGGGGGTATAGCTCAGTGGTAGAGCATTTGACCCCCTTGAAATCAAGTACTTTCTCAGTGTTTCTCGAGAGAGGGAGTGCTCTGCTAAAATGTCCCTCATTAGATGTTTTTTCTCTGTCAGACAGTTCCTAACAGAGGTGGAAGTGCAACAGACTTCAGATCAATTGGTCTCAGATTGTAATATATTTGTCATCTTCAAATCAAATACTTTCTGGGTATGTTTTCAGAGAGACAGAGTTTCTAGCAGAGGGGGTATAGCTCAGTGGTAGAGCATTTGACTGCAGATTAAGAGGTCCCAGGTTCAAATCCCGGTGCCCCCTTAAAATCAAGAGCTTTCTAAGAGTCTTTTGAGGGTAGAGGACTCTTTTTTGGTATATGTTACTCAGGGAAAATTGTCCCTTATTAGACTATTTCTCACGTTCAAATCCTGGCAACCCCTTGAAATCAACTACTTTCTAAGGATATCTTGAGAGGTGGAGTGCTCCTTTTTTGGTTATGTTACTCAGTCTAAAATGTCCCTCATTCAATGTTTTTTCTCTGTCAGACAGTTCCTATCAGAGGTGGAAGTGCAATAGACTTCAGATCAATATGTCTCAGATTCTAATTTTTTTGTCAACTTGAAATCAAACACTTTATGGGTACGTTTTCAAAGAGAGAGTTTTCTTTATTAGGTTATGTTGATCACAAGCTAAAATCTCCCTTATTAGACAATTTCTCAGGATCAAATACTGGCGCCCCCTTGAAATCAAGTACTTTCTAAGTGTATCTTGAGAGAGGCAGTGCTCCTTTTTTGGTTATGTTACTCAGTCTAAAATGTCCCTCATTCAATGTTTTTTCTCTGTCAGACAGTTCCTATCAGAGGTGGAAGTGCCAAAGACTTCAGATCAATAGGTCTCAGATTGTAATTTTTTTGTCAACTTGAAATCAAACACTTTATGGATAAGTTTTCAAAGAGAGAGTTTTCTTTATTAGGTTATGTTGATCACAAGCTAAAATCTCCCTTATTTGACAATTTCTCAGGATCAAATACTGGCGCCCCCTTGAAATCAAGTACTTTCTCAGTGTTTCTTGAGAGAGGGAGTGCTCTGCTAAAATGTCCCTCATTAGATGGTTTTTCTCTGTCAGACAGTTCCTAACAGAGGTGGAAGTGCAACAGACTTCAGATCAATAGGTCTCAGATTGTAATATATTTGTCATCTTCAAATCAAATACTTTCTGGGTATGTTTTCAGAGAAAGAGTGTTCTTCATTAGATTTTGTTGATCTCCAGCTATAATGTCCCTTATTAGACAATTTTTCTGCCTTTAGGCAGTTTCTAGCAGAGGGGGTATAGCTCAGTGGTAGAGCATTTGACTGCAGATCAAGAAGTCCCAGGTTCAAATCCCGGTGCCCCCTTAAAATCAAGAGCTTTCTAAGAGTATTTTGAGGGTAGAGGACTCTTTTTTGGTATATGTTACTCAGGGAAAATTGTCCCTTATTAGACTATTTCTCACGTTCAAATCCTGGCACCCCCTTGAAATCAACTACTTTCTAAGTGTATCTTGAGAGGTGGAGTGCTACCTTTTTGGTTATGTTACTCAGTCTAAAATGTCCCTCATTCAATGTTTTTTCTCTGTCAGGCAGTTCCTAACAGAGGTGGAAGTGCAATAGACTTCAGATCAATATGTCTCAGATTCTAATTTTTTTGTCAACTTGAAATCAAACACTTTATGGGTACGTTTTCAAAGAGAGAGTTTTCTTTATTAGGTTATGTTGATCACAAGCTAAAATCTCCCTTATTAGACAATTTCTCAGGATCAAATACTGGCGCCCCCTTGAAATCAAGTACTTTCTAAGTGTTTCTTGAGAAAGGGAGTGCTCCTTTTTTGGTTATGTTACTCAGTCTAAAATGTCCCTCATTCAATGTTTTTTCTCTGTCAGACAGTTCCTATCAGAGGTGGAAGTGCCAAAGACTTCAGATCAATAGGTCTCAGATTGTAATTTTTTTGTCAACTTGAAATTTAACACTTTATTGGTACGTTTTCAAAGAGAGAGTTTTCTTTATTAGGTTATGTTGATCACAAGCTAAAATCTCCCTTATTAGACAATTTCTCAGGATCAAATACTGGCGCCCCCTTGAAATCAAGTACTTTCTCAGTCTTTCTCGAGAGAGAGGGAGTGCTCTGCTAAAATGTCCCTCATTAGATGGTTTTTCTCTGTCAGACAGTTCTTAACAGAGGTGGAAGTGCAACAGACTTCAGATCAATAGGTCTCAGATTGTAATATATTTGTCATCTTCAAATCAAATACTTTATGGGTATGTTTTCAGAGAGAAAGAGTGTTCTATATTCGTTTTTGTTGATCTACAGCTATAATGTCCCTTATTGGACAATTTTTCTGCCTTTAGACAGTTTCTAGCAAAGGGGGTATAGCTAACTGGTAGAGCATTTGACTGCAGATCAAGAGGTCCCAGGTTCAAATCCTGATGCCCCCTTAAAATCAAGAGTTTCTAAGAGTATTTTGAGGGTAGAGGACTCTTTTTTGGTATATGTTACTCAGGGAAAATTGTCCCTTATTAGACTATTTCTCACGTTCAAATCCTGGCACCCCCTTGAAATCAACTACTTTCTAAGTGTATCTTGAGAGGTGGAGTGCTCCTTTTTTGGTTATGTTACTCAGTCTAAAATGTCCCTCATTCAATGTTTTTTCTCTGTCAGACAGTTCCTATCAGAGGTGGAAGTGCAATAGACTTCAGATCAATATGTCTCAGATTCTAATTTTTTTGTCAACTTGAAATCAAACACTTTATGGGTACGTTTTCAAAGAGAGAGTTTTCTTTATTAGGTTATGTTGATCACAAGCTAAAATCTCCCTTATTAGACAATTTCTCAGGATCAAATACTGCCGCCCCCTTGAAATCAAGTACTTTCTAAGTGTATCTTGAGAGAGGGAGCGCTCCTTTTTTGGTTATGTTACTCAGTCTAAAATGTCCCTCATTCAATGTTTTTCTCTGTCAGACAGTTCCTATCAGAGGTGGAAGTGCCAAAGACTTCAGATCAATAGGTCTCAGATTGTAATTTTTTTGTCAACTTGAAATTAAACACTTTATGGATAAGTTTTCAAAGAGAGAGTTTTCTTTATTAGGTTATGTTGATCACAAGCTAAAATCTCCCTTATTTGACAATTTCTCAGGATCAAATACTGGCGCCCCCCTTGAAATCAAGTACTTTCTCAGTGTTTCTTGAGAGAGGGAGTGCTCTGCTAAAATGTCCCTCATTAGATGGTTTTTCTCTGTCAGACAGTTCCTAACAGAGGTGGAAGTGCAACAGACTTCAGATCAATAGGTCTCAGATTGTAATATATTTGTCATCTTCAAATCAAATACTTTCTGGGTATGTTTTCAGAGAAAGAGTGTTCTCCATTAGATTTTGTTGATCTCCAGCTATAATGTCCCTTCTTAGACAATTTTTCCGCCTTTAGGCAGTTTCTAGCAGAGGGGGTATAGCTCAGTGGTAGAGCATTTGACTGCAGATCAAGAGGTCCCAGGTTCAAATCCCGGTGCCCCCTTAAAATCAAGAGCTTTCTAAGAGTTTTTTTTTAGGGTAGAGGACTCTTTTTTGGTATATGTTACTCAGGGAAAATTGTCCCTTATTAGACTATTTCTCACGTTCAAATCCTGGCACCCCCTTGAAATCAACTACTTTCTAAGTGTATCTTGAGAGGTGGAGTGCTACTTTTTTGGTTATGTTACTCAGTCTAAAATGTCCCTCATTCAATGTTTTTTCTCTGTCAGACAGTTCCTATCAGAGGTGGAAGTGCAATAGACTTCAGATCAATATGTCTCAGATTCTAATTTTTTTGTCAACTTGAAATCAAACACTTTATGGGTACGTTTTCAAAGAGAGAGTTTTCTTTATTAGGTTATGTTGATCACAAGCTAAAATCTCCCTTATTAGACAATTTCTCAGGATCAAATACTGGCGCCCCCTTGAAATCAAGTACTTTCTAAGTGTATCTTGAGAGAGGGAGTGCTCCTTTTTTGGTTATGTTACTCAGTCTAAAATGTCCCTCATTCAATGTTTTTTCTCTGTCAGACAGTTCCTATCAGAGGTGGAAGTGCCAAAGACTTCAGATCAATAGGTCTCAGATTCTAATTTTTTTGTCAACTTGAAATCAAACACTTTATGGGTACGTTTTCAAAGAGAGAGTTTTCTTTATTCGGTTATGTTGATCACAAGCTAAAATCTCCCTTATTAGACAATTTCTCAGGATCAAATACTGACGCCCCCTTGAAATCAAGTACTTTCTCAGTGTTTCTTGAGAGAGGGAGTGCTCTGCTAAAATGTCCCTCATTAGATGTTTTTTCTCTGTCAGACAGTTCCTAACAGAGGTGGAAGTGCAACAGACTTCAGATCAATAGGTCTCAGATTTTAAAAAAAATGGTCAACTTGAAATCAAATACTTTATGTGTATGTTTTCAGAGAGAGAGTTTTCTTTATTAGGTTATGTTGATCACAAGCTAAAATCTCCCTTATTAGACAATTTCTCAGGATCAAATCCTGATGCCCCCTTTAAATGAAATGCTTGGAAAGAGTTGTTTGAGGGTAGAGGACTCTTTTTTCGAATATGTTACTCATAGAAAATTGTCCCTTATTAGACAATTTCTCACGCTCAAATCCTGGCACCCCCTTGAAATCAAGTACTTTCTAAGTGTATCTTGAGAGAGGGAGTGCTCCTTTTTTGGTTATGTTACTCAGTCTAAAATGTCCCTCATTCAATGGTTTTTCTCTGTCAGACAGTTCCTATCAGAGGTGGAAGTGCAAAAGACTTCAGATCAATAGGTCTCAGATTATAATATATTTGTCATCTTGAAATCAAATACTTTCTGGGTATGTTTTCAGAGAGAGAGAGTGTTTCTATATTAGTTTTTGTTGATCTCCAGCTATAATGTCCCTTATTGGACAATTGTTCTGCCTTTCGACAATTTCTAGCAGAGGGTGTATAGCTCAGTGATAGAGCATTTGACTGCAGATCAAGAGCTCCCAGGTTCAAATCCTGAAGCACCCTTTAAATTAAGTGATTCGAAAGAGTTGGTTGAGGGTAGAGGACTATCTTGAGAGAGGGAGTGCTCCTTTTTTGGTTATGTTACTCAGTCTAAAATGTCCCTCATTCAATGGTTTTTCTCTGTCAGACAGTTCCTATCAGAGGTGGAAGTGCCAAAGACTTCAGATCAATAGGTCTCAGATTGTAATTTTTTTGTCAACTTGAAATCAAACACTTTATGGGTACGTTTTCAAAGAGAGAGTTTTCTTTATTAGGTTATGTTGATCACAAGCTAAAATCTCCCTTATTAGACAATTTCTCAGGATCAAATACTGGCGCCCCCTTGAAATCAAGTACTTTCTCAGTGTTTCTTGAGAGAGGGAGTGCTCTGCAAAAATGTCCCTCATTAGATGGTTTTTCTCTGTCAGACAGTTCCTAACAGAGGTGGAAGTGCAACAGACTTCAGATAAATAGGTCTCAGATGGTAATATTATTGTCATCAAGAAATCAATTACTTTATGGGTATGTTTTCAGAGAGAGAGTGTTCTTTATTAGTTTTTGTCGATCTCCAGCTATTATGTCCCTTATTTGACCATTTTTCCGCCTTTAGACAGTTTCTAGCAGAGGGGGTATAGCTCAGTGGTAGAGCATTTGACTGCAGATCAAGAGGTCCCAGGTTCAAATCCTGATACCCCCTTTAAATCAAGTGCTTTCAAAGAGTATTTTGAGGGTAGAGGACTCTTTTTTCGAATATGTTACTCAGGCAAAATTGTCCCTTATTAGACAATTTCTCACGTTCAAATCCTGGCACCCCCTTGAAATCAAGTACTTTCTAAGTGTATCTTGAGAGAGGGAGTGCTCCTTTTTTGGTTATGTTACTCAGTCTAAAATGTCCCTCATTCAATGTTTTTTCTCTGTCAGATAGTTCCTATCAGAGGTGGAAGTGCAATAGACTTAAGATCAATATGTCTCAGATTGTAATTTTTTGTCAACTTGAAATCAAACACTTTATGGGTACGTTTTCAAAGAGAGAGTTTTCTTTATTAGGTTATGTTGATCACAAGCTAAAATCTCCCTTATTAGACAATTTCTCAGGATCAAATACTGGCGCCCCCTTGAAATCAAGTACTTTCTCAGTGTTTCTTGAGAGAGGGAGTGCTCTGCAAAAATGTCCCTCATTAGATGGTTTTTCTCTGTCAGACAGTTCCTAACAGAGGTGGAAGTGCAACAGACTTCAGATAAATAGGTCTCAGATGGTAATATTATTGTCATCAAGAAATCAATTACTTTATGGGTATGTTTTCAGAGAGAGAGTGTTCTTTATTAGTTTTTGTCGATCTCCAGCTATTATGTCCCTTATTTGACCATTTTTCCGCCTTTAGACAGTTTCTAGCAGAGGGGGTATAGCTCAGTGGTAGAGCATTTGACTGCAGATCAAGAGGTCCCAGGTTCAAATCCTGATACCCCCTTTAAATCAAGTGCTTTCAAAGAGTATTTTGAGGGTAGAGGACTCTTTTTTCGAATATGTTACTCAGGCAAAATTGTCCCTTATTAGACAATTTCTCACGTTCAAATCCTGGCACCCCCTTGAAATCAAGTACTTTCTAAGTGTATCTTGAGAGAGGGAGTGCTCCTTTTTTGGTTATGTTACTCAGTCTAAAATGTCCCTCATTCAATGTTTTTTCTCTGTCAGATAGTTCCTATCAGAGGTGGAAGTGCAATAGACTTAAGATCAATATGTCTCAGATTGTAATTTTTTGTCAACTTGAAATCAAACACTTTATGGGTACGTTTTCAAAGAGAGAGTTTTCTTTATTAGGTTATGTTGATCACAAGCTAAAATCTCCCTTATTAGACAATTTCTCAGGATCAAATACTGGCGCCCCCTTGAAATCAAGTACTTTCTCAGTGTTTCTTGAGAGAGGGAGTGCTCTGCAAAAATGTCCCTCATTAGATGGTTTTTCTCTGTCAGACAGTTCCTAACAGAGGTGGAAGTGCAACAGACTTCAGATAAATAGGTCTCAGATGGTAATATTATTGTCATCAAGAAATCAATTACTTTATGGGTATGTTTTCAGAGAGAGAGTGTTCTTTATTAGTTTTTGTCGATCTCCAGCTATTATGTCCCTTATTTGACCATTTTTCCGCCTTTAGACAGTTTCTAGCAGAGGGGGTATAGCTCAGTGGTAGAGCATTTGACTGCAGATCAAGAGGTCCCAGGTTCAAATCCTGATACCCCCTTTAAATCAAGTGCTTTCAAAGAGTATTTTGAGGGTAGAGGACTCTTTTTTCGAATATGTTACTCAGGCAAAATTGTCCCTTATTAGACAATTTCTCACGTTCAAATCCTGGCACCCCCTTGAAATCAAGTACTTTCTAAGTGTATCTTGAGAGAGGGAGTGCTCCTTTTTTGGTTATGTTACTCAGTCTAAAATGTCCCTCATTCAATGTTTTTTCTCTGTCAGATAGTTCCTATCAGAGGTGGAAGTGCAATAGACTTAAGATCAATATGTCTCAGATTGTAATTTTTTGTCAACTTGAAATCAAACACTTTATGGGTACGTTTTCAAAGAGAGAGTTTTCTTTATTAGGTTATGTTGATCACAAGCTAAAATCTCCCTTATTAGACAATTTCTCAGGATCAAATACTGGCGCCCCCTTGAAATCAAGTACTTTCTCAGTGTTTCTTGAGAGAGGGAGTGCTCTGCAAAAATGTCCCTCATTAGATGGTTTTTCTCTGTCAGACAGTTCCTAACAGAGGTGGAAGTGCAACAGACTTCAGATAAATAGGTCTCAGATGGTAATATTATTGTCATCAAGAAATCAATTACTTTATGGGTATGTTTTCAGAGAGAGAGTGTTCTTTATTAGTTTTTGTCGATCTCCAGCTATTATGTCCCTTATTTGACCATTTTTCCGCCTTTAGACAGTTTCTAGCAGAGGGGGTATAGCTCAGTGGTAGAGCATTTGACTGCAGATCAAGAGGTCCCAGGTTCAAATCCTGATACCCCCTTTAAATCAAGTGCTTTCAAAGAGTATTTTGAGGGTAGAGGACTCTTTTTTCGAATATGTTACTCAGGCAAAATTGTCCCTTATTAGACAATTTCTCACGTTCAAATCCTGGCACCCCCTTGAAATCAAGTACTTTCTAAGTGTATCTTGAGAGAGGGAGTGCTCCTTTTTTGGTTATGTTACTCAGTCTAAAATGTCCCTCATTCAATGTTTTTTCTCTGTCAGATAGTTCCTATCAGAGGTGGAAGTGCAATAGACTTAAGATCAATATGTCTCAGATTGTAATTTTTTGTCAACTTGAAATCAAACACTTTATGGGTACGTTTTCAAAGAGAGAGTTTTCTTTATTAGGTTATGTTGATCACAAGCTAAAATCTCCCTTATTAGACAATTTCTCAGGATCAAATACTGGCGCCCCCTTGAAATCAAGTACTTTCTCAGTGTTTCTTGAGAGAGGGAGTGCTCTGCAAAAATGTCCCTCATTAGATGGTTTTTCTCTGTCAGACAGTTCCTAACAGAGGTGGAAGTGCAACAGACTTCAGATAAATAGGTCTCAGATGGTAATATTATTGTCATCAAGAAATCAATTACTTTATGGGTATGTTTTCAGAGAGAGAGTGTTCTTTATTAGTTTTTGTCGATCTCCAGCTATTATGTCCCTTATTTGACCATTTTTCCGCCTTTAGACAGTTTCTAGCAGAGGGGGTATAGCTCAGTGGTAGAGCATTTGACTGCAGATCAAGAGGTCCCAGGTTCAAATCCTGATACCCCCTTTAAATCAAGTGCTTTCAAAGAGTATTTTGAGGGTAGAGGACTCTTTTTTCGAATATGTTACTCAGGCAAAATTGTCCCTTATTAGACAATTTCTCACGTTCAAATCCTGGCACCCCCTTGAAATCAAGTACTTTCTAAGTGTATCTTGAGAGAGGGAGTGCTCCTTTTTTGGTTATGTTACTCAGTCTAAAATGTCCCTCATTCAATGTTTTTTCTCTGTCAGATAGTTCCTATCAGAGGTGGAAGTGCAATAGACTTAAGATCAATATGTCTCAGATTGTAATTTTTTGTCAACTTGAAATCAAACACTTTATGGGTACGTTTTCAAAGAGAGAGTTTTCTTTATTAGGTTATGTTGATCACAAGCTAAAATCTCCCTTATTAGACAATTTCTCAGGATCAAATACTGGCGCCCCCTTGAAATCAAGTACTTTCTCAGTGTTTCTTGAGAGAGGGAGTGCTCTGCAAAAATGTCCCTCATTAGATGGTTTTTCTCTGTCAGACAGTTCCTAACAGAGGTGGAAGTGCAACAGACTTCAGATAAATAGGTCTCAGATGGTAATATTATTGTCATCAAGAAATCAATTACTTTATGGGTATGTTTTCAGAGAGAGAGTGTTCTTTATTAGTTTTTGTCGATCTCCAGCTATTATGTCCCTTATTTGACCATTTTTCCGCCTTTAGACAGTTTCTAGCAGAGGGGGTATAGCTCAGTGGTAGAGCATTTGACTGCAGATCAAGAGGTCCCAGGTTCAAATCCTGATACCCCCTTTAAATCAAGTGCTTTCAAAGAGTATTTTGAGGGTAGAGGACTCTTTTTTCGAATATGTTACTCAGGCAAAATTGTCCCTTATTAGACAATTTCTCACGTTCAAATCCTGGCACCCCCTTGAAATCAAGTACTTTCTAAGTGTATCTTGAGAGAGGGAGTGCTCCTTTTTTGGTTATGTTACTCAGTCTAAAATGTCCCTCATTCAATGTTTTTTCTCTGTCAGATAGTTCCTATCAGAGGTGGAAGTGCAATAGACTTAAGATCAATATGTCTCAGATTGTAATTTTTTGTCAACTTGAAATCAAACACTTTATGGGTACGTTTTCAAAGAGAGAGTTTTCTTTATTAGGTTATGTTGATCACAAGCTAAAATCTCCCTTATTAGACAATTTCTCAGGATCAAATACTGGCGCCCCCTTGAAATCAAGTACTTTCTCAGTGTTTCTTGAGAGAGGGAGTGCTCTGCAAAAATGTCCCTCATTAGATGGTTTTTCTCTGTCAGACAGTTCCTAACAGAGGTGGAAGTGCAACAGACTTCAGATAAATAGGTCTCAGATGGTAATATTATTGTCATCAAGAAATCAATTACTTTATGGGTATGTTTTCAGAGAGAGAGTGTTCTTTATTAGTTTTTGTCGATCTCCAGCTATTATGTCCCTTATTTGACCATTTTTCCGCCTTTAGACAGTTTCTAGCAGAGGGGGTATAGCTCAGTGGTAGAGCATTTGACTGCAGATCAAGAGGTCCCAGGTTCAAATCCTGATACCCCCTTTAAATCAAGTGCTTTCAAAGAGTATTTTGAGGGTAGAGGACTCTTTTTTCGAATATGTTACTCAGGCAAAATTGTCCCTTATTAGACAATTTCTCACGTTCAAATCCTGGCACCCCCTTGAAATCAAGTACTTTCTAAGTGTATCTTGAGAGAGGGAGTGCTCCTTTTTTGGTTATGTTACTCAGTCTAAAATGTCCCTCATTCAATGTTTTTTCTCTGTCAGATAGTTCCTATCAGAGGTGGAAGTGCAATAGACTTAAGATCAATATGTCTCAGATTGTAATTTTTTGTCAACTTGAAATCAAACACTTTATGGGTACGTTTTCAAAGAGAGAGTTTTCTTTATTAGGTTATGTTGATCACAAGCTAAAATCTCCCTTATTAGACAATTTCTCAGGATCAAATACTGGCGCCCCCTTGAAATCAAGTACTTTCTCAGTGTTTCTTGAGAGAGGGAGTGCTCTGCAACAATTTCCCTCATTAGATGGTTTTTCTCTGTCAGACAGTTCCTAACAGAGGTGGAAGTGCAACAGACTTCAGATAAATAGGTCTCAGATAGTAATATTATTGTCATCAAGAAATCAATTACTTTATGGGTATGTTTTCAGAGAGAGAGTGTTCTTTATTAGTTTTTGTCGATCTCCAGCTATTATGTCCCTTATTTGACAATTTTTCCACCTTTAGACAGTTTCTAGCAGAGGGGGTATACCTCAGTGGTAGAGCATTTGACTGCAGATCAAGAGGTCCCAGGTTCAAATTCTGATGCCCCCTTAAAATCAAGAGCTTTCTAAGAGTATTTTGAGGGTAGAGGACTTTTTTTCCGAATATGTTACTCAGGCAAAATTGTCCCTTATTAGACAATTTCTCACGTTCAAATCCTGTCACCCCCTTGAAATCAAGTACTTTCTAAGTGTATTTTGAGAGAGGGAGTGCTCATTTTTTGGTTATGTTACTCAGTCTAAAATGTCCCTCATTCAATGGTTTTTCTCTGTCAGACAGTTCCTATCAGAGGTGGAAGTGCAATAGACTTCAGATCAATATGTCTCAGATTGTAATTTTTTTGTCAACTTGAAATCAAACACTTTATGGTTAAGTTTTCAAAGAGACAGTTTTCTTTATTAGGTTATGTTGATCACAAGCTAAAATCTCCCTTATTAGACAATTTCTCAGGATCAAATACTGGCGCCCCCTTGAAATCAACTACTTTCTAAGTGTATCTTGAGAGAGGGAGTGCTCTGCTAAAATGTCCCTCATTAGATGGTTTTTCTCTGTCAGAAAGTTCCTAACAGAGGTGGAAGTGCAACAGACTTCAGATCAATAGGTCTCAGATTGTAATATATTTGTCATCTTGAAATCAAATACTTTATGGGTATGTTTTCAGAGAGAGAGAGTGTTCTATATTAGTTTTTGTTGATCTCCAGCTATAATGTCCCTTATTTGACAATTTTTCCGCCTTTAGACAGTTTCTAGCAGAGGGGGTATAGCTCAGTGGTAGAGCATTTGACTGCAGATCAAGAGGTCCCAGGTTCAAATCCTGATGCCCCCTTTAAATCAAGTGCTTTCAAAGAGTATTTTGAGGGTAGAGGACTCTTTTTTCGAATATGTTACTCAGGCAAAATTGTCCCTTATTAGACAATTTCTCACGTTCAAATCCTGGCAGCCCCTTGAAATCAAGTACTTTCTAAGTGTATCTTGAGAGAGGGAGTGCTCCTTTTTTGGTTATGTTACTCAGTCTAAAATGTCCCTCATTCAATGGTTTTTCTCTGTCAGATAGTTCCTATCAGAGGTGGAAGTGCAATAGACTTCAGATCAATATGTCTCAGATTGTAATTTTTTTGTCAACTTGAAATCAAACACTTTATGGGTACGTTTTCAAAGAGAGAGTTTTCTTTATTAGGTTATGTTGATCACAAGCTAAAATCTCCCTTATTAGACAATTTCTCAGGATCAAATACTGGCGCCCCCTTGAAATCAACTACTTTCTAAGTGTATCTTGAGAGAGGGAGTGCTCTGCTAAAATGTCCCTCATTAGATGGTTTTTCTCTGTCAGACAGTTCCTAACAGAGGTGGAAGTGCAACAGACTTCAGATCAATAGGTCTCAGATTGTAATATATTTGTCATCTTGAAATCAAATACTTTATGGGTATGTTTTCAGAGAGAGAGAGTGTTCTATATTAGTTTTTGTTGATCTCCAGCTATAATGTCCCTTATTTGACAATTTTTCCACCTTTAGACAGTTTCTAGCAGAGGGGGTGTAGCTCAGTGGTAGAGCATTTGACTGCAGATCAAGAGGTCCCAGGTTCAAATTCTGATGCCCCCTTAAAATCAAGAGCTTTCTAAGAGTATTTTGAGGGTTGAGGACTTTTTTTCCGAATATGTTACTCAGGCAAAATTGTCCCTTATTAGACAATTTCTCACGTTCAAATCCTGTCACCCCCTTGAAATCAAGTACTTTCTAAGTGTATTTTGAGAGAGGGAGTGCTCCTTTTTTGGTTATGTTACTCAGTCTAAAATGTCCCTCATTCAATGGTTTTTCTTTGTCAGACAGTTCCTATCAGAGGTGGAAGTGCAATAGACTTCAGATCAATAGGTCTCAGATTGTAATTTTTTTGTCAACTTGAAATCAAACACTTTATGGGTATGTTTTCAAAGAGACAGTTTTCTTTATTAGGTTATGTTGATCACAAGCTAAAATCTCCCTTATTAGACAATTTCTCAGGATCAAATACTGGCGCCCCCTTGAAATCAAGTACTTTCTAAGTGTATCTTGAGAGAGGGAGTGCTCTGCTAAAATGTCCCTCATTAGATGTTTTTTCTCTGTCAGACAGTTCCTAACAGAGGTGGAAGTGCAACAGACTTCAGATCAATAGGTCTCAGATTGTAATATATTTGTCATCTTGAAATCAAATACTTTATGGGTATGTTTTCAGAGAGAGAGAGTGTTCTATATTAGTTTTTGTTGATCTCCAGCTATAATGTCCCTTATTTGACAATTTTTCCACCTTTAGACAGTTTCTAGCAGAGGGGGTATACCTCAGTGGTAGAGCATTTGACTGCAGATCAAGAGGTCCCAGGTTCAAATTCTGATGCCCCCTTAAAATCAAGAGCTTTCTAAGAGTATTTTGAGGGTAGAGGACTTTTTTTCCGAATATGTTACTCAGGCAAAATTGTCCCTTATTAGACAATTTCTCACGTTCAAATCCTGTCACCCCCTTGAAATCAAGTACTTTCTAAGTGTATTTTGAGAGAGGGAGTGCTCATTTTTTGGTTATGTTACTCAGTCTAAAATGTCCCTCATTCAATGGTTTTTCTCTGTCAGACAGTTCCTATCAGAGGTGGAAGTGCAATAGACTTCAGATCAATATGTCTCAGATTGTAATTTTTTTGTCAACTTGAAATCAAACACTTTATGGGTACGTTTTCAAAGAGAGAGTTTTCTTTATTAGGTTATGTTGATCACAAGCTAAAATCTCCCTTATTAGACAATTTCTCAGGATCAAATACTGGCGCCCCCTTGAAATCAACTACTTTCTAAGTGTATCTTGAGAGAGGGAGTGCTCTGCTAAAATGTCCCTCATTAGATGGTTTTTCTCTGTCAGACAGTTCCTAACAGAGGTGGAAGTGCAACAGACTTCAGATCAATAGGTCTCAGATTGTAATATATTTGTCATCTTGAAATCAAATACTTTATGGGTATGTTTTCAGAGAGAGAGAGTGTTCTATATTAGTTTTTGTTGATCTCCAGCTATAATGTCCCTTATTTGACAATTTTTCCGCCTTTAGACAGTTTCTAGCAGAGGGGGTGTAGCTCAGTGGTAGAGCATTTGACTGCAGATCAAGAGGTCCCAGGTTCAAATTCTGATGCCCCCTTAAAATCAAGAGCTTTCTAAGAGTATTTTGAGGGTTGAGGACTTTTTTTCCGAATATGTTACTCAGGCAAAATTGTCCCTTATTAGACAATTTCTCACGTTCAAATCCTGTCACCCCCTTGAAATCAAGTACTTTCTAAGTGTATCTTGAGAGAGGGAGTGCTCCTTTTTTGGTTATGTTACTCAGTCTAAAATGTCCCTCATTCAATGTTTTTTCTCTGTCAGATAGTTCCTATCAGAGGTGGAAGTGCAATAGACTTAAGATCAATAGGTCTCAGATTGTAATTTTTTGTCAACTTGAAATCAAACACTTTATGGGTACGTTTTCAAAGAGAGAGTTTTCTTTATTAGGTTATGTTGATCACAAGCTAAAATCTCCCTTATTAGACAATTTCTCAGGATCAAATACTGGCTCCCCCTTGAAATCAAGTACTTTCTCAGTGTTTCTTGAGAGAGGGAGTGCTCTGCAAAAATGTCCCTCATTAGATGGTTTTTCTCTGTCAGACAGTTCCTAACAGAGGTGGAAGTGCAACAGACTTCAGATAAATAGGTCTCAGATGGTAATATTATTGTCATCAAGAAATCAATTACTTTATGGGTATGTTTTCAGAGAGAGAGTGTTCTTTATTAGTTTTTGTCGATCTCCAGCTATTATGTCCCTTATTTGACCATTTTTCCGCCTTTAGACAGTTTCTAGCAGAGGGTGTATAGCTCAGTGGTAGAGCATTTGACTGCAGATCAAGAGGTCCCAGGTTCAAATCCTGATACCCCCTTTAAATCAAGTGCTTTCAAAGAGTATTTTGAGGGTAGGGGACTCTTTTTTCGAATATGTTACTCAGGCAAAATTGTCCCTTATTAGACAATTTCTCACGTTCAAATCCTGGCACCCCCTTGAAATCAAGTACTTTCTAAGTGTATCTTGAGAGAGGGAGTGCTCCTTTTTTGGTTATTTTACTCAGTCTAAAATGTCCCTCATTCAATGTTTTTTCTCTGTCAGATAGTTCCTATCAGAGGTGGAAGTGCAATAGACTTAAGATCAATATGTCTCAGATTGTAATTTTTTGTCAACTTGAAATCAAACACTTTATGGGTACGTTTTCAAAGAGAGAGTTTTCTTTATTAGGTTATGTTGATCACAAGCTAAAATCTCCCTTATTAGACAATTTCTCAGGATCAAATACTGGCGCCCCCTTGAAATCAACTACTTTCTAAGTGTATCTTGAGAGAGGGAGTGCTCTGCTAAAATGTCCCTCATTAGATGGTTTTTCTCTGTCAGACAGTTCCTAACAGAGGTGGAAGTGCAACAGACTTCAGATCAATAGGTCTCAGATTGTAATATATTTGTCATCTTGAAATCAAATACTTTATGGGTATGTTTTCAGAGAGAGAGAGTGTTCTATATAAGTTTTTGTTGATCTCCAGCTATAATGTCCCTTATTTGACAATTTTTCCGCCTTTAGACAGTTTCTAGCAGAGGGGGTGTAGCTCAGTGGTAGAGCATTTGACTGCAGATCAAGAGGTCCCAGGTTCAAATTCTGATGCCCCCTTAAAATCAAGAGCTTTCTAAGAGTATTTTGAGGGTTGAGGACTTTTTTTCCGAATATGTTACTCAGGCAAAATTGTCCCTTATTAGACAATTTCTCACGTTCAAATCCTGTCACCCCCTTGAAATCAAGTACTTTCTAAGTGTATCTTGAGAGAGGGAGTGCTCCTTTTTTGGTTATGTTACTCAGTCTAAAATGTCCCTCATTCAATGTTTTTTCTCTGTCAGATAGTTCCTATCAGAGGTGGAAGTGCAATAGACTTAAGATCAATAGGTCTCAGATTGTAATTTTTTGTCAACTTGAAATCAAACACTTTATGGGTACGTTTTCAAAGAGAGAGTTTTCTTTATTAGGTTATGTTGATCACAAGCTAAAATCTCCCTTATTAGACAATTTCTCAGGATCAAATACTGGCGCCCCCTTGAAATCAAGTACTTTCTCAGTGTTTCTTGAGAGAGGGAGTGCTCTGCAAAAATGTCCCTCATTAGATGGTTTTTCTCTGTCAGACAGTTCCTAACAGAGGTGGAAGTGCAACAGACTTCAGATAAATAGGTCTCAGATGGTAATATTATTGTCATCAAGAAATCAATTACTTTATGGGTATGTTTTCAGAGAGAGAGTGTTCTTTATTAGTTTTTGTCGATCTCCAGCTATTATGTCCCTTATTTGACCATTTTTCCGCCTTTAGACAGTTTCTAGCAGAGGGGGTATAGCTCAGTGGTAGAGCATTTGACTGCAGATCAAGAGGTCCCAGGTTCAAATCCTGATACCCCCTTTAAATCAAGTGCTTTCAAAGAGTATTTTGAGGGTAGAGGACTCTTTTTTCGAATATGTTACTCAGGCAAAATTGTCCCTTATTAGACAATTTCTCACGTTCAAATCCTGGCACCCCCTTGAAATCAAGTACTTTCTAAGTGTATCTTGAGAGAGGGAGTGCTCCTTTTTTGGTTATGTTACTCAGTCTAAAATGTCCCTCATTCAATGTTTTTTCTCTGTCAGATAGTTCCTATCAGAGGTGGAAGTGCAATAGACTTAAGATCAATATGTCTCAGATTGTAATTTTTTGTCAACTTGAAATCAAACACTTTATGGGTACGTTTTCAAAGAGAGAGTTTTCTTTATTAGGTTATGTTGATCACAAGCTAAAATCTCCCTTATTAGACAATTTCTCAGGATCAAATACTGGCGCCCCCTTGAAATCAACTACTTTCTAAGTGTATCTTGAGAGAGGGAGTGCTCTGCTAAAATGTCCCTCATTAGATGTTTTTTCTCTGTCAGACAGTTCCTAACAGAGGTGGAAGTGCAACAGACTTCAGATCAATAGGTCTCAGATTGTAATATATTTGTCATCTTGAAATCAAACACTTTATGGGTACGTTTTCAAAGAGAGAGTTTTCTTTATTAGGTTATGTTGATCACAAGCTAAAATCTCCCTTATTAGACAATTTCTCAGGATCAAATACTGGCGCCCCCTTGAAATCAAGTACTTTCTCAGTGTTTCTTGAGAGAGGGAGTGCTCTGCAAAAATGTCCCTCATTAGATGGTTTTTCTCTGTCAGACAGTTCCTAACAGAGGTGGAAGTGCAACAGACTTCAGATAAATAGGTCTCAGATGGTAATATTATTGTCATCAAGAAATCAATTACTTTATGGGTATGTTTTCAGAGAGAGAGTGTTCTTTATTAGTTTTTGTCGATCTCCAGCTATTATGTCCCTTATTTGACCATTTTTCCGCCTTTAGACAGTTTCTAGCAGAGGGGGTATAGCTCAGTGGTAGAGCATTTGACTGCAGATCAAGAGGTCCCAGGTTCAAATCCTGATGCCCCCTTTAAATCAAGTGCTTTCAAAGAGTATTTTGAGGGTAGAGGACTCTTTTTTCGAATATGTTACTCTGGCAAAATTGTCCCTTATTAGACAATTTCTCACGTTCAAATCCTGGCACCCCCTTGAAATCAAGTACTTTCTAAGTGTATCTTGAGAGAGGGAGTGCTCCTTTTTTGGTTATGTTACTCAGTCTAAAATGTCCCTCATTCAATGGTTTTTCTTTGTCAGACAGTTCCTATCAGAGGTGGAAGTGCAATAGACTTCAGATCAATATGTCTCAGATTGTAATTTTTTTGTCAACTTGAAATCAAACACTTTATGGGTACGTTTTCAAAGAGAGAGTTTTCTTTATTAGGTTATGTTGATCACAAGCTAAAATCTCCCTTATTAGACAATTTCTCAGGATCAAATACTGGCGCCCCCTTGAAATCAAGTACTTTCTAAGTGTATCTTGAGAGAGGGAGTGCTCTGCTAAAATGTCCCTCATTAGATGTTTTTTCTCTGTCAGACAGTTCCTAACAGAGGTGGAAGTGCAACAGACTTCAGATCAATAGGTCTCAGATTGTAATATATTTGTCATCTTGAAATCAAATACTTTATGGGTATGTTTTCAGAGAGAGAGAGTGTTCTATATTAGTTTTTGTTGATCTCCAGCTATAATGTCCCTTATTTGACAATTTTTCCGCCTTTAGACAGTTTCTAGCAGAGGGGGTGTAGCTCAGTGGTAGAGCATTTGACTGCAGATCAAGAGGTCCCAGGTTCAAATTCTGATGCCCCCTTAAAATCAAGAGCTTTCTAAGAGTATTTTGAGGGTTGAGGACTTTTTTTCCGAATATGTTACTCAGGCAAAATTGTCCCTTATTAGACAATTTCTCACGTTCAAATCCTGTCACCCCCTTGAAATCAAGTACTTTCTAAGTGTATCTTGAGAGAGGGAGTGCTCCTTTTTTGGTTATGTTACTCAGTCTAAAATGTCCCTCATTCAATGTTTTTTCTCTGTCAGATAGTTCCTATCAGAGGTGGAAGTGCAATAGACTTAAGATCAATAGGTCTCAGATTGTAATTTTTTGTCAACTTGAAATCAAACACTTTATGGGTACGTTTTCAAAGAGAGAGTTTTCTTTATTAGGTTATGTTGATCACAAGCTAAAATCTCCCTTATTAGACAATTTCTCAGGATCAAATACTGGCGCCCCCTTGAAATCAAGTACTTTCTCAGTGTTTCTTGAGAGAGGGAGTGCTCTGCAAAAATGTCCCTCATTAGATGGTTTTTCTCTGTCAGACAGTTCCTAACAGAGGTGGAAGTGCAACAGACTTCAGATAAATAGGTCTCAGATGGTAATATTATTGTCATCAAGAAATCAATTACTTTATGGGTATGTTTTCAGAGAGAGAGTGTTCTTTATTAGTTTTTGTCGATCTCCAGCTATTATGTCCCTTATTTGACCATTTTTCCGCCTTTAGACAGTTTCTAGCAGAGGGTGTATAGCTCAGTGGTAGAGCATTTGACTGCAGATCAAGAGGTCCCAGGTTCAAATCCTGATACCCCCTTTAAATCAAGTGCTTTCAAAGAGTATTTTGAGGGTAGGGGACTCTTTTTTCGAATATGTTACTCAGGCAAAATTGTCCCTTATTAGACAATTTCTCACGTTCAAATCCTGGCACCCCCTTGAAATCAAGTACTTTCTAAGTGTATCTTGAGAGAGGGAGTGCTCCTTTTTTGGTTATTTTACTCAGTCTAAAATGTCCCTCATTCAATGTTTTTTCTCTGTCAGATAGTTCCTATCAGAGGTGGAAGTGCAATAGACTTAAGATCAATATGTCTCAGATTGTAATTTTTTGTCAACTTGAAATCAAACACTTTATGGGTACGTTTTCAAAGAGAGAGTTTTCTTTATTAGGTTATGTTGATCACAAGCTAAAATCTCCCTTATTAGACAATTTCTCAGGATCAAATACTGGCGCCCCCTTGAAATCAACTACTTTCTAAGTGTATCTTGAGAGAGGGAGTGCTCTGCTAAAATGTCCCTCATTAGATGGTTTTTCTCTGTCAGACAGTTCCTAACAGAGGTGGAAGTGCAACAGACTTCAGATCAATAGGTCTCAGATTGTAATATATTTGTCATCTTGAAATCAAATACTTTATGGGTATGTTTTCAGAGAGAGAGAGTGTTCTATATAAGTTTTTGTTGATCTCCAGCTATAATGTCCCTTATTTGACAATTTTTCCGCCTTTAGACAGTTTCTAGCAGAGGGGGTGTAGCTCAGTGGTAGAGCATTTGACTGCAGATCAAGAGGTCCCAGGTTCAAATTCTGATGCCCCCTTAAAATCAAGAGCTTTCTAAGAGTATTTTGAGGGTTGAGGACTTTTTTTCCGAATATGTTACTCAGGCAAAATTGTCCCTTATTAGACAATTTCTCACGTTCAAATCCTGTCACCCCCTTGAAATCAAGTACTTTCTAAGTGTATTTTGAGAGAGGGAGTGCTCCTTTTTTGGTTATGTTACTCAGTCTAAAATGTCCCTCATTCAATGTTTTTTCTCTGTCAGATAGTTCCTATCAGAGGTGGAAGTGCAATAGACTTAAGATCAATAGGTCTCAGATTGTAATTTTTTGTCAACTTGAAATCAAACACTTTATGGGTACGTTTTCAAAGAGAGAGTTTTCTTTATTAGGTTATGTTGATCACAAGCTAAAATCTCCCTTATTAGACAATTTCTCAGGATCAAATACTGGCGCCCCCTTGAAATCAAGTACTTTCTCAGTGTTTCTTGAGAGAGGGAGTGCTCTGCAAAAATGTCCCTCATTAGATGGTTTTTCTCTGTCAGACAGTTCCTAACAGAGGTGGAAGTGCAACAGACTTCAGATAAATAGGTCTCAGATGGTAATATTATTGTCATCAAGAAATCAATTACTTTATGGGTATGTTTTCAGAGAGAGAGTGTTCTTTATTAGTTTTTGTCGATCTCCAGCTATTATGTCCCTTATTTGACCATTTTTCCGCCTTTAGACAGTTTCTAGCAGAGGGGGTATAGCTCAGTGGTAGAGCATTTGACTGCAGATCAAGAGGTCCCAGGTTCAAATCCTGATACCCCCTTTAAATCAAGTGCTTTCAAAGAGTATTTTGAGGGTAGAGGACTCTTTTTTCGAATATGTTACTCAGGCAAAATTGTCCCTTATTAGACAATTTCTCACGTTCAAATCCTGGCACCCCCTTGAAATCAAGTACTTTCTAAGTGTATCTTGAGAGAGGGAGTGCTCCTTTTTTGGTTATGTTACTCAGTCTAAAATGTCCCTCATTCAATGTTTTTTCTCTGTCAGATAGTTCCTATCAGAGGTGGAAGTGCAATAGACTTAAGATCAATATGTCTCAGATTGTAATTTTTTGTCAACTTGAAATCAAACACTTTATGGGTACGTTTTCAAAGAGAGAGTTTTCTTTATTAGGTTATGTTGATCACAAGCTAAAATCTCCCTTATTAGACAATTTCTCAGGATCAAATACTGGCGCCCCCTTGAAATCAACTACTTTCTAAGTGTATCTTGAGAGAGGGAGTGCTCTGCTAAAATGTCCCTCATTAGATGTTTTTTCTCTGTCAGACAGTTCCTAACAGAGGTGGAAGTGCAACAGACTTCAGATCAATAGGTCTCAGATTGTAATATATTTGTCATCTTGAAATCAAATACTTTATGGGTATGTTTTCAGAGAGAGAGAGTGTTCTATATAAGTTTTTGTTGATCTCCAGCTATAATGTCCCTTATTTGACAATTTTTCCGCCTTTAGACAGTTTCTAGCAGAGGGGGTGTAGCTCAGTGGTAGAGCATTTGACTGCAGATCAAGAGGTCCCAGGTTCAAATTCTGATGCCCCCTTAAAATCAAGAGCTTTCTAAGAGTATTTTGAGGGTTGAGGACTTTTTTTCCGAATATGTTACTCAGGCAAAATTGTCCCTTATTAGACAATTTCTCACGTTCAAATCCTGTCACCCCCTTGAAATCAAGTACTTTCTAAGTGTATTTTGAGAGAGGGAGTGCTCCTTTTTTGGTTATGTTACTCAGTCTAAAATGTCCCTCATTCAATGTTTTTTCTCTGTCAGATAGTTCCTATCAGAGGTGGAAGTGCAATAGACTTAAGATCAATAGGTCTCAGATTGTAATTTTTTGTCAACTTGAAATCAAACACTTTATGGGTACGTTTTCAAAGAGAGAGTTTTCTTTATTAGGTTATGTTGATCACAAGCTAAAATCTCCCTTATTAGACAATTTCTCAGGATCAAATACTGGCGCCCCCTTGAAATCAAGTACTTTCTCAGTGTTTCTTGAGAGAGGGAGTGCTCTGCAAAAATGTCCCTCATTAGATGGTTTTTCTCTGTCAGACAGTTCCTAACAGAGGTGGAAGTGCAACAGATTTCAGATAAATAGGTCTCAGATGGTAATATTATTGTCATCAAGAAATCAATTACTTTATGGGTATGTTTTCAGAGAGAGAGTGTTCTTTATTAGTTTTTGTCGATCTCCAGCTATTATGTCCCTTATTTGACCATTTTTCCGCCTTTAGACAGTTTCTAGCAGAGGGGGTATAGCTCAGTGGTAGAGCATTTGACTGCAGATCAAGAGGTCCCAGGTTCAAATCCTGATGCCCCCTTTAAATCAAGTGCTTTCAAAGAGTATTTTGAGGGTAGAGGACTCTTTTTTCGAATATGTTACTCAGGGAAAATTGTCCCTTATTAGACAATTTCTCAGTGTCAAATCCTGGCGCCCCCCTTGAAATCAAGTACTTTCTAAGTGTATCTTGAGAGAGGGAGTGCTCCTTTATTGGTTATGTTACTCAGTCTAAAATGTCCCTCATTCAATGGTTTTTCTCTGTCAGACAGTTCCTATCAGAGGAGGAAGTGCAATAGACTTCAGATCAATAGGTCTCAGATTGTAATTTTTTTGTCAACTTGAAATCAAGCACTTTATGGGTACGTTTTCAAAGAGAGAGTTTTCTTTATTAGTTTTTGTCGATCTCCAGCTATTATGTCCCTTATTAGACAATTTTTCCGCCTTTAGACAGTTTCTAGCAGGGGGGGTATAGCTCAGTGGTAGAGTCTTTGACTGCAGATCAAGAGGTCCCAGGTTCAAACCCTGATGCCCCCTTAAAATCAAGAGCTTTCAAAGAGTATTTTGAGGGTAGAGGACTTTTTTTCCGAATATGTTACTCAGGCAAAATTGTCCCTTATTAGACAATTTCTCAAGTTCAAATCCTGTCACCCCCTTGAAATCAAGTACTTTCTAAGTGTATTTTGAGAGAGGGAGTGCTCCTTTTTTGGTTATGTTACTCAGTCTAAAATGTCCCTCATTCAATGGTTTTTCTCTGTCAGACAGTTCCTATCAGAGGAGGAAGTGCAATAGACTTCAGATCAATAGGTCTCAGATTGTAATTTTTTTGTCAACTTGAAATCAAACACTTTATGGGTACGTTTTCAAAGAGAGAGTTTTCTTTATTAGGTTATGTTGATCACAAGCTAAAATCTCCCTTGTTAGACAATTTCTCAGTATCAAATCCTGGCGCCCCCCTTGAAATCAAGTACTTTCTCAGTGTTTCTTGAGAGAGGGAGTGCTCTGCTAAAATGTCCCTCATTAGATGGTTTTTCTCTGTCAGACAGTTCCTAACAGAGGTGGAAGTGCAACAGACTTCAGATCAATAGGTCTCAGATTGTAATACTTTTGTCATCAAGAAATCAATTACTTTATGGGTATGTTTTCAGAGAGAGAGAGTGTTCTATATTAGTTTTTGTCGATCTCAGTCTAAAATGTCCCTCATTCAAATGGTTTTTCTCTGTCAGACAGTTCCTATCAGAGGAGGAAGTGCAATAGACTTCAGATCAATAGGTCTCAGATTGTAATTTTTTTGTCAACTTGAAATCAAACACTTTATGGGTACATTTTCAAAGAGAGAGTTTTCTTTATTAGGTTATGTTGATCACAAGCTAAAATCTCCCTTGTTAGACAATTTCTCAGTATCAAATCCTGGCGCCCCCCTTGAAATCAAGTACTTTCTAAGTGTATCTTGAGAGAGGGAGTGCTCCTTTTTTGGTTATGTTACTCAGTCTAAAATGTCCCTCATTCAATGGTTTTTCTCTGTCAGACAGTTCCTATCAGAGGAGGAAGTGCAATAGACTTCAGCTCAATAGGTCTCAGATTGTAATTTTTTTGTCAACTTGAAATCAAACACTTTATGGGTACGTTTTCAAAGAGAGAGTTTTCTTTATTAGGTTATGTTGATCACAAGCTAAAATCTCCCTTGTTAGACAATTTCTCAGTATCAAATCCTGGCGCCCCCCTTGAAATCAAGTACTTTCTCAGTGTTTCTTGAGAGAGGGAGTGCTCTGCTAAAATGTCCCTCATTACATGTTTTTTCTCTGTCAGACAGTTCCTAACAGAGGTGGAAGTGCAACAGACTTCAGATCAATAGGTCTCAGATTGTAATATATTTGTCATCTTCAAATCAAATACTTTATGGGTATGTTTTCAGAGAGAGAGTGTTCTTCATTAGTTTTTGTTGATCTCCAGCTATAATGTCCCTTATTAGACAATTTTTCGGCCTTTAGACAGTTTCAAGCAGAGGGGGTATAGCTCAGTGGTAGAGCATTTGACTGCAGATCAAGAGGTCCCAGGTTCAAATCCTGATGCCCCCTTTAAATCAAGTGCTTTCAAAGAGTATTTTGAGGGTAGAGGACTTTTTTTCCGAATATGTTACTCAGGCAAAATTGTCCCTTATTAGACAATTTCTCAAGTTCAAATCCTGTCACCCCCTTGAAATCAAGTACTTTCTAAGTGTATTTTGAGAGAGGGAGTGCTCCTTTTTTGGTTATGTTACTCAGTCTAAAATGTCCCTCATTCAATGGTTTTTCTCTGTCAGACAGTTCCTATCAGAGGAGGAAGTGCAATAGACTTCAGATCAATAGGTCTCAGATTGTAATTTTTTTGTCAACTTGAAATCAAACACTTTATGGGTACGTTTTCAAAGAGAGAGTTTTCTTTATTAGGTTATGTTGATCACAAGCTAAAATCTCCCTTGTTAGACAATTTCTCAGTATCAAATCCTGGCGCCCCCCTTGAAATCAAGTACTTTCTCAGTGTTTCTTGAGAGAGGGAGTGCTCTGCTAAAATGTCCCTCATTAGATGGTTTTTCTCTGTCAGACAGTTCCTAACAGAGGTGGAAGTGCAACAGACTTCAGATCAATAGGTCTCAGATTGTAATACTTTTGTCATCAAGAAATCAATTACTTTATGGGTATGTTTTCAGAGAGAGAGAGTGTTCTATATTAGTTTTTGTCGATCTCAGTCTAAAATGTCCCTCATTCAAATGGTTTTTCTCTGTCAGACAGTTCCTATCAGAGGAGGAAGTGCAATAGACTTCAGATCAATAGGTCTCAGATTGTAATTTTTTTGTCAACTTGAAATCAAACACTTTATGGGTACATTTTCAAAGAGAGAGTTTTCTTTATTAGGTTATGTTGATCACAAGCTAAAATCTCCCTTGTTAGACAATTTCTCAGTATCAAATCCTGGCGCCCCCCTTGAAATCAAGTACTTTCTAAGTGTATCTTGAGAGAGGGAGTGCTCCTTTTTTGGTTATGTTACTCAGTCTAAAATGTCCCTCATTCAATGGTTTTTCTCTGTCAGACAGTTCCTATCAGAGGAGGAAGTGCAATAGACTTCAGCTCAATAGGTCTCAGATTGTAATTTTTTTGTCAACTTGAAATCAAACACTTTATGGGTACGTTTTCAAAGAGAGAGTTTTCTTTATTAGGTTATGTTGATCACAAGCTAAAATCTCCCTTGTTAGACAATTTCTCAGTATCAAATCCTGGCGCCCCCCTTGAAATCAAGTACTTTCTCAGTGTTTCTTGAGAGAGGGAGTGCTCTGCTAAAATGTCCCTCATTACATGTTTTTTCTCTGTCAGACAGTTCCTAACAGAGGTGGAAGTGCAACAGACTTCAGATCAATAGGTCTCAGATTGTAATATATTTGTCATCTTGAAATCAAATACTTTATGGGTATGATTTCAGAGAGAGAGAGTGTTCTATATTAGTTTTTGTTGATCTCCAGCTATAATGTCCCTTATTTGACAATTTTTCTGCCTTTAGACAGTTTCTAGCAGAGGGGGTATACCTCAGTGGTAGAGCATTTGACTGCAGATCAAGAGGTCCCAGGTTCAAATTCTGATGCCCTCTTAAAATCAAGAGCTTTCTAAGAGTATTTTGAGGGTAGAGGACTTTTTTTCCGAATATGTTACTCAGGCAAAATTGTCCCTTATTAGACAATTTCTCACGTTCAAATCCTGTCACCCCCTTGAAATCAAGTACTTTCTAAGTGTATTTTGAGAGAGGGAGTGCTCATTTTTTGGTTATGTTACTCAGTCTAAAATGTCCCTCATTCAATGGTTTTTCTCTGTCAGACAGTTCCTATCAGAGGTGGAAGTGCAATAGACTTCAGATCAATATGTCTCAGATTGTAATTTTTTTGTCAACTTGAAATCAAACACTTTATGGGTAAGTTTTCAAAGAGACAGTTTTCTTTATTAGGTTATGTTGATCACAAGCTAAAATCTCCCTTATTAGACAATTTCTCAGGATCAAATACTGGCGCCCCCTTGAAATCAACTACTTTCTAAGTGTATCTTGAGAGAGGGAGTGCTCTGCTAAAATGTCCCTCATTAGATGGTTTTTCTCTGTCAGAAAGTTCCTAACAGAGGTGGAAGTGCAACAGACTTCAGATCAATAGGTCTCAGATTGTAATATATTTGTCATCTTGAAATCAAATACTTTATGGGTATGTTTTCAGAGAGAGAGAGTGTTCTATATTAGTTTTTGTTGATCTCCAGCTATAATGTCCCTTATTTGACAATTTTTCCGCCTTTAGACAGTTTCTAGCAGAGGGGGTATAGCTCAGTGGTAGGGCATTTGACTGCAGATCAAGAGGTCCCAGGTTCAAATCCTGATGCCCCCTTTAAATCAAGTGCTTTCAAAGAGTATTTTGAGGGTAGAGGACTCTTTTTTCGAATATGTTACTCAGGCAAAATTGTCCCTTATTAGACAATTTCTCACGTTCAAATCCTGGCAGCCCCTTGAAATCAAGTACTTTCTAAGTGTATTTTGAGAGAGGGAGTGCTCCTTTTTTGGTTATGTTACTCAGTCTAAAATGTCCCTCATTCAATGTTTTTTCTCTGTCAGACAGTTCCTATCAAAGGTGGAAGTACAATAGACTTCAGATCAATAGGTCTCAGATTGTAATTTTTTTGTCAACTTGAAATCAAACACTTTATGGGTATGTTTTCAAAGAGACAGTTTTCTTTATTAGGTTATGTTGATCACAAGCTAAAATCTCCCTTATTAGACAATTTCTCAGGATCGAATACTGGCGCCCCCTTGAAATTAAGTACTTTCTCAGTGTTTCTTGAGAGAGGGAGTGCTCTGCAAAAATGTCCCTCATTAGATGTTTTTTCTCTGTCAGACAGTTCCTAACAGAGGTGGAAGTGCAACAGACTTCAGATCAATAGGTCTCAGATGGTAATATTATTGTCATCTTGAAATCAAATACTTTATGGGTATGATTTCAGAGAGAGAGAGTGTTCTATATTAGTTTTTGTTGATCTCCAGCTATAATGTCCCTTATTTGACAATTTTTCTGCCTTTAGACAGTTTCTAGCAGAGGGGGTATACCTCAGTGGTAGAGCATTTGACTGCAGATCAAGAGGTCCCAGGTTCAAATTCTGATGCCCTCTTAAAATCAAGAGCTTTCTAAGAGTATTTTGAGGGTAGAGGACTTTTTTTCCGAATATGTTACTCAGGCAAAATTGTCCCTTATTAGACAATTTCTCATGTTCAAATCCTGTCACCCCCTTGAAATCAAGTACTTTCTAAGTGTATTTTGAGAGAGGGAGTGCTCATTTTTTGGTTATGTTACTCAGTCTAAAATGTCCCTCATTCAATGGTTTTTCTCTGTCAGACAGTTCCTATCAGAGGTGGAAGTGCAATAGACTTCAGATCAATATGTCTCAGATTGTAATTTTTTTGTCAACTTGAAATCAAACACTTTATGGGTAAGTTTTCAAAGAGACAGTTTTCTTTATTAGGTTATGTTGATCACAAGCTAAAATCTCCCTTATTAGACAATTTCTCAGGATCAAATACTGGCGCCCCCTTGAAATCAACTACTTTCTAAGTGTATCTTGAGAGAGGGAGTGCTCTGCTAAAATGTCCCTCATTAGATGGTTTTTCTCTGTCAGAAAGTTCCTAACAGAGGTGGAAGTGCAACAGACTTCAGATCAATAGGTCTCAGATTGTAATATATTTGTCATCTTGAAATCAAATACTTTATGGGTATGTTTTCAGAGAGAGAGAGTGTTCTATATTAGTTTTTGTTGATCTCCAGCTATAATGTCCCTTATTTGACAATTTTTCCGCCTTTAGACAGTTTCTAGCAGAGGTGTTATAGCTCAGTGGTAGGGCATTTGACTGCAGATCAAGAGGTCCCAGGTTCAAATCCTGATGCCCCCTTTAAATCAAGTGCTTTCAAAGAGTATTTTGAGGGTAGAGGACTCTTTTTTCGAATATGTTACTCAGGCAAAATTGTCCCTTATTAGACAATTTCTCACGTTCAAATCCTGGCAGCCCCTTGAAATCAAGTACTTTCTAAGTGTATTTTGAGAGAGGGAGTGCTCCTTTTTTGGTTATGTTACTCAGTCTAAAATGTCCCTCATTCAATGTTTTTTCTCTGTCAGACAGTTCCTATCAAAGGTGGAAGTGCAATAGACTTCAGATCAATAGGTCTCAGATTGTAATTTTTTTGTCAACTTGAAATCAAACACTTTATGGGTATGTTTTCAAAGAGACAGTTTTCTTTATTAGGTTATGTTGATCACAAGCTAAAATCTCCCTTATTAGACAATTTCTCAGGATCGAATACTGGCGCCCCCTTGAAATTAAGTACTTTCTCAGTGTTTCTTGAGAGAGGGAGTGCTCTGCAAAAATGTCCCTCATTAGATGTTTTTTCTCTGTCAGACAGTTCCTAACAGAGGTGGAAGTGCAACAGACTTCAGATCAATAGGTCTCAGATGGTAATATTATTGTCATCTTGAAATCAAATACTTTATGGGTATGATTTCAGAGAGAGAGAGTGTTCTATATTAGTTTTTGTTGATCTCCAGCTATAATGTCCCTTATTTGACAATTTTTCTGCCTTTAGACAGTTTCTAGCAGAGGGGGTATACCTCAGTGGTAGAGCATTTGACTGCAGATCAAGAGGTCCCAGGTTCAAATTCTGATGCCCTCTTAAAATCAAGAGCTTTCTAAGAGTATTTTGAGGGTAGAGGACTTTTTTTCCGAATATGTTACTCAGGCAAAATTGTCCCTTATTAGACAATTTCTCACGTTCAAATCCTGTCACCCCCTTGAAATCAAGTACTTTCTAAGTGTATTTTGAGAGAGGGAGTGCTCATTTTTTGGTTATGTTACTCAGTCTAAAATGTCCCTCATTCAATGGTTTTTCTCTGTCAGACAGTTCCTATCAGAGGTGGAAGTGCAATAGACTTCAGATCAATATGTCTCAGATTGTAATTTTTTTGTCAACTTGAAATCAAACACTTTATGGGTAAGTTTTCAAAGAGACAGTTTTCTTTATTAGGTTATGTTGATCACAAGCTAAAATCTCCCTTATTAGACAATTTCTCAGGATCGAATACTGGCGCCCCCTTGAAATTAAGTACTTTCTCAGTGTTTCTTGAGAGAGGGAGTGCTCTGCAAAAATGTCCCTCATTAGATGTTTTTTCTCTGTCAGACAGTTCCTAACAGAGGTGGAAGTGCAACAGACTTCAGATCAATAGGTCTCAGATGGTAATATTATTGTCATCAAGAAATCAATTACTTTATGGGTATGTTTTCAGAGAGAGAGTGTTCTATATTAGTTTTTGTCGATCTCCAGCTATTATGTCCCTTATTAGACAATTTTTCCGCCTTTAGACAGTTTCTAGCAGAGGGGGTATAGCTCAGTGGTAGAGCATTTGACTGCAGATCAAGAGGTCCCAGGTTCAAATCCTGATGCCCCCTTTAAATCAAGTGCTTTCAAAGAGTATTTTGAGGGTAGAGGACTCTTTTTTCGAATATGTTACTCAGGGAAAATTGTCCCTTATTAGACAATTTCTCAGTGTCAAATCCTGGCGCCCCCCTTGAAATCAAGTACTTTCTAAGTGTATCTTGAGAGAGGGAGTGCTCCTTTATTGGTTATGTTACTCAGTCTAAAATGTCCCTCATTCAATGGTTTTTCTCTGTCAGACAGTTCCTATCAGAGGAGGAAGTGCAATAGACTTCAGATCAATAGGTCTCAGATTGTAATTTTTTTGTCAACTTGAAATCAAGCACTTTATGGGTACGTTTTCAAAGAGAGAGTTTTCTTTATTAGTTTTTGTCGATCTCCAGCTATTATGTCCCTTATTAGACAATTTTTCCGCCTTTAGACAGTTTCTAGCAGGGGGGGTATAGCTCAGTGGTAGAGTCTTTGACTGCAGATCAAGAGGTCCCAGGTTCAAACCCTGATGCCCCCTTAAAATCAAGAGCTTTCAAAGAGTATTTTGAGGGTAGAGGACTTTTTTTCCGAATATGTTACTCAGGCAAAATTGTCCCTTATTAGACAATTTCTCAAGTTCAAATCCTGTCACCCCCTTGAAATCAAGTACTTTCTAAGTGTATTTTGAGAGAGGGAGTGCTCCTTTTTTGGTTATGTTACTCAGTCTAAAATGTCCCTCATTCAATGGTTTTTCTCTGTCAGACAGTTCCTATCAGAGGAGGAAGTGCAATAGACTTCAGATCAATAGGTCTCAGATTGTAATTTTTTTGTCAACTTGAAATCAAACACTTTATGGGTACGTTTTCAAAGAGAGAGTTTTCTTTATTAGGTTATGTTGATCACAAGCTAAAATCTCCCTTGTTAGACTATTTCTCAGTATCAAATCCTGGCGCCCCCCTTGAAATCAAGTACTTTCTCAGTGTTTCTTGAGAGAGGGAGTGCTCTGCTAAAATGTCCCTCATTAGATGTTTTTTCTCTGTCAGACAGTTCCTAACAGAGGTGGAAGTGCAACAGACTTCAGATCAATAGGTCTCAGATTGTAATACTTTTGTCATCAAGAAATCAATTACTTTATGGGTATGTTTTCAGAGAGAGAGAGTGTTCTATATTAGTTTTTGTCGATCTCAGTCTAAAATGTCCCTCATTCAAATGGTTTTTCTCTGTCAGACAGTTCCTATCAGAGGAGGAAGTGCAATAGACTTCAGATCAATAGGTCTCAGATTGTCATTTTTTTGTCAACTTGAAATCAAACACTTTATGGGTACATTTTCAAAGAGAGAGTTTTCTTTATTAGGTTATGTTGATCACAAGCTAAAATCTCCCTTGTTAGACAATTTCTCAGGATCAAATCCTGGCGCCCCCCTTGAAATCAAGTACTTTCTAAGTGTATCTTGAGAGAGGGAGTGCTCCTTTTTTGGTTATGTTACTCAGTCTAAAATGTCCCTCATTCAATGGTTTTTCTCTGTCAGACAGTTCCTATCAGAGGAGGAAGTGCAATAGACTTCAGCTCAATAGGTCTCAGATTGTAATTTTTTTGTCAACTTGAAATCAAACACTTTATGGGTACGTTTTCAAAGAGAGAGTTTTCTTTATTAGGTTATGTTGATCACAAGCTAAAATCTCCCTTGTTAGACAATTTCTCAGTATCAAATCCTGGCGCCCCCCTTGAAATCAAGTACTTTCTCAGTGTTTCTTGAGAGAGGGAGTGCTCTGCTAAAATGTCCCTCATTACATGTTTTTTCTCTGTCAGACAGTTCCTAACAGAGGTGGAAGTGCAACAGACTTCAGATCAGTAGGTCTCAGATTGTAATATATTTGTCATCTTCAAATCAAATACTTTATGGGTATGTTTTCAGAGAGAGAGTGTTCTTCATTAGTTTTTGTTGATCTCCAGCTATAATGTCCCTTATTAGACAATTTTTCGGCCTTTAGACAGTTTCAAGCAGAGGGGGTATAGCTCAGTGGTAGAGCATTTGACTGCAGATCAAGAGGTCCCAGGTTCAAATCCTGATGCCCCCTTTAAATCAAGTGCTTTCAAAGAGTATTTTGAGGGTAGAGGACTCTTTTTTCGAATATGTTACTCAGGCAAAATTGTCCCTTATTAGACAATTTCTCAAGTTCAAATCCTGTCACCCGCTTGAAATCAAGTACTTTCTAAGTGTATTTTGAGAGAGGGAGTGCTCCTTTTTTGGTTATGTTACTCAGTCTAAAATGTCCCTCATTCAATGTTTTTTCTCTGTCAGACAGTTCCTATCAGAGGAGGAAGTGCAATAGACTTCAGATCAATAGGTCTCAGATTGTAATTTTTTTGTCAACTTGAAATCAAAAACTTTATGGTAACATTTTCAAAGAGAGAGTTTTCTTTATTAGGTTATGTTGATCACAAGCTAAAATCTCCCTTGTTAGACAATTTCTCAGTATCAAATCCTGGCGCCCCCCTTGAAATCAAGTACTTTCTAAGTGTATCTTGAGAGAGGGAGTGCTCCTTTTTTGGTTATGTTACTCAGTCTAAAATGTCCCTCATTCAATGGTTTTTCTCTGTCAGACAGTTCCTATCAGAGGTGGAAGTGCAATAGACTTCAGATCAATAGGTCTCAGATTGTAATATATTTGTCATCTTCAAATCAAATACTTTATGGGTATGTTTTCAGAGAGAGAGTGTTCTTCATTAGTTTTTGTTGATCTCCAGCTATAATGTCCCTTATTAGACAATTTTTCGGCCTTTAGACAGTTTCAAGCAGAGGGGTATAGCTCAGTGGTAGAGCTTTTGACTGCAGATCAAGAGGTCCCAGGTTCAAATCCTGATGCCCCCTTTAAATCAAGTGCTTTCAAATAGTATTTTGAGGGTAGAGGACTCTTTTTTCGAATATGTTACTCAGGCAAAATTGTCCCTTATTAGACAATTTCTCAAGTTCAAATCCTGTCACCTGCTTGAAATCAAGTACTTTCTAAGTGTATTTTGAGAGAGGGAGTGCTCCTTTTTTGGTTATGTTACTCAGTCTAAAATGTCCCTCATTCAATGGTTTTTCTCTGTCAGACAGTTCCTATCAGAGGAGGAAGTGCAATAGACTTCAGATCAATAGGTCTCAGATTGTAATTTTTTTGTCAACTTGAAATCAAACACTTTATGGGTACATTTTCAAAGAGAGAGTTTTCTTTATTAGGTTATGTTGATCACAAGCTAAAATCTCCCTTGTTAGACAATTTCTCAGTATCAAATCCTGGCGCCCCCCTTAAAATCAAGTACTTTCTAAGTGTATCTTGAGAGAGGGAGTGCTCCTTTTTTGGTTATGTTACTCAGTCTAAAATGTCCCTCATTCAATGGTTTTTCTCTGTCAGACAGTTCCTATCAGAGGTGGAAGTGCAATAGACTTCAGATCAATAGGTCTCAGATTGTAATATATTTGTCATCTTCAAATCAAATACTTTATGGGTATGTTTTCAGAGAGAGAGTGTTCTTCATTAGTTTTTGTTGATCTCCAGCTAGAATGTCCCTTATTAGACAATTTTTCGGCCTTTAGACAGTTTCAAGCAGAGGGGGTATAGCTCAGTGGTAGAGCATTTGACTGCAGATCAAGAGGTCCCAGGTTCAAATCCTGATGCCCCCTTTAAATCAAGTGCTTTCAAAGAGTATTTTGAGGGTAGAGGACTCTTTTTTCGAATATGTTACTCAGTCAAAATTGTCCCTTATTAGACAATTTCTCAAGTTCAAATCCTGTCACCCGCTTGAAATCAAGTACTTTCTATGTGTATTTTGAGAGAGGGAGTGCTCCTTTTTTGGTTATGTTACTCAGTCTAAAATGTCCCTCATTCAATGGTTTTTCTCTGTCAGACAGTTCCTATCAGAGGTGGAAGTGCAATAGACTTCAGATCAATAGGTCTCAGATTGTAATATATTTGTCATCTTCAAATCAAATACTTTATGGGTATGTTTTCAGAGAGAGAGTGTTCTTCATTAGTTTTTGTTGATCTCCAGCTATAATGTCCCTTATTAGACAATTTTTCGGCCTTTAGACAGTCTCAAACAGAGGGGGTATAGCTCAGTGGTAGAGCATTTGACTGCAGATCAAGAGGTCCCAGGTTCAAATCCTGATGCCCCCTTTAAATCAAGTGCTTTCAAAGAGTATTTTGAGGGTAGAGGACTCTTTTTTCGAATATGTTACTCAGTCAAAATTGTCCCTTATTAGACAATTTCTCAAGTTCAAATCCTGTCACCCGCTTGAAATCAAGTACTTTCTATGTGTATTTTGAGAGAGGGATCACAAGCTAAAATCTCCCTTGTTAGACAATTTCTCAGTATCAAATCCTGGCGCCCCCCTTGAAATCAAGTACTTTCTCAGTGTTTCTTGAGAGAGGGAGTGCTCTGCTAAAATGTCCCTCATTAGATGGTTTTTCTCTGTCAGACAGTTCCTAACAGAGGTGGAAGTGCAACAGACTTCAGATCAATAGGTCTCAGATTGTAATATATTTGTCATCTTCAAATCAAATACTTTATGGGTATGTTTTCAGAGAGAGAGTGTTCTTTATTAGTTTTTGTCGATCTCCAGCTATTATGTCCCTTATTTGACCATTTTTCCGCCTTTAGACAGTTTCTAGCAGAGGGGGTATAGCTCAGTGGTAGAGCATTTGACTGCAGATCAAGAGGTCCCAGGTTCAAATCCTGATTCCCCCTTTAAATCAAGTGCTTTCAAAGAGTATTTCGAGGGTAGAGGACTCTTTTTTCGAATATGTTACTCAGGCAAAATTGTCCCTTATTAGACAATTTCTCACGTTCAAATCCTGGCAGCCCCTTGAAATCAAGTACTTTCTAAGTGTATCTTGAGAGAGGGAGTGCTCCTTTTTTGGTTATGTTACTCAGTCTAAAATGTCCCTCATTCAATGGTTTTTCTCTGTCAGACAGTTCCTATCAGAGGTGGAAGTGCAATAGACTTCAGATCAATAGGTCTCAGATTGTAATATATTTGTCATCTTCAAATCAAATACTTTATGGGTACGTTTTCAAAGAGAGAGTTTTCTTTATTAGTTTTTGTCGATCTCCAGCTATTATGTCCCTTATTAGACAATTTTTCCGCCTTTAGACAGGTTCTAGCATGGGGGGTATAGCTCAGTGGTAGAGTCTTTGACTGCAGATCAAGAGGTCCCAGGTTCAAACCCTGATGCCCCCTTAAAATCAAGAGCTTTCAAAGAGTATTTTGAGGGTAGAGGACTTTTTTTCCGAATATGTTACTCAGGCAAAATTGTCCCTTATTAGACAATTTCTCAAGTTCAAATCCTGTCACCCCCTTGAAATCAAGTACTTTCTAAGTGTATTTTGAGAGAGGGAGTGCTCCTTTTTTGGTTATGTTACTCAGTCTAAAATGTCCCTCATTCAATGGTTTTTCTCTGTCAGACAGTTCCTATCAGAGGAGGAAGTGCAATAGACTTCAGATCAATAGGTCTCAGATTGTAATTTTTTTGTCAACTTGAAATCAAACACTTTATGGGTACGTTTTCAAAGAGAGAGTTTTCTTTATTAGGTTATGTTGATCACAAGCTAAAATCTCCCTTGTTAGACAATTTCTCAGTATCACATCCTGGCGCCCCCCTTGAAATCAAGTACTTTCTCAGTGTTTCTTGAGAGAGGGAGTGCTCTGCTAAAATGTCCCTCATTAGATGGTTTTTCTCTGTCAGACAGTTCCTAACAGAGGTGGAAGTGCAACAGACTTCAGATCAATAGGTCTCAGATTGTAATTTATTTGTCATCTTCAAATCAAATACTTTATGGGTATGTTTTCAGAGAGAGAGTGTTCTTTATCAGTTTTTGTCGATCTCCAGCTATTATGTCCCTTATTAGACAATTTTTCCGCCTTTAGACAGTTTCTAGCAGAGGGGGTATAGCTCAGTGGTAGAGCATGTGAGGCTGTGACTGTGACTGTAGATCAAGCATGTGACTGTAGATCAAGAGGTCCCAGCTTCAAACACTGATGCCCCCTTTAAATCAAGTGCTTTCAAAGAGTATTTTGAGGGTAGAGGACTCTTTTTTCGATATGTTACTCAGGCAAAATTGTCCCTTATTAGACAATTTCTCAAGTTCAAATCCTGTCACCCCCTTGAAATCAAGTACTTTCTAAGTGTATTTTGAGAGAGGGAGTGCTCCTTTTTTGGTTATGTTACTCAGTCTAAAATGTCCCTCATTCAATGGTTTTTCTCTGTCAGACAGTTCCTATCAGAGGAGGAAGTGCAATAGACTTCAGATCAATAGGTCTCAGATTGTAATTTTTTTGTCAACTTGAAATCAAACACTTTATGGGTACATTTTCAAAGAGAGAGTTTTCTTTATTAGGTTATGTTGATCACAAGCTAAAATCTCCCTTGTTAGACAATTTCTCAGTATCAAATCCTGGCGCCCCCCTTAAAATCAAGTACTTTCTAAGTGTATCTTGAGAGAGGGAGTGCTCCTTTTTTGGTTATGTTACTCAGTCTAAAATGTCCCTCATTCAATGGTTTTTCTCTGTCAGACAGTTCCTATCAGAGGTGGAAGTGCAATAGACTTCAGATCAATAGGTCTCAGATTGTAATATATTTGTCATCTTCAAATCAAATACTTTATGGGTATGTTTTCAGAGAGAGAGTGTTCTTCATTAGTTTTTGTTGATCTCCAGCTATAATGTCCCTTATTAGACAATTTTTCGGCCTTTAGACAGTTTCAAGCAGAGGGGGTATAGCTCAGTGGTAGAGCATTTGACTGCAGATCAAGAGGTCCCAGGTTCAAATCCTGATGCCCCCTTTAAATCAAGTGCTTTCAAAGAGTATTTTGAGGGTAGAGGACTCTTTTTTCGAATATGTTACTCAGGGAAAATTGTCCCTTATTAGACAATTTCTCAGTGTCAAATCCTGGCGCCCCCCTTGAAATCAAGTACTTTCTAAGTGTATCTTGAGAGAGGGAGTGCTCCTTTATTGGTTATGTTACTCAGTCTAAAATGTCCCTCATTCAATGGTTTTTCTCTGTCAGACAGTTCCTATCAGAGGAGGAAGTGCAACAGACTTCAGATCAATAGGTCTCAGATTGTAATTTTTTTGTCAACTTGAAATCAAGCACTTTATGGGTACGTTTTCAAAGAGAGAGTTTTCTTTATTAGTTTTTGTCGATCTCCAGCTATTATGTCCCTTATTAGACAATTTTTCCGCCTTTAGACAGTTTCTAGCAGAGGGGGTATAGCTCAGTGGTAGAGCATGTGAGGCTGTGACTGTGACTGTAGATCAAGCATGTGACTGTAGATCAAGAGGTCCCAGGTTCAAACCCTGATGCCCCCTTTAAATCAAGTGCTTTCAAAGAGTATTTTGAGGGTAGAGGACTCTTTTTTCGATATGTTACTCAGGCAAAATTGTCCCTTATTAGACAATTTCTCAAGTTCAAATCCTGTCACCCCCTTGAAATCAAGTACTTTCTAAGTGTATTTTGAGAGAGGGAGTGCTCCTTTTTTGGTTATGTTACTCAGTCTAAAATGTCCCTCATTCAATGGTTTTTCTCTGTCAGACAGTTCCTATCAAATCCTGGCGCCCCCCTTGAAATGAAATCAAGTACTTTCTCAGTGTTTCTTGAGAGAGGGAGTGCTCCTTTTTTGGTTATGTTACTCAGTCTAAAATGTCCCTCATTCAATGGTTTTTCTCTGTCAGACAGTTCCTATCAGAGGAGGAAGTGCAATAGACTTCAGATCAATAGGTCTCAGATTGTAATTTTTTTGTCAACTTGAAATCAAACACTTTATGGGTACGTTTTCAAAGAGAGAGTTTTCTTTATTAGGTTATGTTGATCACAAGCTAAAATCTCCCTTGTTAGACAATTTCTCAGTATCAAATCCTGGCGCCCCCCTTGAAATCAAGTACTTTCTCAGTGTTTCTTGAGAGAGGGAGTGCTCTGCTAAAATGTCCCTCATTAGATGGTTTTTCTCTGTCAGACAGTTCCTAACAGGGTTGGAAGTGCAACAGACTTCAGATCAATAGGTCTCAGATTGTAATATATTTGTCATCTTCAAATCAAATACTTTATGGGTACGTTTTCAAAGAGAGAGTTTTCTTTATTAGTTTTTGTCGATCTCCAGCTATTATGTCCCTTATTAGACAATTTTTCCGCCTTTAGACAGGTTCTAGCATGGGGGGTATAGCTCAGTGGTAGAGTCTTTGACTGCAGATCAAGAGGTCCCAGGTTCAAACCCTGATGCCCCCTTAAAATCAAGAGCTTTCAAAGAGTATTTTGAGGGTAGAGGACTTTTTTTCCGAATATGTTACTCAGGCAAAATTGTCCCTTATTAGACAATTTCTCAAATTCAAATCCTGTCACCCCCTTGAAATCAAGTACTTTCTAAGTGTATTTTGAGAGAGGGAGTGCTCCTTTTTTGGTTATGTTACTCAGTCTAAAATGTCCCTCATTCAATGGTTTTTCTCTGTCAGACAGTTCCTATCAGAGGAGGAAGTGCAATAGACTTCAGATCAATAGGTCTCAGATTGTAATTTTTTGTCAACTTGAAATCAAACACTTTATGGGTACGTTTTCAAAGAGAGAGTTTTCTTTATTAGGTTATGTTGATCACAAGCTAAAATCTCCCTTGTTAGACAATTTCTCAGTATCACATCCTGGCGCCCCCCTTGAAATCAAGTACTTTCTCAGTGTTTCTTGAGAGAGGGAGTGCTCTGCTAAAATGTCCCTCATTAGATGGTTTTTCTCTGTCAGACAGTTCCTAACAGAGGTGGAAGTGCAACAGACTTCAGATCAATAGGTCTCAGATTGTAATTTATTTGTCATCTTCAAATCAAATACTTTATGGGTATGTTTTCAGAGAGAGAGTGTTCTTTATCAGTTTTTGTCGATCTCCAGCTATTATGTCCCTTATTAGACAATTTTTCCGCCTTTAGACAGTTTCTAGCAGAGGGGGTATAGCTCAGTGGTAGAGCATGTGAGGCTGTGACTGTGACTGTAGATCAAGCATGTGACTGTAGATCAAGAGGTCCCAGCTTCAAACACTGATGCCCCCTTTAAATCAAGTGCTTTCAAAGAGTATTTTGAGGGTAGAGGACTCTTTTTTCGATATGTTACTCAGGCAAAATTGTCCCTTATTAGACAATTTCTCAAGTTCAAATCCTGTCACCCCCTTGAAATCAAGTACTTTCTAAGTGTATTTTGAGAGAGGGAGTGCTCCTTTTTTGGTTATGTTACTCAGTCTAAAATGTCCCTCATTCAATGGTTTTTCTCTGTCAGACAGTTCCTATCAGAGGAGGAAGTGCAATAGACTTCAGATCAATAGGTCTCAGATTGTAATTTTTTTGTCAACTTGAAATCAAACACTTTATGGGTACATTTTCAAAGAGAGAGTTTTCTTTATTAGGTTATGTTGATCACAAGCTAAAATCTCCCTTGTTAGACAATTTCTCAGTATCAAATCCTGGCGCCCCCCTTAAAATCAAGTACTTTCTAAGTGTATCTTGAGAGAGGGAGTGCTCCTTTTTTGGTTATGTTACTCAGTCTAAAATGTCCCTCATTCAATGGTTTTTCTCTGTCAGACAGTTCCTATCAGAGGTGGAAGTGCAATAGACTTCAGATCAATAGGTCTCAGATTGTAATATATTTGTCATCTTCAAATCAAATACTTTATGGGTATGTTTTCAGAGAGAGAGTGTTCTTCATTAGTTTTTGTTGATCTCCAGCTATAATGTCCCTTATTAGACAATTTTTCGGCCTTTAGACAGTTTCAAGCAGAGGGGGTATAGCTCAGTGGTAGAGCATTTGACTGCAGATCAAGAGGTCCCAGGTTCAAATCCTGATGCCCCCTTTAAATCAAGTGCTTTCAAAGAGTATTTTGAGGGTAGAGGACTCTTTTTTCGAATATGTTACTCAGGGAAAATTGTCCCTTATTAGACAATTTCTCAGTGTCAAATCCTGGCGCCCCCCTTGAAATCAAGTACTTTCTAAGTGTATCTTGAGAGAGGGAGTGCTCCTTTATTGGTTATGTTACTCAGTCTAAAATGTCCCTCATTCAATGGTTTTTCTCTGTCAGACAGTTCCTATCAGAGGAGGAAGTGCAACAGACTTCAGATCAATAGGTCTCAGATTGTAATTTTTTTGTCAACTTGAAATCAAGCACTTTATGGGTACGTTTTCAAAGAGAGAGTTTTCTTTATTAGTTTTTGTCGATCTCCAGCTATTATGTCCCTTATTAGACAATTTTTCCGCCTTTAGACAGTTTCTAGCAGAGGGGGTATAGCTCAGTGGTAGAGCATGTGAGGCTGTGACTGTGACTGTAGATCAAGCATGTGACTGTAGATCAAGAGGTCCCAGGTTCAAACCCTGATGCCCCCTTTAAATCAAGTGCTTTCAAAGAGTATTTTGAGGGTAGAGGACTCTTTTTTCGATATGTTACTCAGGCAAAATTGTCCCTTATTAGACAATTTCTCAAGTTCAAATCCTGTCACCCCCTTGAAATCAAGTACTTTCTAAGTGTATTTTGAGAGAGGGAGTGCTCCTTTTTTGGTTATGTTACTCAGTCTAAAATGTCCCTCATTCAATGGTTTTTCTCTGTCAGACAGTTCCTATCAAATCCTGGCGCCCCCCTTGAAATGAAATCAAGTACTTTCTCAGTGTTTCTTGAGAGAGGGAGTGCTCCTTTTTTGGTTATGTTACTCAGTCTAAAATGTCCCTCATTCAATGGTTTTTCTCTGTCAGACAGTTCCTATCAGAGGAGGAAGTGCAATAGACTTCAGATCAATAGGTCTCAGATTGTAATTTTTTTGTCAACTTGAAATCAAACACTTTATGGGTACGTTTTCAAAGAGAGAGTTTTCTTTATTAGGTTATGTTGATCACAAGCTAAAATCTCCCTTGTTAGACAATTTCTCAGTATCAAATCCTGGCGCCCCCCTTGAAATCAAGTACTTTCTAAGTGTATCTTGAGAGAGGGAGTGCTCCTTTTTTGGTTATGTTACTCAGTCTAAAATGTCCCTCATTCAATGGTTTTTCTCTGTCAGACAGTTCCTATCAGAGGTGGAAGTGCAATAGACTTCAGATCAATAGGTCTCAGATTGTAATATATTTGTCATCTTCAAATCAAATACTTTATGGGTATGTTTTCAGAGAGAGAGTGTTCTTCATTAGTTTTTGTTGATCTCCAGCCATAATGTCTCTTATTAGACAATTTTTCGGCCTTTAGACAGTTTCAAGCAGAGGGGGTATAGCTCAGTGGTAGAGCATTTGACTGCAGATCAAGAGGTCCCAGGTTCAAATCCTGATGCCCCCTTTAAATCAAGTGCTTTCAAAGAGTATTTTGAGGGTAGAGGACTCTTTTTTCGAATATGTTACTCAGGCAAAATTGTCCCTTATTAAACAATTTCTCAAGTTCAAATCCTGTCACCCGCTTGAAATCAAGTACTTTCTAAGTGTATTTTGAGAGAGGGAGTGCTCCTTTTTTGGTTATGTTACTCAGTCTAAAATGTCCCTCATTCAATGGTTTTTCTCTGTCAGACAGTTCCTATCAGAGGAGGAAGTGCAATAGACTTCAGATCAATAGGTCTCAGATTGTAATTTTTTTGTCAACTTGAAATCAAACACTTTATGGGTACGTTTTCAAAGAGAGAGTTTTCTTTATTAGGTTATGTTGATCACAAGCTAAAATCTCCCTTGTTAGACAATTTCTCAGTATCAAATCCTGGCGCCCCCCTTGAAATCAAGTACTTTCTCAGTGTTTCTTGAGAGAGGGAGTGCTCTGCTAAAATGTCCCTCATTACATGTTTTTTCTCTGTCAGACAGTTCCTAACAGAGGTGGAAGTGCAACAGACTTCAGATCAATAGGTCTCAGATTGTAATATATTTTTCATCTTCAAATCAAATACTTTATGGGTATGTTTTCAGAGAGAGAGTGTTCTTCATTAGTTTTTGTTGATCTCCAGCTATAATGTCCCTTATTAGACAATTTTTCCGCCTTTAGACAGTTTCTAGCAGAGGGGGTATAGCTCAGTGGTAGAGCATTTGACTGCAGATCAAGAGGTCCCAGGTTCAAATCCTGATGCCCCCTTTAAATCAAGTGCTTTCAAAGAGTATTTTGAGGGTAGAGGACTCTTTTTTCGAATATGTTACTCAGGCAAAATTGTCCATTATTAGACAATTTCTCAAGTTCAAATCCTGTCACCCCCTTGAAATCAAGTACTTTCTAAGTGTATTTTGAGAGAGGGAGTGCTCCTTTTTTGGTTATGTTACTCAGTCTAAAATGTCCCTCATTCAATGGTTTTTCTCTGTCAGACAGTTCCTATCAGAGGAGGAAGTGCAATAGACTTCAGATCAATAGGTCTCAGATTGTAATTTTTTTGTCAACTTGAAATCAAACACTTTATGGGTACGTTTTCAAAGAGAGAGTTTTCTTTATTAGGTTATGTTGATCACAAGCTAAAATCTCCCTTGTTAGACAATTTCTCAGTATCAAATCCTGGCGCCCCCCTTGAAATCAAGTACTTTCTAAGTGTATCTTGAGAGAGGGAGTGCTCCTTTTTTGGTTATGTTACTCAGTCTAAAATGTCCCTCATTCAATGGTTTTTCTCTGTCAGACAGTTCCTATCAGAGGTGGAAGTGCAATAGACTTCAGATCAATAGGTCTCAGATTGTAATATATTTGTCATCTTCAAATCAAATACTTTATGGGTATGTTTTCAGAGAGAGAGTGTTCTTCATTAGTTTTTGTTGATCTCCAGCTATAATGTACCTTATTAGACAATTTTTCGGCCTTTAGACAGTTTCAAGCAGAGGGGGTATAGCTCAGTGGTAGAGCATTTGACTGCAGATCAAGAGGTCCCAGGTTCAAATCCTGATGCCCCCTTTAAATCAAGTGCTTTCAAAGAGTATTTTGAGGGTAGAGGACTCTTTTTTCGAATATGTTACTCAGGCAAAATTGTCCCTTATTAGACAATTTCTCAAGTTCAAATCCTGTCACCCGCTTGAAATCAAGTACTTTCTAAGTGTATTTTGAGAGAGGGAGTGCTCCTTTTTTGGTTATGTTACTCAGTCTAAAATGTCCCTCATTCAATGGTTTTTCTCTGTCAGACAGTTCCTATCAGAGGAGGAAGTGCAATAGACTTCAGATCAATAGGTCTCAGGTTGTAATTTTTTTGTCAACTTGAAATCAAACACTTTATGGGTACGTTTTCAAAGAGAGAGTTTTCTTTATTAGGTTATGTTGATCACAAGCTAAAATCTCCCTTGTTAGACAATTTCTCAGTATCAAATCCTGGCGCCCCCCTTGAAATCAAGTACTTTCTCAGTGTTTCTTGAGAGAGGGAGTGCTCTGCTAAAATGTCCCTCATTACATGTTTTTTCTCTGTCAGACAGTTCCTAACAGAGGTGGAAGTGCAACAGACTTCAGATCAATAGGTCTCAGATTGTAATATATTTTTCATCTTCAAATCAAATACTTTATGGGTATGTTTTCAGAGAGAGAGTGTTCTTCATTAGTTTTTGTTGATCTCCAGCTATAATGTCCCTTATTAGACAATTTTTCCGCCTTTAGACAGTTTCTAGCAGAGGGGGTATAGCTCAGTGGTAGAGCATTTGACTGCAGATCAAGAGGTCCCAGGTTCAAATCCTGATGCCCCCTTTAAATCAAGTGCTTTCAAAGAGTATTTTGAGGGTAGAGGACTCTTTTTTCGAATATGTTACTCAGGCAAAATTGTCCATTATTAGGCAATTTCTCAAGTTCAAATCCTGTCACCCCCTTGAAATCAAGTACTTTCTAAGTGTATCTTGAGAGAGGGAGTGCTCCTTTTTTGGTTATGTTACTCAGTCTAAAATGTCCCTCATTCAATGGTTTTTCTCTGTCAGATAGTTCCTATCAGAGGAGGAAGTGCAATAGACTTCAGATCAATAGGTCTCAGATTGTAATTTTTTTGTCAACTTGAAATCAAACACTTTATGGGTACGTTTTCAAAGAGAGAGTTTTCTTTATTAGGTTATGTTGATCACAAGCTAAAATCTCCCTTATTAGACAATTTCTCAGGATCAAATACTGGCGCCCCCTTGAAATCAAGTACTTTCTCAGTGTTTCTTGAGAGAGGGAGTGCTCTGCTAAAATGTCCCTCATTAGATTGTTTTTCTCTGTCAGACAGTTCCTAACAGAGGTGGAAGTGCAACAGACTTCAGATCAATAGGTCTCAGATTGTAATATATTTGTCATCTTCAAATCAAATACTTTCTGGGTATGTTTTCAGAGAGAGAGAGTGTTCTTCATTAGATTTTGTTGATCTCCAGCTATAATGTCCCTTATTAGACAATTTTTCCGCCTTCAGGCAGTTTCTAGCAGAGGGGGTATAGCTCAGTGGTAGAGCATTTGACTGCAGATCAAGAGGTCCCAGGTTCAAATCCTGATGCCCCCTTTAAATCAAGTGCTTTCAAAGAGTATTTTGAGGGTAGAGGACTCTTTTTTCGAATATGTTACTCAGGCAAAATTGTCCATTATTAGACAATTTCTCAAGTTCAAATCCTGTCACCCCCTTGAAATCAAGTACTTTCTAAGTGTATTTTGAGAGAGGGAGTGCTCCTTTTTTGGTTATGTTACTCAGTCTAAAATGTCCCTCATTCAATGGTTTTTCTCTGTCAGACAGTTCCTATCAGAGGAGGAAGTGCAATAGACTTCAGATCAATAGGTCTCAGATTGTAATTTTTTTGTCAACTTGAAATCAAACACTTTATGGGTACATTTTCAAAGAGAGAGTTTTCTTTATTAGGTTATGTTGATCACAAGCTAAAATCTCCCTTGTTAGACAATTTCTCAGGATCAAATCCTGGCGCCCCCCTTGAAATCAAGTACTTTCTAAGTGTATCTTGAGAGAGGGAGTGCTCCTTTTTTGGTTATGTTACTCAGTCTAAAATGTCCCTCATTCAATGGTTTTTCTCTGTCAGACAGTTCCTATCAGAGGTGGAAGTGCAATAGACTTCAGATCAATAGGTCTCAGATTGTAATATATTTGTCATCTTCAAATCAAATACTTTATGGGTATGTTTTCAGAGAGAGATTGTTCTTCATTAGTTTTTGTTGATCTCCAGCTATAATGTCCCTTATTAGACAATTTTTCGGCCTTTAGACAGTTTCAAGCAGAGGGGGTATAGCTCAGTGGTAGAGCATTTGACTGCAGATCAAGAGGTCCCAGGTTCAAATCCTGATGCCCCCTTTAAATCAAGTGCTTTCAAAGAGTATTTTGAGGGTAGAGGACTCTTTTTTCGAATATGTTACTCAGGCAAAATTGTCCCTTATTAGACAATTTCTCAAGTTCAAATCCTGTCACCCGCTTGAAATCAAGTACTTTCTAAGTGTATTTTGAGAGAGGGAGTGCTCCTTTTTTGGTTATGTTACTCAGTCTAAAATGTCCCTCATTCAATGGTTTTTCTCTGTCAGACAGTTCCTATCAGAGGAGGAAGTGCAATAGACTTCAGATCAATAGGTCTCAGATTGTAATTTTTTTGTCAACTTGAAATCAAACACTTTATGGGTACGTTTTCAAAGAGAGAGTTTTCTTTATTAGGTTATGTTGATCACAAGCTAAAATCTCCCTTATTAGACAATTTCTCAGGATCAAATACTGGCGCCCCCTTGAAATCAAGTACTTTCTCAGTGTATCTTGAGAGAGGGAGTGCTCTGCAAAAATGTCCCTCATTAGATGGTTTTTCTCTGTCAGACAGTTCCTAACAGAGGTGGAAGTGCAACAGACTTCAGATCAATAGGTCTCAGATTGTAATACTTTTGTCATCAAGAAATCAATTACTTTATGGGTATGTTTTCAGAGAGAGAGTGTTCTATATTAGTTTTGTCGATCTCCAGCTATTATGTCCCTTATTAGACAATTTTTCCGCCTTTAGACAGTTTCTAGCAGAGGGGGTATAGCTCAGTGGTAGAGCATTTGACTGCAGATCAAGAGGTCCCAGGTTCAAATCCTGATGCCCCCTTTAAATCAAGTGCTTTCAAAGAGTATTTTGAGTTGAGGGTAGAGGACTCTTTTTTCGAAGATGTTACTCAGGCAAAATTGTCCATTATTAGACATTTTCTCAAGTTCAAATCCTGTCACCCCCTTGAAATCAAGTACCTTCTAAGTGTATTTTGAGAGAGGGAGTGCTCCTTTTTTGGTTATGTTACTCAGTCTAAAATGTCCCTCATTCAATGGTTTTTCTCTGTCAGACAGTTCCTATCAGAGGAGGAAGTGCAATAGACTTCAGATCAATAGGTCTCAGATTGTATTTTTTTTGTCAACTTGAAATCAAACACTTTAAGGGTACATTTTCAAAGAGAGAGTTTTCTTTATTAGGTTATGTTGATCACAAGCTAAAATCTCCCTTGTTAGACAATTTCTCAGTATCAAATCCTGGCGCCCCCCTTGAAATCAAGTACTTTCTAAGTGTATCTTGAGAGAGGGAGTGCTCCTTTTTTGGTTATGTTACTCAGTCTAAAATGTCCCTCATTCAATGTTTTTTCTCTGTCAGACAGTTCCTATCAGAGGTGGAGAGATTTAGAGTAGAGCATTTGACTGCAGATCAAGAGGTCCCAAGTTCAAATCCTGATGCCCCCTTAAAATCAAGAGCTTTCCAAGAGTATTTTGAAGGTAGAGGACTCTTTTTTGGAATATGTTACACAGGGAAAATTGTCCCTTATTAGACAATTTCTCACGTTCAAATCCTGGCACCCCCTTGAAATCAAGTACTTTCTATTTGTATCTTGAGAGAGGGAGTGCTCCTTTTTTGGTTATGTTACTCAGTCTAAAATGTCCCTCATTCAATGTTTTTTCTCTGTCAGACAGTTCCTATCAGAGGTGGAAGTGCCAAAGACCAATAGGTCTCAGATTGTAATTTTTTTGTCAACTTGAAATCAAACACTTTGTGGGTACGTTTTCAAAGAGAGAGTTTTCTATACCCCCTCTGCTCAGTCTAAAATGTCCCTCATTCAATGTTTTTTCTCTGTCAGATAGTTCCTATCAGAGGTGGAAGTGCAATAGACTTAAGATCAATATGTCTCAGATTGTAATTTTTTGTCAACTTGAAATCAAACACTTTATGGGTACGTTTTCAAAGAGAGAGTTTTCTTTATTAGGTTATGTTGATCACAAGCTAAAATCTCCCTTATTAGACAATTTCTCAGGATCAAATACTGGCGCCCCCTTGAAATCAAGTACTTTCTCAGTGTTTCTTGAGAGAGGGAGTGCTCTGCAAAAATGTCCCTCATTAGATGGTTTTTCTCTGTCAGACAGTTCCTAACAGAGGTGGAAGTGCAACAGACTTCAGATAAATAGGTCTCAGATGGTAATATTATTGTCATCAAGAAATCAATTACTTTATGGGTATGTTTTCAGAGAGAGAGTGTTCTTTATTAGTTTTTGTCGATCTCCAGCTATTATGTCCCTTATTTGACCATTTTTCCGCCTTTAGACAGTTTCTAGCAGAGGGGGTATAGCTCAGTGGTAGAGAATTTGACTGCAGATCAAGAGGTCCCAGGTTCAAATCATGATGCCCCCTTTAAATCAAGTGCTTTCAAAGAGTATTTTGAGGGTAGAGGACTCTTTTTTCGAATATGTTACTCAGGCAAAATTGTCCCTTATTAGACAATTTCTCACGTTCAAATCCTGGCACCCCCTTGAAATCAAGTACTTTCTAAGTGTATCTTGAGAGAGGGAGTGCTCCTTTTTTGGTTATGTTACTCAGTCTAAAATGTCCCTCATTCAATGTTTTTTCTCTGTCAGACAGTTCCTATCAGAGGTGGAAGTGCAATAGACTTCAGATCAATATGTCTCAGATTCTAATTTTTTTGTCAACTTGAAATCAAACACTTTATGGGTACGTTTTCAAAGAGAGAGTTTTCTTTATTAGGTTATGTTGATCACAAGCTAAAATCTCCCTTATTAGACAATTTCTCAGGATAAAATACTGGCGCCCCCTTGAAATCAACTACTTTCTAAGTGTATCTTGAGAGGTGGAGTGCTACTTTTTTGGTTATGTTACTCAGTCTAAAATGTCCCTCATTCAATGGTTTTTCTCTGTCAGACAGTTCCTATCAGAGGTGGAAGTGCAATAGACTTCAGATCAATATGTCTCAGATTCTAATTTTTTTGTCAACTTGAAATCAAACACTTTATGGGTACGTTTTCAAAGAGAGAGTTTTCTTTATTAGGTTATGTTGATCACAAGCTAAAATCTCCCTTATTAGACAATTTCTCAGGATCAAATACTGGCGCCCCCTTGAAATCAAGTACTTTCTAAGTGTATCTTGAGAGAGGGAGTGCTCTGCAAAAATGTCCCTCATTAGATGGTTTTTCTCTGTCAGACAGTTCCTAACAGAGGTGGAAGTGCAACAGACTTCAGATCAATAGGTCTCAGATTGTAATATATTTGTCATCTTGAAATCAAATACTTTCTGGGTACGTTTTCAGAGAGAGAGAGTGTTCTATATTAGTTTTTGTTGATCTCCAGCTATAATGTCCCTTATTAGACAATTTTTCCGCCTTTAGACAGTTTCTAGCAGAGGGGGTATAACTCAGTGGTAGAGCATTTGACTGCAGATCAAGAGGTCCCAGGTTCAAATCATGATGCCCCCTTTAAATCAAGGGCTTTCAGAGAGTATTTTGAGGGTAGAGGACACTTTTTTCGAATATGTTACTCAAGCGAAATTGTCCCTTATTAGACAATTTCTCACGTTCAAATCCTGGCACCCCCTTGAAATCAAGTACTTTCTAAGTGTATCTTGAGAGAGGGAGTGCTCCTTTTTTGGTTATGTTACTCAGTCTAAAATGTCCCTCATTCAATGTTTTTTCTCTGTCAGACAGTTCCTATCAGAGGTGGAGAGATTTAGAGTAGAGCATTTGACTGCAGATCAAGAGGTCCCAAGTTCAAATCCTGATGCCCCCTTAAAATCAAGAGCTTTCCAAGAGTATTTTGAAGGTAGAGGACTCTTTTTTGGAATATGTTACACAGGGAAAATTGTCCCTTATTAGACAATTTCTCACGTTCAAATCCTGGCACCCCCTTGAAATCAAGTACTTTCTATTTGTATCTTGAGAGAGGGAGTGCTCCTTTTTTGGTTATGTTACTCAGTCTAAAATGTCCCTCATTCAATGTTTTTTCTCTGTCAGACAGTTCCTATCAGAGGTGGAAGTGCCAAAGACCAATAGGTCTCAGATTGTAATTTTTTTGTCAACTTGAAATCAAACACTTTATGGGTACGTTTTCAAAGAGAGAGTTTTCTATACCCCCTCTGCTCAGTCTAAAATGTCCCTCATTCAATGTTTTTTCTCTGTCAGATAGTTCCTATCAGAGGTGGAAGTGCAATAGACTTAAGATCAATATGTCTCAGATTGTAATTTTTTGTCAACTTGAAATCAAACACTTTATGGGTACGTTTTCAAAGAGAGAGTTTTCTTTATTAGGTTATGTTGATCACAAGCTAAAATCTCCCTTATTAGACAATTTCTCAGGATAAAATACTGGCGCCCCCTTGAAATCAACTACTTTCTAAGTGTATCTTGAGAGGTGGAGTGCTACTTTTTTGGTTATGTTACTCAGTCTAAAATGTCCCTCATTCAATGGTTTTTCTCTGTCAGACAGTTCCTATCAGAGGTGGAAGTGCAATAGACTTCAGATCAATATGTCTCAGATTCTAATTTTTTTGTCAACTTGAAATCAAACACTTTATGGGTACGTTTTCAAAGAGAGAGTTTTCTTTATTAGGTTATGTTGATCACAAGCTAAAATCTCCCTTATTAGACAATTTCTCAGGATCAAATACTGGCGCCCCCTTGAAATCAAGTACTTTCTAAGTGTATCTTGAGAGAGGGAGTGCTCTGCAAAAATGTCCCTCATTAGATGGTTTTTCTCTGTCAGACAGTTCCTAACAGAGGTGGAAGTGCAACAGACTTCAGATCAATAGGTCTCAGATTGTAATATATTTGTCATCTTGAAATCAAATACTTTCTGGGTACGTTTTCAGAGAGAGAGAGTGTTCTATATTAGTTTTTGTTGATCTCCAGCTATAATGTCCCTTATTAGACAATTTTTCCGCCTTTAGACAGTTTCTAGCAGAGGGGGTATAACTCAGTGGTAGAGCATTTGACTGCAGATCAAGAGGTCCCAGGTTCAAATCATGATGCCCCCTTTAAATCAAGGGCTTTCAGAGAGTATTTTGAGGGTAGAGGACACTTTTTTCGAATATGTTACTCAAGCGAAATTGTCCCTTATTAGACAATTTCTCACGTTCAAATCCTGGCACCCCCTTGAAATCAAGTACTTTCTAAGTGTATCTTGAGAGAGGGAGTGCTCCTTTTTTGGTTATGTTACTCAGTCTAAAATGTCCCTCATTCAATGTTTTTTCTCTGTCAGACAGTTCCTATCAGAGGTGGAGAGATTTAGAGTAGAGCATTTGACTGCAGATCAAGAGGTCCCAAGTTCAAATCCTGATGCCCCCTTAAAATCAAGAGCTTTCCAAGAGTATTTTGAAGGTAGAGGACTCTTTTTTGGAATATGTTACACAGGGAAAATTGTCCCTTATTAGACAATTTCTCACGTTCAAATCCTGGCACCCCCTTGAAATCAAGTACTTTCTATTTGTATCTTGAGAGAGGGAGTGCTCCTTTTTTGGTTATGTTACTCAGTCTAAAATGTCCCTCATTCAATGTTTTTTCTCTGTCAGACAGTTCCTATCAGAGGTGGAAGTGCCAAAGACCAATAGGTCTCAGATTGTAATTTTTTTGTCAACTTGAAATCAAACACTTTATGGGTACGTTTTCAAAGAGAGAGTTTTCTATACCCCCTCTGCTCAGTCTAAAATGTCCCTCATTCAATGTTTTTTCTCTGTCAGATAGTTCCTATCAGAGGTGGAAGTGCAATAGACTTAAGATCAATATGTCTCAGATTGTAATTTTTTGTCAACTTGAAATCAAACACTTTATGGGTACGTTTTCAAAGAGAGAGTTTTCTTTATTAGGTTATGTTGATCACAAGCTAAAATCTCCCTTATTAGACAATTTCTCAGGATCAAATACTGGCGCCCCCTTGAAATCAAGTACTTTCTCAGTGTTTCTTGAGAGAGGGAGTGCTCTGCAAAAATGTCCCTCATTAGATGGTTTTTCTCTGTCAGACAGTTCCTAACAGAGGTGGAAGTGCAACAGACTTCAGATAAATAGGTCTCAGATGGTAATATTATTGTCATCAAGAAATCAATTACTTTATGGGTATGTTTTCAGAGAGAGAGTGTTCTTTATTAGTTTTTGTCGATCTCCAGCTATTATGTCCCTTATTTGACCATTTTTCCGCCTTTAGACAGTTTCTAGCAGAGGGGGTATAGCTCAGTGGTAGAGCATTTGACTGCAGATCAAGAGGTCCCAGGTTCAAATCATGATGCCCCCTTTAAATCAAGTGCTTTCAAAGAGTATTTTGAGGGTAGAGGACTCTTTTTTCGAATATGTTACTCAGGCAAAATTGTCCCTTATTAGACAATTTCTCACGTTCAAATTCTGGCACCCCCTTGAAATCAAGTACTTTCTAAGTGTATCTTGAGAGAGGGAGTGCTCCTTTTTTGGTTATGTTACTCAGTCTAAAATGTCCCTCATTCAATGGTTTTTCTTTGTCAGACAGTTCCTATCAGAGGTGGAAGTGCAATAGACTTCAGATCAATATGTCTCAGATTGTAATTTTTTTGTCAACTTGAAATCAAACACTTTATGGGTACGTTTTCAAAGAGAGAGTTTTCTTTATTAGGTTATGTTGATCACAAGCTAAAATCTCCCTTATTAGACAATTTCTCAGGATCAAATACTGGCGCCCCCTTGAAATCAAGTACTTTCTAAGTGTATCTTGAGAGAGGGAGTGCTCTGCTAAAATGTCCCTCATTAGATGGTTTTTCTCTGTCAGACAGTTCTTAACAGAGGTGGAAGTGCAACAGACTTCAGATCAATAGGTCTCAGATTGTAATATATTTGTCATCTTGAAATCAAATACTTTATGGGTATGTTTTCAGAGAGAGAGAGTGTTCTATATTAGTTTTTGTTGATCTCCAGCTATAATGTCCCTTATTTTACAATTTTTCCGCCTTTAGACAGTTTCTAGCAGAGGGGGTATACCTCAGTGGTAGAGCATTTGACTGCAGATCAAGAGCTCCCAGGTTCAAATTCTCATGCCCCCTTAAAATCAAGAGCTTACTAAGAGTATTTTGAGGGTAGAGGACTTTTTTTCCGAATATGTTACTCAGGCAAAATTGTCCCTTATTAGACAATTTCTCACGTTCAAATCCTGTCACCCCCTTGAAATCAAGTACTTTCTAAGTGTATTTTGAGAGAGGGAGTGCTCCTTTTTTGGTTATGTTACTCAGTCTAAAATGTCCCTCATTCAATGTTTTTTCTCTGTCAGACAGTTCCTATCAAAGGTGGAAGTGCAATAGACTTCAGATCAATAGGTCTCAGATTGTAATTTTTTTGTCAACTTGAAATCAAACACTTTATGGGTATGTTTTCAAAGAGACAGTTTTCTTTATTAGGTTATGTTGATCACAAGCTAAAATCTCCCTTATTAGACAATTTCTCAGGATCGAATACTGGCACCCCCTTGAAATTAAGTACTTTCTCAGTGTTTCTTGAGAGAGGGAGTGCTCTGCAAAAATGTCCCTCATTAGATGGTTTTTCTCTGTCAGACAGTTCCTAACAGAGGTGGAAGTGCAACAGACTTCAGATCAATAGGTCTCAGATGGTAATATTATTGTCATCAAGAAATCAATTACTTTATGGGTATGTTTTCAGAGAGAGAGTGTTCTTTATTAGTTTTTGTCGATCTCCAGCTATTATGTCCCTTATTTGACCATTTTTCCGCCTTTAGACAGTTTCTAGCGGAGGGGGTATAGCTCAGTGGTAGAGCATTTGACTGCAGATCAAGAGGTCCCAGGTTCAAATCCTGATGCCCCCTTTAAATCAAGTGCTTTCAAAGAGTATTTTGAGGGTAGAGGACTCTTTTTTCGAATATGTTACTCAGGCAAAATTGTCCCTTATTAGACAATTTCTCACGTTCAAATCCTGGCAGCCCCTTGAAATCAAGTACTTTCTAAGTGTATCTTGAGAGAGGGAGTGCTCCTTTTTTGGTTATGTTACTCAGTCTAAAATGTCCCTCATTCAATGGTTTTTCTCTGTCAGACAGTTCCTATCAGAGGAGGAAGTGCAATAGACTTCAGATCAATAGGTCTCAGATTGTAATATATTTGTCATCTTCAAATCAAATACTTTATGGGTATGTTTTCAGAGAGAGTGTTCTCCATTAGTTTTTGTTGATCTCCAGCTATAATGTCCCTTATTAGACAATTTTTCGGCCTTTAGACATTTTCAAGCAGAGGGGGTATAGCTCAGTGGTAGAGCATTTGACTGCAGATCAAGAGGTCCCAGGTTCAAATCCTGATGCCCCCTTTAAATCAAGTGCTTTCAAAGAGTATTTTGAGGGTAGAGGACTCTTTTTTCGAATATGTTACTCAGGGAAAATTGTCCCTTATTAGACAATTTCTCAGTGTCAAATCCTGGCGCCCCCCTTGAAATCAAGTACTTTCTAAGTGTATCTTGAGAGAGGGAGTGCTCCTTTATTGGTTATGTTACTCAGTCTAAAATGTCCCTCATTCAATGGTTTTTCTCTGTCAGACAGTTCCTATCAGAGGAGGAAGTGCAATAGACTTCAGATCAATAGGTCTCAGATTGTAATTTTTTTGTCAACTTGAAATCAAGCACTTTATGGGTACGTTTTCAAAGAGAGAGTTTTCTTTATTAGTTTTTGTCGATCTCCAGCTATTATGTCCCTTATTAGACAATTTTTCCGCCTTTAGACTGTTTCTAGCAGGGGGGGTATAGCTCAGTGGTAGAGTCTTTGACTGCAGATCAAGAGGTCCCAGGTTCAAACCCTGATGCCCCCTTAAAATCAAGAGCTTTCAAAGAGTATTTTGAGGGTAGAGGACTTTTTTTCCGAATATGTTACTCAGGCAAAATTGTCCCTTATTAGACAATTTCTCAAGTTCAAATCCTGTCACCCCCTTGAAATCAAGTACTTTCTAAGTGTATTTTGAGAGAGGGAGTGCTCCTTTTTTGGTTATGTTACTCAGTCTAAAATGTCCCTCATTCAATGGTTTTTCTCTGTCAGACAGTTCCTATCAGAGGAGGAAGTGCAATAGACTTCAGATCAATAGGTCTCAGATTGTAATTTTTTTGTCAACTTGAAATCAAACACTTTATGGGTACGTTTTCAAAGAGAGAGTTTTCTTTATTAGGTTATGTTGATCACAAGCTAAAATCTCCCTTGTTAGACAATTTCTCAGTATCAAATCCTGGCGCCCCCCTTGAAATCAAGTACTTTCTCAGTGTTTCTTGAGAGAGGGAGTGCTCTGCTAAAATGTCCCTCATTAGATGGTTTTTCTCTGTCAGACAGTTCCTAACAGAGGTGGAAGTGCAACAGACTTCAGATCAATAGGTCTCAGATTGTAATACTTTTGTCATCAAGAAATCAATTACTTTATGGGTATGTTTTCAGAGAGAGAGAGTGTTCTATATTAGTTTTTGTCGATCTCCAGCTATTATGTCCCTTATTAGACAATTTTTCCGCCTTTAGACAGTTTCTAGCAGAGGGGGTATAGCTCAGTGGTAGAGCATTTGACTGCAGATCAAGAGGTCCCAGGTTCAAATCCTGAAGCCCCCTTTAAATCAAATGCTTTCAAAGAGTATTTTGAGGGTAGAGGACTCTTTTTTCGAATATGTTACTCAGGGAAAATTGTCCCTTATTAGACAATTTCTCACGTTCAAATACTGGCACCCCCTTGAAATCAAGTACTTTCTAAGTGTATCTTGAGAGAGGGAGTGCTCCTTTTTTGGTTATGTTACTCAGTCTAAAATGTCCCTCATTCAATGTTTTTTCTCTGTCAGACAGTTCCTATCAGAGGTGGAAGTGGAATAGACTTCAGATCAATAGGTCTCAGATTGTAATTTTTTTGTCAACTTGAAATCAAACACTTTATGGGTACGTTTTCGAAGAGAGAGTTTTCTTTATTAGGTTATGTTGATCACAAGCTAAAATCTCCCTTATTAGACAATTTCTCAGGATCAAATCCTGGCGCCCCCTCGAAATCAAGTACTTTCTAAGTGTATTTTGAGAGAGGGAGTGCTCCTTTTTTGGTTATGTTACTCAGTCTAAAATGTCCCTCATTCAATGGTTTTTCTCTGTCAGACAGTTCCTATCAGAGGAGGAAGTGCAATAGACTTCAGATCAATAGGTTATGTTGATCACAAGCTAAAATCTCCCTTATTAGACAATTTCTCAGGATCAAATCCTGGCGCCCCCTTGAAATCAAGTACTTTCTCAGTGTTTCTTGAGAGAGGGAGTGCTCTGCAAAAATGTCCCTCATTAGATGGTTTTTCTCAGTGAGACAGTTCCTAACAGAGGTGGAAGTGCAACAGACTTCAGATCAATAGGTCTCAGATGGTAATATTATTGTCATCAAGAAATCAATTACTTTATGGGTATGTTTTCAGAGAGAGAGTGTTCTTCATTAGTTTTTGTTGATCTCCAGCTATAATGTCCCTTATTAGACAATTTTTCGGCCTTTAGACAGTTTCAAGCAGAGGGGGTATAGCTCAGTGGTAGAGCATTTGACTGCAGATCAAGAGGTCCCAGGTTCAAACCCTGATGCCCCCTTAAAATCAAGAGTATTTTGAGGTTAGAGGACTCTTTTTTTGAATATGTTACTCAGGCAAAATTGTCCCTTATTAGACAATTTCTCAAGTTCAAATCCTGGCACCCCCTTGAAATCAAGTACTTTCTAAGTGTATCTTGAGAGAGGGAGTGCTCCTTTTTTGGTTATGTTACTCAGTCTAAAATGTCCCTCATTCAATGGTTTTTCTCTGTCAGATAGTTCCTATCAGAGGAGGAAGTGCAATAGACTTCAGATCAATAGGTCTCAGATTGTAATTTTTTTGTCAACTTGAAATCAAACACATTATGGGTACGTTTTCAAAGAGAGAGTTTTCTTTATTAGGTTATGTTGATCACAAGCTAAAATCTCCCTTATTAGACAATTTCTCAGGATCAAATACTGGCGCCCCCTTGAAATCAAGTACTTTCTCAGTGTTTCTTGAGAGAGGGAGTGCTCTGCTAAAATGTCCCTCATTAGATGTTTTTTCTCTGTCAGACAGTTCCTAACAGAGGTGGAAGTGCAACAGACTTCAGATCAATAGGTCTCAGATTGTAATATATTTGTCATCTTCAAATCAAATACTTTCTGGGTATGTTTTCAGAGAAAGAGTGTTCTTCATTAGATTTTGTTGATCTCCAGCTATAATGTCCCTTATTAGACAATTTTTCCGCCTTCAGGCAGTTTCTAGCAGAGGGGGTATAGCTCAGTGGTAGAGCATTTGACTGCAGATCAAGAGGTCCCAGGTTCAAATCCTGATGCCCCCTTTAAATCAAGTGCTTTCAAAGAGTATTTTGAGGGTAGAGGACTCTTTTTTCGAATATGTTACTCAGGCAAAATTGTCCATTATTAGACAATTTCTCAAGTTCAAATCCTGTCACCCCCTTGAAATCAAGTACTTTCTAAGTGTATTTTGAGAGAGGGAGTGCTCCTTTTTTGGTTATGTTACTCAGTCTAAAATGTCCCTCATTCAATGGTTTTTCTCTGTCAGACAGTTCCTATCAGAGGAGGAAGTGCAATAGACTTCAGATCAATAGGTCTCAGATTGTAATTTTTTTGTCAACTTGAAATCAAACACTTTATGGGTACATTTTCAAAGAGAGAGTTTTCTTTATTAGGTTATGTTGATCACAAGCTAAAATCTCCCTTGTTAGACAATTTCTCAGTATCAAATCCTGGCGCCCCCCTTGAAATCAAGTACTTTCTCAGTGTTTCTTGAGAGAGGGAGTGCTCTGCTAAAATGTCCCTCATTACATGGTTTTTCTCTGTCAGACAGTTCCTAACAGAGGTGGAAGTGCAACAGACTTCAGATCAATAGGTCTCAGATTGTAATATATTTGTCATCTTCAAATCAAATACTTTATGGGTATGTTTTCAGAGAGAGAGTGTTCTTCATTAGTTTTTGTTGATCTCCAGCTATAATGTCCCTTATTAGACAATTTTTCGGCCTTTAGACAGTTTCAAGCAGAGGGGGTATAGCTCAGTGGTAGAGCATTTGACTGCAGATCAAGAGGTCCCAGGTTCAAACCCTGATGCCCCCTTAAAATCAAGAGTATTTTGAGGTTAGAGGACTCTTTTTTTGAATATGTTACTCAGGCAAAATTGTCCCTTATTAGACAATTTCTCAAGTTCAAATCCTGGCACCCCCTTGAAATCAAGTACTTTCTAAGTGTATCTTGAGAGAGGGAGTGCTCCTTTTTTGGTTATGTTACTCAGTCTAAAATGTCCCTCATTCAATGGTTTTTCTCTGTCAGATAGTTCCTATCAGAGGAGGAAGTGCAATAGACTTCAGATCAATAGGTCTCAGATTGTAATTTTTTTGTCAACTTGAAATCAAACACATTATGGGTACGTTTTCAAAGAGAGAGTTTTCTTTATTAGGTTATGTTGATCACAAGCTAAAATCTCCCTTATTAGACAATTTCTCAGGATCAAATACTGGCGCCCCCTTGAAATCAAGTACTTTCTCAGTGTTTCTTGAGAGAGGGAGTGCTCTGCTAAAATGTCCCTCATTAGATGTTTTTTCTCTGTCAGACAGTTCCTAACAGAGGTGGAAGTGCAACAGACTTCAGATCAATAGGTCTCAGATTGTAATATATTTGTCATCTTCAAATCAAATACTTTCTGGGTATGTTTTCAGAGAAAGAGTGTTCTTCATTAGATTTTGTTGATCTCCAGCTATAATGTCCCTTATTAGACAATTTTTCCGCCTTCAGGCAGTTTCTAGCAGAGGGGGTATAGCTCAGTGGTAGAGCATTTGACTGCAGATCAAGAGGTCCCAGGTTCAAATCCTGATGCCCCCTTTAAATCAAGTGCTTTCAAAGAGTATTTTGAGGGTAGAGGACCCTTTTTTCGAATATGTTACTCAGGCAAAATTGTCCATTATTAGACAATTTCTCAAGTTCAAATCCTGTCACCCCCTTGAAATCAAGTACTTTCTAAGTGTATTTTGAGAGAGGGAGTGCTCCTTTTTTGGTTATGTTACTCAGTCTAAAATGTCCCTCATTCAATGGTTTTTCTCTGTCAGACAGTTCCTATCAGAGGAGGAAGTGCAATAGACTTCAGATCAATAGGTCTCAGATTGTAATTTTTTTGTCAACTTGAAATCAAACACTTTATGGGTACATTTTCAAAGAGAGAGTTTTCTTTATTAGGTTATGTTGATCACAAGCTAAAATCTCCCTTGTTAGACAATTTCTCAGTATCAAATCCTGGCGCCCCCCTTGAAATCAAGTACTTTCTAAGTGTATCTTGAGAGAGGGAGTGCTCCTTTTTTGGTTATGTTACTCAGTCTAAAATGTCCCTCATTCAATGGTTTTTCTCTGTCAGACAGTTCCTATCAGAGGTGGAAGTGCAATAGACTTCAGATCAATAGGTCTCAGATTGTAATATATTTGTCATCTTCAAATCAAATACTTTATGGGTATGTTTTCAGAGAGAGAGTGTTCTATATTAGTTTTTGTTGATCTCCAGCTATAATGTCCCTTATTAGACAATTTTTCGGCCTTTAGACAGTTTCAAGCAGAGGGGGTATAGCTCAGTGGTAGAGCATTTGACTGCAGATCAAGAGGTCCCAGGTTCAAATCCTGATGCCCCCTTTAAATCAAGTGCTTTCAAAGAGTATTTTGAGGGTAGAGGACTCTTTTTTCGAATATGTTACTCAGGCAAAATTGTCCCTTATTAGACAATTTCTCAAGTTCAAATCCTGTCACCCGCTTGAAATCAAGTACTTTCTAAGTGTATTTTGAGAGAGGGAGTGCTCCTTTTTTGGTTATGTTACTCAGTCTAAAATGTCCCTCATTCAATGGTTTTTCTCTGTCAGACAGTTCCTATCAGAGGAGGAAGTGCAATAGACTTCAGATCAATAGGTCTCAGATTGTAATTTTTTTGTCAACTTGAAATCAAACACTTTATGGGTACGTTTTCAAAGAGAGAGTTTTCTTTATTAGGTTATGTTGATCACAAGCTAAAATCTCCCTTGTTAGACAATTTCTCAGTATCAAATCCTGGCGCCCCCCTTGAAATCAAGTACTTTCTCAGTGTTTCTTGAGAGAGGGAGTGCTCTGCTAAAATGTCCCTCATTAGATGGTTTTTCTCTGTCAGACAGTTCCTATCAGAGGAGGAAGTGCAATAGACTTCAGATCAATAGGTCTCAGATTGTAATTTTTTTGTCAACTTGAAATCAAACACTTTATGGGTACATTTTCAAAGAGAGAGTTTTCTTTATTAGGTTATGTTGATCACAAGCTAAAATCTCCCTTGTTAGACAATTTCTCAGTATCAAATCCTGGCGCCCCCCTTGAAATCAAGTACTTTCTAAGTGTATCTTGAGAGAGGGAGTGCTCCTTTTTTGGTTATGTTACTCAGTCTAAAATGTCCCTCATTCAATGGTTTTTCTCTGTCAGACAGTTCCTATCAGAGGAGGAAGTGCAATAGACTTCAGATCAATAGGTCTCAGATTGTAATTTTTTTGTCAACTTGAAATCAAACACTTTATGGGTACGTTTTCAAAGAGAGAGTTTTCTTTATTAGGTTATGTTGATCACAAGCTAAAATCTCCCTTGTTAGACAATTTCTCAGTATCAAATCCTGGCGCCCCCCTTGAAATCAAGTACTTTCTCAGTGTTTCTTGAGAGAGGGAGTGCTCTGCTAAAATGTCCCTCATTAGATGGTTTTTCTCTGTCAGACAGTTCCTAACAGAGGTGGAAGTGCAACAGACTTCAGATCAATAGGTCTCAGATTGTAATACTTTTGTCATCAAGAAATCAATTACTTTATGGGTATGTTTTCAGAGAGAGAGTGTTCTATATTAGTTTTTGTCGATCTCCAGCTATTATGTCCCTTATTAGAATATTTTTCCGCCTTTAGACAGTTTCTAGCAGAGGGGGTATAGCTCAGTGGTAGAGCGTTTGACTGCAGATCAAGAGGTCCCAGGTTCAAACCCTGATGCCCCCTTTAAATCAAGAGTTTTCAAAGAGTATTTTGAGGTTAGAGGACTCTTTTTTTGAATATGTTACTCAGGCAAAATTGTCCCTTATTAGACAATTTCTCACGTTCAAATCCTGGCACCCCCTTGAAACCACGTACTTTCTAAGTGTATCTTGAGAGAGGGAGTGCTCCTTTTTTGGTTATGTTACTCAGTCTAAAATGTCCCTCATTCAATGTTTTTTCTCTGTCAGACAGTTCCTATCAGAGGAGGAAGTGCAATAGACTTCAGATCAATAGGTCTCAGATTGTAATTTTTTTGTCAACTTGAAATCAAACACTTTATGGGTATGTTTTCAAAGAGAGAGTTTTCTTTATTAGGTTATGTTGATCACAAGCTAAAATCTCCCTTATTAGACAATTTCTCAGGATCAAATACTGGCGCCCCCTTGAAATCAAGTACTTTCTCAGTGTTTCTTGAGAGAGGGAGTGCTCCTTTTTTGGTTATGTTACTCAGTCTAAAATGTCCCTCATTCAATGGTTTTTCTCTGTCAGACAGTTCCTATCAGAGGTGGAAGTGCAATAGACTTCAGATCAATAGGTCTCAGATTGTAATATATTTGTCATCTTCAAATCAAATACTTTATGGGTATGTTTTCAGAGAGAGAGTGTTCTTCATTAGTTTTTGTTGATCTCCAGCTATAATGTCCCTTATTAGACAATTTTTCGGCCTTTAGACAGTTTCAAGCAGAGGGGGTATAGCTCAGTGGTAGAGCATTTGACTGCAGATCAAGAGGTCCCAGGTTCAAATCCTGATGCCCCCTTAAAATCAAGAGCTTTCAAAGAGTATTTTGAGGGTAGATTACTTTTTTTTCCGAATATGTTACTCAGGCAAAATTGTCCCTTATTAGACAATTTCTCAAGTTCAAATCCTGAAACCCCCTTGAAATCAAGTACTTTCTAAGTGTATTTTGAGAGAGGGAGTGCTCCTTTTTTGGTTATGTTACTCAGTCTAAAATGTCCCTCATTCAATGGTTTTTCTCTGTCAGACAGTTCCTATCAGAGGAGGAAGTGCAATAGACTTCAGATCAATAGGTCTCAGATTGTAATTTTTTTGTCAACTTGAAATCAAACACTTTATGGGTACATTTTCAAAGAGAGAGTTTTCTTTATTAGGTTATGTTGATCACAAGCTAAAATCTCCCTTGTTAGACAATTTCTCAGTATCAAATCCTGGCGCCCCCCTTGAAATCAAGTACTTTCTAAGTGTATCTTGAGAGAGGGAGTGCTCCTTTTTTGGTTATGTTACTCAGTCTAAAATGTCCCTCATTCAATGGTTTTTCTCTGTCAGACAGTTCCTATCAGAGGTGGAAGTGCAATAGACTTCAGATCAATAGGTCTCAGATTGTAATATATTTGTCATCTTCAAATCAAATACTTTATGGGTATGTTTTCAGAGAGAGAGTGTTCTATATTAGTTTTTGTTGATCTCCAGCTATAATGTCCCTTATTAGACAATTTTTCGGCCTTTAGACAGTTTCAAGCAGAGGGGGTATAGCTCAGTGGTAGAGCATTTGACTGCAGATCAAGAGGTCCCAGGTTCAAATCCTGATGCCCCCTTTAAATCAAGTGCTTTCAAAGAGTATTTTGAGGGTAGAGGACTCTTTTTTCGAATATGTTACTCAGGCAAAATTGTCCCTTATTAGACAATTTCTCAAGTTCAAATCCTGTCACCCGCTTGAAATCAAGTACTTTCTAAGTGTATTTTGAGAGAGGGAGTGCTCCTTTTTTGGTTATGTTACTCAGTCTAAAATGTCCCTCATTCAATGGTTTTTCTCTGTCAGACAGTTCCTATCAGAGGAGGAAGTGCAATAGACTTCAGATCAATAGGTCTCAGATTGTAATTTTTTTGTCAACTTGAAATCAAACACTTTATGGGTACGTTTTCAAAGAGAGAGTTTTCTTTATTAGGTTATGTTGATCACAAGCTAAAATCTCCCTTGTTAGACAATTTCTCAGTATCAAATCCTGGCGCCCCCCTTGAAATCAAGTACTTTCTCAGTGTTTCTTGAGAGAGGGAGTGCTCTGCTAAAATGTCCCTCATTAGATGGTTTTTCTCTGTCAGACAGTTCCTATCAGAGGAGGAAGTGCAATAGACTTCAGATCAATAGGTCTCAGATTGTAATTTTTTTGTCAACTTGAAATCAAACACTTTATGGGTACATTTTCAAAGAGAGAGTTTTCTTTATTAGGTTATGTTGATCACAAGCTAAAATCTCCCTTGTTAGACAATTTCTCAGTATCAAATCCTGGCGCCCCCCTTGAAATCAAGTACTTTCTAAGTGTATCTTGAGAGAGGGAGTGCTCCTTTTTTGGTTATGTTACTCAGTCTAAAATGTCCCTCATTCAATGGTTTTTCTCTGTCAGACAGTTCCTATCAGAGGTGGAAGTGCAATAGACTTCAGATCAATAGGTCTCAGATTGTAATATATTTGTCATCTTCAAATCAAATACTTTATGGGTATGTTTTCAGAGAGAGATTGTTCTTCATTAGTTTTTGTTGATCTCCAGCTATAATGTCCCTTATTAGACAATTTTTCGGCCTTTAGACAGTTTCAAGCAGAGGGGGTATAGCTCAGTGGTAGAGCATTTGACTGCAGATCAAGAGGTCCCAGGTTCAAATCCTGATGCCCCCTTTAAATCAAGTGCTTTCAAAGAGTATTTTGAGGGTAGAGGACTCTTTTTTCGAATATGTTACTCAGGCAAAATTGTCCCTTATTAGACAATTTCTCAAGTTCAAATCCTGTCACCCGCTTGAAATCAAGTACTTTCTAAGTGTATTTTGAGAGAGGGAGTGCTCCTTTTTTGGTTATGTTACTCAGTCTAAAATGTCCCTCATTCAATGGTTTTTCTCTGTCAGACAGTTCCTATCAGAGGAGGAAGTGCAATAGACTTCAGATCAATAGGTCTCAGATTGTAATTTTTTTGTCAACTTGAAATCAAACACTTTATGGGTACGTTTTCAAAGAGAGAGTTTTCTTTATTAGGTTATGTTGATCACAAGCTAAAATCTCCCTTGTTAGACAATTTCTCAGTATCAAATCCTGGCGCCCCCCTTGAAATCAAGTACTTTCTCAGTGTTTCTTGAGAGAGGGAGTGCTCTGCTAAAATGTCCCTCATTAGATGGTTTTTCTCTGTCAGACAGTTCCTAACAGAGGTGGAAGTGCAACAGACTTCAGATCAATAGGTCTCAGATTGTAATACTTTTGTCATCAAGAAATCAATTACTTTATGGGTATGTTTTCAGAGAGAGAGTGTTCTATATTAGTTTTTGTCGATCTCCAGCTATTATGTCCCTTATTAGAATATTTTTCCGCCTTTAGACAGTTTCTAGCAGAGGGGGTATAGCTCAGTGGTAGAGCGTTTGACTGCAGATCAAGAGGTCCCAGGTTCAAACCCTGATGCCCCCTTTAAATCAAGAGTTTTCAAAGAGTATTTTGAGGTTAGAGGACTCTTTTTTTGAATATGTTACTCAGGCAAAATTGTCCCTTATTAGACAATTTCTCACGTTCAAATCCTGGCACCCCCTTGAAACCACGTACTTTCTAAGTGTATCTTGAGAGAGGGAGTGCTCCTTTTTTGGTTATGTTACTCAGTCTAAAATGTCCCTCATTCAATGTTTTTTCTCTGTCAGACAGTTCCTATCAGAGGAGGAAGTGCAATAGACTTCAGATCAATAGGTCTCAGATTGTAATTTTTTTGTCAACTTGAAATCAAACACTTTATGGGTATGTTTTCAAAGAGAGAGTTTTCTTTATTAGGTTATGTTGATCACAAGCTAAAATCTCCCTTATTAGACAATTTCTCAGGATCAAATACTGGCGCCCCCTTGAAATCAAGTACTTTCTCAGTGTTTCTTGAGAGAGGGAGTGCTCCTTTTTTGGTTATGTTACTCAGTCTAAAATGTCCCTCATTCAATGGTTTTTCTCTGTCAGACAGTTCCTATCAGAGGTGGAAGTGCAATAGACTTCAGATCAATAGGTCTCAGATTGTAATATATTTGTCATCTTCAAATCAAATACTTTATGGGTATGTTTTCAGAGAGAGAGTGTTCTTCATTAGTTTTTGTTGATCTCCAGCTATAATGTCCCTTATTAGACAATTTTTCTTTCGGCCTTTAGACAGTTTCAAGCAGAGGGGGTATAGCTCAGTGGTAGAGCATTTGACTGCAGATCAAGAGGTCCCAGGTTCAAATCCTGATGCCCCCTTAAAATCAAGAGCTTTCAAAGAGTATTTTGAGGGTAGATTACTTTTTTTTCCGAATATGTTACTCAGGCAAAATTGTCCCTTATTAGACAATTTCTCAAGTTCAAATCCTGAAACCCCCTTGAAATCAAGTACTTTCTAAGTGTATTTTGAGAGAGGGAGTGCTCCTTTTTTGGTTATGTTACTCAGTCTAAAATGTCCCTCATTCAATGGTTTTTCTCTGTCAGACAGTTCCTATCAGAGGAGGAAGTGCAATAGACTTCAGATCAATAGGTCTCAGATTGTAATATATTTGTCATCTTCAAATCAAATACTTTATGGGTATGTTTTCAAAGAGAGAGTTTTCTTTATTAGGTTATGTTGATCACAAGCTAAAATCTCCCTTGTTAGACAATTTCTCAGTATCAAATCCTGGCGCCCCCCTTGAAATCAAGTACTTTCTCAGTGTTTCTTGAGAGAGGGAGTGCTCTGCTAAAATGTCCCTCATTAGATGGTTTTTCTCTGTCAGACAGTTCCTAACAGAGGTGGAAGTGCAACAGACTTCAGATCAATAGGTCTCAGATTGTAATACTTTTGTCATCAAGAAATCAATTACTTTATGGGTATGTTTTCAGAGAGAGAGTGTTCTATATTAGTTTTGTCGATCTCCAGCTATTATGTCCCTTATTAGACAATTTTTCCGCCTTTAGACAGTTTCTAGCAGAGGGGGTATAGCTCAGTGGTAGAGCATTTTACTGCAGATCAAGAGGTCCCAGGTTCAAACCCTGATGCCCCCTTAAAATCAAGAGTTTTCAAAGAGTATTTTGAGGTTAGAGGACTCTTTTTTTGAATATGTTACTCAGGCAAAATTGTCCCTTATTAGACAATTTCTCACGTTCAAATCCTGGCACCCCCTTGAAACCACGTACTTTCTAAGTGTATCTTGAGAGAGGGAGTGCTCCTTTTTTGGTTATGTTACTCAGTCTAAAATGTCCCTCATTCAATGTTTTTTCTCTGTCAGACAGTTCCTATCAGAGGAGGAAGTGCAATAGACTTCAGATCAATAGGTCTCAGATTGTAATTTTTTTGTCAACTTGAAATCAAACACTTTATGGGTACGTTTTCAAAGAGAGAGTTTTCTTTATTAGGTTATGTTGATCACAAGCTAAAATCTCCCTTATTAGACAATTTCTCATGATCAAATACTGGCGCCCCCTTGAAATCAAGTACTTTCTAAGTGTTTCTTGAGAGAGGGAGTGCTCTGCTAAAATGTCCCTCATTAGATGGTTTTTCTCTGTCAGACAGTTCCTAACAGAGGTGGAAGTGCAACAGACTTCAGATCAATAGGTCTCAGATTGTAATATATTTGTCATCTTCAAATCAAATACTTTCTGGGTATGTTTTCAGAGAAAGAGTGTTCTTCATTAGATTTTGTTGATCTCCAGCTATAATGTCCCTTATTAGACAATTTTTCCGCCTTTAGACAGTTTCTAGCAGAGGGGGTATAACTCAGTGGTAGAGCATTTGACTGCAGATCAAGAGGTCCCAGGTTCAAATCATGATGCCCCCTTTAAATCAAGGGCTTTCATAGAGTATTTTGAGGGTAGAGGACACTTTTTTCGAATATGTTACTCAAGCGAAATTGTCCCTTATTAGACAATTTCTCAGGATCAAATACTGGCGCCACCTTGAAATCAAGTACTTTCTAAGTGTATCTTGAGAGAGGGAGTGCTCCTTTTTTGGTTATGTTACTCAGTCTAAAATGTCCCTCATTCAATGGTTTTTCTCTGTCAGATAGTTCCTATCAGAGGTGGAAGTGCAATAGACTTCAGATCAATATGTCTCAGATTCTAATTTTTTTGTCAACTTGAAATCAAACACTTTATGGGTACGTTTTCAAAGAGAGAGTTTTCTTTATTAGGTTATGTTGATCACAAGCTAAAATCTCCCTTATTAGACAATTTCTCAGGATCAAATACTGGCGCCCCCTTGAAATCAAGTACTTTCTAAGTGTATCTTGAGAGAGGGAGTGCTCCTTTTTTGGTTATGTTACTCAGTCTAAAATGTCCCTCATTCAATGTTTTTTCTCTGTCAGACAGTTCCTATCAGAGGTGGAGAGATTTAGAGTAGAGCATTTGACTGCAGATCAAGAGGTCCCAAGTTCAAATCCTGATGCCCCCTTAAAATCAAGAGCTTTCCAAGAGTATTTTGAAGGTAGAGGACTCTTTTTTGGAATATGTTACACAGGGAAAATTGTCCCTTATTAGACAATTTCTCACGTTCAAATCCTGGCACCCCCTTGAAATCAAGTACTTTCTATTTGTATCTTGAGAGAGGGAGTGCTCCTTTTTTGGTTATGTTACTCAGTCTAAAATGTCCCTCATTCAATGTTTTTTCTCTGTCAGACAGTTCCTATCAGAGGTGGAAGTGCCAAAGACCAATAGGTCTCAGATTGTAATTTTTTTGTCAACTTGAAATCAAACACTTTATGGGTACGTTTTCAAAGAGAGAGTTTTCTTTATTAGGTTATGTTGATCACAAGCTAAAATCTCCCTTATTAGACAATTTCTCAGGATCAAATACTGGCGCCCCCTTGAAATCAAGTACTTTCTCAGTGTTTCTCGAGAGAGGGAGTGCTCTGCTAAAATGTCCCTCATTAGATGGTTTTTCTCTGTCAGACAGTTCTTAACAGAGGTGGAAGTGCAACAGACTTCAGATCAATAGGTCTCAGATTGTAATATATTTGTCATCTTGAAATCATATACTTTCTGGGTTCTACAGCTATAATGTCCCTTATTGGACAATTTTTCTGCCTTTAGGCAGTTTCTAGCAGAGGGGGTATAGCTCAGTGGTAGAGCATTTGACTGCAGATCAAGAGGTCCCAGGTTCAAATCCTGATGCCCCCTTAAAATCAAGAGCTTTCAAAGAGTATTTTGAGGGTAGATGACTTTTTTTTCCGAATATGTTACTCAGGCAAAATTGTCCCTTATTAGACAATTTCTCAAGTTCAAATCCTGAAACCCCCTTGAAATCAAGTACTTTCTAAGTGTATTTTGAGAGAGGGAGTGCTCCTTTTTTGGTTATGTTACTCAGTCTAAAATGTCCCTCATTCAATGGTTTTTCTCTGTCAGACAGTTCCTATCAGAGGAGGAAGTGCAATAGACTTCAGATCAATAGGTCTCAGATTGTAATATATTTGTCATCTTGAAATCAAATACTTTATGGGTATGTTTTCAGAGAGAGAGTGTTCTTTATTCATTTTTGTCGATCTCCAGCTATTATGTCCCTTATTTGACCATTTTTACGCCTTTAGACAGTTTGAAGCAGAGGGGGTATAGCTCAGTGGTAGAGCATTTGACAGCAGATCAAGAGGTCCCAGGTTCAAATCCTGATGCCCCCTTTAAATCAAGGGCTTTCAGAGAGTATTTTGAGGGTAGAGGACACTTTTTTCGAATATGTTACTCAGGCAAAATTGTCCCTTATTAGACATTTTCTCACGTTCAAATCCTGGCACCCCCTTGAAATCAAGTACTTTCTAAGTGTATTTTGAGAGAGGGAGTGCTCCTTTTTTGGTTATGTTACTCAGTCTAAAATGTCCCTCATTCAATGGTTTTTCTCTGTCAGACAGTTCCTATCAGAGGAGGAAGTGCAATAGACTTCAGATCAATAGGTCTCAGATTGTAATTTTTTTGTCAACTTGAAATCAAACACTTTATGGGTACGTTTTCAAAGAGAGAGTTTTCTTTATTAGGTTATGTTGATCACAAGCTAAAATCTCCCTTGTTAGACAATTTCTCAGTATCAAATCCTGGCGCCCCCCTTGAAATCAAGTACTTTCTAAGTGTATCTTGAGAGAGGGAGTGCTCCTTTTTTGGTTATGTTACTCAGTCTAAAATGTCCCTCATTCAATGGTTTTTCTCTGTCAGACAGTTCCTATCAGAGGTGGAAGTGCAATAGACTTCAGATCAATAGGTCTCAGATTGTAATATATTTGTCATCTTCAAATCAAATACTTTATGGGTATGTTTTCAGAGAGAGAGTGTTCTTCATTAGTTATTGTTGATCTCCAGCTATAATGTCCCTTATTAGACAATTTTTCGGCCTTTAGACAGTTTCAAGCAGAGGGGGTATAGCTCAGTGGTAGAGCATTTGACTGCAGATCAAGAGGTCCCAGGTTCAAATCCTGATGCCCCCTTTAAATCAAGTGCTTTCAAAGAGTATTTTGAGGGTAGAGGACTCTTTTTTCGAATATGTTACTCAGGCAAAATTGTCCCTTATTAGACAATTTCTCAAGTTCAAATCCTGTCACCCGCTTGAAATCAAGTACTTTCTAAGTGTATTTTGAGAGAGGGAGTGCTCCTTTTTTGGTTATGTTACTCAGTCTAAAATGTCCCTCATTCAATGGTTTTTCTCTGTCAGACAGTTCCTATCAGAGGAGGAAGTGCAATAGACTTCAGATCAATAGGTCTCAGATTGTAATTTTTTTGTCAACTTGAAATCAAACACTTTATGGGTACGTTTTCAAAGAGAGAGTTTTCTTTATTAGGTTATGTTGATCACAAGCTAAAATCTCCCTTGTTAGACAATTTCTCAGTATCAAATCCTGGCGCCCCCCTTGAAATCAAGTACTTTCTCAGTGTTTCTTGAGAGAGGGAGTGCTCTGCTAAAATGTCCCTCATTACATGGTTTTTCTCTGTCAGACAGTTCCTAACAGAGGTGGAAGTGCAACAGACTTCAGATCAATAGGTCTCAGATTGTAATATATTTGTCATCTTCAAATCAAATACTTTATGGGTATGTTTTCAGAGAGAGAGTGTCCTTCATTAGTTTTTGTTGATCTCCAGCTATAATGTCCCTTATTAGACAATTTTTCCACCTTTAGACAGTTTCTAGCAGAGGGGGTATAGCTCAGTGGTAGAGCATTTGATTGCAGATCAAGAGGTCCCAGGTTCAAATCCTGATGCCCCCTTTAAATCAAGTGCTTTCAAAGAGTATTTTGAGGGTAGAGGACGCTTTTTTCGAATATGTTACTCAGGCAAAATTGTCCCTTATTAGACAATTTCTCAAGTTCAAATCCTGTCACCCCCTTGAAATCAAGTACTTTCTAAGTGTATTTTGAGAGAGGGAGTGCTCCTTTTTTGGTTATGTTACTCAGTCTAAAATGTCCCTCATTCAATGGTTTTTCTCTGTCAGACAGTTCCTATCAGAGGAGGAAGTGCAATAGACTTCAGATCAATAGGTCTCAGATTGTAATTTTTTTGTCAACTTGAAATCAAACACTTTATGGTAACATTTTCAAAGAGAGAGTTTTCTTTATTAGGTTATGTTGATCACAAGCTAAAATCTCCCTTGTTAGACAATTTCTCAGTATCAAATCCTGGCGCCCCCCTTGAAATCGAGTACTTTCTAAGTGTATCTTGAGAGAGGGAGTGCTCCTTTTTTGGTTATGTTACTCAGTCTAAAATGTCCCTCATTCAATGGTTTTTCTCTGTCAGACAGTTCCTATCAGAGGTGGAAGTGCAATAGACTTCAGATCAATAGGTCTCAGATTGTAATATATTTGTCATCTTCAAATCAAATACTTTATGGGTATGTTTTCAGAGAGAGAGTGTTCTTCATTAGTTTTTGTTGATCTCCAGCTATAATGTCCCTTATTAGACAATTTTTCGGCCTTTAGACAGTTTCAAGCAGAGGGGTATAGCTCAGTGGTAGAGCATTTGACTGCAGATCAAGAGGTCCCAGGTTCAAATCCTGATGCCCCTTTTAAATCAAGTGCTTTCAAATAGTATTTTGAGGGTAGAGGACTCTTTTTTCGAATATGTTACTCAGGCAAAATTGTCCCTTATTAGACAATTTCTCAAGTTCAAATCCTGTCACCCGCTTGAAATCAAGTACTTTCTAAGTGTATTTTGAGAGAGGGAGTGCTCCTTTTTTGGTTATGTTACTCAGTCTAAAATGTCCCTCATTCAATGGTTTTTCTCTGTCAGACAGTTCCTATCAGAGGCGGAAGTGCAATAGACTTCAGATCAATAGGTCTCAGATTGTAATTTTTTTGTCAACTTGAAATCAAACACTTTATGGGTACATTTTCAAAGAGAGAGTTTTCTTTATTAGGTTATGTTGATCACAAGCTAAAATCTCCCTTGTTAGACAATTTCTCAGTATCAAATCCTGGCGCCCCCCTTGAAATCAAGTACTTTCTAAGTGTATCTTGAGAGAGGGAGTGCTCCTTTTTTGGTTATGTTACTCAGTCTAAAATGTCCCTCATTCAATGGTTTTTCTCTGTCAGACAGTTCCTATCAGAGGTGGAAGTGCAATAGACTTCAGATCAATAGGTCTCAGATTGTAATATATTTGTCATCTTCAAATCAAATACTTTATGGGTATGTTTTCAGAGAGAGAGTGTTCTTCATTAGTTTTTGTTGATCTCCAGCTATAATGTCCCTTATTAGACAATTTTTCGGCCTTTAGACAGTTTCAAGCAGAGGGGGTATAGCTCAGTGGTAGAGCATTTGACTGCAGATGAAGAGGTCCCAGGTTCATATCCTGATGCCCCCTTTAAATCAAGTGCTTTCAAAGAGTATTTTGAGGGTAGAGGACTCTTTTTTCGAATATGTTACTCAGTCAAAATTGTCCCTTATTAGACAATTTCTCAAGTTCAAATCCTGTCACCCGCTTGAAATCAAGTACTTTCTATGTGTATTTTGAGAGAGGGAGTGCTCCTTTTTTGGTTATGTTACTCAGTCTAAAATGTCCCTCATTCAATGTTTTTTCTCTGTCAGACAGTTCCTATCAGAGGAGGAAGTGCAATAGACTTCAGATCAATAGGTCTTAGATTGTAATTTTTTTGTCAACTTGAAATCAAACACTTTATGGGTACGTTTTCAAAGAGAGAGTTTTCTTTATTAGGTTATGTTGATCACAAGCTAAAATCTCCCTTGTTAGACAATTTGACAGTATCAAATCCTGGCGCCCCCCTTGAAATCAAGTACTTTCTAAGTGTATCTTGAGAGAGGGAGTGCTCCTTTTTTGGTTATGTTACTCAGTCTAAAATGTCCCTCATTCAATGTTTTTTCTCTGTCAGACAGTTCCTATCAGAGGTGGAAGTGCAATAGACTTCAGATCAATAGGTCTCAGATTGTAATATATTTGTCATCTTCAAATCAAATACTTTATGGGTATGTTTTCAGAGAGAGAGTTTTCTTCATTAGTTTTTGTTGATCTCCAGCTATAATGTCCCTTATTAGACAATTTTTCGGCCTTTAGACAGTTTCAAGCAGAGGGGGTATAGCTCAGTGGTGGAGCATTTGACTGCAGATCAAGAGGTCCCAGGTTCAAACTAACTCTTTTTTCGAATATGTTACTCAGGCAAAATTGTCCCTTATTAGACAATTTCTCAAGTTCAAATCCTGTCACCCGCTTGAAATCAAGTACTTTCTAAGTGTATTTTGAGAGAGGGAGTGCTCCTTTTTTGGTTACGTTACTCAGTCTAAAATGTCCCTCATTCAATGGTTTTTCTCTGTCAGACAGTTCCTATCAGAGGAGGAAGTGCAATAGACTTCAGATCAATAGGTCTCAGATTGTAATTTTTTTGTCAACTTGAAATCAAACACTTTATGGGTACGTTTTCAAAGAGAGAGTTTTCTTTATTAGGTTATGTTGATCACAAGCTAAAATCTCCCTTGTTAGACAATTTCTCAGTATCAAATCCTGGCGCCCCCCTTGAAATCAAGTACTTTCTCAGTGTTTCTTGAGAGAGGGAGTGCTCTGCTAAAATGTCCCTCATTAGATGGTTTTTCTCTGTCAGACAGTTCCTAACAGAGGTGGAAGTGCAACAGACTTCAGATCAATAGGTCTCAGATTGTAATATATTTGTCATCTTCAAATCAAATACTTTATGGGTATGTTTTCAGAGAGAGAGTGTTCTTCATTAGTTTTTGTTGATCTCCAGCTATAATGTCCCTTATTAGACAATTTTTCGGCCTTTAGACAGTTTCTAACAGAGGGGGTATAGCTCAGTGGTAGAGCATTTGACTGCAGATCAAGAGGTCCCAGGTTCAAATCATGATGCCCCCTTTAAATCTAGTGCTTTCAAAGAGTATTTTGAGGGTAGAGGACTCTTTTTTCGAATATGTTACTCAGGCAAAATTGTCCATTATTAGACAATTTCTCAAGTTCAAATCCTGTCACCCCCTTGAAATCAAGTACTTTCTAAGTGTATTTTGAGAGAGGGAGTGCTCCTTTTTTGGTTATGTTACTCAGTCTAAAATGTCCCTCATTCAATGGTTTTTCTCTGTCAGACAGTTCCTATCAGAGGAGGAAGTGCAATAGACTTCAGATCAATAGGTCTCAGATTGTAATTTTTTTGTCAACTTGAAATCAAACACTTTATGGGTACATTTTCAAAGAGAGAGTTTTCTTTATTAGGTTATGTTGATCACAAGCTAAAATCTCCCTTGTTAGACAATTTCTCAGTATCAAATCCTGGCGCCCCCCTTGAAATCAAGTACTTTCTAAGTGTATCTTGAGAGAGGGAGTGCTCCTTTTTTGGTTATGTTACTCAGTCTAAAATGTCCCTCATTCAATGGTTTTTCTCTGTCAGACAGTTCCTATCAGAGGTGGAAGTGCAATAGACTTCAGATCAATAGGTCTCAGATTGTAATATATTTGTCATCTTCAAATCAAATACTTTATGGGTATGTTTTCAGAGAGAGAGTGTTCTTCATTAGTTTTTGTTGATCTCCAGCTATAATGTCCCTTATTAGACAATTTTTCGGCCTTTAGACAGTTTCAAGCAGAGGGGGTATAGCTCAGTGGTAGAGCATTTGACTGCAGATCAAGAGGTCCCAGGTTCAAATCCTGATGCCCCCTTTAAATCAAGTGCTTTCAAAGAGTATTTTGAGGGTAGAGGACTCTTTTTTCGAATATGTTACTCAGGCAAAATTGTCCCTTATTAGACAATTTCTCAAGTTCAAATCCTGTCACCCGCTTGAAATCAAGTACTTTCTAAGTGTATTTTGAGAGAGGGAGTGCTCCTTTTTTGGTTATGTTACTCAGTCTAAAATGTCCCTCATTCAATGGTTTTTCTCTGTCAGACAGTTCCTATCAGAGGAGGAAGTGCAATAGACTTCAGATCAATAGGTCTCAGATTGTAATTTTTTTGTCAACTTGAAATCAAACACTTTATGGGTACGTTTTCAAAGAGAGAGTTTTCTTTATTAGGTTATGTTGATCACAAGCTAAAATCTCCCTTATTAGACAATTTCTCAGGATCAAATACTGGCGCCCCCTTGAAATCAAGTACTTTCTAAGTGTATCTTGAGAGAGGGAGTGCTCCTTTTTTGGTTATGTTACTCAGTCTAAAATGTCCCTCATTCAATGTTTTTTCTCTGTCAGACAGTTCCTATCAGAGGTGGAAGTGCCAAAGACTTCAGATCAATAGGTCTCAGATTGTAATTTTTTTGTCAACTTGAAATCAAACACTTTATGGGTACGTTTTCAAAGAGAGAGTTTTCTTTATTAGGTTATGTTGATCACAAGCTAAAATCTCCCTTGTTAGACAATTTGACAGTATCAAATCCAGGCGCCCCCCTTGAAATCAAGTACTTTCTAAGTGTATCTTGAGAGAGGGAGTGCTCCTTTTTTGGTTATGTTACTCAGTCTAAAATGTCCCTCATTCAATGGTTTTTCTCTGTCAGACAGTTCCTATCAGAGGTGGAAGTGCAATAGACTTCAGATCAATAGGTCTCAGATTGTAATATATTTGTCATCTTCAAATCAAATACTTTATGGGTATGTTTTCAGAGAGAGAGTGTTCTTCATTAGTTTTTGTTGATCTCCAGCTATAATGTCCCCTATTAGACAATTTTTCGGCCTTTAGACAGTTTCAAGCAGAGCGGGTATAGCTCAGTGGTAGAGCATTTGACTGCAGATCAAGAGGTCCCAGGTTCAAATCCTGATGCCCCCTTTAAATCAAGTGCTTTCAAAGAGTATTTTGAGGGTAGAGGACTCTTTTTTCGAATATGTTACTCAGGCAAAATTGTCCATTATTAGACAATTTCTCAAGTTCAAATCCTGTCACCCCCTTGAAATCAAGTACTTTCTAAGTGTATTTTGAGAGAGGGAGTGCTCCTTTTTTGGTTATGTTACTCAGTCTAAAATGTCCCTCATTCAATGGTTTTTCTCTGTCAGACAGTTCCTATCAGAGGAGGAAGTGCAATAGACTTCAGATCAATAGGTCTCAGATTGTAATTTTTTTGTCAACTTGAAATCAAACACTTTATGGGTACATTTTCAAAGAGAGAGTTTTCTTTATTAGGTTATGTTGATCACAAGCTAAAATCTCCCTTGTTAGACAATTTCTCAGTATCAAATCCTGGCGCCCCCCTTGAAATCAAGTACTTTCTAAGTGTATCTTGAGAGAGGGAGTGCTCCTTTTTTGGTTATGTTACTCAGTCTAAAATGTCCCTCATTCAATGGTTTTTCTCTGTCAGACAGTTCCTATCAGAGGTGGAAGTGCAATAGACTTCAGATCAATAGGTCTCAGATTGTAATATATTTGTCATCTTCAAATCAAATACTTTATGGGTATGTTTTCAGAGAGAGAGTGTTCTTCATTAGTTTTTGTTGATCTCCAGCTATAATGTCCCCTATTAGACAATTTTTCGGCCTTTAGACAGTTTCAAGCAGAGGGGGTATAGCTCAGTGGTAGAGCATTTGACTGCAGATCAAGAGGTCCCAGGTTCAAATCCTGATGCCCCCTTTAAATCAAGTGCTTTCAAAGAGTATTTTGAGGGTAGAGGACTCTTTTTTCGAATATGTTACTCAGGCAAAATTGTCCCTTATTAGACAATTTCTCAAGTTCAAATCCTGTCACCCGCTTGAAATCAAGTACTTTCTAAGTGTATTTTGAGAGAGGGAGTGCTCCTTTTTTGGTTATGTTACTCAGTCTAAAATGTCCCTCATTCAATGGTTTTTCTCTGTCAGACAGTTCCTATCAGAGGAGGAAGTGCAATAGACTTCAGATCAATAGGTCTCAGATTGTAATTTTTTTGTCAACTTGAAATCAAACACTTTATGGGTACGTTTTCAAAGAGAGAGTTTTCTTTATTAGGTTATGTTGATCACAAGCTAAAATCTCCCTTATTAGACAATTTCTCAGGATCAAATACTGGCGCCCCCTTGAAATCAAGTACTTTCTAAGTGTATCTTGAGAGAGGGAGTGCTCCTTTTTTGGTTATGTTACTCAGTCTAAAATGTCCCTCATTCAATGTTTTTTCTCTGTCAGACAGTTCCTATCAGAGGTGGAAGTGCCAAAGACTTCAGATCAATAGGTCTCAGATTGTAATTTTTTTGTCAACTTGAAATCAAACACTTTATGGATAAGTTTTCAAAGAGAGAGTTTTCTTTATTAGGTTATGTTGATCACAAGCTAAAATCTCCCTTATTAGACAATTTCTCAGGATCAAATACTGGCGCCCCCTTGAAATCAAGTACTTTCTCAGTCTTTCTCGAGAGAGGGAGTGCTCTGCTAAAATGTCCCTCATTAGATGGTTTTTCTCTGTCAGACAGTTCTTAACAGAGGTGGAAGTGCAACAGACTTCAGATAAATAGGTCTCAGATTGTAATATATTTGTAATTTTGAAATCATATACTTTCTGGGTTCTACAGCTATAATGTCCCTTATTGGACAATTTTTCTGCCTTTAGGCAGTTTCTAGCAGATGGGGTATAGCTCAGTGGTAGAGCATTTGACTGCAGATCAAGAGGTCCCAGATTCAAATCCTGATGCCCCCTTTAAATCAAGTGCTTTCAAAGAGTATTTTGAGGGTAGAGGACTCTTTTTCGAATATGTTACTCAGGGAAAATTGTCCCTTATTAGACTATTTCTCACGTTCAAATCCTGTCACCCCCTTGAAATCAACTACTTTCTAAGTGTATCTTGAGAGAGGGTGTGCTCCTTTTTTGGTTATGTTACTCAGTCTAAAATGTCCCTCATTCAATGTTTTTTCTCTGTCAGACAGTTCCTATCAGAGGTGGAAGTGCCATAGACTTCAGATCAATAGGTCTCAGATTTTAATATATTTGTCATCTTCAAATCAAATACTTTATGGGTATGTTTTCAGAGAGAGAGTGTTCTTCATTAGTTTTTGTTGATCTCCAGCTATAATGTCCCTTATTTGACAATTTTTCTGCCTTTAGACAGTTTCTAGCAGATGGGGTATTGCTCAGTGGAAGAGCATTTGACTGCAGATCAAGAGGTCCCAGGTTCAAATCCTGATGCCCCCTTTAAATCAAGTGCTTTCAAAGAGTATTTTGAGGGTAGAGGACTCTTTTTTCGAGTATGTTACTCAGGGAAAATTGTCCCTTATTAGACAATTTCTCACGTTCAAATCCTGTCACCCCCTTGAAATCAACTACTATCTAAGTGTATCTTGAGAGAGGTAGTGCTCCTTTTTTGGTTATGTTACTCAGTCTAAAATGTCCCTCATTCAATGTTTTTTCTCTGTCAGACAGTTCCTATCAGAGGTGGAAGTGCAATAGACTTCAGATCAATAGGTCTCAGATTGTAATTTTTTTGTCAACTTGAAATCAAACACTTTATGGGTACGTTTTCAAAGAGAGAGTTTTCTTTATTAGGTTATGTTGATCACAAGCTAAAATCTCAATTATTAGACAATTTCTCAGGATCAAATACTGGCGCCCCCTTGAAATCAAGTACTTTCTAAGTACTTCTCTCTTGAGAGAGGGAGTGCTCCTTTTTTGGTTATGTTACTCAGTCTAAAATGTCCCTCATTCAATGTTTTTTCTCTGTCAGACAGTTCCTATCAGAGGTGGAAGTGCAACAGACTTCAGATCAATAGGTCTCAGATTGTAATATATTTGTCATCTTGAAATCATATACTTTCTGGGTTCTACAGCTATAATGTCCCTTATTGGACAATTTTTCTGCCTTTAGGCAGTTTCTAGCAGAGGGGGTATAGCTCAGTGGTAGAGCATTTGACTGCAGATCAAGAGGTCCCAGGTTCAAATCCTGATGCCCCCTTAAAATCAAGAGCTTTCAAAGAGTATTTTGAGGGTAGATTACTTTTTTTTCCGAATATGTTACTCAGGCAAAATTGTCCTTTATTAGACAATTTCTCAAGTTCAAATCCTGAAACCCCCTTGAAATCAAGTACTTTCTAAGTGTATTTTGAGAGAGGGAGTGCTCCTTTTTTGGTTATGTTACTCAGTCTAAAATGTCCCTCATTCAATGGTTTTTCTCTGTCAGACAGTTCCTATCAGAGGAGGAAGTGCAATAGACTTCAGATCAATAGGTCTCAGATTGTAATTTTTTTGTCAACTTGAAATCAAACACTTTATGGGTACGTTTTCAAAGAGAGAGTTTTCTTTATTAGGTTATGTTGATCACAAGCTAAAATCTCCCTTATTAGACAATTTCTCAGGATCAAATACTGGCGCCCCCTTGAAATCAAGTACTTTCTAAGTGTATCTTGAGAGAGGGAGTGCTCCTTTTTTGGTTATGTTACTCAGTCTAAAATGTCCCTCATTCAATGTTTTTTCTCTGTCAGACAGTTCCTATCAGAGGTGGAAGTGCCAAAGACTTCAGATCAATAGGTCTCAGATTGTAATTTTTTTGTCAACTTGAAATCAAACACTTTATGGATAAGTTTTCAAAGAGAGAGTTTTCTTTATTAGGTTATGTTGATCACAAGCTAAAATCTCCCTTATTAGACAATTTCTCAGGATCAAATACTGGCGCCCCCTTGAAATCAAGTACTTTCTCAGTCTTTCTCGAGAGAGGGAGTGCTCTGCTAAAATGTCCCTCATTAGATGGTTTTTCTCTGTCAGACAGTTCTTAACAGAGGTGGAAGTGCAACAGACTTCAGATAAATAGGTCTCAGATTGTAATATATTTGTAATTTTGAAATCATATACTTTCTGGGTTCTACAGCTATAATGTCCCTTATTGGACAATTTTTCTGCCTTTAGGCAGTTTCTAGCAGATGGGGTATAGCTCAGTGGTAGAGCATTTGACTGCAGATCAAGAGGTCCCAGATTCAAATCCTGATGCCCCCTTTAAATCAAGTGCTTTCAAAGAGTATTTTGAGGGTAGAGGACTCTTTTTCGAATATGTTACTCAGGGAAAATTGTCCCTTATTAGACTATTTCTCACGTTCAAATCCTGTCACCCCCTTGAAATCAACTACTTTCTAAGTGTATCTTGAGAGAGGGTGTGCTCCTTTTTTGGTTATGTTACTCAGTCTAAAATGTCCCTCATTCAATGTTTTTTCTCTGTCAGACAGTTCCTATCAGAGGTGGAAGTGCCATAGACTTCAGATCAATAGGTCTCAGATTTTAATATATTTGTCATCTTCAAATCAAATACTTTATGGGTATGTTTTCAGAGAGAGAGTGTTCTTCATTAGTTTTTGTTGATCTCCAGCTATAATGTCCCTTATTTGACAATTTTTCTGCCTTTAGACAGTTTCTAACAGATGGGGTATTGCTCAGTGGAAGAGCATTTGACTGCAGATCAAGAGGTCCCAGGTTCAAATCCTGATGCCCCCTTAAAATCAAGAGCTTTCAAAGAGTATTTTGAGGGTAGATTACTTTTTTTTCCGAATATGTTACTCAGGCAAAATTGTCCTTTATTAGACAATTTCTCAAGTTCAAATCCTGAAACCCCCTTGAAATCAAGTACTTTCTAAGTGTATTTTGAGAGAGGGAGTGCTCCTTTTTTGGTTATGTTACTCAGTCTAAAATGTCCCTCATTCAATGGTTTTTCTCTGTCAGACAGTTCCTATCAGAGGAGGAAGTGCAATAGACTTCAGATCAATAGGTCTCAGATTGTAATATATTTGTCATCTTCAAATCAAATACTTTATGGGTATGTTTTCAGAGAGAGAGTGTTCTTCATTAGTTTTTGTTGATCTCCAGCTATAATGTCCCTTATTTGACAATTTTTCTGCCTTTAGACAGTTTCTAGCAGATGGGGTATTGCTCAGTGAAAGAGCATTTGACTGCAGATTAAGAGGTCTCAGGTTCAAATCCTGATGCCCCCTTTAAATCAAGTGCTTTTAAAGAGTATTTTGAGGGTAGAGGACTCTTTTTTCGAGTATGTTACTCAGGGAAAATTGTCCCTTATTAGACAATTTCTCACGTTCAAATCCTGTCACCCCCTTGAAATCAACTACTATCTAAGTGTATCTTGAGAGAGGTAGTGCTCCTTTTTTGGTTATGTTACTCAGTCTAAAATGTCCCTCATTCAATGTTTTTTCTCTGTCAGACAGTTCCTATCAGAGGTGGAAGTGCAATAGACTTCAGATCAATAGGTCTCAGATTGTAATTTTTTTGTCAACTTGAAATCAAACACTTTATGGGTACGTTTTCAAAGAGAGAGTTTTCTTTATTAGGTTATGTTGATCACAAGCTAAAATCTCCCTTATTAGACAATTTCTCAGGATCAAATACTGGCGCCCCCTTGAAATCAAGTACTTTCTAAGTACTTCTCTCTTGAGAGAGGGAGTGCTCCTTTTTTGGTTATGTTACTCAGTCTAAAATGTCCCTCATTCAATGTTTTTTCTCTGTCAGACAGTTCCTATCAGAGGTGGAAGTGCCAAAGACTTCAGATCAATAGGTCTCAGATTGTAATTTTTTTGTCAACTTGAAATCAAACACTTTATGGGTACGTTTTCAAAGAGAGAGTTTTCTTTATTAGGTTATGTTGATCACAAGCTAAAATCTCCCTTATTAGACAATTTCTCAGGATCAAATACTGGCGCCCCCTTGAAATCAAGTACTTTCTCAGTGTTTCTCGAGAGAGGGAGTGCTCTGCTAAAATGTCCCTCATTAGATGGTTTTTCTCTGTCAGACAGTTCTTAACAGAGGTGGAAGTGCAACAGACTTCAGATCAATAGGTCTCAGATTGTAATATATTTGTCATCTTGAAATCATATACTTTCTGGGTTCTACAGCTATAATGTCCCTTATTGGACAATTTTTCTGCCTTTAGGCAGTTTCTAGCAGAGGGGGTATAGCTCAGTGGTAGAGCATTTGACTGCAGATCAAGAGGTCCCAGGTTCAAATCCTGATGCCCCCTTAAAATCAAGAGCTTTCAAAGAGTATTTTGAGGGTAGATTACTTTTTTTTCCGAATATGTTACTCAGGCAAAATTGTCCTTTATTAGACAATTTCTCAAGTTCAAATCCTGAAACCCCCTTGAAATCAAGTACTTTCTAAGTGTATTTTGAGAGAGGGAGTGCTCCTTTTTTGGTTATGTTACTCAGTCTAAAATGTCCCTCATTCAATGGTTTTTCTCTGTCAGACAGTTCCTATCAGAGGAGGAAGTGCAATAGACTTCAGATCAATAGGTCTCAGATTGTAATATATTTGTCATCTTCAAATCAAATACTTTATGGGTATGTTTTCAGAGAGAGAGAGTGTTCTATATTCGTTTTTGTTGATCTACAGCTATAATGTCCCTTATTGGACAATTTTTCTGCCTTTAGACAGTTTCTAGCAGAGGGGGTTTAGCTCAGTGGTAGAGCATTTGACTGCAGATCAAGAGGTCCCAGGTTCAAATTCTGATGCCCCCTTAAAATCAAGAGCTTTTTGAGAGTATATTTGAGGGTAGAGGACTTTTTTTCGAATATGTTACTCAGGCAAAATTGTCCCTTATTAGACAATTTCTCACGTTCAAATCCTGTCACCCCCTTGAAATCAACTACTTTCTAAGTGTATCTTGAGAGAGGGTGTGCTCCTTTTTTGGTTATGTTACTCAGTCTAAAATGTCCCTCATTCAATGTTTTTTCTCTGTCAGACAGTTCCTATCAGAGGTGGAAGTGCCATAGACTTCAGATCAATAGGTCTCAGATTGTAATATATTTGTCATCTTGAAATCATATACTTTCTGGGTTCTACAGCTATAATGTCCCTTATTGGACAATTTTTCTGCCTTTAGGCAGTTTCTAGCAGAGGGGGTATAGCTCAGTGGTAGAGCATTTGACTGCAGATCAAGAGGTCCCAGGTTCAAATCCTGATGCCCCCTCAAAATCAAGAGCTTTCAAAGAGTATTTTGAGGGTAGATAACTTTTTTTTCCGAATATGTTACTCAGGCAAAATTGTCCTTTATTAGACAATTTCTCAAGTTCAAATCCTGAAACCCCCTTGAAATCAAGTACTTTCTAAGTGTATTTTGAGAGAGGGAGTGCTCCTTTTTTGGTTATGTTACTCAGTCTAAAATGTCCCTCATTCAATGGTTTTTCTCTGTCAGACAGTTCCTATCAGAGGAGGAAGTGCAATAGACTTCAGATCAATAGGTCTCAGATTGTAATATATTTGTCATCTTCAAATCAAATACTTTATGGGTATGTTTTCAGAGAGAGAGAGTGTTCTATATTCGTTTTTGTTGATCTACAGCTATAATGTCCCTTATTGGACAATTTTTCTGCCTTTAGACAGTTTCTAGCAGAGGGGGTATAGCTCAGTGGTAGAGCATTTGACTGCAGATCAAGAGGTCCCAGGTTCAAATTCTGATGCCCCCTTAAAATCAAGAGCTTTCTGAGAGTATATTTGAGGGTAGAGGACTTTTTTTCGAATATGTTACTCAGGCAAAATTGTCCCTTATTAGACAATTTCTCACGTTCAAATCCTGTCACCCCCTTGAAATCAACTACTTTCTTAGTGTATCTTGAGAGAGGGTGTGCTCCTTTTTTGGTTATGTTACTCAGTCTAAAATGTCCCTCATTCAATGTTTTTTCTCTGTCAGACAGTTCCTATCAGAGGTGGAAGTGCCAAAGACTTCAGATCAATAGGTCTCAGATTTTAATATATTTGTCATCTTCAAATCAAATACTTTATGGGTATGTTTTCAGAGAGAGAGTGTTCTTCATTAGTTTTTGTTGATCTCCAGCTATAATGTCCCTTATTTGACAATTTTTCTGCCTTTAGACAGTTTCTAGCAGATGGGGTATTGCTCAGTGGAAGAGCATTTGACTGCAGATCAAGAGGTCCCAGGTTCAAATCCTGATGCCCCCTTTAAATCAAGTGCTTTCAAAGAGTATTTTGAGGGTAGAGGACTCTTTTTTCGAGTATGTTACTCAGGGAAAATTGTCCCTTATTAGACAATTTCTCATGTTCAAATCCTGAAACCCCCTTGAAATCAAGTACTTTCTAAGTGTATTTTGAGAGAGGGAGTGCTCCTTTTTTGGTTATGTTACTCAGTCTAAAATGTCCCTCATTCAATGGTTTTTCTCTGTCAGACAGTTCCTATCAGAGGAGGAAGTGCAATAGACTTCAGATCAATAAGTCTCAGATTGTAATATATTTGTCATCTTCAAATCAAATACTTTATGGGTATGTTTTCAGAGAGAGAGAGTGTTCTATATTCGTTTTTGTTGATCTACAGCTATAATGTCCCTTATTGGACAATTTTTCTGCCTTTAGACAGTTTCTAGCAGAGTGGGTTTAGCTCAGTGGTAGAGCATTTGACTGCAGATCAAGAGGTCCCAGGTTCAAATTCTGATGCCCCCTTAAAATCAACAGCTTTCTGAGAGTATATTTGAGGGTAGAGGACTTTTTTTCGAATATGTTACTCAGGCAAAATTGTCCCTTATTAGACAATTTCTCACGTTCAAATCCTGTCACCCCCTTGAAATCAACTACTTTCTAAGTGTATCTTGAGAGAGGGTGTGCTCCTTTTTTGGTTATGTTACTCAGTCTAAAATGTCCCTCATTCAATGTTTTTTCTCTGTCAGACAGTTCCTATCAGAGGTGGAAGTGCCATAGACTTCAGATCAATAGGTCTCAGATTGTAATATATTTGTCATCTTGAAATCATATACTTTCTGGGTTCTACAGCTATAATGTCCCTTATTGGACAATTTTTCTGCCTTTAGGCAGTTTCTAGCAGAGGGGGTATAGCTCAGTGGTAGAGCATTTGACTGCAGATCAAGAGGTCACAGGTTCAAATCCTGATGCCCCCTTAAAATCAAGAGCTTTCAAAGAGTATTTTGAGGGTAGATTACTTTTTTTTCCGAATATGTTACTCAGGCAAAATTGTCCTTTATTAGACAATTTCTCAAGTTCAAATCCTGAAACCCCCTTGAAATCAAGTACTTTCTAAGTGTATTTTGAGAGAGGGAGTGCTCCTTTTTTGGTTATGTTACTCAGTCTAAAATGTCCCTCATTCAATGGTTTTTCACTGTCAGACAGTTCCTATCAGAGGAGGAAGTGCAATAGACTTCAGATCAATAGGTCTCAGATTGTAATATATTTGTCATCTTCAAATCAAATACTTTATGGGTATGTTTTCAGAGAGAGAGAGTGTTCTATATTCGTTTTTGTTGATCTACAGCTATAATGTCCCTTATTGGACAATTTTTCTGCCTTTAGACAGTTTCTAGCAGAGGGGGTATAGCTCAGTGGTAGAGCATTTGACTGCAGATCAAGAGGTCCCAGGTTCAAATTCTGATGCCCCCTTAAAATCAAGAGCTTTCTGAGAGTATATTTGAGGGTAGAGGACTTTTTTTCGAATATGTTACTCAGGCAAAATTGTCCCTTATTAGACAATTTCTCACGTTCAAATCCTGTCACCCCCTTGAAATCAACTACTTTCTAAGTGTATCTTGAGAGAGGGTGTGCTCCTTTTTTGGTTATGTTACTCAGTCTAAAATGTCCCTCATTCAATGTTTTTTCTCTGTCAGACAGTTCCTATCAGAGGTGGAAGTGCCATAGACTTCAGATCAATAGGTCTCAGATTTTAATATATTTGTCATCTTCAAATCAAATACTTTATGGGTATGTTTTCAGAGAGAGAGTGTTCTTCATTAGTTTTTGTTGATCTCCAGCTATAATGTCCCTTATTTGACAATTTTTCTGCCTTTAGACAGTTTCTAGCAGATGGGGTATTGCTCAGTGGAAGAGCATTTGACTGCAGATCAAGAGGTCCCAGATTCAAATCCTGATGCCCCCTTTAAATCAAGTGCTTTCAAAGAGTATTTTGAGGGTAGAGGACTCTTTTTTCGAGTATGTTACTCAGGGAAAATTGTCCCTTATTAGACAATTTCTCACGTTCAAATCCTGTCACCCCCTTGAAATCAACTACTATCTAAGTGTATCTTGAGAGAGGTAGTGCTCCTTTTTTGGTTATGTTACTCAGTCTAAAATGTCCCTCATTCAATGTTTTTTCTCTGTCAGACAGTTCCTATCAGAGGTGGAAGTGCAATAGACTTCAGATCAATAGGTCTCAGATTGTAATTTTTTTGTCAACTTGAAATCAAACACTTTATGGGTACGTTTTCAAAGAGAGAGTTTTCTTTATTAGGTTATGTTGATCACAAGCTAAAATCTCCCTTATTAGACAATTTCTCAGGATCAAATACTGGCACCCCCTTGAAATCAAGTACTTTCTAAGTGTATCTTGAGAGAGGTAGTGCTCCTTTTTTGGTTATGTTACTCAGTCTAAAATGTCCCTCATTCAATGTTTTTTCTCTGTCAGACAGTTCCTATCAGAGGTGGAAGTGCAATAGACTTCAGATCAATAGGTCTCAGATTGTCATTTTTTTGTCAACTTGAAATCAAACACTTAATGGGTACGTTTTCAAAGAGAGAGTTTCCTTTATTAGGTTATGTTGATCACAAGCTAAAATCTCCCTTATTAGACAATTTCTCAGGATCAAATACTGGCGCCCCCTTGAAATCAAGTACTTTCTCAGTGTTTCTCGAGAGAGGGAGTGCTCTGCTAAAATGTCCCTCATTAGATGGTTTTTCTCTGTCAGACAGTTCTTAACAGAGGTGGAAGTGCAACAGACTTCAGATCAATAGGTCTCAGATTGTAATATATTTGTCATCTTGAAATCATATACTTTCTGGGTTCTACAGCTATAATGTCCCTTATTGGACAATTTTTCTGCCTTTAGGCAGTTTCTAGCAGAGGGGGTATAGCTCAGTGGTAGAGCATTTGACTGCAGATCAAGAGGTCCCAGGTTCAAATCCTGATGCCCCCTTAAAATCAAAAGCTTTCGAAGAGTATTTTGAGGGTAGATTACTTTTTTTTCCGAATATGTTACTCAGGCAAAATTGTCCTTTATTAGACAATTTCTCAAGTTCAAATCCTGAAACCCCCTTGAAATCAAGTACTTTCTAAGTGTATTTTGAGAGAGGGAGTGCTCCTTTTTTGGTTATGTTACTCAGTCTAAAATGTCCCTCATTCAATGGTTTTTCTCTGTCAGACAGTTCCTATCAGAGGAGGAAGTGCAATAGACTTCAGATCAATAGGTCTCAGATTGTAATATATTTGTCATCTTCAAATCAAATACTTTATGGGTATGTTTTCAGAGAGAGAGAGTGTTCTATATTCGTTTTTGTTGATCTACAGCTATAATGTCCCTTATTGGACAATTTTTCTGCCTTTAGACAGTTTCTAGCAGAGTGGGTTTAGCTCAGTGGTAGAGCATTTGACTGCAGATCAAGAGGTCCCAGGTTCAAATTCTGATGCCCCCTTAAAATCAACAGCTTTCTGAGAGTATATTTGAGGGTAGAGGACTTTTTTTCGAATATGTTACTCAGGCAAAATTGTCCCTTATTAGACAATTTCTCACGTTCAAATCCTGTCACCCCCTTGAAATCAACTACTTTCTAAGTGTATCTTGAGAGAGGGTGTGCTCCTTTTTTGGTTATGTTACTCAGTCTAAAATGTCCCTCATTCAATGTTTTTTCTCTGTCAGACAGTTCCTATCAGAGGTGGAAGTGCCATAGACTTCAGATCAATAGGTCTCAGATTGTAATATATTTGTCATCTTGAAATCATATACTTTCTGGGTTCTACAGCTATAATGTCCCTTATTGGACAATTTTTCTGCCTTTAGGCAGTTTCTAGCAGAGGGGGTATAGCTCAGTGGTAGAGCATTTGACTGCAGATCAAGAGGTCCCAGGTTCAAATCCTGATGCCCCCTTAAAATCAAGAGCTTTCAAAGAGTATTTTGAGGGTAGATTACTTTTTTTTCCGAATATGTTACTCAGGCAAAATTGTCCTTTATTAGACAATTTCTCAAGTTCAAATCCTGAAACCCCCTTGAAATCAAGTACTTTCTAAGTGTATTTTGAGAGAGGGAGTGCTCCTTTTTTGGTTATGTTACTCAGTCTAAAATGTCCCTCATTCAATGGTTTTTCACTGTCAGACAGTTCCTATCAGAGGAGGAAGTGCAATAGACTTCAGATCAATAGGTCTCAGATTGTAATATATTTGTCATCTTCAAATCAAATACTTTATGGGTATGTTTTCAGAGAGAGAGAGTGTTCTATATTCGTTTTTGTTGATCTACAGCTATAATGTCCCTTATTGGACAATTTTTCTGCCTTTAGACAGTTTCTAGCAGAGGGGGTATAGCTCAGTGGTAGAGCATTTGACTGCAGATCAAGAGGTCCCAGGTTCAAATTCTGATGCCCCCTTAAAATCAAGAGCTTTCTGAGAGTATATTTGAGGGTAGAGGACTTTTTTTCGAATATGTTACTCAGGCAAAATTGTCCCTTATTAGACAATTTCTCACGTTCAAATCCTGTCACCCCCTTGAAATCAACTACTTTCTAAGTGTATCTTGAGAGAGGGTGTGCTCCTTTTTTGGTTATGTTACTCAGTCTAAAATGTCCCTCATTCAATGTTTTTTCTCTGTCAGACAGTTCCTATTAGAGGTGGAAGTGCCATAGACTTCAGATCAATAGGTCTCAGATTTTAATATATTTGTCATCTTCAAATCAAATACTTTATGGGTATGTTTTCAGAGAGAGAGTGTTCTTCATTAGTTTTTGTTGATCTCCAGCTATAATGTCCCTTATTTGACAATTTTTCTGCCTTTAGACAGTTTCTAGCAGATGGGGTATTGCTCAGTGGAAGAGCATTTGACTGCAGATCAAGAGGTCCCAGATTCAAATCCTGATGCCCCCTTTAAATCAAGTGCTTTCAAAGAGTATTTTGAGGGTAGAGGACTCTTTTTTCGAGTATGTTACTCAGGGAAAATTGTCCCTTATTAGACAATTTCTCACGTTCAAATCCTGTCACCCCCTTGAAATCAACTACTATCTAAGTGTATCTTGAGAGAGGTAGTGCTCCTTTTTTGGTTATGTTACTCAGTCTAAAATGTCCCTCATTCAATGTTTTTTCTCTGTCAGACAGTTCCTATCAGAGGTGGAAGTGCAATAGACTTCAGATCAATAGGTCTCAGATTGTAATTTTTTTGTCAACTTGAAATCAAACACTTTATGGGTACGTTTTCAAAGAGAGAGTTTTCTTTATTAGGTTATGTTGATCACAAGCTAAAATCTCCCTTATTAGACAATTTCTCAGGATCAAATACTGGCACCCCCTTGAAATCAAGTACTTTCTAAGTGTATCTTGAGAGAGGTAGTGCTCCTTTTTTGGTTATGTTACTCAGTCTAAAATGTCCCTCATTCAATGTTTTTTCTCTGTCAGACAGTTCCTATCAGAGGTGGAAGTGCAATAGACTTCAGATCAATAGGTCTCAGATTGTCATTTTTTTGTCAACTTGAAATCAAACACTTAATGGGTACGTTTTCAAAGAGAGAGTTTCCTTTATTAGGTTATGTTGATCACAAGCTAAAATCTCCCTTATTAGACAATTTCTCAGGATCAAATACTGGCGCCCCCTTGAAATCAAGTACTTTCTCAGTGTTTCTCGAGAGAGGGAGTGCTCTGCTAAAATGTCCCTCATTAGATGGTTTTTCTCTGTCAGACAGTTCTTAACAGAGGTGGAAGTGCAACAGACTTCAGATCAATAGGTCTCAGATTGTAATATATTTGTCATCTTGAAATCATATACTTTCTGGGTTCTACAGCTATAATGTCCCTTATTGGACAATTTTTCTGCCTTTAGGCAGTTTCTAGCAGAGGGGGTATAGCTCAGTGGTAGAGCATTTGACTGCAGATCAAGAGGTCCCAGGTTCAAATCCTGATGCCCCCTTAAAATCAAAAGCTTTCGAAGAGTATTTTGAGGGTAGATTACTTTTTTTTCCGAATATGTTACTCAGGCAAAATTGTCCTTTATTAGACAATTTCTCAAGTTCAAATCCTGAAACCCCCTTGAAATCAAGTACTTTCTAAGTGTATTTTGAGAGAGGGAGTGCTCCTTTTTTGGTTATGTTACTCAGTCTAAAATGTCCCTCATTCAATGGTTTTTCTCTGTCAGACAGTTCCTATCAGAGGAGGAAGTGCAATAGACTTCAGATCAATAGGTCTCAGATTGTAATATATTTGTCATCTTCAAATCAAATACTTTATGGGTATGTTTTCAGAGAGAGAGAGTGTTCTATATTCGTTTTTGTTGATCTACAGCTATAATGTCCCTTATTGGACAAATGTTCTGCCTTTAGACAGTTTCTAGCAGAGGGGGTATAGCTCAGTGGTAGAGCATTTGACTGCAGATCAAGAGGTCCCAGGTTCAAATCCCGGTGCCCCCTTAAAATCAAGAGCTTTCTAAGAGTATTTTGAGGGTAGAGGACTCTTTTTTCGAATATGTTACACAGGGAAATTGTCCCTTATTAGACAATTTCTCACGTTCAAATCCTGGCACCCCCTTGAAATCAACTACTTTCTAAGTGTATCTTGAGAGAGGGAGTGCTACTTTTTTGGTTATGTTACTCAGTCTAAAATGTCCCTCATTCAATGTTTTTTCTCTGTCAGACAGTTCCTATCAGAGGTGGAAGTGCCAAAGACTTCAGATCAATAGGTCTCAGATTGTAATTTTTTTGTCAACTTGAAATCAAACACTTTATGGGTACGTTTTCAAAGAGAGAGTTTTCTTTATTAGGTTATGTTGATCACAAGCTAAAATCTCCCTTATTAGACAATTTCTCAGGATCAAATACTGGCGCCCCCTTGAAATCAAGCACTTTCTCAGTGTTTCTTGAGAGTGGGAGTGCTCTGCTAAAATGTCCCTCATTAGATGTTTTTTCTCTGTCAGACAGTTCCTAACAGAGGTGGAAGTGCAACAGACTTCAGATCAATAGGTCTCAGATTGTAATATATTTGTCATCTTGAAATCATATACTTTCTGGGTTCTACAGCTATAATGTCCCTTATTGGACAATTTTTCTGCCTTTAGGCAGTTTCTAGCAGAGGGGGTATAGGTCAGTGGTAGAGCATTTGACAGCAGATCAAGAGGTCCCAGGTTCAAATCCTGATGCCCCCTTAAAATCAAGAGCTTTCAAAGAGTATTTTGAGGGTAGATTACTTTTTTTTCCGAATATGTTACTCAGGCAAAATTGTCCTTTATTAGACAATTTCTCAAGTTCAAATCCTGAAACCCCCTTGAAATCAAGTACTTTCTAAGTGTATTTTGAGAGAGGTAGTGCTCCTTTTTTGGTTATGTTACTCAGTCTAAAATGTCCCTCATTCATTGGTTATTCTCTGTCAGACAGTTCCTATCAGAGGAGGAAGTGCAATAGACTTCAGATCAATAGGTCTCAGATTGTATTTTTTTCATCAACTTGAAATCAAAAACTTTATGGGTACGTTTTCAAAGAGAGAGTTTTCTTGATTAGGTTATGTTGATCACAAGCTAAAATCTCCCTTATTAGACAATTTCTCAGGATCAAAAACTGGCGCCCCCTTGAAATCAAGCACTTTCTCAGTGTTTCTTGAGAGTGGGAGTGCTCTGCTAAAATGTCCCTCATTAGATGTTTTTTCTCTGTCAGACAGTTCCTAACAGAGGTGGAAGTGCAACAGACTTCAGATCAATAGGTCTCAGATTGTAATATATTTGTCATCTTCAAATCAAATACTTTATGGGTATGTTTTCAGAGAGAGAGTGTTCTTCTTTAGTTTTTGTTGATCTCCAGCTATAATGTCCCTTAGTAGACAATTTTTCCGCCTATAGACAGATTCTAGCAGAGGGGGTATAGCTCAGTGGTAGAGCATTTGACTGCAGATCAAGAGGTCCCAGATTCAAATCCTGATGCCCCCTTTAAATCAAGTGCTTTCAAAATGTATTTTGAGGGTAGAGGACTCTTTTTTTCGAATATGTTACTCAGGCAAAATTGTCCATTATTAGACAATTTCTCAAGTTCAAATCCTGAAACCCCCTTGAAATCAACTACTTTCTAAGTGTATTTTGAGAGAGGGAGTGCTCCTTTTTTGGTTATGTTACTCAGTCTAAAATGTCCCTCATTCAATGGTTCTTCTCTGTCAGACAGTTCCTATCAGAGGAGGAAGTGCAATAGACTTCAGATCAATAGCTCTCAGATTGTAAGTTTTTTGTCAACTTGAAATCAAACACTTTATGGGTACGTTTTCAAAGAGAGAGTTTTCTTTATTAGGTTATGTTGATCACAAGCTAAAATCTCCCTTGTTAGACAATTTCTCAGTATCAAATCCTAGCGCCCCCCTTGAAATCAAGTACTTTCTCAGTGTTTCTTGAGAGAGGGAGTGCTCTGCTAAAATGTCCCTCATTAGATGTTTTTTCTCTGTCAGACAGTTCCTATCAGAGGTGGAAGTGCAATAGACTTCAGATCAATAGGTCTCAGATTGTAATTTTTTTGTCAACTTGAAATCAAACACTTTATGGGTACGTTTTCAAAGAGAGAGTTTTCTTTATTAGGTTATGTTGATCACAAGCTAAAATCTCCCTTATTAGACAATTTCTCAGGATCAAATACTGGCGCCCCCTTGAAATCAAGTACTTTCTAAGTGGATCTTGAGAGAGGGAGTGCTCCTTTTTTGGTTATGTTACTCAGTCTAAAATGTCCCTCATTCAATGTTTTTTCTCTGTCAGACAGTTCCTATCAGAGGTGGAAGTGCAATAGATTTCAGATCAATAGGTCTCAGATTGTAATTTTTTTGTCAACTTGAAATCAAATACTTTCTGGGTATGATTTCAGAGAGAGAGTGTTCTTCATTAGTTTTTGTTGATCTCCAGCTATAATGTCTCTTAGTAGACAATTTTTCCGCCTATAGACAGATTCTAGCAGAGGGGGTATAGCTCAGTGGTAGAGCATTTGACTGCAGATCAAGAGGTCCCAGGTTCAAATCCTGATGCCCCCTTAAAATCAAGAGCTTTCAAAGAGTATTTTGAGGGTAGATTACTTTTTTTTCCGAATATGTTACTCAGGCAAAATTGTCCTTTATTAGACAATTTCTCAAGTTCAAATCCTGAAACCCCCTTGAAATCAAGTACTTTCTAAGTGTATTTTGAGAGAGGGAGTGCTCCTTTTTTGGTTATGTTACTCAGTCTAAAATGTCCCTCATTCATTGGTTATTCTCTGTCAGACAGTTCCTATCAGAGGTGGAAGTGCAATAGACTTCAGATCAATAGGTCTCAGATTGTATTTTTTTCATCAACTTGAAATCAAAAACTTTATGGGTACGTTTTCAAAGAGAGAGTTTTCTTGATTAGGTTATGTTGATCACAAGCTAAAATCTCCCTTATTAGACAATTTCTCAGGATCAAAAACTGGCGCCCCCTTGAAATCAAGCACTTTCTCAGTGTTTCTTGAGAGTGGGAGTGCTCTGCTAAAATGTCCCTCATTAGATGGTTTTTCTCTGTCAGACAGTTCCTAACAGAGGTGGAAGTGCAACAGACTTCAGATCAATAGGTCTCAGATTGTAATATATTTGTCATCTTCAAATCAAATACTTTATGGGTATGTTTTCAGAGAGAGAGTGTTCTTCTTTAGTTTTTGTTGATCTCCAGCTATAATGTCCCTTAGTAGACAATTTTTCCGCCTATAGACAGATTCTAGCAGAGGGGGTATATCTCAGTGGTAGAGCATTTGACTGCAGATCAAGAGGTCCCAGATTCAAATCCTGATGCCCCCTTTAAATCAAGGGCTTTCAAAATGTAGTTTGAGGGTAGAGGACTCTTTTTTTCGAATATGTTACTCAGGCAAAATTGTCCATTATTAGACAATTTCTCAAGTTCAAATCCTGAAACCCCCTTGAAATCAACTACTTTCTATGTGTATTTTGAGAGAGGGAGTGCTCCTTTTTTGGTTATGTTACTCAGTCTAAAATGTCCCTCATTCAATGGTTCTTCTCTGTCAGACAGTTCCTATCAGAGGAGGAAGTGCAATAGACTTCAGATCAATAGCTCTCAGATTGTAAGTTTTTTGTCAACTTGAAATCAAACACTTTATGGGTACGTTTTCAAAGAGAGAGTTTTCTTTATTAGGTTATGTTGATCACAAGCTAAAATCTCCCTTGTTAGACAATTTCTCAGTATCAAATCCTAGCGCCCCCCTTGAAATCAAGTACTTTCTCAGTGTTTCTTGAGAGAGGGAGTGCTCTGCTAAAATGTCCCTCATTAGATGTTTTTTCTCTGTCAGACAGTTCCTATCAGAGGTGGAAGTGCAATAGACTTCAGATCAATAGGTCTCAGATTGTAATTTTTTTGTCAACTTGAAATCAAACACTTTATGGGTACGTTTTCAAAGAGAGAGTTTTCTTTATTAGGTTATGTTGATCACAAGCTAAAATCTCCCTTATTAGACAATTTCTCAGGATCAAATACTGGCGCCCCCTTGAAATCAAGTACTTTCTAAGTGGATCTTGAGAGAGGGAGTGCTCCTTTTTTGGTTATGTTACTCAGTCTAAAATGTCCCTCATTCAATGTTTTTTCTCTGTCAGACAGTTCCTATCAGAGGTGGAAGTGCAATAGATTTCAGATCAATAGGTCTCAGATTGTAATTTTTTTGTCAACTTGAAATCAAATACTTTCTGGGTATGATTTCAGAGAGAGAGTGTTCTTCATTAGTTTTTGTTGATCTCCAGCTATAATGTCTCTTAGTAGACAATTTTTCCGCCTATAGACAGATTCTAGCAGAGGGGGTATAGCTCAGTGGTAGAGCATTTGACTGCAGATCAAGAGGTCCCAGGTTCAAATCCTAATGCCCCCTTTAAATCAAGTGCTTTCAAAATGTATTTTGAGGGTAGAGGACTCTTTTTTTCGAATATGTTACTCAGGCAAAATTGTCCATTATTAGACAATTTCTCAAGTTCAAATCCTGAAACCCCCTTGAAATCAAGTACTTTCTAAGTGTATTTTGAGAGAGGGAGTGCTCCTTTTTTGGTTATGTTACTCAGTCTAAAATGTCCCTCATTCAATGGTTCTTCTCTGTCAGACAGTTCCTATCAGAGGAGGAAGTGCAATAGACTTCAGATCAATAGGTCTCAGATTGTAAGTTTTTTGTCAACTTGAAATCAAACACTTTATGGGTACGTTTTCAAAGAGAGAGTTTTCTTTATTAGGTTATGTTGATCACAAGCTAAAATCTCCCTTGTTAGACAATTTCTCAGTATCAAATCCTAGCGCCCCCCTTGAAATCAAGTACTTTCTCAGTGTTTCTTGAGAGAGGGAGTGCTCTGCTAAAATGTCCCTCATTAGATGTTTTTTCTCTGTCAGACAGTTCCTATCAGAGGTGGAAGTGCAATAGACTTCAGATCAATAGGTCTCAGATTGTAATTTTTTTGTCAACTTGAAATCAAACACTTTATGGGTACGTTTTCAAAGAGAGAGTTTTCTTTATTAGGTTATGTTGATCACAAGCTAAAATCTCCCTTATTAGACAATTTCTCAGGATCAAATACTGGCGCCCCCTTGAAATCAAGTACTTTCTAAGTGGATCTTGAGAGAGGGAGTGCTCCTTTTTTGGTTATGTTACTCAGTCTAAAATGTCCCTCATTCAATGTTTTTTCTCTGTCAGACAGTTCCTATCAGAGGTGGAAGTGCAATAGATTTCAGATCAATAGGTCTCAGATTGTAATTTTTTTGTCAACTTGAAATCAAATACTTTCTGGGTATGTTTTCAGAGAGAGAGTGTTCTTCATTAGTTTTTGTTGATCTCCAGCTATAATGTCCCTTATTAGACAATTTTTCCGCCTTTAGACAGTTTCTAGCAGAGGGGGTATAGCTCAGTGGTAGAGCATTTGACTGCAGATCAAGAGGTCCCAGGTTCAAATCCTGATGCCCCCTTTAAATCAAGAGCTTTCTAAGATTATTTTGAGGGTAGAGGACTTTTTTCCGAATATGTTACTCTGGCAATATTGTCCCTTATTAGACAATTTCTCAAGTTCAAATCCTGAAACCCCCTTGAAATCAAGTACTTTCTAAGTGTATTTTGAGAGAGGGCGTGCTCCTTTTTTGGTTATGTTACTCAGTCTAAAATGTCCCTCATTCAATGGTTTTTCTCTGTCAGACAGTTCCTATCAGAGGAGGAAGTGCAACAGACTTCAGATCAATAGGTCTCAGATTGTAATATATTTGTCATCTTGAAATCATATACTTTCTGGGTTCTACAGCTACAATGTCCCTTATTGGACAATTTTTCTGCCTTTAGGCAGTTTCTAGCAGAGGGGGTATAGCTCAGTGGTAGAGCATTTGACTGCAGATCAAGAGGTCCCAGGTTCAAATCCCGGTGCCCCCTTAAAATCAAGAGCTTTCTAAGAGTATTTTGAGGGTAGAGGACTCTTTTTTGGTATATGTTACTCAGGGAAAATTGTCCCTTATTAGACTATTTCTCACGTTCAAGTCCTGGCACCCCCTTGAAATCAACTACTTTCTAAGTGTATCTTGAGAGGTGGAGTGCTACTTTTTTGGTTATGCTACTCAGTCTAAAATGTCCCTCATTCAATGTTTTTTCTCTGTCAGACAGTTCCTATCAGAGGAGGAAGTGCAATAGACTTCAGATCAATAGGTCTCAGATTGTAATTTTTTTGTCAACTTGAAATCAAACAATTTATGGGTACGTTTTCAAAGAGAGAGTTTTCTTTATTAGGTTATGTTGATCACAAGCTAAAATCTCCCTTATTAGACAATTTCTCAGGATCAAATACTGGCACCCCCTTGAAATCAAGTACTTTCTAAGTGTATCTTGAGAGGTGGAGTGCTCCTTTTTTGGTTATGTTACTCAGTCTAAAATGTCCCTCATTCAATGTTTTTTCTCTGTCAGACAGTTCCTATCAGAGGTGGAAGTGCAATAGACTTCAGATCAATATGTCTCAGATTGTAATTTTTTTGTCAACTTGAAATCAAACACTTTATGGGTACATTTTCAAAGAGAGAGTTTTCTTTATTAGGTTATGTTGATCACAAGCTAAAATCTCCCTTATTAGACAATTTCTCAGGATCAAATACTGGCGCCCCCTTGAAATCAAGTACTTTCTCAGTGTTTCTTGAGAGAGGGAGTGCTCTGCTAAAATGTCCCTCATTAGATGGTTTTTCTCTGTCAGACAGTTCCTAACAGAGGTGGAAGTGCAACAGACTTCAGATCAATAGGTCTCAGATTGTAAAATATTTGTCATCTTCAAATCAAATACTTTATGGGTATGTTTTCAGAGAAAGAGTGTTCTTCATTAGATTTTGTTGATCTCCAGCTATAATGTCCCTGATTAGACAATTTTTCTGCCTTTAGACAGTTTCTAGCAGAGGGGGTATAGCTCAGTGGTAGAGCATTTGACTGCAGAGCAAGAGGTCACAGGTTCAAATCCTGAATCCCCCTTTAAATCAAGTGCTTTCAAAGAGTATTTTGAGGGTAGAGGACTCTTTTTCGAATATGTTACTCAGGGAAAATTGTCCCTTATTAGACAATTTCTCACGTTCAAATCCTGGCACCCCCTTGAAATCAAGTACTTTCTAAGTGTATCTTGAGAGAGGGAGTGCTCCTTTTTTGGTTATGTTACTCAGTCTAAAATGTCCCTCATTCAATGTTTTTTCTCTGTCAGACAGTTCCTATCAGAGGTGGAAGTGCAATAGACTTCAGATCAATATGTCTCAGATTGTAATTTTTTTGTCAACTTGAAATCAAACACTTTATGGGTACGTTTTCAAAGAGAGAGTTTTCTTTATTAGGTTATGTTGATCACAAGCTAAAATCTCCCTTATTTGACAATTTCTCAGGATCAAATACTGGCGCCCCCTTGAAATCAAGTACTTTCTCAGTGTTTCTTGAGAGAGGGAGTGCTCTGCTAAAATGTCCCTCATTAGATGTTTTTTCTCTGTCAGACAGTTCCTAACAGAGGTGGAAGTGCAACAGACTTCAGATCAATAGGTCTCAGATTGTAATATATTTGTCATCTTCAAATCAAATACTTTCTGGGTATGTTTTCAGAGAGAGAGAGTGTTCTATATTAGTTTTTGTTGATCTCCAGCTATAATGTCCCTTATTGAACAATTTTTCTGCCTTTAGACAGTGTCTAGCAGAGGGGGTATAGCTCAGTGGTAGAGCATTTGACTGCAGATCAAGAGGTCCCAAGTTCAAATCCTGATGCACCTTTAAAATAAGAGTATTATGAGGGTAGAGGACTTTTTCTCCGAATATGTTACTCAGGCAAAATTGTCCCTTAATAGACAATTTTTCACGTTCAAATCCTGTCAGCCCCCTTGAAATCAAGTGCTTTCTCAGTGTTTCTTGAGAGAGGTAGTGCTCTGCTAAAATGTCCCTCATTAGATGTTTTTTCTCTGTCAGACAGTTCCTAACAGAGATGGAAGTGCAACAGACTTCAGATCAATAGGTCTCAGATTGTAATATTTTTGTCATGATTACTACAAGTTGAGAAAGCTGGCTAGGTTAATTTTCCAATCTAAAAATGTTTTTCCGACATTAGTGACTGTCTAATTTAGTGACTGTCAATGACTGACATAAAAAGAGAAAAACTGCTGATGCACAACAAATTTTCAAAATGGCACCTTCCGTATTCTAACTTTCAACTGTAAGTTGAGACACCGACTGAGTCCCCCCCCAAAAAAAACGTAGAAATATATTTGGTCGTGGGCCCCTAAGCGACCGCTTATGTTGCTTATGCCCAAGGCCGGCCTGGTAGTGGCCATCGAGTGCAGTAGGTATTTTAGCATGACAGTCCTGAAGTAAAGGGAAAGGCTAGGTTATGTACATTCAATGTGTCTATTTACAGTGCCTTGCGAAAGTATTCGGCCCCCTTGAACTTTGCGACCTTTTGCCATATTTCAGGCTTCAAACATAAAGATATAAAACTGTATTTTTTTGTGAAGAATCAACAACAAGTGGGACACAATCATGAAGTGGAACGACATTTATTGGATATTTCAAACTTTTTTAACAAATCAAAAACTGAAAAATTGGGCGTGCAAAATTATTCAGCCCCTTTACTTTCAGTGCAGCAAACTCTCTCCAGAAGTTCAGTGAGGATCTCTGAATGATCCAATGTTGACCTAAATTACTAATGATGATAAATACAATCCACCTGTGTGTAATCAAGTCTCCGTATAAATGCACCTGCACTGTGATAGTCTCAGAGGTCCGTTAAAAGCGCAGAGAGCATCATGAAGAACAAGGAACACACCAGGCAGGTCCGAGATACTGTTGTGAAGAGGTTTAAAGCCGAATTTGGATACAAAAAGATTTCCCAAGCTTTAAACATCCCAAGGAGCACTGTGCAAGCGATAATATTGAAATGGAAGGAGTATCAGACCACTGCAAATCTACCAAGACCTGGCCGTCCCTCTAAACTTTCAGCTCATACAAGGAGAAGACTGATCAGAGATGCAGCCAAGAGGCCCATGATCACTCTGGATGAACTGCAGAGATCTACAGCTGAGGTGGGAGACTCTGTCCATAGGACAACAATCAGTCGAATATTGCACAAATCTGGCCTTTATGGAAGAGTGGCAAGAAGAAAGCCATTTCTTAAAGATATCCATAAAAAGTGTAATTTAAAGTTTGCCACAAGCCACCTGGGAGACACACCAAACATGTGGAAGAAGGTGCTCTGGTCAGATGAAACCAAAATTGAACTTTTTGGCAACAATGCAAAACGTTATGTTTGGCGAAAAAGCAACACAGCTCATCACCTTGAACACACCATTCCCACTGTCAAACATGGTGGTGGCAGCATCATGGTTTGTGCGTGCTTTTCTTCAGCAGGGACAGGGAAGATGGTTAAAATTGATGGGAAGATGGATGGAGCCAAATACAGGACCATTCTGGAAGAATGATGGAGTCTGCAAAAGACCTGAGACTGGGACGGAGATTTGTCTTCCAACAAGACAATGATCCAAAACATAAAGCAAAATCTACTATGGAATGGTTCAAAAATAAACATATCCAGGTGTTAGAATGGCCAAGTCAAAGTCCAGACCTGAATCCAATCGAGAATCTGTGGAAAGAACTGAAAACTGCTGTTCACAAATGCTCTCCATCCAACCTCACTGAGCTCGAGCTGTTTTGCAAGGAGGAATGGGAAAAAATGTCAGTCTCTCGATGTGCAAAACTGATAGAGACATACCCCAAGCGACTTACAGCTGTAATCGCAGCAAAAGGTGGCGCTACAAAGTATTAACTTAAGGGGGCTGAATAATTTTGCACGCCCAATTTTTCAGTTTTTGATTTGTTAAAAAAGTTTGAAATATCCAATAAATGTCGTTCCACTTCACGATTGTGTCCCACTTGTTGTTGATTCTTCACAAAAAAATACAGTTTTATATATTTATGTTTGAAGCCTGAAATGTGGCAAAAGGTCGCAAAGTTCAAGGGGGCCGAATACTTTCGCAAGGCACTGTAGGAGCCTTTGACTTGGCTAGCTCTCTTTGGGAGAGAAACAGACAATGGCTGCGTTCCAAACATGTAAAAGACAACCCTCTCCCCTCAGCCCTCTAATTAAGTGGACACTTCTGATTACATATCATGTTGTATGATGAGTTGACACTTTCAGGTCAAGGGGCGAGGGAAGAAGGAAGGAATTTTAAATGGACCACCCTTGCCCGGAAATTCTTCACTTCACAGTTGTGTTTTCAGTCAACATGGATCCACCGGTAGCTGTTGTGTGTGCTTTATTTGCCCTACAGTTAAATATTATTGCATTTCATATCTTGGCTAGAAGACAACACATCCGCAGGCATCCAAAGTAGCCATTCAATGATATCAGGTAAATCCAAAATTACAATGTCTGATTTCAGGGAAAGTAGTATGCTCTAGCTATCGTTTCCAAAAGCTAACCAAACAAAAACAACATTACTTTTACGATACGTGTTTGTACCATCGTGCATTAGTTGCACAATTTCTAACTGATTTACATTAGTTTTTACTTACACCTGTATGTTGACTTCTCCATATTGATGTTAGTTTTAAGTTTTGGCTGACTTTTCTTAGTGGATGTACAATCATTGCAAATTGAATTATGGGGTGTTTTAGGCCCCAAGTGAGAGAGCACAACACACAAGGAAGAACGTCTTGTGAACAAGTCAGGGTTCAAGAACAGTTGAAACTGGAGCAGCAGCATGATCAGGTGGATTGGGGAAAGCCAGGAGTCATCAGGCCAGGTAGTCCTGAGGCATGGTCCTAAGGCTCAGGTCCTCCGAGAGGGAGCATACTTAAATTCCCCTTAGGAACACCGAAACGTAAAATTGATTTGTCAGAGGACAAACCATCCACAGAGACGAACTGATATCTTTCCGACAGATGAAGATCTAAACCAGGCAAGCACTTGTCTATGTAGACCATTCAGGGTTTCCAATCTCTCCAAAACAATATGGTGTCAAATGAAGCACTAAGGTCTAGGAGCACGAGGACAGATGCAGAGTCTTAAGTCTGACACCATTAAAAGGTCATAATACCATCTTCACTTGTGCAGCAATGATGGGGTCTAAAACCAGACTGAAGTGTTTTGTATACATTATTTGTCTTCGGGAAGGCAGTGAGCTGCCGAACAACAGCTTTTTCAAAATATTTTGAGAGGAATGGCCAATAGTTTTTTTTACATTTTCAGGGTCAAGGTTTGGCTTTTTCAAGAGAGGCTTTATTACTGCCACTTTTAGTGAGTGTGGTACACATCCGGTGGATAGGGAGACATTTATTATGTTCAACATAGGAGGGTCAAGCACAGGAAGTAGCTCTTTCAGTAGTTTAGTTGGAATAGGTTCCAGTTTGCAGCTTGAAGGTTTAGAGGCCATGACTATTTTCATGAATGCGATACAGGGCTAAAAAACTTGAGTGTCTCCATTGATCCTAGGTTCTGGCGGTTCTGTGCAGACTCAGGACAACTGAACATTAGTTCAAAGAGTCCGTATTTTGCTTTCTAATGATCATGATCTTTTCTTCAAAGTTCATGAATTCATCACTGCTGAAGTAAACACCATCCTCTCTTGGGGGAATGCTGATTTTTAGTTTGCTTTGTGACAGTATCCAACATTTATTTTGGATTGTTCTTATTCTCCTCAATTAGGTTGGAAAAATTGGATGATCGAGCAGCACGGAACTGTCTTTCCAAGCTAGTCTGAAGACTTCTAGTTTAGGGGGAGCGCCGTTTCCTTTCCAATTTTCTGGAATCTGGTTTCAGGGCTGGTTTCAGGGCTGGTTTCAGGGCTCTGGTATTTTCTGTATACCAGGGAGCTACTTTCTTGTGACAATTTTTTGTTTGTTTTTGGGATGCAACTGCATCTAGGGTGTTACACAAGGTTACATTTAGATCCTCAGTTAGTTAGGTGGTTAACCGATGTTTGTACTCCGACGACCTTGGGTAGATGGAGGGAGTCTGGAAGGGCATCTGGGAATTTTGTCTGAGAATTTATAGCATGGCTTTTGATGATCCTTAGTTGGGGTCTGAGCAGATTATTTATTGTGATTGCAAAAGTAATAAGATAGTCCAAGATTATGAGGAAAAACATTTAGATCCACAAAATGTGTTGCACGGGACAAAACTAGATCCGGGGTATGACTGTGGTATTGAGTAGGTCCGGAGACATGTTGGACAAAACTCAATGAGTCGATGATGGCTCCGAAAGCCTTTTGTAGTGGGTCTGTGGACTTTTCCATTTGAACATTGTAAGTAAATTACAGTAAATTCATCAGGCTTGAGCCATGTTTCAGTCAGGCCATTCACGTCAATATTATGATCAGTGATTAGTTCATTGACTATGACTGCTTTGGAAGTGAGGGATCTAACATTAAGCAGACCTATTTTGAGATGTGAGATCACAATCTTTCAATAATGGAGTCGCCAATGACTAAGGTTTTAAATTTGTCAGAGCTAATGGTGTCTGGCTTCAGCGGCTCAGGCCCCGTAACGGGCGGAGAAGAGACCTGAGAAGGCCCAGCCTCTGACTCAGACTCATTGCTTAATGGGGAGAACCGGTTGAAAGTTTGTCGGCTGAATGAGCGACACCAGTTGAGCATTCAAACAGCATTTATTTCCAGAAGCCTTGAGAAAATTGTCAGGCTGTAGGAAAGGTGCGGGGAGGGGGATTTACACTACTATCTGTAATTACTGGTGGCAGAGATGCTGTTTCATCATTTCCTACACTTTATTTGCCATTGCCTAATGATTGCATCTGAAACCGGGCTTGCAACACGGCTATCCTCACCATAAGGCGACAGTTCTCCTGTATATGATGAGTACAGCGACTGTAATTAGATTGGTATTGGTATTGGTTTGATTTTTAACAGTTTAGCCACGTATTAGTTCCTATTTCACCCCAGCGAGCGAGAGAGACAGAGAGAGAGAGATGACATGATGGTAAGGGAGAACTTTGCTGCCCTCTAGTGTTCCGCTGGAGGACATGTCATGTCAAATGTACTCTTGACGATGTCCTCGCCAAGACTTTGGCTGCATCTCAAAAGTGGCTGTCTCTCCTCCTCTTTCCTGCGCTGATGCAAAAATTATTGTCAAATGACTACTACATTGCTTTAACCTATCCTGTGTCTTCACGTGAATTCATATGGAGAGAAGTATTTTGTATTTAAAAAAAAAAATGTATTATTAAAAAAAAAAATACAAATGTAGGGGTGGATCAGCTTTAATATCGCAGATTGTTGCTTCCATCTATGTACATGTCGGCATTATTTCCAATCCACCATATATTTTTGAGGTAAATATATTTACAGTTGAAGTCGGGAAGTTTACATACACTTAGGTTGTAGTCTTTAAAACTAGTTTTTCAACCACTCAACAAATTTATTGTTAACAAACTATAGTTTTGGCCAATCAGTTAGGACATCTACTTTGTGCACAACACAAGTAATTTTTCCAACAATTGTTTACAGACCGATTAATTCACTGTATCACAATTCCAGTGGGTCAGAAGTTTACATACAATAAGTTGACTGGGCCTTTAAACAGCTTGGAAAAATCCAGAAAATGATGTCATGGCTTTAGAAGCTTCTGATTGACATCATTTGAGTCAATTGGAGGTGTAACTGTGGACGTATTTCTAGGTCTACCTTCAAACTCAGTGCCTCTTTGCTTGATATCATGGGAAAATCAAAATAAATCAGCCAAGACCTCAGAGGAAAAATAATTGTAGACCTCCACAAGTCTGGTTCATCCTTGGGAAGGCCAGCATCCCGGTGTTGCCTCTTCACTTATGACGTTGAGACTGGTGTTTTGCGGTTACTATTTAATGAAGCTGCCAGTTGAGGACTAGTGAGGCGTCTTTTTCTCAAACTAGACACTCTAATGTACTTGTCCTTTTGCTCAGTTGTGCTTCAGGGCCTCACACTCATCTTTCTATTCTGGTTAGAGACAGTTTGCGCTGTTCTGTGAAGTGAGTACCACACAGCGCTGTACGAGATCTTTCGTTTCTTGGCAATTTCTCGCATGGATTAGCCTTCATTTCTCAGAACAAGAATGGACTTTCAGAAGAACGTTATTTGTTTCTGGCCATTTGGAGCCTGTAATCGAACCCACAAATGCTGATGCTTCAGATACTCAACTAGTCTAGAGAAGGCCAGTTTTATTGCTTCTTTAAATCAGAACAAGTTTTCAGCTGTGCTAACATAATTGCAAAAGGTGTTCTAATAATCATTTAGCCTTTTAAAATGATAAACTTGGCTTAGCTAACACAATGTGCCATTGGAAGACAAGAGTGATGGTTGCTGATAATGGGCTTATGTAGATATTCCATTAACAATCAGCCGTTTCCAGCTACAATAGTCATTTACGACGTCTACACTGTAATTCTGATCAATTTTATGCTATTTTAAATGGACAAAAAAATTTGCTTTTCTTTCAAAAACAAGAACATTTCTAAGTGACCCAAACTTTTTAACTGTAACACTAGACTCTATTATTATTATAGTGGGAGATTTTAATACAGTTTTAAATACCTCTTTTGACTGTAAAGGTAATCACACTACAAACTTTAACCCTCAGACACTAAAGGAAATCATGAATGTCATGGATATATTGGAATTAGTGGATATATGGTGGCTTAAATACCCTAACCTAGTGAGATATTCATGGCGGAGGCTTAATCAAGCTAGTAGTCTTTCTTATGTCATTCTCTCTGGTAGAACACTGTTGTACTACTCCCTTCACAGAACAGTGCAAACTGGCTCTAACCAGAAAAGAAAGAGGGCACAACTGAGCAAGAGGACATGTACATTAGAGTGTCTAACATCTGTGAAAATTAGACCATAAAGAAATATTGAATCTAGAATGGTTATTCCTCAACTTCTCCATCCGTGTTTAGTTCAAGTGGCCTGGGATGTTCTAGCGGTGTAAGATGCCGTGTTCAGTTCACTACAGGTACATTACGATATTGTGTGTATCAGAGCCGCATGTTATTTTCTCAATAAGTTTTCAAGTGTTTGTTTCAGGCTCCAACATAGAACTTCTGTCATGATTTAAAAAAATTAAAGGCAGTATTTAATAGCGTAGCTTCATATTCCTTCATGTTTTCTCAGTAGAAATGACAAAATGCCATAGTCCTTTATGGTAACATGATGTGACACATAGTGGTTGAAATTGTATGTAGTTACTGTTTTACTCAGTCAAATTTATGCAAAACTTGGCTTTGAGTGAATTACCTTATAGTGTCAGTCGGCTGCCTTGGACAGTGTGTCCGTATTGTGACAAGAACTGAAATAATGAGATGGGACATTCAAGCCAGCTCAATTGTTACTGTCAGATTTCAGCCTTGAATTAGCATATTTGATCATTTTCATGTATTAAGAGTATTACAATGCCAGGTGAGAATTGTATGATTCGCTTGGTGAAGAGATTGGCTCCGTTTGACTCCTATAAATACTTGGGAGTTGTAGTGGACAATAAGCTGAACTGGAAAGAGAATTCCCAGAATATCAACAAAAAAAAAGAAATCACAATCCAGACTGTACTTTTTAAGGAAGCTCTGATCTTTTAATGTGTATGACAAAATATGGTGCATTTTTGACAGCAGTGTAGTGGCTTATGTGTTGTATTATGCTGTTGTGTGCTGGAAAGGAGACTTAGCAAAGTAGGAAGTAAATAAACTGGGAAAATCATAAAGAAAGCAAGTGCAACAATCAGACGCAGTCTGGAGTCAATGCAGGACAAGTTTGTAAAAAGGCTGCCAGGTAAAACACATAATCATGGGAAATGCCACACACCCACTCCACAGGGCTTGAATGCAATACAGAAGCAGATTCAGTAGCAGGTTCGTCCTGCCCAAAAAGCTCCACAGAGAGGTTAGGAAGGTCATTTTTACCCACAGCCATGAGGCTTTTTTTCCCCCCAGGAGGACGGACAACTGATCTTTTTCTTATCTTTTTATGGCTGTTAACGTGCAGGGGTCTGTGTCTCCCTACATGTTCTATCATGCGTTTGCCCACGGATACGGCTCATGCCTTTGGAATTGTATTGATTGATGATCCTGAAGTGATAAAACAATTTCCCAAGTTGGGATTTCTAAAGTACTACTCTACACTGAGGGTAGCCTTAAGCTTGTTACCGGGGTCATCTCGGCTAATATCGGTGCTCGTTAGGAACTTACCCCCTTCTAACAAGTCAGAGTCTTGATGGACAAATGTATGTGTCAGTTACCTCAAATGTATGGAGAAATTAACATGGAAATCACCTATTGAGGGCCGAACTTGAACACAATGTTCCACACAACTTTTAGTCATTTATTACCTTGTCTATCAAAGCCCCCCTACCCTCTCCCCTCTGAACCCAGTCAACCTGTTTCCCTTGGTACCTTCCTTTGAGTCAAGTGGCCAGAGTCTGATGAATGAGCTGAAGTAACATTTGGACAGGACAAAGGCAGTTGTGAAGCCTCCTCCCACCTAGGGGAAAGCAGAGAATAATAACATTCGGCTCTCCGAGAAGAGAGAAAAAAAAAACTTGTCCCAACAATGTGGTGTTCTGTGGTTCATGTATTGAACGTGACAGTCAGCATAGCATAGCCCCAGGATTCGACGTAAGGAACGTACATCCATCAAGGACATGTCAAGCTGAGATTGTTTACTCCCACGGTTCCAAACGCCATGTGCAACTCTGTGATATCATGTTCCATTTTGCATGCTGCAAATTCTGCTGAAGGCTGGGGATGTTGAGTGGTTTCAGGAATTGATTCCATCCACGTAGACATAACATTTCCTCCTTACCATTGTGACATAGGGGGAAAAAAGCCATTTGCTCTCTCTTTTTTAAAATATTGAATGTGACACAAAAAGCTTTGAAAATGACAGATATGAGCAGTCACTTTTTTCTCATTGTATGCGAGAAAATTGCCGTCTTAAATAAAATAACAGGTGTCTAACTTCTATCAGGTGTTTTTCTCTCCATGATGTCATTATGACACCATTTTGATTCAGTCAGGAAATTAATGACATTCCGTTTGAAAATGATCACATTTCGATAATGACTCGTGCAGGACAAATGTTTTTTTTTTTAAACATTTGATGTATTAAAGAGCAACCACTCATCAACACAGACGGAGGTAGGACATTTGGAGAGGGAGAGAGAAGGGCGTGTGTGTGGGTGGGTGAGTCCGTATTTGTGTATGGCAGGCGTGAGAAGAGATGGTACATGGAGAGAGAGAGAGAGGATGGTACATAGAGAGAGAGAGAGGACTAAAGAGAGACAAGGGAGAACAAGAATGATTGAGAGATCAGATCACACCCCCAACATCTTCTTTACTTCATAAAACTTCCAGCCAGTGTCTGATACACTCTAAACCACTGGAGGGCAACGTTGTCCTGCATTTCATTACCCTACAGATGGTTACTTTGGTAACACGTGTGGGGTGGGGGAGCTATCACAATTGACATGTTTTCAAATATTTAGATATAGTCAGATTGCATATCTCTACAGTTAAGGGAAGCAATGAGACATTCCTGCAAATAAAAAAACACGGAGGGTACACCTTGTCACATACCATATAATTATAGGTAAATGTGCAAGATGCTGTGATGAAAAACAATGAAATTAATGTACTATACATAGATGTATCACAAAGTCTTTGTCTCTAGTGAAGAATTATCGAGAGTACAGAGAGCGGGACTAGGATACCAGTGGGTGGTAATGGGAGTGTGAGGAAGTCTAGACAAAGCCTTACAACCAAACAGTGTCCCGAATTTACGATTGCATAAACAAGGAAAAAGCGGAGCGAACCAGGCCGTGTGTATCTTGTTGAAAGCCACGTGCGCTTGTCGGAATGAAGGCAGAGGAAATTTGCTTGAAATGAACAGCGTCGCACGGCTGCCGTTAAAACGCTAAAAGCTGTGGGTCGTATCAAAGTTTAATGCCACAGCATAAGTAATGAGACAAGCTCGCCTCGTTCTACTAATACATTATACAAAAGAAAAATTGCTGCCACTCCCTGGGGATTTTTTTTTCTTTCCCAAGATATGAAAAAGGGGGATCTAAACATAGAGAGAACAGCTAATACAGATCAAAAGAATGTGGAAAATGGAAATATGACACAAAGGGGCAAGCAAATCACATCCCTGTTTCTCGAGGAAAGCGAGTCCAATTTTGGTGTTAGACTCAAGCCCACTAATTGCGCCGGGTGATGTGGCACCAAGAAAGCTCCTCACTTTTGTTCCGTTACTCCATGGAATAGTGAATGCTTCTGCCCTTTCCCCCAAAAAAGATTGCAGTTTCGAAACGGAAGTAAAAGTGCAGTAACTGCAGTTGACTGTGGTGTTTTGGACGCCAGTAATCGCAGAATAACTGCACTGTAACTTCAATTACACTGCGAAATGACTGTAGTAAAAAAAAAAAAGTGCTATTTCGGAGGCAGCATTTGCAACATACTGCAGTGTACTGCATTTTATACTACACTCTGACTGCAATCATTTTTTTGTAAGCATGGGATGCAGTTCAGTGTCCCTTTCCTGAAAAAAAAAACTATAGCCATTGAAAAACCCTGTTTCCAGACGAATAAATGATGTCTATTCCCGGGGTTGGCATTTGATATGGGTTAGGCTGAGGGGGTGGGGTAAAAAAATGGAGTTGTACACTGACAAGTATATCTCCTATATCTACACAAACCCTATAAGCCCACAATAGTGAAGTGAGGAGTGGAAGCAAGCCATACTGGCAAAACTAGACCTTTAGGCATTAGGACTCCTTAATGCATTCCAAAGCACATTCTTATCTGGAGAGGTGGCTATATCCAAACCCCCCTCTGACACTTGTCATTCTGAGTGCATTCCGCCCGGGGTGACTAGAGGCTAAAACGAAGCCGGTAATGATCCAGTCGCGGCCCACGTACCTTTCACTCTCCATCTACACAGTCGGGGGGTTGGCGGGGGTGAGAGCAGTATAGAGGCGGAGAGGCTATTACACAACGGCATACTGGGTAATTACTGACACTCTGCTTACAGTAGGACAGGCCCCACAGAGGCTCACGACATCCCTTCTCCATCCCCTGGCTGTCGCCATCGTCATCTTTGCCACTGCCTGTGCCATCGGGACTCAGCTGGCCAGGGCAAGCACATTTTCCCATAACCCCCTGGGGCATTCCCAGATACCCAGGCCGCCAGAGCCAGTGATAAGAGGGAAGAGGGGGAGGAGTAAAGGGGAATAAAGTGGGAGGGTTTCTTTCCCTAGGGAGTTGTGGAGGTACAGATCAACTACTGCTGAAAACGTCCTGCATCCACATTCACAAACGGGTGTGCACGTGTGCAAGCATACATACTGCACATTCGCACGCACACACACAAACATACAACTACCCATCCCCCATACATCCCTCCTCCACTTAGACCAGAGGTCGGTAAGTCGGTCTGCTGAGAAATGGCTGTCTTGCTCCTGCGTGATGCTTTTTAAATTCCACCCCTCCAACTCTCTGTGCAGCCCTCGCTCATTAAAGCTATGCTGAAGAACAAAAAACCTCCCCTCTGATCACGTTAGGATCTGAAGCAGTGATGGTAGTGGGCAACACAGTGATGGTAATGGGTGGTAGCTAGGCTAGCTTCCCTCTTTAAATACGGAGGTACCTGAATATATTAGAGGTTTATTGAGTGGGTGTCATCCGGATCAGTTAGAGTTACTAGTTATGATGCTGGAACCTTGGTGAATACTGAGTACTGTATCTTAGCCCACTCACTTTTAAAGCAGGAATGGAAATGCACTGGCACTAGAAGGGGGGGGGGGGGGGGGTACTCAGTCAGTTGTACAACAAAGTATTCAACTGAAATCCTCTGAATCAGAGGGGTGCGGGGGCTGCCATAATCGACATCCACGTCATCGGCGCCCGGGGAACAGTGGGTTAAATGCCTTGCTCAGGGGCAGAACGACAGGTTTTTACCTTGTCAGCTCAGGGATTCGATCCGGTTACTGGCCCAACGCTCCTACCCGCCAGGCTACCCGTCGCCTTTAGAGTCCCTTCCACTGTGACACAGTAACTGAAAGTAAAAAAATGTAAAGTAAAAAAAAAAACAGTGCATGTGCCATATTGGATTATCCATAATACTGTGTTATCCTTATTCATATTGCAGTGTTTCGTTCTAATGCTTTGTGGACCCATGCCGGTTTACAGCACTTCCTTATTTAAACAGACACGTAGCCAGCACACAGATGAGCACAAGATGAGCAGAGATAAAGTTGGAGTTTTCCCAAAGTGGCCTTAAAGATCATAGTATACACCAATGTTTAAGCCTACGTAGAGTAAACAAAGAACAGCCAACAGCATTATAGAGATCATAGTGGTGTGTCAGACACTTTTTGTTGGTAATATATCTAAGAGCTGCATGACACACGGAATCAAGTGATATTTTAAGTAGAAACTGTGGACCAATATTTAATTTTAAAAGCCTGTTATATTAAATTAAGTTAGGGCCGGACATTATACCGTATTTTACAATATACCTGTATTGATGCACATACTGGTTTGGGTTTGTTGCTTTACCTTCTATAACGGTATTCCAATGTTTGGTTTGGTAATTGTGATACGCAACTCTGGCACGTGTAATGTCTGTTGTTATAGTTTACTCCGTTTGCTACTTGAAGTCTATTACAGATGGTAAGCGGTGAAGGTCTCAGACTTCAATGGGAGTAGGGTGGTTGTTGGCAAAACACAAGCAGTTTGTGGTGTTGAAAATAAGCTTCCTTTTTTTTCTGAACAGCGATCAGTTACTTTCAACATGGCACCTTTAATAGGATGCCACCTTTCCAACAAGTCAGTTCATCAAACTTCTGTCCTTTTAGAGCTGCCCCGGTCAAATGTAAGTGATGTTATTGTGAAGTGGAAACATCTAGGAGCAACAACGGCTAAGCCGCGAAGTGGTAGGCCACACAAGCTCACAGAACGGGACTGCCGAGTGCTGAAGCGCGTCTGTCCTCGGTTGCAACGCTTACTACCGAGTACCAAACTGCCTCTGGAAGCAACGTGAGCACAAGAACCGCACACAAGCCTAAGACCACCAAGTAATGCCAAGCGTCGGCTGCAATGGTGTAAAGCTCGCCACCATTGGACTCTGGAGCAGTGGAAACGCATTCTCTGGAGTGTTGAATCATGCTTCACCATCTGGCAGTCTGACGGACGTATCTCGTTTTGGGGCAGTTTTTCATGGTTCGGGCTAGGTCCCTTAGTTCCAGTGAAGGAATATCTTAATGCACAGCGTACAATGACATCCCAGACGATTCTGCACGTGCCTGAAGTCCCTGCAGCAATTTTCCAAGATCTAGTGGAAAGCCTTCCCAGAAGGGTAAAGGCTGTTATAGCAGCAAAGGGGGGCTCAACTCCATATTAATGCCCATGAATTTGGAATGATATGTTTGACTAGCAGGTGTCCACATACTTTTGACAATACTTTTGTGCTTCGATCATTAAAGAGGAGATCGGAGATACAGGAGTATGGTAATAGAATTATGTAGGAATAGGGCTAACATTCTAATAATTCACTTATATAACCCTCTCGTGTTAGCACAGTTAGAAGGGACTGATGGGACGTGTAGGGGTAGGAAGGTAATATGGTGTGGTGATTTAATGCCCATAAATGAACTCTGGGGAAGTACATGTAAAGACAGTAATGCAATATAATGGCAACAATTGGATACTCGTATCGCTGTCTTCTCTGTCAGAAACGTGGGATTAGTGTGTGTTAACTATGGGAAGGCGGGCGAGACACAGTGGCGAGGGGTAGAGAGTCATGCTTGGACATGACATTGGTATCTGCGGTGACGCTATGGAGGAGTGAACGGGAAGTGATGAGAAACTACGGTAGGGAGTGATCATTTTCCGCTTCTGTGTGTGTGTGTGCAGAGTAGAGGCAATAACATGAGGTGGTGCTTTGAGAAAGCTAAGTGGAAGATGTTCAAGTACCTGTGTGAGTGGATGGGAGAAAAGTTATCAATGGAGGGGCCTGTGGAGGAGTGCCTTGAGGAAGTAATGTCAGTAATCATATTAGCTGCAGATGTGACTTCCAGTGTGTTCGGGGGGGGGGGGGGGGGGGGGGGGGGGGTGGGAGACGGCGGGTGGTGCCATGGTGGACAGGCGCAGGAAACGGATAGAGCTCTACAGGTACTTAAGAATGGCTAGACAAAAATGAATTTCATGGAGCATCAAGGGAAGAGAGCGATGGCCAGAAGAATGATTAAGACAGCGAAAAGGCATGATGGGATTTGCTCTGTTATTGGTAGAGGGACTGAAATTGGTGCAGTTTGGATAGTTTTTTTTTTTTTTTACGTGAAAGTGCTGGAATTCCAGTGTTGGTGGAAGGAAACGTCACGGTAAAGAAGTGGTAAACGTCCGAGGCGCTGCGTTCTCAGTGATTCATAGATGTGAGCATCTGTGTGATGAGACGTAGGGAAAAGTTCAAGGAGCTCGGAGATGTCTTAAAGAGAAAAGGGGAGTCAGGAGAAGCTATAGATGCTGACTTCTCTATTTTTGAGATGACAAGCGCGTTGGAGGGTTGTGGGTGGGCAGACTGCTCATGGAGAAGGTAGGGTGTGTTATGTGATGTTTAAGCATGCTGTGGGGGACATTCTAAAGAAGAGAGAGACCGTAGATTCTTCCAGCACACTTTATTATAAGATTTGCAGAAATGGAGCAACCAGCATCACTCAAGTAGTTCTATGCTGAAAGCAAATCAAACAAGAGTTAGGTCTCCACTTTTTTATAGAAAGGTCCATCCTCTTTCGTCAACGTGGTAGTGAAGCAGATGTGTGGAAACAGGGGCGGAACATTGTGTAAAAGGCGATTGGCTTGTCTGTGCAGATTAAGATAGCAATAGGGCTCAACCGTATAACTGCGTTTTTGTCACAGTTCACACTATAACGTGATCCTTCCTGCAAGGTTCCATCCAGCTGACAACCGGCCAGATAGTAAACCCACGGGATGTCACATGTTGTGGTCGCACCCAAACAGATCTTAGCTTATACGCCCAGTCTTATGACAGTGTCACACAGACAAGTTTGCATCAGGTTAGAAAAAAACACTAGCATATAACGTGACAATTATTTAAATAGTAAAACACGGGATAGCATGACAAATTATGTCGTTTTCCAAGACAATGCACTGGACAGTGTGTTGGAAGCAGTGTTAGGGTTATATAATAAGGTGTGGAGGACTCAGGTGATACCTGCTGGCTGGTGATGTTCAGTGGTATTGCTTTTGTAAAATCAGTTAAAGACCGCGTTAGGGCAGGCAGTTCTAGGCCTATTGCGCTGACATCCAACATGTGTACATTGATGGAAAAAAATTATGGTGAGTAGGATGATGTACTGTATCTCTTGAAAATTAGGGGTTTGATGAGCATAGCACAGAATCAGGAGAGAGAGGTCTGCCATGAATGCCCTGGTGATAGTTAGAACAGAGACAGTCAAGGCCATGACAATAAAAGAGGTGATGGGTGTTTTGTATTTTGACATTGCGAAAGCTTACAATACCATGTGGAGGGAAAAGTTGTTGATCATGTTGAGGGCATTGGGAGACGTCTGTATAACTGGTTCATGGACTTCCTGTTCGATCAAGTCATACGGGTGAGGTCAAAATTGTCAATGGGTTTGAAGTGGACAATGGTACTCCCCAGGGAAGTGTGGTTAGTCCAGTGTTGTTCACCCTGTTGATAGATGACATACAGTAATGAGTAATGAAGATAATTTAATGTAGGTAGAACATGACTGGCCTCACACTCCAGTACAGTGGGTGGCGGTGTATGCACCTTAAGTTGGATGTTATCCGCCAACCCAATCCCAATAGAAGTGTGGCATGTAGCAGCACGGTCTAACTCTACAAAGTGTTCTCATTTTGCTAGATAAAAAATGGCCAGTCCAATATGGCATAGCCAAATACCTGCAATGCTGGTTCGTAAATGACAAATAGGCAACCATAAATACATAACGTTGTCATGATGTACTGATGACGAAATGACAACGTAATCAACTAACATTGTACCAACCAAAATGGGTCTTTCATGTTGACGGTGTAGATTTGTAAAATAGTATGGAACCAGTATGAAACTCACATCGTCAATTCGTCATGAAAACATAACATTGTTTGGTGGGTTAGCGCACAGATTATACATTATATTGACCGGCCACTTTAACAATGAAAATAAATGTATTCGCAAATGGAAGGCAGTCGGGAGGAGCCAAGATCAGCTGAGACCATTCTAGCCAATGAGAGGGCAGATACGTGTGAACGACAGGCATAACTCGGATATAAAGTGTTTTTTCTCAAAGTCGCCAGGATGTCTCGTGTCTCGTGTCATACTTAAATAAGTACACTCTTACTTATATTTGATCAAAGAAGCCTTACGTAGCAAATAAGCCATAACATTTTGTTATGACCAGATTCGACACTCTCATTTTACCTCCATACAAAAACTCCTCGCCTGGGGAATGAAAAAAAAACGACAAAATGCCCCCTGCTGGAGAAGACAGATTTTTGGGCACAGTTATCCCTCTCGTCTTCGCCTCTTCCTCTCCGGTAAGCGCATTGAGTCGTCTTTCTCCCTCTTCTCCTGCTCCATGCTGCTTCCCACACCAACCCTACACCCTGTCATTCAAGACGAGAGCCCTTTATTATTGCCATGCAATCAGATGCAAAAATATGTTGGTGAAAACAATGCTGCTTTCCACAAGCGTTCTGTAATTACACTACTTGCTTGTACCTTAGTCTGCAAAACATTGTCTGCTAGTTTGTCTTTTCTTAGCAAGTTGTTGCTAAAATAAAATGTGTTAAATCGCTTCCTGAATGTACTAAGAGTCACAGCTACTGTAACTAATAAAACCTGTTGTTTGTGCAAGGGTGTAACAGGCGAAGCATAAATATGTTAGATAGCTAGCTACATGGGGTAAGAAAACATGTAATGTAACATCTAATTAGGGTCTCCTGGAAACAATAACCAACACTTTGGTTCCAGCCCTGTCAATAATTACTCCCTGGCTTATTCATTTGTTGTCATGTCAAACAACAAAGTATGCAAGGTGCTACCCTCTATATTCCTTATAGTGTGATATACACCATGTTATTATTCCGACTCTACAGTTATTTAGAATAATAATTGTATTTCCATGATTCCAACAGTTAAAAAATTAACTAGGCCTATGTTTTTTGCCCATATCATGCAGCCCTGCGTGGCACAAATGATAAAAGTGCATGAGATGCAGAAAGTGCTAAATGTATGTGTAGCCGCCCTAGCATATTGTGAACTTTTATTTTTCAAAAAGACAAAATACAGTCAAATAATAATAATAATGCCTAATAATATGCACCACATGGAGAATTCAAATACATCAGATTCTTTATATAAAGACTTGTTAAAACTTGTTAAAGTCCCTCAGTCAACCCGGTGTCATTTCTATGAATATTTAAACCCACTTGATCCCAAATGCTCTACAAGTTTTACCATCATTGTAAAGCTTAAGTTATTTTTTTGCTTTGACCAAATCATTTTTGAAGACTATTTATTTAATGTGATTAGTGATTCATTTAAGTCTGTACCTTATTTTAAGATCAACCCTGTTACATGAATTGAACTCTCATTTTAATTTCAAAAGACATCTAGAACATCTAATAGTCAAATCATAGTGTAAAAGCAGGTGAGCTGGTTCTACTCTTTTTGGCCGCTTTGTGTTGGAAAGCCTGTTATCCATAAATAGATACGCTATAAATATTTTAGCAATAATTAAATACAAATGTGAAGCTTGCTTTCAATTGCCACTCCCTGTTACACACAAGCTTTCATTCCCCGTCACAAGGGAATTTGTCTGATTTCATATGAAATCGCCAACTCTGTTTCGGTCAACCCTGTTACGGTCAACCCTGTTACTTTATTTGGCACTTAATATAGTCTCTTTTTTTTACCTCTTGAGATGGGAAAACATGTTTTTTTTATTAAGTTAAAACGTGCTCTCTTTATGACATAATGTTAAAAGGAGGTGAAATCGAAAGTTTGTTTTGACCAAGTTACTCTTCTCAAAAGGTACCAACTGTTCTCATGAAAAATAATCACATTGTCAAATTACATCAGTTAACTGTTCACATGAAGGTTAATGTCTACGTCTGCTGCGCTGTTAAGTTTCTTGTTCGTTCCCTACAGGACTGTATTTATCCAATGCTATATATCATGAAGAGTATTTTCTCACACTGTACAAGCTAATTAAATACCGTATGCATCGCTAACTTCCTCTCCTCAAAGTTGTCATCTCTACGACTTCCTCTCCTCTGCCTGAGGTCTACTTTACAACCTTATTGTTTTTTCCCACATGCACAGTAGATATAGAATATACTAAAACAGCTCTAGTGCAGTAGGCAGCCCACAATTTCCATACATTTTCTTGTTGTTGTCTATTGCTAATGACAGCACAGACTGTTCGTTCGGAAGTGCAATGTCTGGGTAACCATTGAATTAGAACAGCCTACCTACTTCTAGTGCAAGCCAGTGTTTGTTTTTTTCGTCTCAACAAAACTGTCTGTCATATTGGTTATTGGGACACAAAAGCAAGGAGTAGACAAACTTACATTTATTTTGTTATAGTTCGATGTTCAAAGGCAACCACAAACTGAAGTCATTATCAAGTTTTAGTAGTGGCTGGCTCATTAAGGAAACTATGGCCACAATTTCTGACAGCTGGTACTTTAGCGTTCTCCTTGCATCCCACCTGTCTTGGAGCTTAGTTATGGCAAATATCACATTTCCAATGTCTCATGGTGCTGCCAAAAAGAGAATGAGATTCAATTAGGGCTTAATAATGCTCCTCTGTGGACCTCCAACTGGGTGTACGCAGCAGACAAGTGCTCGAGCCAGTAAGTATCACACACACACACAGACACACACACACAGATATTTGCAAGCATGGACATACAGAAAAACCAAACACAGACCTTAATTTAATTAGGCAAGTCAGTTAAGAACATATTCTTACTTACAATGAATGCCTACCCCGGCCAAACCCTAAACCGGACGACGCTGGGCCAATTGTACGCCACCCTATGGGACTCCCAATCACGGCCAGTTTTGACACCTCTTAGTACTGAGATGTTGTGCCTTAGACCACTGCGCCACTCGGGAGCCATTCGGGCTTTGTAATATGAAAGGATTTTCATTGTTCTTGCAGAAGCTGTCACACCTCTGGGTAACTTCTGAACCGTAGCACTTGTACACAATGTTGAGCATGAGCAACTCTGACAGTGAAATGGCTTTCTGTGAGTCGTTCAATGTCACCCAGGTCTAATCTTTCTCTCTTTCCTCTTAGCAGAGAAACATAAACGTGTCACCGTCACAGATTAGGACTGAACGGATGGTTGAACGCACAACCAATTTGCATCAAGTTTAAATGCCATTCGGAATAACCACCTGTGTGTGTGATGCATATCACCCTCATATCAGGCATTTCTCAAAACTGTGTGAGTGTGTCTTTCTGTGTACACACCATACAGATTCGTAATGCTAATCCATCTGATAACTATCCTTTTTCCCAAATCAAAGAAAGTAAGAATGACAAACCAGAAAGGCACAAAAGTTGATGGTTTCCCACCAAAGGGAGAAAATTCCTTGTTTTTTATTTAACTAGGCAAGTCATTTAAGAACAAATTATTATTTACAATGATGACCTAGGAACAGTGGGTTAACTGCCTTGTTCTGGGGCAGAATGACAGATCTTTACTTTGTCAGCTCAGGATTTTGATCTAGCAACCGTTCAGTTACTGGCCCAATGCTCTAACCACTAGGCTACCTGCCGCCGCAATGTTACCACGACCAACTGACAAATGGGAACAAGAAACACAGCACTGTAAGAACTATATCACTCAGTGGAGGGTCCTCCTCCTCAGTGATTTTCAGAAAAATTACAATTGTAGAACATTTTAAAGTGATCCTTTTTAAATAAAACTATACTAAATATAAATCACAGGTCACCAAATAATTTAATAAAACATACTATTTTGCAATGAAGGTCTTCAGTAGCCTAAAAAGCACTCTGTAGGGTAGCACCATGTAGTAGCCGGAGGACAGCTAGCTTCCGTCCTCTGGGTACATTGACTTCAATACAAAACCTAGGAGGCTCTCACCCTCTTCCATAGGTTGGAGACTTCCTGGAACTCTTCCAAGTCAAGGTAAGCTTTTGGTTTTACTCTTATTGCCACCGGGACCCACTGGTGTAACAGCTAAAATACTTACTGACTGTACACTGTAACATTACTGCATGATTGTAGCAGGTTTACTAACGCGTTAGTTATATTAACTATTTTGACTATGACGTTATTTTAGCTAATATGATGACAACGAGGTAGGTTGTGTGTAGCAGTTATGATATGGTTTGGCTTGGAAAGTTTTTGTTATGCACTAACAACCACAATTGACGAAGGGAAAATGTGAGGGGAGGATAGCGCATAGATGCGAAAAAGATTACAATGTGGCTGTTATGTAAGTGAACTATGTTTACCGTGATCAGGGGTGTATTCATTCTGCCGATTCTGTTGAAAACCATTTCACAAGCGAAACAAAACAGGGATAAACATACCTGAGTTTGTTCAATAGAAGCTCTTGTTTGCAACTGTTGGACTAATGATTCCACTCTCGTTTGCAACTAATGATTCCACCCTATATCAGCTTGATGCAGTTAAGAGTGTCCAAAGTGGAATTGAATGTGTCTCTGTCTGTCCATGTGTCACGGTCTGTCACCTCAATTTTCTCTCGACCTGTGTGCACTTACATTGTAATCTTTGATTCATAGGCTAGGTTGTAGAAACCTCATGATGAGTATAGGGAACATTTGACTATCATGTAGAAGCCTGTAATGATTGCTCTAACATTGAACTGAGTGAATGGAATATGAATGGAATATGAATGACATTCATTAATTATGAGGACCATAATTCACAGTACATACTCATAAAAAAATAATGGTCCTCCCTCATCTTAAATGGCACTGACCACCACTGATATCAGTGTACCACACTGCAAATCATTCCCCTGACCCCATCTCTTCTCAATACTTCCACACAATAAACCTGAGCTCTAACAGCACAGAAGAGAGCCAAGGCTAATACTGCTTCTCTATTGGACAACTCCACTAACCATAATCCCCCTTGACACAGAAGAGGTGGAATCTAAAAGTATACAGGCGGCCACCAAAGCTGCTATTGTCACGGTATTAAGCTTGTACGCCTCAAAGGTTGGTGTCTTGAATAGGGGGAGGAGAGTGAAGGTTGCTGGAGTCTTCCACTGTCTCAGGAAGTATTGTGAGGAAAAGCTCATGGGATGTGGGATCAATACTGCCGCATCTTGGAGTGAGAAGAGAACAATGGAAGGGAAAGGTCTACTAGCCAAATAAATGCTGGTAGCACTTCATTTTCAGCACTGTTTAAACTGTTATTTAAGTAGTTGTACAACAGAGAATGATGTAGTAACAGGATATTTTCTGGTACTTCAAATAATTGTTGAAACAAATCCAAATTCAACTGAAATGTTGAAGCCTGTGAACAAGACAACATCTCAATACCAAATTGAAAAAGTGGAAACACCCCAATATACAACATTAAAACCACACAGACAAACTAAACTTAGGCACATTTAGAGAACGCGTCAAATCTATACACACCGTTTGTCTCAGAATGAAACAATGGAAATGTTGAATTTAATACAAAGGTCTACAGTTGAATGTGTGCTTCAGCTTATGGAAACGGATTTTCCTCCCAGTCTTGAAGTGTTCCGATTTGTTCATGAAATGAAAAAAAATAGTTTATTTTCCCGGTGACGCATTTATGTCTCCATGACAACGGCAGAGATGTGATTCACAGTACAAAGCTAGATATATACGGTATGTACAGTGGCTTTGATTGAACTGATCATGTCAACATCATACTTTAAAAATCTTAGCTAGCAGTCATCATAATGAATGAAGTCGGTAATCTTCTGGCAAATCCCTTTTAATCCTTGTCTTAAATTATAGATAAAATGTATTGGTGCTCATCCACCATTGGACTTAAATATTACACAAGCTGGGAATCGAAATTCAACAATCAGTGGTTTGCAAGGAATCGGTGACAGTGTCTAACTGTAAGCATTGCAAAGCAATCACTAGCCTGCTATTCAGTGGACTAGCTGTTTAGAATGATAAACATTCAACATTGGCCATGTTGTCAATGAAGCATGATTTTTTTGCCACGCTCAAAACAACTTAACTTGGAACTGTGAAGTCTTGAATTCACTGAAGTCAAGTTAACTGGGAAGTCAGGATTAAATGAGCTCCAACGGGGAAAATACGTTTTGAATGGTCGTCCAACTCATAATTGTAAATCCAGCCACTTTCTAGAGCTACGACCAGAAGGTCAATGACGTCAGCATGATTCAACCTTGTTTTTTTCAGAGTACCCAGTTGTTTGAAAAGCTCCATAAATCCAGAGAAAGCCAGACTTTGATGACAAAATTTGCCCACGAAGGACCGCCTCACCACCTTCCTGTTCAAGTGAGTACAGCACAACAAGGTGAGTCCAAAAATGTATTGTATGCTGCTGCATTAATTATGTAATATGCCAGGGAGACATGAATACAGTAGCCAAGAAAGTCATGGTAAGTGTTCAGTATGTTGTGTAGTAAGATGTTAGTAGCCCATGTGCCTCACCCAAATAATTTTGTCTATTTACCCCTCTTAATTTCACCTACTGTTCTGACTATGTTGTGCACACGTAGACTTTAACCTGTTTGAGAGAAATGTCATCTTTGAATATTATAAGAGCTTTCATTGTCTGCTTACATGCCCCCTTTATTTATCCTACGCTTATGACTTGGTGTACAGGGAGAACACTAAGAACGGCCCATGTTCTGAATTATGTCGCTGTACATTTCAAAAGTTCTAAACAGTTATATTGACTACGTCCGTCTTAGCTCGACCATTCATCTCTTAAGCGAAATTATGGATTGCCTCTTATCCACTTGTCTTTCCCTTAGGCCATAGTTTTCACTTCTCAATTTTCATTAGAAACCACATTTGTTTAGGCAAGTCAGCCATATCAGCTATGTTTTTTGTAAAGACAGTAAATGAGGCTAAATGAACTGTTTTGCTGCCAGACAAGGCTCCGCTGATAGCAGTGGTAAAATATTGGGATTGCTATTGGGACAGCTTTTTAAGTAGGCTCTAACAGTTTGTGGGCACTGTTTGTCACTGTTATTAGTGCAAATAATGTATTGTTTATTGTTGTATTGTGTAGTGGCTTTGCTGGAAATCAACAATGATGAAAATGTGAATTTTCCTATTTACTTTAGAGGACAATTGACCGTTATGGATGTGACATTCTCTGTTATGGATGTGTCACTGCAAAATGTGTGTTTGTATATTTAAGATTTCTTCACCAAACTTCATCGTAATACTTTTGTTGTCATCTGAAAATGCAGTGGTACACCGCAGAGGTACTCAAAGCGCCAAGAAATCACTAGTATCTTTAATAGTTATTGCATAGCCTATGTCGTGGAAATTGCAAGATTGTTATAATGCTTGTATTGTATTATAATGGTTGTTTTATTCGACAGAATAGAGTATTCTGTTAACTATTGTGTGTGTGTTTTACTGAGGAGGGCCTCTATGAGATAGCACTGACCGAGGAGATGTACGATGTCTTTGGGTAATAAAGCCTAAAGAACATTCCAGAGAACATGAGCTAATCGTTCTGTTCTATACCATACCAGGGAGAGACGGCTCCAGTTTGGAGTAGGAGGTTCAGACACTGGTCTTTATAATGAAAACTGTTGACACAGCAGTAACTGTCTGCAATGTTTTATACATATCTTTCATACAAATCTTAACCTTGTGACCATTCTATGTATCTTTTGTTTGTCATATAGGTTGAGAGGCTATCAAAGATCTTTGTACTTTTGTGTTGTCACTTTCAATAGTTCATTAGAAATGGCGCATCATTGAAAGTCAAATTGCTATTGCCATGCTCTTATTATTAAAAATGTAGTTTAAGTATAACTCTGACTGCTGTGTGAAGTTTGTTTCTCCTTATTTGGTAATGCAGAAATTAGCCACCACAGCTATCAAAGTGCACTCATGGGTCCCATGTTAACCAACCAAAAATGCACAAATGTGGATAAGTGGGCTTCATACCTTAATAACAGTTATATAAATATTTGCACTTTCATAATAACACCAAAGGAACATTTTGTGTTATGAATGTGACATTCTGCATTATGCATGTGACAGGGTCCTAAAATACAGACAGCAAATTATGACACTATACTCTATTTCAAATGTACAACATTTTAGTAATTTATTACTAGATCATTAAGAAGTTGTTTCAAATATTAAATGTTATTATTAATCACATACTCAGAGAATTAACATCAACAAACTCATCAATTGAAATTTTATTTTTTATGAACTCATGCTTTGTATTAATCTCACACCCTTTAATCTCCCATCTCAGGCTCTGTGAAATGGTACCCCCCTCCCCGATGTCCACAAAAGAACACAGGGACTGGGCAACTTGGTCTGCTGCCACCCAAACCTTGTCCTCCTTGGCTGGCAAGATGTACACAGGATGTGTAGTAGTTTCTCCTCAAAAACTGCATTTCAACACCATCAGTCTTTATCTGTTACCAGACCCACAAACTTCCTGTTGGATTTTGTTGTCATGCATATGACAAGAAGGCAGTCCCCTGCTTTAATGTTCATGACTGTGGATCTGGACAAGGACTGGTCGTCAGGCGATTGGTGTGTTTGGCTGGCAGTACACTGCTCTTGAGGACACTGCACAAAAGTGTGATCAGCTGATTGACATGCAGATGAATAAGCTTCCGTCTCACTTTTCCCCATGAGGTGGGCTCAACATGATGGATGGCTTGAGTTCCTGGAACAGGTCTCACATCTTTCCACAGGTCCTCCAGGTGATGCTTCTGGGTGAAGTCTTCAATCTCTTCCAATGTAATCAGCTTCATTTGTGCATTCGGGCAGCTCCATTTTGACACAACTAGAAAGTCTGCAGCATCATTGACCACGTTTACCTGATGACTGAGTACACTCCATCCACTGCACCTTTTCCATGGCTTGTGGCAAAGTAGTGCCACTCAATGCGCATTGTTGGGAACAACTCTTTTAGTGTTGTTGACATGTTTTTCCAGGTAAACTTGTTCATCAACTGCAAGGCAGCCCCATCGCTGAAGATGTGCAACTGTTTTACCTGAGGATGTTTTTCCTGTATATCTTGAATGATCATATTTAAAAAGGTTGCCACAGTATTCTTGTCATGTTCCAAGCTGTCACCCATGATGACACATGACAGGGGGGGGGGGTGGGTTAACATCAGCACGAACTAAATAAAAATAGTTATCTACCTCTGATGCCAGTGTGCAGACTGGATCTCACCCTGACATGGAGCAGTGTAGTTCTCCGCAAAGTCCACATGCACCACAGAATCCTCAACACCTTCCTTCACCCGAAGGAGGCACTTTGCTTTCTCTTCACAACAGTGCCCCAAGAACTTTGGGCCTGTAGACTCAAGAACACTCCCAGCACCCCATTCCTCTGGAATTTCACCTGCACTCCCTCTGACTCAAAGGCATACCAAGTTGTTTGTGTTTGCTTGTCCTCTTCGGGAATGTTCTTAAGAATATGCATGTCAAGCTGTTTGGCGTTGCTGCAGTCCAAGGCATCAAGCAGACCAAGGCCTCAATGAACTCTGATTTGCTGTGAAATGCCTTCCGTGGTACATGATGGCTCACACAATCCAGAAGCAGCTTGGTGTACTTGTGGTAATGGCACACATTTTTTGGTGTGTCTGAGCACCAGAGAACATTGGGGTGTTGCAGCTCTGCAAACTTAGATTTCCCAATAACAGCCTCTGGATTTTCTCCCTTGAAGGATCGATATGCCTACAACACCGACATTTTTTCGTCCTCCCTCTCTGATGGTCATTACATCCCTGGTGCCTGCATGCCTCGTTTCTAATATAAAACCCATTTACCAATCATTGTGTTTTGTCAGAGAGTTCAGTGTTAACGGTTTTTCTTCTTGTTCTTAAGAAAGCACAATGAGATTCCCAGCTTCTGAAACAACAGCCTTTTTATTTGGACTTGCTGGCAAAGCTTTTAGTCCCCCGTTTAACTGCCTTTCCAAGAGGCTGCTTGAACCTAAAAGGCTGAGGATTGTGATGAGTTGGTTGGTGGGGTCTTTAGCAGTAACATTGCCTCTTTTGACCTAACGCTTTTTCTCTCTGCTTTTGCTCGTTCCATCTCTGCCTCCTGCTTTGTTTGTTTTCTTGATTCATCTCTCAGCTTGCTTCCTTTTTCAACCCTTTTCTTTGAATGAGCCATCACTTATTTTCCTCTATCTATATGCCTTTTGGTGCTCAGCATTTGTTTTAACCATTGCTGAAATTAGATAATAACCTTGTATTATTTTCAGGCCTAATATCATCACATCTCTCTTTACCATATTCATTTTTAGGATGTTGAAATAAATTAACTGATGTTACATGTCAGGGTTAAAGGGATGCTTTGGGATTTTGGCAATGTTTAGCAATGTCTGTGTGTCCAGTATGAAGGAAGTTAGAGGTAGTTTCACGAGCCAATGTGAACTAGTGTTAGCGGCAATGCCTCTGGTGGCATATGGGTATCTGCCCTCCGCATGACTGGTGAAAGTTTTGTATGGATTTTTAAGACCTTAATTATGAATTTAAGACCTTTATTATGTCATGCTCTGGTTAGCAGAATAATGTGTCACTTATGTGTCACTTATGTGTATATGAATAGTGTATAAATAGTATTTTTGTCTCTTTATGTCTTTCCTATATATAACTCCTTTTTTTAATGTAACATTTCAATTTAATGTAATATCAGTCGATTACTGTTCTGTATTTTGTCATGAATTTGTACGTTTTATGTCAACCCCAGGAAGAGTAGCTGCTGCATGTGCGGTAGTTAACGGGGATCCTAATAAATACAACTAAACTCTACTTGTGTAACACCTGTCGTCGGAAGGAGTGGACCAAAGCGCAGCGTGAAAAGTGTTCATGATTTCTTTTATTATCAAAAAACACTTGAACAAAGCAACAAAACGAAAGCGAACAGTTCTGTCAGGTGACGGAGACTAAACAGAAAAGAACTACCCACAAACACAGGTGGGAAAAAGGCTGCCTAAGTATGATTCCCAATCAGAGACAACGATAGACAGCTGCCTCTGATTGGGAACCCTACTCGGCCAAAACAAAGAAATAGACAACATAGAATGCCCACCCCAAATCACACCCTGACCTAACCAAATAGAGAAATAAAGGTCAGGGCATGACAACTTGCATACAATCTGTGGTTGGTATAGTAGCTAGCTGCTGTCAGCTTGGCTAAACACAATGTCAGCGCAGGTTGTAGCCTACACATCGAACTCAATTAGCTGACCATCTGAACTTAAAAACCTCTCTCCATAGCAAAGAGTGATTAGTTTACCTCACTGTTACTACTCACTACTTCCCTTGTTTGTTGTTGTTGTTGTTGTTGTTATTCTTCTTCTTATGTGGTTTTTATATGGAGGTTGGCAACCAACTTCAAGGTGTATCACCGTGACCAACTGGACTGGAGGCTGAACCAGAGACAGGGAAGGTCTAAATCCTACCCATTATTCTCATCTCCTTAAGGAAACAAAAATTACATAATTAAATACTACATACTCAGAAGATTTTCTCAGCAGTTCACTTACGCTTGGCTCTTCAACACAATTACTCCTTAAATCTGATAACAATCTCGCCCTTTCCCTCCCATATTGCTGGCACTGAAATAGAAAGTGTTCCAATGTCTCCATCTACTCCTGACAGTGATCACACCTCAATGTAGTGTTGAGCCTTGTGTGTCCCAGTCTCAGCCTTGCGATTAAACTTTCCTCCATTTTATCTCCGCCCGAGGACCTCCCTGCCCCACCTTTTCCTGGATCTTATACAAGCATCTACCCTTTCCTTCCCTGTTCAAAAACTCTTGACATTTGTTTTTAACCACTTTTCTTATTAGCCCTTTGGCTTCTGCTTTACTGATTGACATCTCCATTCCAAAACTAGGATCTTTGAGATTCTGCTTGGTGAGAACATCCACCACCTCATTCCCCTCTACTCCCACATGAACTAGGTACACAGAGGAAGCAAAAAAATATCCCCATCTGTCTCAGCCTAAACAGGCACTGCAAAATCTCATACAATACATCCTGCCTGCTCGGTGACACAAAATTATTTAAGCTCCTCAGTGCTGCACATGAGTCAGAGCAGATGACTACCTTGTCTGGCCTCACCCCCTCCACTCACTGAGCAGCCAAGAGTATGGCCAGCAACTCCATTGTGTACATGCATAAACAATCCGTCGCTCTATTTGTCACTGCCACCTTAAACTCAGGGACACTAAAAGCTGCACCTGTCTTCCCTGCAGGGTCCTTAGATCCATCAGTGAATATATTAAAGACCGCATAGTACTGAGATCTCAAATGTTCACTTACAATATTTACTGGATCTACTTCTTACTCGCCAGCTCTTACCGTCTCAAGCAACCCTACGTCTATAATTGGCTGAAGGAGCAACCAAGGTGGGATAGCAGGAAGAACCACAGAGGGGCTGTTTCCCAAACAGTCCCATTTCTCTCACCATGTTATTACCTATCCACACAACTTCAGATCTAGTTCATACTTTTAGCACTCTAGGAACACATTTTTGTAGGAAGATAAACCTTGTGTCCTTGAAAATTGACCGAATATGTCATGGTTAGTTGTTGTCTTCTTAGCATTAATGGCATCTCTCCCAACTCTACCTGCAGTGCTGTCACCGGGTAGATCCTTACTGCTCCACGTCATATTTTTAGAGTTTGCGCTTGGATTACATCTAGCTTTTTAAAGATGTTGGAGCTGCTGATCCATATGCTACACTACCATAGTCCAGTGATGACCTTGATACCATTATATATAATGTTTCAATGCCATTCTATCCTCCCCCACTCTGTTCTGCCCTTTTAATTTGATGATTAAACCAGATCCCCAGTAGCCCAAACACTCCCACCCTCCCCAAATACCTTATGCACAGCTTCAGGCATTTTTCTCCCCAACGTTCTTTCTAGTAAAAAGTTTCTTGTAAAACGTTTTCTCAACTAAGAACTTAAATCTCCACCTGAGGGACGACTGCTCAACGTCTCTGATCGTTTCTTGAACTCTTCCGGCTGTATGGGGAATATTTTTCCCTCTCTTCCAAAGCGCCCCGTCATCCGCAAACAATGACCTCCCAATATAGGTTCTCACATGGGAGAATACATTATCAATCAAAATGGAGAACAGGAAAGGACTAATTACACTTCCCTGGGGGGGCGGGGTACCATTATCTCCCTCATAATACAAGTGAGTGTGGGACAGAGCTTCCCATACTCACTTGTATTGATCATCCAAAAAGGATGTTCTTTATCCAGTTAAAAACCTGTCCTCCCAGTTTGATAAGCAGGCCCTCCTTCTACACATCTCTACATCAAAGAAAATGGCTAGCACCACCTCCTTAATTGCTTGTACCTTCCATATGACTAACTCCAGACACAGTACAGGGTACGTCATTCCCCTGCCTTTCCTGAGCCGACTTTGACCTTTTGACATTAGGCCTTTGCTTTCCAGGAAGTACATCAGCCTTTCTGTTATCATCCTTTCCATAAGTGTACAGACATGAGATGTCAACCCTATTGGTCTATAACTTGATGGATTAGTGGGGTCTTTGCCTGGTTTCTGTATCAGCACCACGACTACCTGCTTTCAACTGTCAGGCAGCTTCCCTTCCTCCCACACCTTTTTGTAAAGGCCCAATATTTTCTTCCCATTGCAATGTCACTGAGATGAGCCATCATAATGTAAAACAACTCATACTTTCTCAGAGACGTTACTCAAGCTTTAGCTATCACTCTCCATCTCATCCAACGTAAAAGGGGCATTCAATGCATCCTCCACCATCTTTTTCTGAACCAGAATCCATGGATGCTCTCTTTCGCATGCTGTCCCTCCCTCATTAGCTTATTTGAGCTGTGCACCTTCACAGATGCCTGGGCTAAAGTTTCTAAAAGTTTCCAAAACTGTTTGAATGATGTCTGTGAGTATAACAGAACTCCTATGGCAGGCAAAAACCTGGGAAAAAATACATACAGGAAGTGGGAAATCTGAGGTTTGTAGTTTTTGAACTCACCTCTATCGAATACACAGTGGGATATGGGTTACTTTGCACTTCCTAAGGCTTCCACTAGATGTCAAAAGTCTTTAGAACTTTGTTTCAGGCTTCTCATGTGAAGGGGTTCGGATGGGTGCTGTTTGACTAAGGGGTCTGCCTGCAGCCTCGTTCTCAGTCACGCGCTTTCACTTGAGAGGTAGCTCTCGTTGCATTGCTCTTCTACAGACAATGGAATTATCCAGTTGGAACATTATTGAACTTTTATGATAAAAACATCCTAATGATTGATTCTATACTATGTTTGACAAGTTTCTTCGACCTGTAATATAACTTTTTGAACTTTTCGTCCGACTGGACCAGATCGTGCTTTTGGATTTGTTTACCAAACGCCCTAACAAAAGAAGCTATTGGACATAAATGGACATAAATGATGGACATTATCGAACAAAACAAGCAATTATTGTGGAACTGCGATTCCTGGCAGTACATTCTGATGAAGATCATTAAAGGTAAGTGAATATTTATAATGCTATTTATGAATAATGTTGACTACCCAACATGGTGGATATTTCTCTGGCTGGTTTGGGCTCTGAGAACCATTTTTCCGTAGTTTAAAAAAAATCAGAGGTTGCATTAAGGAGAAGTTTATCTAGTTTCATGCATAACACTTGAATTTTCATCAACATTTACAATGAGTATTTCTGTGAATTCATGTGGCTCTCTGCAATATCACAGCATGTTTTGGAACTACTGAACATAACACGCCAATGTAAAATAAGATTTTTGGATATAAATATGAACTTTACTGAACAAAACATATATGTATTGTGTAACATGATGTCCTATGAGTGTCATCTGATGAAGATCATCAAAGGTTAGTGATTCATTTTATCTCTATTTGTGCTTTTTGTGACTCCTCTCTTTGGCTGGACAAATGGCTGGGTTTTTCTGTGAGTTGGTGGTGACCTAACAATCGTTTGTGGAGCATTCGCTGTAAAGCATTTTTGAAATCAGACACTGTGGTCGGATTAATGAGAATTTTATCTTTAAAATGGTGCCTAATACTTGTATGTTTGAGAAATTTGATTTATGAGATTTCTGTTGATTTGTATTTGGCGCCCTGCAATTTCATTGGCTGTTGGTGAGGAACCCCAGTCCTAAACAGGTTAGTGACCACCTAGTGTTTCCTTCATGATTCCGGCTGTGATGCTCATCCAGTGGATGCATCTACCTTCTGCTTCTTCTGGTCTCAGGGTGGCTATTGTTTACTGGACTCCTGACCTGAGCCTGCCGTTGGCTTGAGCTGGAGCGGCTGTTATTTAAGTCCCGCCGTGGGACTGCAGTGGCATTTGTGCCTTCCTCCCCTCTCACCTGTTCCCCTCTCTGCAGGCTCCAACCTGTCATCAAGAGGAAAAAGCCGACAAAGAATGCAACAACGAGGATTCTTCTCACTTTATCCTGATTCTCCCATGGCCAACTAGGTCGTGGCAGGCGGAAGCCCATCCTCCGGTACATCTGGAACTGGATCATATGGCACCTTCCTGCAGTGGCCGGCGTGTACCCACGTCGATCTCAGCGGTGGGGATTATCAGCAACACCTGGAAAGAGCCAGTCCACCTCTGCTGGGTCCTTGACCACTACCCAGTCACCAGGTTGAAGCTTATGTAGGATTCCCACCAGGGGCTGAGGCAATGCTGCTTTCACCCTAGAAAAAATAGCCTTCAGAACATTGTTTAGAGCCGTACAGTAATGTACCATGTTGTCGTCGCAGCCATTAGAGTCAGCTTGTTCTGTTATAAAGGGGTATTTAACATCCTCATAGGTCTACCAGTCAGTAGCTCATGAGGGGACAACCCAGTGCTTCCATGAGCCCTCCCCCTCATATACATCAGTGCCAAAGGCAGCACAGTGACCCAGGGGAGACCATAAGGTTAACCATCTTAATTTCCAGGGTCTGATTAACATGTTCAACTAAACCCCCAGACTGAGGCCTTCAACTGCAATTGGTTCTGAGGTCTATCTGCAGACTCTCGGACAGGTTCTGAATCACAAAATGGGACCCGTTGTCGCTGGTTAATTTGGATGGCAACCCCCACCTGGGTAGAATCTCTCTCAAGAGGTTCTTGCTACAGCTGTAGCATGTCTGCAGGGAAAGCCTCTACCCATTTGGAGAAGGCATCCACTACAACCAAACAATATTTGTAACCCTGACAAGGTGACAACTCAATAAAATCCAACATCACATGCTCAACAGGCCGTTCTGGGGTTGGATGAGCAGATATAGGCATGGGAATTCCCCTTCCTGCATTGTTATTCATATAAATCACACATTTAGCATTTTTGCACAATAAACACAGAAAATCCAGGTCCAAACCATTTTTTTTCTTTTACAAAAATCAACATTTTCCCGTTTGAAACATGGTCATAGCCATGTGCCAACTTAGCAAAATCAGGGGAAACAAGAACGTGGTAAAGTTGGTAGCCCACCCGGGACCCACCACAGTTTCTGCACCTGGTCATTTGTAGACAGCCTCATCCATTTCCTCAGCTCGACAGGACCAACAGAAAACTGCAAATCAGAAATGTCAGTGGGAGAGGAGAGGTTCTGAACAGGAAGTTAAACCATCTCTAACACGGGTGAGTCAAAAGACACAGCCAGAGCTTTGGCTCTCAAATCAGCCATGGCATTTCCTTTGGAGACAGGATCAGATGAGTTGGAATGTGCCAAACACTTACATACAGCTATTTCAGAGGGAAGAAAAATTGCTTTCAACAGGTTATCAACAAGTTTGGAGTGAGCAATAGTCTTGCTCGGAGGAGGTGAGGAAACCAAGTTGTTTCCACAGAGTTTCAAAATCATCTACCACACATATTTCTTTATTTAACTAGGCAAGTCAGTTAAGAACAAAACTCCAATTTGCTTACCGCCCAAATAGGTCCACAGACGATGCAATCTCAACCACACTGCACACTGCCCTAACCCATCTGGACAAGAGGAATACCTATTTGAGATGCTGTTCATTGACTACAGCTCGGCATTCAACACCATAGTACCCTCCAAGCTCGTCATCAAGCTCGAGACCCTGGGTCTCGACCCCGCCCTGTGCAACTGGGTACTGGACTTCCCTTTCGGGCCGCCCCCAGGTGGTGAGGGTAGGCAACAACATCTCATCCCCGCTGATCCTCAACACTGGGGCCCCACAAGGGTGCGTTCTGAGCCCTCTCCTGTACTCCCTGTTCACCCACGACTGCGTGTCCACGCACGCCTCCAACTCAATCATCAAGTTTGCGGACGACACAACAGTGGTAGGCTTGATTACCAACAACGACGAGACGGCCTACAGGGAGGAGGTGAGGGCCCTCGGAGTGTGGTGTCAGGAAAATAACCTCACACTCAACGTCAACAAAACTAAGGAGATGATTGTGGACTTCAGGAAACAGCAGAGGGAACACCCCCCTATCCACATTGATGGAACAGTAGTGGAGAGGGTAGCAAGTTTTAAGTTCCTCGGCATACACATCACAGACAAACTGAATTGGTCCACTCACACAGACAGCATTGTGAAGAAGGCGCAGCAGCGCCTCTTCAACCTCAGGAGGCTGAAGAAATTTGGCTTGTCACCAAAAGCACTCACAAACTTCTACAGATGCACAATCGAGAGCATCCTGGCGGGCTGTATCACCGCCTGGTACGGCAACTGCTCCGCCCTCAACCGTAAGGCTCTCCAGAGGGTAGTGAGGTCTGCACAACGCATCACCGGGGGCAAACTACCTGCCCTCCAGGACACCTACACCACCCGATGTCACAGGAAGGCCATAAAGATCATCAAGGACATCAACCACCCGAGCCACTGCCTGTTCACCCCGCTATCATCCAGAAGGCGAGGTCAGTACATGTGCATCAAAGCTGGGACCGAGAGACTGAAAAACAGCTTCTATCTCAAGGCCATCAGACTGTTAAACAGCCACCACTAACATTGAGTGGCTGCTGCCAACACACTGACACTGACTCAACTCCAGCCACTTTAATAATGGGAATTGATGGGAAATGATGTAAATATATCACTAGCCACTTTAAACAATGCTACCTTATATAATGTTACTTACCCTACATTATTCATCTCATATGCATACGTATATACTGTACTCTATATCATCGACTGTATCCTTATGTAATACATGTATCACTAGCCACTTTAACTATGCCACTTTGTTTACATACTCATCTCATATGTATATACTGTACTCAATACCATCTACTGTATCTGCCTATGCTGCTCTGTACCATCACTCATTCATATATCCTTACGTACATATTCTTTATCCCCTCACACTGTGTACAAGACAGTAGTTTTGGAATTGTTAGTTAGATTACTTGTTGGTTATTACTGCATTGTCGGAACTAGAAGCACAAGCATTTCGCTACACTCGCATTAACATCTGCTAACCATGTGTATGTGACAAATAAAATTAGATTTGATTTGATTTGATTTGATTTGAAATCTTATTTTCAATGACAGCCTAGGAACAGTGGGTATATCTGCCTTGTTCAAGGGCAATATTACAGATTTTTACCTTGTCAGCTCAGGGATTTAATCTTGCAACCTTTCAGTTACAAGTCCAACACTCCATCCACTAGGCTACCTGCTGCCCCAAATGGTGACTGACTGGCGTTTAGCCAATATATAAGCTCTGGTGAGGGCAACTGTAGCTTGTGTCGAAAGGTGTGATGGTAATTTAGCACTCTCCAGTGTGGTTGCTGCAGTGGTAACTGCATAAGCAACAAGCAGTTCCCCTTTCTGAGATCTCTGAGCGGAGCCATCCACAAATATTTTCCATTTAATCTTGTCATTCATAGCTATCTTGTAACCATAGATGGTATTTGATAGAGGCTGGACAACCTTGCCATAGTCGGGAAGCCATGCCCTACAGTACCCTGCCATACCAGTCAGTGACATCATGTGCTGTTTGGTAACAGGCTGTGGGACAGAGAGAATAGCTTGCTCTCTCTCTGGACCCAGCCGCCTGCCATTGGGTGTGATATCATGTCCCAAATACTTTACCGTTTGGTAGATAAGTTATTTTTTGATACTTTGTGGCCATTCTCTGTCAGAAAGATCAAAAGAGCTTGAGTATCAGTTTCACACACCTCAAGAGTTTCAGAGCATAATAACAAGTCATCGACATACTGTGTTAGAGTGCTCCCCTCCGGGTGAATGAAACCCCCAAAAAGTTGTTCTAATGCAGCTGAAACAATTGTGGAGGACTCAGTACACCCAATGGGGGCCATGGTTCACATAAATCTCTTACCGAGGAATGTGAACACGAACCAGAACTGTGACTCGGGTGCAACAGGAATGCTAAAAATGCATTAGACAAATCCACAACAGTAACCCAATTAGCTGGGGCTGGAACTGCAGATATCATTGTAGTTGGATTGGGAACCACAGGGGTACGAGCAAACACATCATTATTGACAGGTCTCAAATCCTGCACAAAACGGCAAACACCTGAAGCTATTCTTACTGGCAAGATAGGGGTATTGCAAGGTGACTCTGGAGACAAGACTAACGCTCCGGGCTCTAATAATGAAGCATGTACAGAAGTAATACCAGCAATAGCTTCTTTACTGAGTGGATACTGTGCTCTCCTGGGGCGCCCGGTATCTTCAGGAGTACCCACAAGTGGCTCAGCTCCTTTAATCCTCCCAAAATCATACTTGTTCCTTGCCCATAGGCAATCTGGGACCCCTCTCAAAAGGGGTGAGTCCTCACTCAAAAGCATGATGTTGGTGTCAAATGACAGTTGGTCCAGTCCATACACACCCCCATCAACTGGTGTGTCTGAGTTGAATGGGTAACAAAATGTTAGTGTGCTGGGTGAATAGGTTGATTCATCTGGACGCATTTCCCAATCAACAGCATTTACCAGCCCCTTCATCCCAACCCCAGTATCCGCCCACTCAACCATGTGTGATTTTGCCAGGGACTCATGTGGTGCTCTATCTTCAAGCATGTAGAGCTCCCTCTGTGCAGGGGTTAGAAGTCGCTGCTACAGTACAGACCCTCACACTGTACTGATTCTGGCGCTACACTTTCCAACAGCCATTTGTTTTCATATCCCAGGTCTCTTGTCAATGGAGAGAAATGGGAGGTGCAATGTAAGCCTGCTTCAGACATAAAACTGCCCTCGTGGCCCCAATGGGTTTTGGCCATTGAGAAAACACAAGCAATATTGGGCACCTCATTGTCAACGTCCCATGCATAATACCAGTCACAAAACTCAGACACCAGCATCAATTGCTCCTCTTCCTGATGTATCACAATGATGCAAGTTGGGCCACAGGTTCTTTGCTCCGTTCATCTTTCCCTCGATCATGACTAGTCCCTGCAGCCGAAAAACATCCACACAGCATGATGCTGACACCACCATGCTTCACCGTAGGGATGGTGCCAGGTTTCTTCCAGACATAACGTTTGGCAGTCAGGCCAAATAGTTCCATCTTTTATTTATTTATTTATTTATTTTTTAGGGGTGGATCAGCTTAATATCGCGGAAATATTGTTGCTTCCATCATTGTAATTGTCTGCACCATTTCCAATCCCCCATATCTTTTTGGGGTAAATATATACATACACGTACTTATACACATATACACATCCACATTCCTATATAGATATACATACTATTTTTTAGAATATACCTTTATTATTCCCTGCAAACCCTACCACCCTTCCCCCAATTGGAGTAAACTAATAAACAATAACACAGGCTTCTACCTTCAGTTTATCCATCTTATACACATTTTATAGACAATCTATTTTACAATAGTTATATTTAGTTTGTTTTTAGTCCTTCCTCTATTTCTGATGTCCATCCAGTTTGATTTCTATTTGTAACTGCTATTTCACCAAATTCCAAAACCTATATACATTTTACAAATAGTTCAATCTTGGTTTCATCAGACCAGAGAATCTTGTTTCTTATGGTCTGAGAGTCATTTGGATGCCTTTTGGCAAACTCCAAATAGGCTGCCAGTGGCCATCGAAGGTGAGCACCTGCCCACTGAAGTCGGTGACGACGACAAACTGCAATCAGGTCAAGACCCTGGTGAGGATGATGAGTGCGCAGATGAGCTTCCCTGAGATGGTTTCTGACAGTTTGTGCAGACATTCTTCAGTTGTGCAAACCTACAGTTTCATCAGCTGTCCGGGTGGCCTTTTATTGTCCCCAGAACAAGGTGCACCTGTGTAATGATCATGCTGTATAATCAGTTTCTTGATATGTCAAGTGGATGAATTATCTTGGCAAAGGATACATGTTTTTGCTGATAATTTTTTTTAAATACACATTTTATTTCAGCTCATGGGACCAACACTGTACATGTTGCATTTATATTTTTGTTCAGTGTATTTTGGGACCTCGGTAGCATTAAAAGAATGTAAACACACTCTCGCATCGATGTCAGTCTTTCATCAAGTGTTGAGCCTAATTGAGACCCATGGGAGGTAGATGGATTGGTGGCAAGAGGAACTTATGATGCAGCACTGGAGGCAACCAGTAAACAAGAACAGTACAATAAGATGTTATTATTCCACCTGATTACTTCTTGTATCTGATGGTAAAATTGCCCCATCATCTTTCTATTGGAAATTGTGTCACATATATTTGATCAATGCATAAGGTTCCGAAAGGAGGTTATTCTCCGTAAACCACTCAATATATACCCATCCAAACTGTCAGAGTAATACTTTAGTATTTTTGAGTAAGTCTAGATAAAATCCTCTTAGATGTAAAGTCACCTATTTAGACGACCAGTGTGGTTCTGGTACCGGGTACAACAGTAATTTCCGCTTGTAAATCGATCTGTGGACACCATAGATCGAAATGGCTTGCATTGTGCGATAGCCCTGGTTCCCATGGACACATAGTATATTCTGAGTCTGTGTGACATAGGATGTGAAATCTGAAACCACTTGAAGCTGGGAAGTCAATCCTACCATTTGTTTTGCTTTTCTGACTGTCCATCAACTCCTGGCTGAATCCTACATCACAGCCATTGACAAAGCACATGCAATCAGAGTGGGATGGGTGGTTTCTTCACAGTAGTACATTCAGAGCTCAATTTATAGCTATTAATCTAAAATAATTCACAGATTTTAAACAAAAATTCACTTAGACGGACAAGATTAATAGGACACTATGAGATGAAAGGTGAGTTCAGGATGCCAAGATAAAGCTACGCGAGACATTTCACAGTAATGGGGGCAGAGGTTTTGATCAAGAGAACTTTTTGAGAATATGCACATTTTCTCTAATGCTAAATATACAAATATGTATTTTTCAATTATAAAAAAGGTGAAATCATATAGTTAATAATTTTATAATTTGCTTAGGCTATATTTTGAAAGTAAATGTCATTTCAAGCCATGTTCAGTTTTGTTGAATAGGAAATGCATCACATAAAATATTTCATAGTTCCATTTATATCATATTTGTAGTGTACTTGAGCTTGTGTCCTCAAAAGTGACTACCCCTCAGCAATTTCTAGCTTCTTTTTTTTACCAGAAAGGTGACATTTTAACTTTTGAGTATGCAGCATTACTAGTTATTTGTTATGGCCCCCTCATGATAAATAATTACTTTTGGGGATTACGTAGATGACATTTTCGATTACCTTTAGTTGCATACAACTGGATAAAACAAAACACACTCTGAACAACCTTTGCAGGAAGAGGTGTATGCATCTTCGTGGCTCAAAACGTGATCTCTGAAGTCACTTTTTTTAATGGATTCTAGGACAGTACCCAAGAGTAAATGAAGGACCTCCCATTCATTCTAAAAATATACCTGGTGGCTCTAGGCAGAGATACAATTTTTTTTAGGGGAGAAAGAATGTATGTTATTAAGACAAGAACACTCTGAGGAACACATTACGACACGCAGTGAGTCTGATCAGTTTTTATGACTTGCATTGGGCATCCTGAAATTCAACCAGCGGTTCAGAAGGAATATGTCTACAGTCTGTCGTTGTCATTCAAACTCACAAACAATTAATAATAATTAGCAGTATAGAACAATTATGTGTGGGTATGAAATCATTCTCCTAAAAAAATCAAGTTCATAAATGTGTATCGCATGTATTTTTCTAAATCTACTGTGAACAAATCACAAGGCTGAGGGTCAGAGATATTGTACAGTATGAAAACTTTGAAAAGAGAGAAATACAACTTTTTTGGGAAACAGTGCTTCTGAATGTAACAGATTGAGTATAATATACCAGGGAGTGTTATGATAGACAGTGAATCCAAAACCAGTCTCTTCCCCTCTGCCCATTTGCACGTTCTAGCGGGCCTCCACCATATTCACAGAAATCCCAAAGCTGAGGTAGTGAAAATGATCGAGTAGGGACTAATTAGACCATACAATAGCCATTTCAATGGATCCTACAGATTTTCTGGCTCTAGGGTGAAGCGCTATCCTAACGTGCACTACAATATGTTAGGTTGTGCAATTTTTTTTTTAAAAGAACGGAAGAGCGTGCCTAAATGCAAAATACAAAAATGTCTGTTTTACTGATTTACAGTTCATATAAGGAATTCAGTCAATTGAAATAAATTAAATAGGCCCTAATCTATGTATTTCATATGACTGGGCAGGGGCGCAGGCATGGGTGGGCCTGGGAGGGTGTGCAAAACTGTCATCAAGGCAAAGGGTGTCTACTAAGAAGAAGCTAAAAAAAAATCTGGAACACTTTTTTGGTTACTACATGATTCCATTTGCGTTATTTCTTTGTATTTTGTGTCATCACTATTATTTTACAATGTAGAAAATAGTAAACAAAAAGAAAAACCCTTGAATGAATAGGTGTGTCCAAACTTTTGACTGGTACTGTATATATGAGCCAGTTTTATCATAGCGCCTGATGGTTTTTTGCGACTGCACTTGAAGAAACTTTAAAAGTTGTTGAAATTTTCAGGATTGACTGACCTTCATGTCTTAAAGTCATGATGGACTGGCATTTCTCTTTGCTTATTTGAGGTGTTCTTGCCATAATATAGACTTGGTATTTTACCAAATAGGGCTATCGTCTGTATACCAACCCTACCTTGTCACAACACAACTGAATGGCTCAAATACATTAAGAAGGAAAGTTTTAACAAGACGCACCTGTCACGAGTCCGACCGAGGGTGTTTCCCTTTCCCGGGCAGGTGGCGCTCGGCGGTCGTCGTCACCGGCCTATTAGCTGCCACACTGATTGTTTTTCCTCCCCCTCCTTGTATGTTGAGTGGTAGCACCTGTGGATGTTTAATTAGTTTGTCTTTATTAGACAGCCGGCCCGCCTGGTTGTTGTGCGGGATTATTTCTATGTAACCTTCGGCTCTGTGGTATAGGCACGTGTTAGTGCCCGGTCGGGATTGGTTCCCATTGTACATTTTGATTCCCTGTGTTTTGGGAACGTTACTTTTGTGAGCACCCTGTGGTGCGTTGGTGCGATTAAAAGACGCGCATTATTGAACTCTCTGTCTCCTGCATTTGACTCCACACCCACGACACCCGGAGCATTACAGAATCCCGCACCCATCAAATTGAATGGAGTCAGCAGGAGCAGCAGCCAACCCTCTCCCATCGATGGAGGAACGGGTTCTCCACCACACCACCGTCCTTCATCGGATCGGATCCGCGATGGATCAAGTGATGGAGAGAATGGACAGATGGGAGAGGAGTGGGCTCCTCTCTCCACCTTCGGCACCCACGGTTCCGGACTCCCCATCTCCCGACTCCAGCACCCTCCGTCTGACGCTACCGAGGGCTTATGATGGAGCGGCGGCGGGTTGCCAGGGTTTCTGCTTCAGCTGGAGCAATACCTGGCCACCATCAGACCCACTCCCTCAGGAGCAGAGAGGGTGAGTGTCCTCATCTCCTGCCTCACGGGTCGTGCCCTGGAATGGGCGAACGCGGTCTGGAATGGCCCAGACTCAGCGCGGGAGCACTACCCAGAGTTTTCCCGTCGCTTCCGTGCCGTGTTTGATCACCCTCTAGACGGCGGGAGAACGACTATTTCACCTCAGGCAGGAGAGGAGGAGCGGCCAGGATCACGCGCTGGAGTTCCGGACCTTGGCAGCCGGATCTGGGTGGAACGACAGGGCCCTTATGGACCACTACAGGTGTAGTCTCCGAGAGGACGTCCGCCGGGAGTTAGCGTGTCGGGACACCACTCTGTCACTGGATCAGCTGATTGACATGTCCATTCGACTGGATAATCTGCTGGCTGCCCGCAGGCGTTAAGAGAGGGTCCTGTGCGTTCCACCACCCAGCCCCTCCGCTCCCATTCCGATGGAGTTGGGAGGGGCTGCGCCGAGGGGTACCGGAGGAGGAGGCCTTCCCTGCACCAACTGTGGTCGGAGAGGACACACGTCTGATCGGTGCTGGGGGGGTCCGTCTGGGAGTAGAGATGGCAGGCGGAACGCTTCTCGGTCACCCCAGGTGAGTCAGCATCAAACTCACCCAGAACCCCCTGTTGGCCACATGTTTGTCTTAACTTTTTTCCTTCGCTTTTTTCCCTCTTCCCAGCATAGGGCGCTAGTCGATTCAGGCGCAGCTGGGAACTTTACGGATCGCGGACTCGCCCTTAAGTTAGGGGTTCCGCTGGTGCCGATAGATTCTCCTTTCCCCGTGCACTCCCTAGATAGCCGGCCATTAGGGTCAGGGATGGTCAGGGAGACCACGGTCCCACTGGACATGGTGACACAGGGGAATCATAGGGAGCGTATCAGTTTCTTTATTATTGATTCGCCTGCGTTTCCAGTGGTGCTGGGGACTCCCTGGCTGGCCCGGCACAATCCTAAAATTTCGTGGAGACAGGGGGTTCTCCAGGGGTGGTCAGAGGAGTGTTCTGGAAGGTGTTTGGGAGTTTCCATCGGTGCCACGTCGGTGGAGAGTCCAGACCAGGGTTCCACGGTGTGCATTCCCCCCGAGTATGCCGATTTGGCAATCGCTTTCAGTAAAGTGAAAGCGACTAAATTATCACCTTATCGACCGGGAAGGGATTGTACGATAGATCTGCAGGTAGACGCTGCGCTTCCCAAGAGTCACGTGTACCCGCTGTCCCAGGAGGAGACGTTGGCAATGGAGACATATGTCACGGAGGCGCTGGGACAGGGGTACATTCGGTCCTCCATTTAACCCGTCTCCTCGAGTTTCTTTTTTGTGAGGAAAAAGGAGGGAGGCTTGCGTCCGTGTATCGATTATAGAGGTCTAAACGCCATCACAGTGGGGTATAGTTACCCTCTACCTCTCATCGCTACGGCGGTGGAATCGTTCCACGGAGCGCAGTTCTTCACAAAACTGGATCTCAGGAGCGCGTATAGTTTGGTGCGTATTCGGAAGGGAGACGAGTGGAAAACCGCATTTAGTACTACATCAGGCCACTATGAGTACCTCGTCATGCCGTATGTGTTAAAAAATGCTCCAGCCGTTTTTCAATCCTTTGTAGACGAGATTCTCAGGGACCTGTGCGGGCAAGGAGTGGTGGTTTATATCGATGACATTCTGATCTACTCGGCCACTCACACTGTGCATGTGTCTCTGGTGCGCAAGGTGCTTGGTAGACTGCTGGAGCATGACCTATATGTCAAGGCTGAGAAATGCGTGTTCTCTAAACGAGCCGTCTCTTTTCTGGGATATCGCATTTCCACCTCGGGGGTAGTGATGGAGGGTGACCGCATTAGGGCCGTGCGTAATTGGCCGACTCCGACCACGGTAAAGGAGGTGCAGCGGTTTCTGGGTTTTGCCAACTACTACCGGAGGTTTATCCGGGGTTTTGGCCAGGTAGCGGCTCCCATCACCTCACTGCTGAAGGGGGGCCCGGTGCGTTTGCAGTGGTCAGCAGAGGCGGACGGAGCATTCAACAAGTTGAAGGCGCTGTTTACTAATGCGCCCGTGTTGGCTCATCCGGACCCCTCTCTAGCATTTATAGTGGAGGTGGACGCGTCCGAGGCTGGGGTGGGTGCCGTGCTATCACAGCGCTCGGGTACACCACCAAAACTCTGCCCCTCCGCTTTCTTCTCAAGGAAGCTCAGCCCAGCGTAACTATGATGTGGGGGACCGGGAGTTGCTAGCGGTGGTTAGAGCTCTGAAGGTGTGGAGACACTGGCTTGAGGGGGCTAAACACCCCTTTCTCATCTGGACCGACCACCAGAATCTGGAGTATATTCGGGCAGCTAGGAGACTTAACCCACGTCAGGCAAGGTGGGCCATGTTCTTCACCCGGTTCCGGTTTACTTTGTCTTATAGACCGGGCTCCCAGAACGTGAAGGCTGACGCACTGTCCCGCCTTTATGACACGGAGGATGGGTCCACCGAACCTACTCCCATCCTTCCCGCCTCGAAGCTGGTAGCCCCAGTGGTATCGGAGGTGGACTCGGACATCGAGCGGGCGTTACGGGCTGAACCCGCGCCTCCTCAGTGTCCAGCGGGGCGAAGGTACGTGCCGCTTGGTGTTTGGGACAAACTGATTCGGTGGGCTCACGTCCTACCCTCCTCGGGTCACCCTGGGGTGACGAGGACAGTGGGGAGCCTTCAGGGGAGGTATTGGTGGCCTACGTTGGCTAAGGACGTTAAGGGTTATGTCTCCTCCTGTTCAGTTTGCGCTCAGAATAAGGCTCCTAGGCACTTTCCTAGAGGGAAGCTACAACCCCTCCCTGTTCCACAGCGGCCATGGTCACATCTGTCCATAGATTTCCTAACCGATCTCCCGCCGTCTCAGGGGAACACCACGGTTCTGGTGATTGTGGATCGGTTCTCTAAGTCCTGCCGTCTCCTCCCGTTGCCCGGTATCCTTACAGCCCTACAGACTGGGAGGCGTTATTCACCCATGTCTTCCGGCACTACGGGGTGCCGGAGGACATCGTTTCTGATCGGGGACCCCAATTCACGTCCCGGGTATGGAGAGCGTTCATGGAACGCTTGGGGGTCTCTGTCAGCCTGACCTCCGGTTATCACCCCGAGAGTAATGGGCAGGTGGAGAGAGTGAACCAGGAGGTGGGTAGGTTTCTGCGGTCGTATTGCCAGGATCGGCCAGGGGAGTGGGCACGATACATTCCCTGGGCTGAAATGGCTCAGAACTCACTACGCCACTCCTCTACTAACGTGTCCCCTTTTCAGTGTGTGTTGGGGTACCAGCCGGTCCTGGCACCATGGCATCCGAGCCAGACCGAGGCTCGAAAGTGCAGACTGTGTTGAAGTAACAATGTTTATTGCAACAATAGGGGCAGGCAAATGACAGGTCAAGCCAGGCAGGGGTCGATAATCCAGAGTAGTGGGGCCAAGGTACAGGATGGCAGGCAGGCCCAGGGTCAGGTCAGGCAGAGGTCGGTAATCCAGAGTAGGGAAAAAGGCACAGAATGACAGGCAGGCTCAGAGTCAGGACAGGCAAGGGTCAAAACCAGGATGATGAGAAAAAGAGAGACTGGGGAAAAGCAGGCGCTGAGACAAAATGCTGGTTAACTTGAACAAACAAGATGAACTGGCACAGATACACAGAAAACACAGGTTTAAATACCCAGGAGATAAGTGGGAAAGATGGGCGACACCTGGAGGGGGGTGGAGACAAGCACAAGGACAGGTAAAACAGATCAGGGCGTGACAGTAAGTATGGACTTTATATATAAAATATATATAAAGTGCCTGGATTTTCTCCATTTCAGTGTATCTCTTATTCAATGGGTCAAAGTAATGAATAGCAACCCAGATGTAAAATAGTAAATAGCGGCAACTTTGAACTGTCAATATGAGTTAAACAAGGGTGTCCGCTGTCACCATATCTATTCATTATGGTAATCAAAATGCTAGCTATTAAAATCAGATCAAAAAACAACATTAGAGGATTAGAAATCCAATATTTAAAAACAAAGGTGTCCATGTAGGCCGATGAATCCATTTTTATATTTAGTCCGCAAGCTATATCCTGCAATGTCTCCTTGAAGATCTAGATAGGTTTTAGTCCAGAGAGACCAAAAACGTTATGAACGTTATGATTATGATAAGTGTACCATATTATGTATTGGATTTTAAAAAACACAACTTGTACATTACCCTGCAGTTTACGTATAAAATGGGCTGACAATGAAGTAGATATACTTGGTATTCATATCACAAAACATACAACATCAATAGAAAACATGTAAAAATAGACAAGATCCTGCAACAATGGAGATGAAAATACCTGTCTATTTATGGAAATAAAAACACTGATTAACTCCTTAGTCAGGGGATAGTGCATACGGCCCAGTACATCACTGGGGCCAAGCTTCCTGCCATCCAGGAGAGGAAGACCCTAAAAATTGTCAAAGACTCCAGGATCTCTGCACTCACTGCCCCTGTCGTCCGTAATGGGTCCGCAGTCAAACGACCACCCCTCATCACTGTCAAACGCTCCGTAAAACACTTCAGCAAGCAGGCCTTTCTAATTGACCTGGCCCGGGTATGCCTGGTTATTCTTTAAAAGTGCTTTCTTCACAATCTTAAATAAGCATGCCCCATTCAAAAATGTTGAACTACGAACAGATGTAGCCCTTGGTTAACTCCACACTTGACTGCCGTTGACGAGCACCAAAACATCCTGTGGCATACTGCTTTAGCATCGAATAGCCCCGCGATATGCAACTTTTCAGGGAAGATTGGACCCAATATACACAGGCAGTTAGGAAAGCGAAGGCTAGCTTTTTCAAACAGAAATTTGCATCCTGTAGCACAAACTCCAAAAAGGTGCTGGGACACTGTAAAGTCCATGGAGAATAAGAGCACCTCCTCCCAGCTGCCATTTGCACTGAGAATAGGAAACACTGTCACCACCGATAAATCAACGATAATCGAGAATTTCAACAAGCATTTCTCTACCGCTGGCCATGCTTTCCACCTGGCTACCCCTAAACCGGTAAACAGCTCTGCGCCCCCCACATCAACTTGCTCCTTCACCCAAATCCAGATAGCTGATGTTCTGAAAGAGCTGGGCTAGACAATCTAGAACCTCTCTTTCTAAAATTATCTGCCTCAATTGTTGCAACCCCTTTTACTAGTCTGTTCAACCTCTTTCATTTCGTCTGTGATCCCTAAAGATTGGAAAGCTGCCGCAGTCATCCCCCTCTTCAGAGGGGGAGACACTCTAGACCCAAACTGTTACAGACCTATATCTATCCTACCCTGCCTTTCTAAAGTCTTCGAAAGCCAAGTTAACAAACAGATCACCGACCATTTAGAATCCCACCTTACCTTCTCTGCTATGCAATCTGGTTTCCAAGCGGGTCATGGGTGCACCTCAGCCACGCTCAAGGTCCTAAATGATATCATAACTGCCATCGATAAAAGACAATACTGTGCGGACGTCTTCATCGACCTGGCCAAGGCTTTCGACTCTGTCAAATACCTCAATCTTATCGGCAGACTCAACAGCCTTGGTTTCTCAAATGACTGCCTCGCCTGGTTCACCAACTACTTCCCAGATTGAGTTCAGTGTGTCAAATCGGAGGACCTGTTATCCGGACCTCTGGCAGTCACTATGGGGGTGCCACAGTGTTCAATTCTCAGCTCGACTCTTCTCTGTATACATCAATAATTGTTGTTCTTGCTGCTGGTAGTTCTCTGATCCACCTCTACACAGATGACACCATTCGGTATACTTCTGGCCCTTCTTTGGACACCGTGTTAACAAACCTCCAGATGAGCTTCAACACCATACAAAACTCCTTCCGTGGCCTCCAACTGCTCTTAAATGCAAGTAAAACTAAATGCATGCTCTTCAACCAGTTGCCTGTCTAGAATCACTACTCTGGACAGTTCTGAACATGTGGACAACTACAAATACCTTGGTGTCTGGTTAGACTGTAAACTCTCCTTCCAGACTCACATTAAGCATCTCCATCCCAAAATGTAATCTAGAATCGGCTTCCTATTTCGCAACAAAGCATCCTTCGCTCATGCTGCCAAACATACCCTCGTAAAACTGACTATCCTACCGATCCTTGACTTCGGCGATGTCATTTACAAAATAGCCTCCAACACTCTACTCAGCAAATTGGATGCAGTCTGTCACAGTGCCATCCATTGTCACCAAAGCCCCATATACTACCCATCACTGCAACCTGTATGCTCTCATTGGCTGGCCCTCACTTCATATTTGTCGCCAAACCCACTGGCTCCAGGACATCCATAAGTCTTTGCTAGGTAAAGCCCTGCCTTATCTAAGCTCACTGGTCACCATAGCAGCACCCATCCGTAGCACTCGTTCCAGCAGGTATATTTCACTGGTCATTCCCAAAGCCAACTCCTCGTTTGGCCTCCTTTCCTTCCAGTTCTCTGCTGCCAATGACAGTGACGAATTGCAAAAATCACTGAAGCTAGAGACTTATTTCTCCCTCAATAACGTTAAGCATTAGCTGTCAGAGCAGCTTACCGGTCATTGCACCTGTACACAGCCCATCTGTAAATAGCCCACACAACTACCCCAACTGCCCTAATCGGCCAGCGCCACTGGGTAGCACAGAGCAACTCTTTAACCTCTTTTGGGTAGGGGGCAGTATTTTCACGTCCGGATGAAAAGCGTACCCAAAGTAAACTGCCTGTTACTCAGGCCCAGAAGCTAGGATATGCATATAATTGGTGGATTTGGATGAAAACACTCTAAAGTTTCTAAAACAAAAACAATTATGTCTGTGAGTATAACATAACTGACATGCCAGGAGAAACCCCGAGGACAAACCATCCCCACAAAAAATGTCAGACTACCACTGTTTTCAATGGCTGTCACTTTTATTATAAGACGAAATCCTCCCAGATTGCAATTCCTAGTGCTTCCACTAGATGTCAACAGTCTTTAGAAAGAGTTTTGTAGTTTTTCTAGGCTCCCATTTTGGCTGTAGTGTCTGAAGCACGCCAGCTAAACTGAGTTTTTATGGATATAAAGAAGGACATTATCGAACAAAAGGACCATTTGTGATGTAACTGGGACCTTTTGGAGTGCCAACAGAAGAAGATCATCAAAGGTAAGGCTTTTATTATATCGCTATTTCTGACTTTCGTGTCGCACCTGTCTGGTTGAAATATGTTTTTAATGCTTTTGTATGCGGGGCACTGTCCTCAGATAATCGCATGGTGTGCTTTAGCCGTAAAGCCTTTTTGAAATCTGACACAGCGGCTGGATTAACAAGAAGTTAAGCTTTATTTTGATGTATTACACTTAATTAAATATGGGACGCTACTGTCCCACCTGCCCATAAGAAGTTTTTAAGGGGCATTGCACTAATAATGGCAGTGACTAGGGAAATGCTTCCACTGTTCTTATTTTCAGTCTGCACGTTCAAACTAAAACAATGTAACGAATAATGGCATGAAAAATGCCCCTTAGATATAAATTTGTAGGGCAGATAATATTTAACGCAAATAATGAAAAAGGCATTCAAATCAGTTCCAATAACCCTAAAGCTGCCAACATCTCACACCTTTATCTTTTTACTCTTAACTTTCTCAAAATGTTCCATATAACCCTTCCTGTTTTTCTGAGCTTAGCACTGAGCTAAGCTATGAGCCAAGATGGAGCATGCGCAGGGAGTTGAAATTGACACTGTTATCACGGATGGTGGGCAAGCAGCATTTTCATGGTTTCATGCCTCTTTCTGTTTTCGCCCTCATAAAAAGATTCCCTCAGGGGAAGACCATTGATTTTACCTCAACATTATCTAATTCATGTACTGTTGGTTAGAAGTTGCAGCAAGTACCGTTATTCATGTAACTTTAGTTGTTCTACAAACGTGGGGATATATGTTTTGATTTTTTATACATTGTAAGGCTGCATGATGAGACTCGAATTATGTGTTGAAAAAAGTAGCTTGAAAGGCATAAGCTCTTCTTTGCTTTTTGTCCAGGCTGTACACACTCCAATAGTCTCTCATTAAAAATTTGACAAGCACTTGATAATGCCTAAAATTTCACGGTGGCATCCTCTTGGTGGTCGTAATGCACCCTAAAACAAATACATGCCTTTTGCAGCCCAGAGTACTGCATTGTGCCCTTCTCAATCAAGCATCTGTCACTCAGTCAAGCGATCGGGTCTTTCTCACAAGCTACATACAAGTGAAGACAGACATATTGGGACACAACTACGCGCATCCTTATCCAATTCTGAGGTACATATTGAAGATATTGTAAGAATGTTCCACGTTTACTTTTCGTCAGCCAACAAGATGAGTAGGCCGAACGAACAGCAAAAGCTCTAGCCAATGTCAATCTACTATCCCCCGTAGTACAAAAGTCGACCTATTCTGTGCGAGAAATAAATATTCCAAACATAGTCTGGAACAGTTGTGGGATGCAATAGATCCCAAATTAATACAACCACTAACATAAAAAAAATGCAATGTGGTTGATGCCACAAATCATAACAATTAACTTAAAATGTTGATATACTATTAGGCTATTTCTTTACATTTTAAGTGTATCAATGGGCACATAGTAGTAGGCTATAGGCGCAAATATTCCATTAGCGGAAAACACCTTGATCAAAAGTAACCGTAAAAGCAGCTATGCATGTAATGCTTTTATTATGAAGGTCCATTTTTATGGTGAAAATGATCTTCCCCAAACCTGAAACTCACATGCTGCTTATATATTCCAGTTAGGCTCCACACCCCATGTAAAGCAGATTTACCTCTTAAAGGTTCCACCCCTTTTTTTCAATTTTCGCCTAAAATGACATACCCAAATCTAGCAGAAATAAATCATTCTCTCTACTATTGTTCTGACATTTCACATTCTTAAAATAAAGTGGTGATCCTAACTGACCTAAGACAGGGAATTATTTGTAGGATTAAAAGTCAAGAAGTGTGAAAAACTTTGTTTAAATGTATTTGGCTAAGGTGTATGTAAACTTCCGACTTCAACTGTATATAATTCACAAGTGATACCCATCAGACTATTTTTGATTTAATCTCGTCTTTTCATATACTAAATAATATATGCGTGACATTTGTTTAAATTTAGAATGGGCCAAACAGGGGAAGTGGGAAAAAATACATCTATGCATTTAAATAGCGTATGGAAGATGCTTTTCCCTGTGGTTTATTTTCATGCCAGCCAGGTAGGATATACTTATGTTGTAAATATAAGCAACATGCTTAATATTAGTAAATAAATATAGCAGGCCCAGCCTATAGAAAGTTGATGGGTTCCTCGTCTTTTTATTAACGGCCATCACCCACAATTGCATAGCCTTTAGCAATGCTGCGTAACATGAGCTTATGGGCACTCATGAAGTGGTTGATTAGATGAAATAGACTACATTTGCATTGATGTCAGATTGATTAGAGGGACAATAGTGTGCTGAGTACCAGGCAGTTAGCAAGTGTGGTAGGCTACTAATGACCATCAGAGTTTGGAGAAGCCTAATTACCGTGACTAAACGGTCATGTGGAGTTTGACTGCCTTCATGACTCATGACCGCCAGTTTGGCGATAATACGGTCACTGCAACAGCCTTAGGTACTACATTATTGAAGCCTCTACTACATTGTCCTTGAAAATAATACAAAAAATGCACATCTGTAGCTATTGGATAATGGCTGGAATGAAATTATTCCATTCCAGCCATTATTAGGAGCCCGTCCTCCCCTATTAAGGTGCCTGTGTCTCCATCCTAGCCAACTAGAGTCTTAGGAATGCTTCACAGCTGTATATCTTCCTCTCTCAGCCAGACCACAGGCCCCATGCAGTGCTACCTAACAGCACACTCTCATGTATTAATGGGGGACATGATTAATCTCTGTGTTGAAGGCTCCATGTTGACAGCCATTGCTGTTGCCCTAAAATGGCCACGTCAATAGCTACACAAAGTATTCGCTTTTGGAGAGGTTTAGTGGAAACGTTAGTCAAATCCTTGTGAGTGTCACACCCTGACCTTAGAGAACCTTTTTATGTCTCTATTTTGGTTTGGTCAGGGTGTGAGTTGGGGTGGGCATTCTATGTTTTGTGTTCTATGTTTTTTATTTCTGTGTGTTTGGCATGGTGTGGTTCTCAATCAGAGACAGCTGTCTATTGTTGTCTCTGATTGAGAACCATACTTAGGTAGCCTTTTCCCACCTGTGTTTTGGTGGGTAGTTGTTTTCTGTTTTTGTGTCTGCATAAGACACTATTTCGGTTTCGGTCGTTCTCATTGTTATTTCAGTGTTCAGTTAATAAAAATCACGAACACGTACGACGCTGCACCTTGGTCCACACCTTCTTCAAACAGCCGTTACAGTGAGATAAGAAATGCAAGATACTTTTGTCTGGTTGTGTTTTTTTGTCACTGTAGTGGCAAATTGTGACTCAGACTGTTGACAAACAATTAGTTTTTTTAGAATCTAAAGACAAGATATGATATCATCTAATATTTTGCATGTTATCAGGGGCATCATGCACCCATTACTTTAGAGGGGGTACAAAGTACGTGAGGATCGGGGAGCGGTGGTGCCTGGAAGTTGTAGAATCTAATTCTATGTAAAAAAAAAATATGTCTAAGAATACCTCTTTACCTGTTCAATTGTTATTTGAATGATGGATGCACATTGATTCTTTAAGAACTTTTATAGTGTAGTTGTTATGGTGAGTGAATGAGGACCCAAAAGCGAATCAACTTAAACAGAGCTTCTTTAATTACCAAACATAGGTAGGCTCAGATGGACCGGCAGATTCCGACAGGACAGGACAAGGTTACAGCAAACATGACGGCAGTCTGGTTCAGGCATGAATGACACAAACAAACAAGAATCCGACAAGGACAGGAGCAGAAACAGAGAGAGATATAGGGACCTAATCAGAGGGAAAAAGGGAACAGGTGGGGAACGGGGTGAATGGGTAGTTAGAGGAGACAAGGGACAGCTGGGGGAAAGCGGGGGAGAAAAGGTAACCTAACACGACCAGCAGAGGGAGACAGGGTGAAGGGAAAGGACAGAGACAAGACAACATGACAGTACATGACAGTACCCCCCCACTCACCGAGCGCCTCCTGGCGCACTCGAGGAGGAAACCTGGCGGCAACGGAGGAAATCATCAATCAGCGCACGGTCCAGCACGTCCCGAGAGGGAACCCAACTCCTCTCCTCAGGACCGTACCCCTCCCAGTCAACTAGGTACTGATGACCACGGCCCCGAGGACGCATGTCCAAGATTTTACGGACCCTGTAGATAGGTGCGCCCTCGACAAGGATGGGGGGGGGGGGGGGGAGACGAGCGGGGGCGCGAAGAACGGGCTTAACACAGGAGACATGGAAGACCGGGTGGACGCGACGAAGATATCGCGGAAGAAGAAGTCGCACTGCGACAGGATTAATGACCTGAGAGATACGGAATGGACCAATGAACCGCGGGGTCAACTTGCGAGAAGCCGTCTTAAGGGGAAGGTTCTGAGTGGAGAGCCAAACTCTCTGACCGCGACAATATCTAGGGCTCTTCGTTCTACGCTTATTAGCAGCTCTCACAGTCTGCGCCCTATAACGGCAAAGTGCAGACCTGACCCTCTTCCAGGTGCGCTCGCAACGTTGGACAAAAGCCTGAGCGGAGGGGACGCTGGACTCGGCGAACTGAGATGAGAACAACGGAGGCTGGTACCCGAGGCTACTCTGAAAAGGAGATAGCCCGGTCGCAGACGAAGGAAGCGAGTTGTGGGCGTATTCTGCCCAGGGGAGCTGTTCTGACCAAGACGCAGGGTTGCGAAAAGAAAGACTGCGTAAGATGCGACCAATAGTCTGATTGGCCCGTTCTGCTTGACCGTTAGACTGGGGGTGAAAGCCGGAAGAGAGACTGACGGAAGCCCCAATCAAACGGCAAAACTCCCTCCAAAATTGAGACGTGAATTGCGGACCTCTGTCCGAAACGACGTCTGACGGAAGGCCATGAATTCTGAAAACATTCTCGATGATGATTTGTGCCGTCTCTTTAGCAGAAGGAAGCTTAGCAAGGGGAATGAAATGAGCCGCCTTAGAGAACCTATCGACAACCGTAAGAATAACAGTCTTCCCCGCTGACGAAGGCAGTCCGGTGACAAAATCTAAGGCGATGTGAGACCACGGTCGAGAGGGAATAGGAAGCGGCCTGAGACGGCCGGCAGGAGGAGAGTTACCGGACTTAGTCTGCGCGCAGACCGAACAAGCAGCCACGAAACGACGCGTGTCATGCTCCCGGGTGGGCCACCAGAAACGCTGGCGAATGGAAGCAAGCGTACCCCGAACGCCAGGGTGGCCGGCTAACTTGGCAGAGTGAGCCCACTGAAGAACGGCCAGACGAGTAGGAACGGGAACGAAAAGAAGGTTCCTAGGACAAGCGCGCGGCGACGGAGTTTGAGTGAGTGCTTGCTTTACCTGCCTCTCAATTCCCCAGACAGTCAACCCGACAACACGCCCCTCAGGGAGAATCCCCTCGGGGTCAGTGGAGGCTACTGAGGAACTGAAGAGACGAGACAAAGCATCAGGCTTGGTGTTCTTAGAGCCCGGACGATAAGAAATCACGAACTCGAAACGAGCGAAAAACAGCGCCCAACGCGCCTGACGCGCATTAAGTCGTTTGGCAGAACGGATGTACTCAAGGTTCCTATGGTCAGTCCAAACGACAAAAGGAACGGTCGCCCCCTCCAACCACTGTCGCCATTCGCCTAGGGCTAACCGGATGGCGAGCAGTTCGCGGTTACCCACATCATAGTTACGTTCCGACGGCGACAGGCGATGAGAAAAATACGCGCATGGGTGGACCTTGTCGTCAGAGAGGGAGCGCTGAGAAAGGATGGCTCCCACTCCCACCTCTGACGCGTCAACCTCGACAACGAACTGTCTAGAGACGTCAGGTGTAACAAGGATAGGAGCGGATGTAAAACGATTCTTGAGGAGATCAAAAGCTCCCTGGGCGGAAACGGACCACTTAAAGCACGTCTTGACAGAAGTAAGGGCTGTGAGAGGAGCTGCCACCTGACCGAAATTACGGATGAAACGACGATAGAAGTTCGCGAAGCCGAGAAAGCGCTGCAGCTCGACGCGTGACTTAGGGACGGGCCAATCAATGACAGCTTGGACCTTAGCGGGATCCATCTTAATGCCTTCAGCGGAAATAACAGAACCGAGAAATGTGACGGAGGAGGCATGAAAAGTGCACTTCTCAGCCTTCACAAAAAGACAATTCTCTAAAAGGCGCTGGAGGACACGTCGAACGTGCTGAACATGAATCTGGAGTGACGGTGAAAAAATCAGGATATCGTCAAGGTAAACGAAAACAAAGATGTTCAGCATGTCTCTCAGGACATCATTGACTAATGCCTGAAAGACAGCTGGAGCGTTAGCGAGGCCGAAAGGAAGAACCCGGTATTCAAAGTGCCCTAACGGAGTGTTAAACGCCGTCTTCCACTCGTCCCCCTCCCTGATGCGCACGAGATGGTAAGCGTTACGAAGGTCCAACTTAGTGAAAAACCTGGCTCCCTGCAGGATCTCGAAGGCTGAAGACATAAGAGGAAGCGGATAACGATTCTTCACTGTTATGTCATTCAGCCCTCGATAATCTATGCAGGGGCGCAGAGACCCGTCCTTCTTCTTGACAAAAAAAAACCCCGCTCCGGCGGGAGAGGAGGAGGGGACTATGGTACCGGCGTCAAGAGCTACAGACAAATAATCTTCGAGAGCCTTACGTTCGGGAGCCGACAGAGAGTATAGTCTACCCCGGGGGGGGGTGGTTCCCGGAAGGAGATCAATACTACAATCATACGACCGGTGTGGAGGAAGAGAGGTGGCCCTGGACCGACTGAACACCGTGCGCAGATCGTGATATTCCTCCGGCACCCCTGTCAAATCACCAGGCTCCTCCTGTGAAGAAGAGACAGAGGAAACAGGAGGGATAGCAGACATTAAACATTTCACATGACAAGAGACGTTCCAGGAGAGGATAGAATTACTAGACCAATTAATGGAAGGATTATGACAAACTAGCCAGGGATGGCCCAAAACAACAGGTGTAAAAGGTGAACGAAAAATTAAAAAAGAAATGGTTTCACTATGATTACCAGAAACAGTGAGGGTTAAAGGTAGCGTCTCACGCTGAATCCTGGGGAGAGGACTACCATCCAGGGCGAACAAGGCCGTGGGCTCCTTTAACTGTCTGAGAGGAATGTCATGTTCCCGAGCCCAGGTCTCGTCCATAAAACAGCCCTCCGCCCCAGAGTCTATTAAGGCACTACAGGAAGCTGACGAACCGGTCCAGCGTAGATGGACCGACAAGGTAGTGCAGGATCTTGAAGGAGAGACAGGAGTAGTAGCGCTCACCAGTAGCCCTCCGCTTACTGACGAGCTCTGGCCTTTTACTGGACATGAAGTGACAAAATGACCAGCGGAACCGCAATAGAGACAGAGGCGGTTGGTGATTCTCCGTTCCCTCTCCTTAGTCGAGATGCGGATACCTCCCAGCTGCATGGGCTCAGCACCCGAGCCGGCAGAGGAAGATGGTAGTGATGCGGAGAGGGAGGCGACGGAGAGCGCGAGCTCCTTTCCACGAGCTCGGTGACGAAGATCAACCCGTCGCTCAATGCGAATAGCGAGTTCAATCAAGGAATCCACGCTGGAAGGAACCTCCCGGGAGAGAATCTCATCCTTTACCTCTGCGCGGAAACCCTCCAGAAGACGAGCGAGCAAGGCCGGCTCGTTCCAGCCACTGGAGACAGCAAGAGTGCGAAACTCAATAGAGTAGTCTGTTATGGATCGATTGCCTTGACATAGGGAAGACAGGGCCCTGGAAGCCTCCTCCCCAAAAACAGATCGATCAAAAACCCGTATCATCTCCTCCTTAAAGTCTTGATACTGGTTAGTACACTCAGCCCTTGCCTCCCAGATTGCCGTGCCCCACTCACGAGCCCGTCCAATAAGGAGAGATATGACGTAGGCGACACGAGCAGTGCTCCTGGAGTAAGTGTTGGGCTGGAGAGAAAACACAATATCACACTGGGTGAGGAACGAGCGGCATTCAGTGGGCTCCCCAGAGTAACACGGCGGGTTATTGATTCTGGGCTCCGGAGATTCGAAAGCCCTGGAAGTGGCCGGTGGATCGAGGCAGAGATGGTGAACCTGTTCTGTGAGGTTGGAGACTTGGGTGGCCAGGGTCTCAACGGCATGTCGAGCAGCAGACACTTCCTGCTCGTGTCTGCCTAGCATCGCTCCCTGGATCCCGACGGCTGAGTGGAGAGGATCCGAAGTCGCTGGGTCCATTCTTGGTCGGATTCTTCTGTTATGGTGAGTGAATGAGGACCCAAAAGCGAATCAACTTAAACAGAGCTTCTTTAATTACCAAACATAGGTAGGCTCAGATGGACCGGCAGATTCCGACAGGACAGGACAAGGTTACAGCAAACATGACGGCAGTCTGGTTCAGGCATGAATGACACAAACAAACAAGAATCCGACAAGGACAGGAGCAGAAACAGAGAGAGATATAGGGACCTAATCAGAGGGAAAAAGGGAACAGGTGGGGAACGGGGTGAATGGGTAGTTAGAGGAGACAAGGGACAGCTGGGGGAAAGCGGGGGAGAAAAGGTAACCTAACACGACCAGCAGAGGGAGACAGGGTGAAGGGAAAGGACAGAGACAAGACAACATGACAGTACATGACAGTAGTAATTAATTTAACATCAAAACATTTTAAAAACAGGAAAATCTGAGGGGGCACGTGCCCTTCTGCCCCCTTTGGGCATGAGGCCTCTGCATGTTATGAAATGGAAATAAATATATACTGTATAGCAAATAAAATCCTGCCCTTATTACAAACTGAACCTGCTGTATCTCACTGTCAATATGACCAGCCACAATAATATCCACACAACATTGCAGATCCACCCACACACGCCAATAGCATACACATTCTTATAAACACGCAAACAACAGCCGCAAGCCATGTTCACTTTAATATTACCTTTGCAACCATGGAATCCACGTAGCAATTCCATACTCCACCTACACAAACATACAACCAGCATCTCACATTTACAGTTGAAGTGGGAAGTTTATATACACCTTAGCCAAATACATGTACATTAAGTTTTTAATAATTCCTGACATTTAATCCTATCAACAATTCCCTGTCACAGGTCAGTTAGGATCACCACTTTATTTTAAGAATGTGAAATGTCAGAATAACAGTAGAGAATGATTTATTTCAGCTTTTATTTCTTTCATCACATTCCCAGTGGATCAGAAGTTTACATACACTCAATTAGTATTTGTTAGCATTGCCTTTAAATTGTTGAACTTGGGTCAAACATTTTGGGTAGCCTTCCACAAGTACCCCACAATAATGTGGGTGGATTTTGGCCCATTCCTCCTGACAGAGCTGGTGTAACTGAGTCAGGTTTGTAGGCCTCCTTGCTCATACAAACATTTTCAGTTCTGCCCACAAATGTTCTATAGGATTGAGTTCAGGGCTTTGTGATGGCCACTCCAATACCTTGACTTTGTTGTCCTTAAGCCATTTTGCCACAACTTTGGAAGTATGCTTGGGGTCATTGTCCATTGGAAGACCCATTTGCGACCAAGATTTAACTTCCTGACTGATGTCTTGAGATGTTGATTCAATATATCCACATAGTTTCCCTTCCTCATGATGCCATCTATTTTGTGAAGTGCACCAGTTCCTCCTGCAGCAAAGCACCCCCACAGCATGATGCTGCCACCCCCGTGCTTCAAGGTTGGGATGGTGTTCTTCGGCTTGCGAACATCCCACCTTTTCCTCCAAAAATAACAAGGGTCATTATGGCCAAACAGTTCTATTTTTGTTTCATCAGACCAGATGACATTTCTCATAAAAGTACGATCTTTGTCCCCATGTGCAGTAGGTAACCGTAGTCTGGCTTTTTTGGAGCAGTGGCTTCTTCCTTGCTGAGCAGCCTTTCAGGTTATGTTGATATAGTACTCGTTTTACTGTAGATATATATATATATACTTTTGTAACTGTTTCCTCCAGCATCTTCACTCTCTTCACTCTCTCTCTCTTTTGTTGTTGTTCTGGGATTGATTTGCACTTTTTGCACCAAAGTACATTCACCTCAATGAGACAGAACGAGTCTCCTTCCTGAGCGATATGATGGCTGCATGGTCCCATGGTGTTTATACTTGCATTCTATTGTTCGCACAGATGAACGTGGTACCTTCAGGCGTTTGGAAATTGCTCCCAAGGATGAACCAGACTTGTGGAGGTCTGCAATTTTATTCTGAGGTCTTGGCTGATTTCTTTTGATTTTCCCATGATGTCAAGCAAAGAGGCACTGAGTTTGAAGGTAGGCCTTGAAATTCATCCACAGGTACACCTCCAATTGACTCAAATTATGTTAATTAGCCTATCAGAAGCTTCTAAAGACATGACATATTCTTCTGAAATTTTCCAAGCTGTTTAAAGGCACAGTCAACTTAGTATATGTAAACTTCTGACCCACTGGAATTGTGATACAGTGAATGATAAGTGAAATAATCTGTCTGTAAACAATTGTTGGAAAAATTACTTGTGTCATGAACAAAGTAGATGTTCGAACCGACTTGACAAACTATAGTTTTTTTAACAAGAAATTTGTGGAGTGGTTGAAAAACGAGTTTTAATGACTCCAACCTAAGTGTATGTAATACTTCATAACCCAAGACAACAATGACAATGCAAGTAACTTCATACAACCGTAAAACTTAAGGAAAAACTATTTTGGGGAATGTGGCATTGCTGCAGATGTAGGATCTTAATTTTAACAGTTTGCTACAGCAAGATAAATAATCTTGCAGCGACAGGAAATCAGAATTATTAAGTGGCTTATAATTAATGGCCATTTTTGTAGGGATTAATATACTTTTCATAAGGAAAATTCAATTCTGACACTTTAAAGTGAAGATTACAAACTTCAGAATCCTCAAAGTTTTAAAGGAAAGTTATGCTGCAACAGGTTGACCAAATTAAGATCCTTCATCTCTAGATTGCTGTGTTGCTAAATGACCCTTTACGTTTCCCCCTACCGGCTTGTGATGAATAGTCGTGGCGTGTTGCTGTATTGGGCTGTAACAGGGCATGCAAGGCCTCCAGCACTCATCTATTTGGCCTTTTGATCTATCAGCCCCATCTGGAGATGTTCATACCAACAGGCCCTCATGGCTTGACTGAAGCTTATTGCTTCAGATAAACTGTATCCATCTTCCTCTGTAATAGTTTACTGAAGATGTGTTGTTGGTACACTGTTTTCTCCATGGAGCGATCTGATAGTAGGGACAAGGTCGAATGGGATGTAATGCTGAATGGGAAGCTCGTAAAGTCACACGGGAAGATTGATGGCAAATATTGTGATTTTAGATAGAGTTACTGCATTGAGGATTTCAATACTTGTTTGCGGAATTAACAAGTTATTAATTAATAAAGGAATACGTGTGTCAATGCCAAATAGCACGGTTCAAGGGGATACTAAAAAAGCTAAGCAGAGACCCATCTACCTCAATACAATTTGCTACTAGGCTACATGTAGTGAAAGGATCTATCAATATTCAAATGAAAATAGGCCAAATCTCTAAAACAATAAATTTTATGCATAATTAAGCTTTCAGTGACAGAGTCATCCTGGACATACAGTATAGCGTAGACAGACCGTGTGGACAGATCAGCTAGCTTGAGAGTCTGTTACTCACAGCTCAACACTTCTGGTGGGAGTGTTCAGAACAATAGCTTTGAAACCACCTCGTCCTTTGGGGCCAGAACGGACTGTGGCGACAGGTGCTGCTCTGCTCTTTTAAATGGCTAGCTTCTGGTTCTCTCAAGCTCCATCTCTATTTTACTTTACCTACGTCCGGGACTAACCGTTGCTACCAACCCTGGAGAAAGTCAAGTGCCAAAGTACCTCTACAGTATTGCATTTATTTGCTATTTTTTCCCTCTCCTGCACTATCCCTTGCTGTCTGTGCAATTATCGCTGTCATTATACGGTTGGATGAGTAAAGATTGCCGGTGGCAAACAGGGAGAGAGGCAAACATGGAGACACAGCTGAGTGAGTGTGCGTGTGTGTGTGTGTGTGTGTGTGTGTGTGTGTGTGTGTGTGTGTATTTGTGTCCAGTCTGAGCGCATGATGTGCCCTCTACATTTGTAATGTGAAACATTCTAATGCATTTCCTAAATGTTGCACATTTAATAACATATATGACCGACCATCTTGATTCGGTCTTATGTAGCAACATTTGAAATTGTGTTTTTTACATTGGATAAAAGCAGAGACACAAAGCTACAACATTGAATATCATACACTGCATTTTTGAGGAATAATGGGAAAGTAATTCTGCTTTGAAAGTTAATAAACTTGTAACCTCAATTTTGAGAAAATGGCCCTTGAATGTTTGAGTACTGGAGAGCTCTCCTTTGTCTACACCCAATCAGCATTTTTCACATCCTCTTAAGCCAGCCCCATCAGGGGTAAAGTGGCTAAGCAGCGGGATTAAAAAAATAGTAGCAGCAACGTATGGCTTGTGTGTTAGGAAAGAATCATGTGAATAGAGGCACTGTAGATAGTGCTGATGACTGATTCGTCCGAACTATGCATGAACAAGGGAATCTATTTTCTGAGAGCCTGTTTCTGTCCAGCCCTTGACTTTGGTGCAGGGCATGTGACGTCCATAGCCTCTTAGTCGCAAAATTCCCTGATCTTCTCAAAAATATACGTTTGTCTAGCTGTGTCCAGTCGAGGTGGTGCTTGTATAGGCAAACCATCTATGGGAGGAAGGATGTCAACTTTGCGCAGTAGCTGTAACCTTCTCCCCACTGAGTCCATATGCTCCTTGGCGACAACAACACCAGGCTCCAGAGCATCAAAGCTGTAAAACAGGAAATAAAAAATAAATATTTGAAGATATTACAACCTTGCACAACATCAATTCACCTCACAAGTTTTGATAAGAAGGATAACCTCATATAATACAATCAAAATTATATTCACCTGAAGTGCTGGTACTGCTTGATCTGTAGCAGTGGCCTAAAGTACGGAGTCAGGTGTTGTTGCCAACCATAGCTTAACTTGTTATGTCTGCAATCCCGCTAACGGGATCGATATGACAACTACCAGTGAAAATAGAGGGAGACAAATTCAAACCACAGAAATCTCATAATTACAATTCCTAAAACATACGTATTTTACATCATTTTAAAGCTAATCTTGTTGTTCATCCCACCAAAGTGTCAGATTTCAAATATGCTTTTCAGCAAAAGCACAACAAACGATTATGTTAGGTCTCCACCAAACCACAATAAGCACAGCAATTTTCCAGCGAAATATAGCATTCACAAAAAGCAGAAATAGAGGTAAATGAATCACTAACCTTGAATTATCTTCAGATGACACTCATAGGACTTCATGTTACACAATACATGCATGTTTTGTTTGATAAAGTTTATATTTATATCAAAAAATCTGAGTTTACATTGGCGTATTAGATTCACTAATTCCAAAAACATCAAGTGATTTTGCATAGCCACATCGTTTCAACAGAAATGCTCATCATAAATGTAGATGATAATACAAGTTATACACATGGAATTATAGATTTACCTCTTCTTAATGCAACCGCTGTGTCAGATTTCAAAAAAAGTTTACGGAGAAAGCAACCCATGCAATAGTCTGAGACGGAGCTCAGAACAGTAGCCAAATTAGCCTCCATGTTGGAGTCAACAGAAACCAGAAAATACATGATAAATGTTTCCTTACCTTTGAACTTCATCAGAATGCAGTCCTAGGAATCCCAGGTCCACAATAAATGCTTGATATGTTCGAAAATGTCTGTTATTTATGTCCAATTAGCTACTTTGGTCTGCACGTTTGGTAAACAATTCCAAAGTCACAAAGTGTGTCCACTATAACGTGGCGAAATGTCCAAAAGTTCCGTAACAGTCAGTAGAAACATGTCAAACGATGTACTGAATCAATCTTTAGAATGTTGATTACATATATCTTGAATAACATTCCAACCGGAGAATTACAATGACTTCATATGACCGGTGGAACACATGTCCTTCCCCTGTGAACGTGCATGGTGAAAACATGGTCAACTCGTGGCAGTGGTGACTGTTTCCTGTCTCATTCAACCCCCCTTCACATTAGAGTCATCAGACAAAGTTCTATTGACTGTTTACATCTAGTGGAAGGTGTAGGAAGTGAAAACTCATCCATATGTCGCTGTAATTTCAATGAGAGCTTGGATGAAAATCTGCCACCCCCAGAAAAAAATACAAACAGGAAGTGGAATTTCTCAGGTTTTTGCCTGCAATATGAGTTCTGTTATACTCACAGACATAATTCAAACAGTTTTAGAAACTTCAGAGTTTTCTATCCAATACTAATAATAGTATACATATATTAGCAACTGAGACTGAGGAGCTGGCCATTTACAATGGGCACCTTTTCATCCAAGCTACTCAATACTGCCCCTGCAGCCATAAAAGGTTAATCACCGTCGGACACACCTGGCTAACTTGATTGGTCGTCAGCTAGCTAGCTAACAGTAAGCTTTAACTTGGTGTCTTGTAGGTAGCTAGCTAACAATAAACCATAATCCTAATCCATAGAGTACTAGCAATAACAAACAAAAAAACAATTGCCATAGCTATCTTAACTTATCCAAACAGGTTCAATGTAAGCTAGTTAGCTAGCTAACATTAGGCTATAACTAACAATGCAAAATGGCAGCAAGTCAGCTAGCCAAGTCAGCTAGCAAGTCAGCCATCTAACGTCAGCTAGATAACAGTAAGCTTTAACTTGCAATGAAAACAACTTTCTTACAAAATTAGAAACATATAATATCTGAAACTGTAGCTAGACTCTTAACCATATACATGGTTGACCGCTTCATGCCAGACTGCAACTCCTTTAATTAAATAAGACATTCTGTGTCATTTATTTTTTGTTTGTACAGGTTGCTTGGCCCGTTGTGTCAAATCACTCTGGTTCACACTGACCATGTGCAATGCCATAAGAATCATCTTAAGCTTTAGCACCCACCCAAAATTACAATTTTACTCGCCCTATCAGAGCTGGTTAGGCTGTTTTCATGTTATCCAGAGCATTGGTGCCAGGAACTGTGTTCCTGGCAACAATTTAATTACGCATTTTTGCCAACGTTTACTGACACCGGCCATATTCAACGGGTGATGAGCGTTTGTAAATTAATCAGTTATTCTGCACTCTGGCACACTCAGATGAGAGTGCTCTGAAACAGTTGTTGCAGTGACATTCTATTGAAATGGACACTTGCATAGTGGAATCTTCTGTTACGTTTTACTACGCGATATATTAAAAAAAGGCGCGTTTAGACAGGATTACCTACACAAACTGACAAGCTCAAATAGGCAGAAGCGTGCTATATGGTAGACCAATCCAATCTCATCTCTTGGCATGTCCAGCCCACTCATTATCTCAGCCAATCATGGCTAGCGAGATGATTTCTGTCTTTATCTGTGGCTTAATCAACTAAGCTCATAATTTCATATGTTTGTTATTAAACCTCTTAGCGCACAGATCCCGCTAAAGGGATCAAAATCAACAACATACGGTGAAGCTGGTGCACGCCAAATTCAAATTACAAAATTGTTATATTAAACATTCATGAACAAGTGTCCTACATCATTTAAAAGCTTCACTTCTTTTTAAACCAACCGCGTTTTATGGCGAAAGCATACCATGCAATTATCTGAGGACAGCGCCCTACACCAAAATACTTTTCCAAACCAGCACAGGCATCACAAAAGTAACAAATAGCGATAAAATAAATCACTTACCTTTGAAGATCTTCCTCTATATCCAAAATAAGTCAGTTTAGTTCACGCCAATGATCTCAGTAATCCACTCGTTCAACATGCATACAAACAAATCCAAAAAGTTACAGGTAAAGTTCGTCCAAACAAGTCAAACGATGTTTCTAATTAATCTTCAGGTACTCTAATATCTAAATAAACTATAATATTTAGGACGGAGTATAGTATGTTCAATAGTGAATATAAATAACGAAGAGTGTGTACCTCATTCACAGGCCAATGATAACTTTTCTATTGAGAGACACCATGGAAAAACTACAACTACTTGCTAATTTTTCAAGAAACAAGCCTGAAACCCTGTCTAAAGATTAATGATATCTAATGGTAGCCATAGGAACTGCAATCTGGGTCCTATCTATTTGTATATCCCATAGGCTAGCATTGAAATGGCCTGTGACCTAAAAAAAAAGGTTTCCAGGTGGATTAACCTCTGGTTTTTGCCTGCCAAATCAGTTCTGTTATACTCAGACATTATTCTAACAGTTCTAGAAACTTCAGAGTATTTCCTGTCCAATGTGACCAATTCTATGCATATCCCAGTTTACTTTGGGCATGTCAGTAATTAAAAATTCAGAACATTTCCATGTATGCCGAAGAAGAAAGCCCAAATAAATGCTTCACAGATTTCAAGTAACAGACATATCAACATGAACTGTTCAGAGGAAACTGTGAGAATCAGGCCTTCATGGTCAAATTGCTTCAAAGAAACCACTACTAAAGGTCACCAATAAGAAGAAGAGACTTGCTTGGGCAAAGAAACACAAAGCAATGGACATTAGACTGGTGGAAATCCGCCATGTCTTTGGAGACGCAAAGTCGGTCCAATCAAATCAAATTTGATTTGTCCCAAACACATGGTTATCAGATGTTAATGCAAGTCTAGCGAAATGCTTGTGCTTCAAGCTCTGACCATGCAGTAATACAGTGGCGTGCCGTGGGCCTGGGGGCTGGGCCTTCAGTGAGGTCCTACACAGTCCCGCCCGAATTAATCCACCTCTTATTACCATAATTATGATGACATGGCACTATACATTTAGACAGAAACGCAGTATAGCCAGGCGTTGCGTCACCTTGAAATTGACATTTTTATTCAGAGAATTGCAGGGGAAGAGTACAATACCTTTTCATTGTGCAGATCCCGTTGCCCTGCGCGCTTGTTCGTTGAGCTGTGGATCCACTCGGGTGTCCCCAAAAGTTTTCAAAAGCACCATTGCTTGTAAGTGCCCAGCCGTGTCTCATTGCTGCCTTGGTTAGACAACTCAAGTTTGCAAAGCCAGTGTGGCTCCAAACACAAAATCTATCACTTGCAAATAATTGGCATTCCCAGCAGTACAGTTTGCAGTGCTTCTCGGAGCCTGTGAGCCATTGATTGCGCTCGTAGTTGGGACTTTGAAAGTGGCGAACGAACCCCTTTCCCGCCTGTGACAGGCTTTGTAGCGTCGGCGTCGGGCGACCTCTCCTGACAATGTCTAACTTTTCTTGAAAAGTTTGTCTTGAGGATGGCGTTATAATTATATCCTCGACCAAATCGATATCTTCTCCTCCTTCCGCCATTGTGGGTTGAAAAAACAGCTTAGTAGTACGCAAATTTAATTTGTTTATCAAATTCAGTTTCCTAGTTCTGAGGTTCTGCATAGACCTGCCCATATAGGACCTGCCTCTCAATATTGGTAATCCAATCAAAAGACGTGCTCGCACTACGCCTGCTAGCTGGCTCCTGTGTAACACTGGAGCCAGCCAGCAGGCGTACAATAGCCAACTCTAAATCTGATTGGTTGACACTAAATTTTCATTTCCATTCATGTTTCCATTCATTAATGTTTTCAATAAAATGCTATTTCACAGTAAACAAATGAACAACTGACATTCGGCATGCTTATAGGGAGGGGCACTCAACATGTACAGCACTTACACAAATGACTGATTATTAGCTGAAAGACATTTATAATAAGAAGCGTTTATGACCTGTTTTATTAGACTTCAGTGTAGATTTTGACATTATTGATCAAAATCTGCTGCTGGAAAAACGTACATGTTATGGCTTTACATTCCCTGCTATATCGTGGCTTGAGAGTTACCTGTCTACCAGAACACAGAGGGTGGAAGCCTCTTCAACATAATCCAGTTAGTCGTGCATTCCCCAGGGTAGTTGTCTAGGCCTCTTACTTTTTTCAATCTTTACTAATGACCTGGCACTGAGTAAAGCCTATGTATCTATTTATGCAGATGACTGAACATTATAGATGTCAGCTACCACAGCAAGTGAATTCACTGCAACACTTATCAAAGAGATGCAGTCAGTTTTGGAATGGGTGGCAAGTAATAAGCTAGTTGTAAATATTTCAAAAAACTAAAAGCATTGTATTTGGGAAAAAAACATTCACTTAACACTAAACCTCAACTAAATCGTGTAATGAATACTGTGGAAATAGAGGAGACTAAGCTTCTTGGTGTAACTCTGGATTGTAAACGGTCATTGTCAAAACATATTGACCTAATGGTTGCCAAGAGAGAGAGAGGTCTGTCCGTAATAAAGTGATGGTCAGCTTTCTTGACAAGGCTATCAACAAAACAAATCCTACAGACCCTACTTTTGACTGCATCACTACTTGTCTTTGTGAGAGGGATTGACATGTTAAATGTACCGAGCTGTCTGTTCAAACAATGAGCCCACAGCTCAGAAACCCATGTATACCCTACTAGACATGTCACCTCTTCACAGTCCCCAAGTCCAGAACAGACTCCAGGAAACCCACAGTACTACACAAGGCCATGACTACATGGAAATCCATTCCACGTAGTGTTGTAAAGTACTCAAGTAATACTTGAATGTACTACTTAAGTAGTTTTTTGGGGGTACCTGTACTTTACCATTAATATTTGTCACACCCTGATCTGTTTCAGCTGTCTTTGTGCTTGTCTCCACTCCCCTCCAGGTGTCGCCCATCTTCCCCATTATCCCCAGTGTATTTATACCTGTGTTCTCTGTTTGTCTGTTGCCAGTTTGTTTTGTCCATCAAGCCTACCAGCGTTTTTCCCCTTGCTCGTCTTTTTCTATAGGTCCTGTTTTCTAGTTTTCCAGGTTTGACCATTCTGCCTGTCCTGACCCTAAACCTGCCTGCCGTTCTGTACCTTGTCACACCCTGGCAAGGTACAGAACCGTTCTGTACCGTTTGACTCTAATCTGGATTACTGATCTCTGCCTGCCATTGACCTGTCTTTTTGCCTGCCCCTGTTTTAGTAATAAACATTTGTTACTTCGACACTGTCTGCATCTGGGTCTTCCTTAAAACGTGATAATATTTTTGATTACTTTTACTTTTACTCCACTACATTCCTAATGAAAATATGTACTTTTTACGGCCATACATTTTCCCTGACACTCAAAGTACTAGTCATATTTCTAATGCTCAGATGACAGCACTATGGCACAATTAATGTACCTATCAATATAACGCGTTGTCATCCCTACTGCCTTTGATCTGGCGGACACACTAAACACAAATATTGCGTTTGTAAATCATGTCTGAGTGTTGGAGTGTGCCCCTGTTTGTCCGTCATTTAAAAAAATAAATGTGTACCATCTGGTTTGCTTACTATAAGGAATTTGATGTATTGCATACGTTTAATAAATTATGACAATTTAATACATTTTCCACCACTGTACATTTAAAACCAGATACTTTTAGACTTTTACTCAAGTAAGATTTTACTGGATGACTCACTTTTACAATCTGTTTTAAATGTAACAATCTGTTATTTGAGGCATTTCTATGGACAAATAGCAGTAAGGCCAAATTCAATGTTTCATAAAATATTTTTTTAATAGGAAACAGGAGAGCCATTTGAACGTAAACTTTTTTCAAAATCAAAATGGGTTTGACATAAATGCCTTCTCGAACATATGAACTTTCATGTGCTTTAATAAACTTGTATGCCATTGGTAAATACAAATACAGTTGTTAAATTACGAGCCTAGTTGGTTTAGCTACAGAAAAAGTCAGCAACCTTCCCGCTAGCCATGATTGTCTGAGATGAGTGGGCTGGACATGCTGAGAGATGAGTTTGGATTGGTCTGCCATATAGCTCTGTTCTGTCTATTTGAGCTGGTCATTATTTGTAGTTCAACCTGTCTAAAGTGGCTTAAAAAAATTTGTATTGCTTAGTAAATCTGCATAAGAGTTGCTCTCCACTTTCTGGGGGGCCAAGTTTTGAAATCAGTGGAATTCGAGTATGATAGCTAAGGAGATGGAGAAAACACCTGTCTCCAGATTACATCTTCAAACTAAGGGCAACCATGGCATCCGACAGGAGACCCGTCCATCCATAAATTATGTATACGGGTAAGAGTCTAGCTCAGCTACATTTTCAGATATTGGTTAGCTACCTGCAGATTCATGCAGAGTAGTAATGTCATGAGTTGGTATTATGGTTAATTGTTTAGCTAGCTAGCGAGCTACATGTCTTTACAAAATACTCCACTATGCAATTATCCATTTTAATCGAATATCACTGTGACAACTGTTGTTAGACGTTGGTTAGGTACGTGCAGATTCATGCAGGGTAGTAACGTGATGAGTTGGGATTATGGTTTATTGTACGTTAGCTACATGCCTCAACAAAAGACTCCACTATGCAAGTATCAATTTCAATAGAATGTCACTGCGACAACTGTTGATAGATGTTGGTTAGCTACCTGCAGATTCATGCACAGTAGTAACGTCATGAGTTGTGATTATGGTTCATTGTTTAGCTAGCTATCTAGCTACATGTCTTAAGAAAAGTCTCCACTATGCAAGTAACCAATTCGTAAATTCAGTCTGGCCATCCATTCCGATTTCAGAGCACTCTCGTCTGAGTGTGTCAGAGCGCAGAATAACTGATGAATTTACAAATGTTCAACACCTGCTGAATATGGACGGTGTCGGTACATGTCAACAAAAAAAGAGTAATTCAATTGTTGCCAGCAGCACAGTTAGTCACCAACGCTCTGGATAAGATTAAAACAGACTAACCAGCTCTGCTAGGGAGAGTAAAATAGTCAGAGTTTGGGTGGGGGCTAAAGCTTAAGAGGGTGTCGACAAAGAGCTCTCCAGTAGGTACCAAACTATTCAAAGGCCATTTTCTCAAAAGTGAGGTTACAAGTTGATCAACTTTCAAATCAGAATGACATTCCCATTGTTCCTCAAATGCAGTGTCACACCCTGATCTGTTTCACCTGTCGTAGAGATTGTCTCCACCCCCTCCAGGTGTCACTTATTTTCCCCGGTGTATTTATCCCTATGTTTCATGTATCTCTGTGCCAGTTCGTCTTGTATGTTTCAAGTCAACCAGCGTGTTTTGCCAGTGCGCCTGCTTTTTCTATTCTATTTTGCTAGTCCTCCCCAGCTCTCTGAGCTGGGCTTTGTTTCCTTGCTTCCTCACTGATTCAGGAGCCTTTTCCCTTGAAGAGACAGACCGAACTGAGCCGAGATTGAGCTCCCTGGGGGTAGACGGACAAATAGTGTCCCTCTCCGTGATTAAATACCCAGCTCCTTCAGTGATGATGGGCTCCGGTTTACACAGGGCAGGCTGCTGGGGAGCTTTATAAAGGGTGCCCATTTTAAATGACTGATTGGGTCTGATGTGAGCAGCGGTGGCATCGTTTGCCTGTCCTATTCCATTAGAATGAAGGTAAACACACAGACACACACAGACACACACTTCCATCACGTATAAAAGATATGCATGCATGACTGTACGTTGCTGATGCCTACAGGGGTTCGAAAAGGCAGGAAATTGTACATACTGTGCAAGGGGTGTGTAGACTTTCACTAGGCACTGAAGATATTATTGTTAATTATCAGAAAGGTGGCTTAGTTCAACTACAAACGTTGAAGCGCTACACTAGAAACACAACCTCTCATGAGCCTGTGGTCTTCATAAGCAAGACATGATTTTTCCAAGTAGTGCATTTCAAACTTAACTGACAACAGTCAGACTACAGTCAGCATCCACCTCTGCCCCCTTTCACTCAAGTTAAAGATCTTCCTGAAACATCTGCTTAGGGACCTCTCATCTCACCTTCCAATTTCCAGCATTGATGTGGCTGAGCTCAGACCAGATCGCTCTCTCTCTCTCTCTCGGCTTTGTTTACTTGCTTCCTCACTTATCCAGGAACCTTTTCAGGGGGAGAGACAACTGGAACTGAGCCGAGATTGAGCTGCATGATAGTCAGACGGACAAATTGTATCCCTATCCGTGATTAAATACCCAGTTCCCTGAGTGATGGACTCCAGTTAACAAAGGGCAGGCTGCTGGGTGGACTTTATAAAGGGTGCCCATTTTAAATGCTCGATTGGGTCTGATGTGAGCAGAGGTGACATCATTTGCCTGTCCTATTCCATTAGAATGGAGGTAAACACACACTGATGTACGCACACAGACTTCCATCAAGGAGAGCGAGCTTCCTTCCTGGTGAAAGAGGTGAATGTTTGAATACAGAGCTGATGGAGTGGGGATGGGGAAACAGAGATTGATTGTGAAGTGAGGGGGAGGGGCGGAAAGAGGAGAGGTGAGACATAAAAATGTGTCATCTTGCTAGCAGGTGTGGAGACTGCCTGAGTGATGAAGAAATGTTAAATAGGGAAACAAAAAAAGAAAAAAGCATAAGATCACAGGAAAGTGATTATTATCGCTGTCACTCATCCCTTTGCTTTCAATGAGGTCTGGTGAAAATTCGGTGGCTTAGGGAGAGGTTGTAAAGTGGTGACAAGGGATAGATTTTTAAATGTTTAGAAATGTTTTTAAAATTCAAAATCAAACAGCTAAATGAATCTTGGTATGACCTTCTTAAAACAATTCCATATAGCTTAGTAGAACCCCACCCCCCCGGCTTAGACAGGGCTTAGACTGTTATGGTTCATATTCCATTCAATGTACGTTGCCAGGTATGGAGAGTAATTTACTGTTAAAAGGGTCATCTGTTTTCATTCTATTGTGTGTGTGCATGCCAGTGTGTTTTCGTATTAGTGTCAATGTGTGACCGTCAGGCATAAGCCCTCAGCGTCTAAGCTTTACCAGTGAGGACACACACTCTACCTCACTCTGCAGTGAGTTTGCATGGGAACAGCAGAGTCGTACCTCAACGGAGAGAAAGCTCTCTTGCATTTGTGTAGATCCAAGCTACCTAAAGAGACACACAATCAGCAAAATACTAACAATTGGGCTGGCAGTGGGAAACATTTCCCTAAAGTTATTTTTTATAAATGTTCCTCTGAGATGTACAGCAGAGACCAACACTCCTCGCCAAGTGTTAGCCTACTGTGCATTGCAATCTAATGTAATCAAAATATATATCCTTATTACTGTTATTCTTCTGTTATTGGCCGATGGCCTTATCGAGGATGACATGAGCGGTACAGTAGGAGAGGAGAGTCCGAGACAGCTCCATGGATCTCTACTCTTTTTACGTTGTTTTTTTATTAGGATCCCCATTAGCCGACGCCAATGGTCACGGCAAGTCTTCTTGGGGTCTGACAGACAACGAAAAAGACATAACAGACAAAAATGCTTTGCAATTTTACATACATTTAAAACATTACAGACTTATATATGCAAAACAACTACAGCTAAAGACACAAATGTACACACATTTTGAAAAATAAACAATACAACTAAAGAATGTGTGCGTGTGTTCTGGGAGGCAAAAGGGGGTGTCTGACCCGGTACGAGATGGGTGTAACTAATAAACTGGCCCACTGAGTGGGTTTAATTTGCCACTGGACATTGTGTACTATGTTATCCCCTTGTCTGCCTCGTGTGTGTGTGTGTGTGTGTGTGTGGGGGTGGATGGGTGGGTGGTTGTGTGTGTGTGCGCGGGTGTGTGTGCGCATGCATGTCAGTATATACAAATAAAAATGTGGTCACATGGGGGAGAGACTTTGTGCCGTGAGATGTTGCTTTACTTGCGCTATATGAGATGGAAGGGAGTTCCATGCGAGGAATTCTCCTCTCCTCTGTGCTTTTTCATGTTTTGAACCAAATCCAAAGCAACAGTGGCAGAGCTGCGAACAGCAGGGGAATCTGGCTTTTCCTCCAGCCCGTCTCTCCTTTTCTCCATTTCCCTTCCTCCCTCTCCCCCTCTTCCTCTCGCCTTTATTTCTCTCTGCTGTTCTCACTCTCCCCCTCGCCTTTATTTCTCTCTGCTGTTCTCTCTCCCCCTCTTCCTCTCTCCTTTCTTTCTCTGATGTTCTCCCCCTCTTCCTCTCTCCGTTCTTTCTCTCTGCCGTTTTCCCTCTCTCCTTTCTTTCTCTCTGTTGTTCTCTCTCCCCTCTTACTCCTCGCAGTGGTTTAGGAGCGCATGGCTAAACCCCCAAAACACCTTACGACCATTCGACCGCGCCCTGGCCATGATGAAACTACGAAGCGCAACACTAATAACATCCCCCTGAATATTTTAGACACTATTTATTTTTCATCCACCGGCTGGAAATCGAAGCGATTCGGTTCTATATTGTGCCCATGGGGCGTTTTGTAGGCTCATATTTTTTTAATTGCCATGCTCTGTCGCCAAAACGGGAATGGGGGACTACAATTTTTCGGACCACTGTCCCCTAACTTTAAACTTAGGGCTACTACAGGACATACAGATGCAAAACAAAATGACAATGTGGACAGGAGCCATTTCTTTTTTCATAATGCTACTACACATGCCCTGCAGTTGCATTAGAGCACTCAATTAGAGGGGAATAAAAGACATTGAGAGGTGCGTAATTTAGCAGTACAGAGAGAGAGGACAACCCATGCGTTGTGTGCCCCCCAGCATTTACCGTGTTGTTCAAGCAGAGTTTCCATTGGGCAGTGCAGACGACTGCTGACGGACTGATCTATAAACCACCGTGCATCCTAAATAACTTATTATTATTTGTAAATTCAGTCACAATTAACCCATGATATATCCCGGTTTTGATGCTCTCGAACTAAGACATTTTCTTTGAAAAAAATTGGGAAATGCAGTGGCTTTTCTTGGTGCCATGCAACTGTTTGTGACGTTGCACATGGTGTTCTATTGTTTCCAGTAGTTGCCTTATATTATCTCCAATGTATCGTCAGTGGAGTGTAAAGGGCCTCCAATTTTTTTAATGGACTGGATCTATATATTTCCCACTTGTATCCTGTTTCAGTAATAATGAAATCAGACCTTGTTGAGTGTCTGATAAACTACAATTTACATGGGAGTGGTTAAAACATGCTAATAATGGTCCTCTGAGTATATCAAAAAAGGTTTGGTATACCTCAACTGTTATGCCATCCTGCCCTGGAGTTTTCCTGGATTTAAAGGCTTTAATTGAATCAAGAAGATCCTCCTCTGTAATTTTGCCTTAAAATGAGTCTTTCTGTACGGCTGTTATTTTTACATTATTAATAGAAAAATAATTCATACAATTAGCTTCGGATAGAGGAGATGGAGCCTGAAACGAAAACATACGCTTAAAGTACTTTACTTCCTCTTTCAAAATGTAATTTGGTTAATCATAGGTGACTCCGTCATTTGTAACAAGTTTCAGTCAATTCGTTTTTGTAGCATTTCTATGTTGAATATAAAATATGATTTGGTGCATTTTCCCCCATATTCCATCCAGTATGCTGTATTATTATTATTATATATTACACTTGATCTTTCTTGAAAAAGTTCCTACATTTATTTTTGTTTTTCTTCTGACTTATCCTGAGTGTTAAGGTTTTCTTTTGTCGAAGGAGGGGAGGACCAAAATGCAGTGTGGTTACTATTAAACATCTTTAATAAAAATGATAACGAACAATACAAAATACAAGAAACGTGACGTGAAAAACCGAAACAGCCTTATCTGGTGCAAACAAACACAGAGACAGGAACAATCACCCACAAAACACTCAAAGAATATGTCTGCCTAAATATGGTTCCCAATCAGAGACAACGATAAACCCCTGCCTCTGATTGAGAACCACTCCAGGCAACCATAGACTTTCCTAGACTACTATACTATACCACAATCCCATAACCTACAAAAAACCCCAAGACAAAACACACCACATAAATAACCCATGTCACACCCTGGCCTGACCAAAATAATAAAGAAAACACAAAATACTAAGACCAGGGTGTGACCAGACACTGAGCCTCATTGATACAGCTTTTATTGCCATCTATCTGTTCTGTTAGACCTTCTAGATCCTTTGTTAGTATGGACTCCTTTGACCTAAATTGCTTTTGTTTTAGAGATGAGTACTGAATTGCATGGGCTCTAAAGGCACATTTAAAAGAGTCTCATACAATAAGCGGATTTGCTGTAACTGTTGTGACGTACAGCAGGTCAGCCACCAGGGGGAGACTCGTTTAGGCCTGGTGGCAGACGGAGTCTACATCACGGGGCGATGGCTCCCTCTGCTGGACGTGCCAGGTCTCGACGGGCTCTCCGGCCAGGACTAATTGGAGCTGATGGGTAATTAAGGGCTGATGTAAGAGTCCCATTAAGCTGCCAGAAGGCAGCACACAAAAGAGAGGGACTGGGGGAAGAAAGGTGACTTCTGTATAGTTGGAGACGCTAGCGTCCCACCTGGCCAACATTCAGTGAAATTGCAGAGCGCCAAATTCGAAATACACATAATAAGCATTCACATAATATACAAGTGTTATACATCGGCTTAAAGATGAACTTCTTGTTAATCCAGATTTCTTAAAGGCTTTACGGCAAAAGCATACCATGCGATTATCTGAGGACAGAGCCCCGTGTAAATAAGCATACAAACATTTACCAGCCAAGTAGAGGAGTCACGAAAGTCAGAAATAGCGATAAAATTAATCACTTGCCTTTGATGATCTTCATATGGTTACACTCATAAGACTCCCAGTTACACAGTAAATGTTTGTTTTGTTCGATAAAGTCCCCCTTTTTTTCCCAAAAACTCAGTTTTGTTGACGCGTTTTGTTCAGTAATCCACTGGCTCCAAAGCGGACACAACAGGCAGACGAACACATCCTAAAAGTACCAGTAAAGTTAGCCAAAACATGTCAAAGTATGTTTATATTTAATCCTCAGGTTGTTTGTCTTTATAATCAATAATATTTCAACCGGACAATACCGGTTTCAATAGAAAGGAAAAATAACAAATGGCGCGCTCACGGGACCGCGCCCAAATCAGGTCTGCCTACTTCCTCTGACCAAAATGGCTTTTTACTCGTTGTTTTTTTTAAAATAAAAGCCTGAAACCATGTCTAAAGATCTAGTGGAAGCACTAGGAACTGTAATCTGATTCCTAACCCATTGGATTCTCCTTAGGCATTGAGTTGAAAAACAGTCACATGAAATTAATTCCACTTCCTGGATGGTGTTTTCTATCCAACACTATCAATTATGTGCATATCCTAGCTTCTGGGCCTGAGTAACAGGCAGTTTACTTTGGGTACGCTTTTCATCGGGAGGTGAAAATACTGCCCCCTACCCAAGTTAAATAAACACCCTTGAAACCGAGCCAGTCCTACTCTGTCCATGTCTGATCTGTGTAAACGTCTTGACCAAACCCCCTGGTCTACCACACTGTGTTACGTCGGAACAATTCAGTTATACATTCCTCTGTCCTAGTTAAAAACAAGTTCTCATCCAATTGGCTTTGATTACATTTCCAATATCCCCGCCCTCGTGGAAATTCAGGAAGAGTAATGTATTTGCCAATTATCTGATGGTCCGACCGCATTCTATTCCCTATCAACACTTTTTAAACTTTTGGTGCCCACGAAAATTACATAAAAAAGAAGTCAAGACGACTAGCTTGATTGAGCCTCTGCCATGTATATCTCACTAGGTCAGGATATTTAAGCCTCAATATATCCACAAGTTCCAATATATCCATGACATTCATAATTTCCTTAAGAACATGAGGGTGAAAGTTTGTAGTGTGATTTCCTTTTACGGTCCATTGAGGTATTTAAAACAGTATTATAATCTCCCACCATAATAATAGAGTTTCTTGCAGGGTTGATAATTTATAATATATATTTTTAAACAAGTGTGGATCATCATTATTTGGTCCGTAAAGTTTATGGTCCAAAAACATATTTAACATATTCCATCTACCTTGCGGACCTGTTTGGGCAATTTGTACATTTGGATCAAAATTACTGTTAATTACTATCACCCCGTTTGTGTTTCTTTGTCCATGGGAGATGTACAGTGCCTTGTGAAAGTATTCGGCCCCCTTGAACTTTGCGACCTTTTGCCACATTTCAGGCTTCAAACATAAATATATAAAACTGTATTTTTTTGTGGAGAATCAACAACAAGTGGGACACAATCATGAAGTGGAACGACATTTATTGGATATTACTTTTTTAACAAATCAAAAACTGAAAAATTGGGCGTGCAAAATTATTCAGCCCACTTTCAGTGCAGCAAACTCTCTCCAGAAGTTCAGTGAGGATCTCTGAATGATCCAATGTTGACCTAAATGACTAATGATGATAAATACAATCCACCTGTGTCTAATCAAGTCTCCGTATAAATGCACCTGCACTGTGATAGTCTCAGAGGTCCGTTAAAAGCGCAGAGAGCATCATGAAGAACAAGGAACACACCAGGCAGGTCCGAGATACTGTTGTGAAGAAGTTGAAAGCCGGATTTGGATACAAAAAGATTTCCCAAGCTTTAAACATCCCAAGGAGCACTGTGCAAGCGATAATATTGAAATGGAAGGAGTATCAGACCACTGCAAATCTACCAAGACCTGGCCGTCCCTCTAAACGTTCAGCTCATACAAGGAGAAGACTGATCAGAGATGCAGCCAAGAGGCCCATGATCACTCTGGATGAACGGCAGAGATCTACAGCTGAGGTGGGAGACTCTGTCCATAGGACAACAGTCGTATATTGCACAAATCTGGCCTTTATGGAAGAGTGGCAAGAAGAAAGCCATTTCTTAAAGATATCCATAAAAAGTGTTGTTTAAAGTTTGCCACAAGCCACCTGGGAGACACACCAAACATGTGGAAGAAGGTGCTCTGGTCAGATGAAACCAGATTGAACTTTTTGGCAACAATGCAAAACGTTATGTTTGGCATAAAAGCAACACAGCTGAACACACCATCCCCACTGTCAAACATTTTTTTTTCTTCAGCAGGGACAGGGAAGATGGTTAAAATTGATGGGAAGATGGATGGAGCCAAATACAGGACCATTCTGGAAGAAAACCTGATGGAGTCTGCAAAAGACCTGAGACTGGGATGGAGATTTGTCTTCCAACAAGACAATGATCCAAAACATAAAGCAAAATCTACAATGGAATGGTTCAAAAATAAACATATCCAGGTGTTAGAATGGCCAAGTCAAAGTCCAGACCTGAATCCAATCGAGAATCTGTGGAAAGAACTGAAAACTGCTGTTCACAAATGCTCTCCATCCAACCTCACTGAGCTCGAGCTGTTTTGCAAGGAGGAATGGGAAACAATTTCAGTCTCTCGATGTGCAAAACTGATAGAGACATACCCCAAGCGACTTACAGCTGTAATCGCAGCAAAAGGTGGCGCTACAAAGTATTAACTTAAGGGGGCTGAATAATTTTGCACGCCCAATTTTTCAGTTTTTGATTTGTTAAAAAAGTTTGAAATATCCAATAAATGTCGTTCCACTTCATGATTGTGTCCCACTTGTTGTTGATTCTTCACAAAAAATACAGTTTTATATCTTTATGTTTGAAGCCTGAAATGTGGCAAAAGGTCGCAAAGTTCAAGGGGGCCGAATACTTTCGCAAGGCACTGTATATTTCATCCCCCCCCAGACCATTTTCCACTCACCTTCATCTGAAATTGTTGAATGAGTTTCCTGTAAACAACCATTATTATATTCCTTCTCTTTCAGCCAGGTAACTGTTGTTTTTCTTTAATTATTGTCTGCTAAGCCATTACAATTATAACTGGCTATACTTATTTCACCATTTACCATAATGAGATACTGTAACGGCTTCTAGGAGTAGTGGGTGGAGGAGTCAGGTGCAGAGAGCAGGTAGTTCAGAAGGTGGATCTTTATTCCAAAGACAGTGAAAACGGACATGCCAAACACAAGGGCGCATAAAATACCCAGTCCAAACAAACAGGACTAAACTGTCCGGAAAAATAGAATCCACAATTAATCCAACACCATGAACAGAAAACAAGCCCGCACAAAGCCAGCGGGCCTAGTGCCCTTAAATAGCCCACAAACAAAACTAAACTCAAAACAGGTGTAAACAATCAGACCAAACTAACAGAATCAAAAAAGGGAATCGATGGCAGCTAGTAGGCCGGCGACGCCGAGCGCTGCCCGAACAGGAAGAGGTACCATCTTCGGTGGGATTCGTGACAGGTACACGTTTCAAATCTATTCATCATAATATTTGTAAATGTACCACAGTGATTGAGTGTCCATATAGCTGTACCATGATATTTACCCATCTCCCTCGTGGGGACAACATGCATGGCTCACATAGAATTGCGTCTCATTTTATACAGTTTAAAGCCTATCATGCCCTGATCATAACACCATGGGGTCCTATTTGCATTCTGGCTTAACCCACCTTGAACAATGATATCAGTTTTCCCATTGTTACCTACTTGTGTGACTTTCATATACTGCACCTTTGAGAACCTAACACCAGACATATCGAGGGCAATTGGGGTAGTCACTCGTGTTTTCCCTGTATAACATGTCTCATGATGTTCTTTCGATGTCATTATCTAAATTGATCCAGTTCTGTTGAGATAGGGTGTCCTTGATGTCTTGATTAGTGTTCTTTTTTTAATAGAAGAAAAACACTCATACCTCATGTTATGCAAGTAAAGAGCCTAGTAATCAGGTTTTCATGTTAGATAAGCCAGGATACTCTGTGAGACATATATATATATATATATATATATATATATTTTTTTTTTTGTTCTACTTCTGGTTGATGCAAATATCATTAATGGCTTGTCGGTTAGAATTTCAAAGGGAAATCCAGGGTGAAAGATGACAATTTTCTCTGCGTCGATCCAGTGTGGAAAAAAATGGTACAATATGAACCAAACCTTGACTGCGTAGGTGCATTGTTGTTTGCATCTTGCTGTACCAAACGTTCTCACATGTCCCTGTCCTTCAATGGCAACCATTGTTAGTCATCTGTCAGACTCAATTTTGAAGTGCCTTGTCATTCATGCATAAGTACTAGGGAATTGGTACTGTGAAGGTGCAACTTCACTTCCCACTGTTGAATTTAATTATAAAAAAAAAAACATTGGCAGCCAATCAGGTTAGGGACTTTGAACACCCAAGCACGCACACTCACTGGCCAGTTCATTACGTACACCACCCCGCTTAGTTTTTTCTTACAGACAGTGAGGTCACGTGGCCGTGGCTTGCTATATAAAGCAGGCAGACAGGAATCAAGGCATTCAGTTCCAGTTCGATTGAACAATGGTATGATCATCGATGCCAGGCACGCTGGTTTCAGTATCTGGGCGAAAACAGCTTGTTGATGAGAGTTTGAAGGAGAATGGCAAGAATCTTGCATATCAGGCAGGGCACAGACAGCGCAGTACAACAGTGGTGTGCAGAACGGCATCTCGGAACGTACAATTTGTAGGTCCTTGTCACAGATGGGCTATTGCAGCAGACGACCACACTGGGTTCCATTCCTACCAGCTAAAAACAAGAAGAATAGTAAGCCTGCAATTACCAACGCTGGACTATTGAAGAGTGGAAAAATATTGCCTGTTCCAACGAATCCCGGATCCTGTTGCGTCATGCTGATGGCAGAGTCAGGATTTGATGTAAGCAGCATAAGTCCATGGCCCCATCCTAGCTGGTGTCGGCACAGAGTGGTGGGGGTGGTGTAACAGTGTGGCACACGTTAGGTCCCTTTAAACTAATGGAGCAATGTCTCCATGCCCCGAGGAATTTGGGATGTTCTGGAGGCAAATGGGGTTCTGACCCGGCACTAGATGGGTGCACCTAATAAACTGGCCCACGGAGTGTAAATCACCTAGGACATTGTGTACTATGTTATCCCCCTGTCCGCCTCGTGTGTGTGTGTGTGTGCGTGTGTATGTGTGTGTGTGTGTGCACGTATGTGTTTTTATGCGTGTCTGATCACATATACTCACTTCCACTTCTCTCGGGCTCAGATAGGCAAACTGTCCACGCGACTGTCAACATGTTCTGTCCTTCTTCCCTTGCTGGAACAATATTCCTATATTTTTAAATGTGCATTACATGTGTATTGTAGGGGCAAACAGTAGTACGAGAGAGAGAGAGAGAGAGAGAGAGATAGCTTTGAGTATGCTACTGTTCTGCCATCAATCTAACATTTGACAAGGGCAGGACTCCAGTGGGATGAACATATGGTACAGCAGAAGTGGTGGACACTACTATTCACTACCAGTGATTCACATATTGACAGCTGACATCGCTACAAGAGACATAAACAAATGTTTTTAGCCTGAGAATAATGTAGATGTTGACATAACTTTGACACAGAAAAAGGTAACTATAACATGTGGTGGCAGGGTAGCCTAGTGGTTATAGAGTTGAACTAGTAACCGGAAGGTTGCAAGTTCAAACCCCCGAGCTGACAGGGTACAAATCTGCTGTTCTGCTCCTGAACAGGCAGTAAACCCACTGTTCCTAGGCCTTCATTGAAAATAAGAATTTGTTCTTAACTGACTTGCCTGGTAAAATATAACTTCATACTGTCTAGTATGCCAAGACACTGAAGAAATTCCATGATATTTCAGACCTAACAACAACAGTCATCAATACATGTCTCAGTTTCCTTCTTGTTTATTGTATTCAAGCAAGAAGGAGAATGTAATATTCTCTATGGAATTTTATAAGGGGACATAGGTAATGAGTGTTATTTTCTTCCACTTCTGTTTGGCTGAATTGTTAACACCACAAGCACATTGTGTATGTTTAGCTCTCCAGGAAGAGTTTACAATAGTATTATGATTAAGCCATACATATCTGTAACACTGGGGACAAACGCTTTTTAATTGAAAAACACATCATCATCATTCACTACCTTTTTTATGCTCTGGACAAAAAAGAAGCGGTCTTGCTATAGAATTGAAATACATATTCAAGTGAATTATTGGCAAGGGGAGATTAATGTAATTTCTTGATGTATATAGTCAATGAGTCAATTAGATAAAAAAAAATAGATATTTCTATGTCACACAGTATAAGACATCCTCTATACAGGGGGAAATATTGCAGACGATAAATATTGCCCAAAATATCTCTCATGCACATTGTCTTGAATCTAAGGGGATGCTCCTTATTGTCAAGATGTTCCTGTTGTTTGTGACAAGTCAAAATGTCACTAGTCAAGTGTTTGGTATGGGAGCCTATTGCATTACTCTGGAGCTTCAACATGTAATCCTACTGTTCTGATTAGTTAGTTTCTTTAAAACCCTTTCCTTCAGTCAAATGACCTAGTGGCCTCATGGGTGGACTGTTATTCCTTATTTTCGTAATTGTATAGCTAATTAACATGATTTCCAAAACCCCGCCAAAATCCAGTGTTTCTATGGCAATCGGTTTTGTTATATTTCAGTCTTCTGGGATGTATATAAAGGGCAATATTGGGATGCATTCTCAAAATTGAATACATTTCAGCTCTACAGTGGAGCAAAAAAGTATTTAGTCAGTCACCAATTGTGCAAGTTCTCCCTCTTAAAAAGATGAGAGAGGCCTGTCATTTTTATCATAGGTACACTTCAACTATGACAGACAAGATGAGAAAAAAAAATCCAGAAAATCAACATTGTAGGATTTTTAATATATTTATTTGCAAATTATGGTGGAAAATAAGTATTTGGTCATCTACAAACAAGCAAGATTTCTGGCTCTCACAGACCTGTAATTTCTTATTGAAGAGGCTTCTCTGTCCTCCACTCGTTACCTGTATTAATGGCACCTGTTTGAACTTGTTATCAGTATAAAAGATACCTGACCACAACCTCAAACAGTCACATGCCAAACTCCACTATGGCCAAGACCAAAGAGCTGTCAAAGGATACCAGAAACAAAATTGTAGACCTGCACCAGGCTGGGAAGACTGAATCTGCAATAGGTAAGCAGCTTGGTTTGATCTCCCTCGATCTGGGGCTCCACTCAAGATCTCACCCCGTGGGGTCAAAATGATCACAAGAACGGTGAGCAAAAATCCCAGAACCACACGGGGGGACCTAGTGAATGACCTGCAGAGAGCTGGACCAAAGTAACAAAACCTACCATCAGTAACACACTACGCCGTCAGGGACTCAAATCCTGCATTGCCAGACGTGTCTCCCTGCTTAAGCCAGTACATGTCCAGGCCCGTCTGAAGTTTGCTAGAGAGCATTTGGATGATCCAGAAGAAGATTGGGAGAATGTCATATGGTCAGATGAAACCAAAATATAACTTTTTGGTAAAAACTCAACTCGTCGTGTTTGGAGGATAAAGAATGCTGAGTTGCATCCAAAGAACACCACACCTACTGTGAAGCATGGGGGTGGAAACATCATGCTTGGGGGCTGTTTTTCTGCAACGGGACCAGGACGACTGATCCGTGTAAAGGAAAGAATGAATGTGGCCATGTATCGTGAGATTTTGAGTGAAAACCTCCTTCCATCAGGAAGGGCGTTGAAGATGAAACGTGGCTGGGTCTTTTAGAATGACAATGATCCCAAAAACACCGCCCGGGCAATGAAGGAGTGGCTTCGTAAGAAGCACTTCAAGGTGCGGGAGTGGCCCAGCCAGTCTCCAGATCTCAACCTCATAGAAAATCATTGGAGGGAGTTGAAAGTCCGTGTTGCCCAGAAACAGCCCCAAAACATCACTGCTCTAGAGGAGATCTGCATGGAGGAATGGGCCAAAATAGCAGCAACAGTGTGTGAAAACCTTGTGGAGACTTACAGAAAACGTTTGACCTCTGTCATTGCCAACAAAGGGTATATAACAAAGTATTGAGAAACTTTTGTTATTGACCAAATACTTATTTTCCACCATAATTTGCAAATAAATTCCTTAAAAATCCTACAATGTGATTTTCTGGATTTGTTTTCTCATTTTGTCTGTCATAGTTGAAGTGTACCTATGATGAAAATTACAGGCCTCTCTCATCTTTTTAAGTCGGAGAACTTGCACAATTGGTGGCTGACTAAACACTTTTTTCCCCCCACTGTATATCTGACATGCACTTATTGATGAAGCCAATGACGGATGTGGTGTGCTCCTCAATGCCATCGGAAGAATCCCGGAACATATTCTAGTCTGTGCTAGCAAAACAGCCCTGTAGTTTAGCAACAGCCCTGTAGTTTAGCATCTGCGTCATCTAACCACTTTTTTATTGACCGAGTCACTGGTGCTTCCTGCTTTAATTTTTGCTTGTAGGCAGGAATCAGAAGGATAGAATTATGGTCAGATTTGCCAAATGGAGGGTGCGGGAGAGCTTTGTACGCATCTCTGTGGGTGCTGAAAAGGTGGTCTAGAGTTTTTTTCCCCCTGGTTGCACATTTAATAGGCTGATAGAAATGTATTAAAATGGATTTAAGTTTCCCTGCATTCATCCCCGGGCAATAGGAGCGCTGCCTTTGGATAACCGTTTTTCTGTTTGCTTATGGCGGAATACAGCTCATTGAGTGCAGTCTTAGTGCCAGCATCGTTCTGTGGTGTTATGTAGACATGAAAAATACAGTCAAATTCTAGGTGGATAGTGTGTTCTACAGTTTATCATGAGATTATCTACCTCAGGCGAGCAAAACCCCGAGACTTCCAAAGATATCGTGCACCAGCTGTTGTTTGCAAATATACATAGTCCGCCCCCCTTGTCTTACCAGACGCCGCTGTTCTATCCTGCCGATACACCGTGTAACCAGCCAGCTGTACGTTGATAATTCAGCCACTACTCCGTGAAGAATAAGATATTACAGTTTTTAATGTCCCGTTGGTAGTTTACAGTGCCTTGCGAAAGTATTCGCCCCCCTTGAACTTTGCGACCTTTTGCCACATTTCAGGCTTCAAACATAAAGATATAAAACTGTATTTTTTTTGTGAAGAATCAACAACAAGTGGGACACAATCATGAAGTGGAACGACATTTATTGGATATTTCAAACTTTTTTAACAAATTAAAAACTGAAAAATTGGGCGTGCAAAATTATTCAGCCCCCTTAAGTTAATACTTTGTAGCGCCACCTTTTGCTGCGATTACAGCTGTAAGTCGCTTGGGGTATGTCTCTATCAGTTTTGCACATCGAGAGACTGAAGTTTTTTCCCATTCCTCCTTGCAAAACAGCTTGAGCTCAGTGAGGTTGGATGGAGAGCATTTGTGAACAGCAGTTTTCAGTTCTTTCCACAGATTCTCGATTGGATTCAGGTCTGGACTTTGACTTGGCCATTCTAACACCTGGATATGTTTATTTTTGAACCATTCCATTGTAGATTTTGCTTTATGTTTTGGATCATTGTCTTGTTGGAAGACAAATCTCCGTCACAGTCTCAGGTCTTTTGCAGACTCCATCAGGTTTTCTTCCAGAATGGTCCTGTATTTGGCTCCTTCCATCTTCCCATCAATTTTAACCATCTTCCCTGTCCCTGCTGAAGAAAAGCAGGCCCAAACCATGATGCTGCCACCACCATGTTTGACAGTGGGGATGGTGTGTTGCTTTTACGCCAAACATAACGTTTTGCATTGTTGCCAAAAAGTTCAATTTTGGTTTCATCTGACCAGAGCACCTTCTTCCACGTTTGGTGTGTCTCCCAGGTGGCTTGTGGCAAACTTTAACCGACACTTTTTATGGATATCTTTAAGAAATGGCTTTCTTCTTGCCACTTCCATAAAGGCCAGATTTGTGCAATATATGACTGATTGTTGTCCTATGGACAGAGTCTCCCACCTCAGCTGTAGATCTCTGCCGTTCATCCAGAGTGATCATGGGCCTCTTGGCTGCATCTCTGATCAGTCTTCTCCTTGTATGAGCTGAAAGTTTAGAGGGACGGCCAGGTCTTGGTAGATTTGCAGTGGTCTGATACTCCTTCCATTTTAATATTATCGCTTGCACAGTGCTCCTTGGGATGTTGAACGCTTGGGAAATCTTTTTGTATCCAAATCCGGCTTTAAACTTCTTCACAACAGTATCTCGGACCTGCCTGGTGTGTTCCTTGTTCTTCATGATGCTCTCTGCGCTTTTAACGGACCTCTGAGACTATCACAGTGCAGGTACGGGAACTTGATTACACACAGGTGGATTGTATTTATCATCATTAGTCATTTAGGTCAACATTGGATCATTCAGAGATCCTCACTGAACTTCTGGAGAGAGTTTGCTGCACTGAAAGTAAAGGGGCTGAATAATTTTGCACGCCCAATTTTTCAGTTTTTGATTTGTTAAAAAAGTTTGAAATATCCAATAAATGTCGTTCCACTTCATGATTGTGTCCCACTTGTTGTTGATTCTTCACAAAACAATACAGTTTTATATCTTTATGTTTGAAGCCTGAAATGTGGCAAAAGGTCGCAAAGTTCAAGGGGGCCGAATACTTTCGCAAGGCACTGTAATCTTCCCCGCAGGTCGTTAGTTTTATTTTCCAATGATTTCAATGATCTTCGAAGAACGGAAGGCAGTGGTGGTTTATTCGATCGCCTACGAATTCTCAGAAAGGGATTTGGGCCTGTCAGAAATCTGAGCTTTGTATGTATTCACCAGAGTCCCCAATGAAATCCCCTTGAGATATGAATGATGTTGCACTATCTAGGGGTTCCACTAGATGTCAACCATCAATAGAAATTATAATGAGACTTCTATGATGTTGTGGGAGTGAATGATAGCAGAATCAGTCAGGTGTCTGGCAGTCAGCCATTTTCTGATCATGCTTATTTCTTGTGGTAGTCACTTGCGTTCCATTTCTCACGAAGACAAGAAGGAATACTCCGGTTGGAACTTTATTGAAGCTATATGTTAAAAACATCCTAATGATTGATTCTGTACTTAGTTTGAAATGTTTCTTCGACCGGTAATATCACTTTTTGAAGATTTTGTCCAATATAACGCTGACCAGAATTAGAGTTTTGATATGTATACCAAACGCGCTAACAAAATAAGGTATTTGGACATAAATAACAACATTTTCGAACAAAACAAAGATTTATTGTGGACCTGGGACTCCTGGAGTGCTTTCTGATGTAGATCATCAAAGGTAAGGGAATATTTATCATGTAATTTCTTGTTTATGTTGACGCCATCGTTGCGGCTGTGGTGTTTTTACTTCTGAGCGCCGTCTCAGATTATTGCATGGGTTTCTTTTTCTGTAAGGTTTTTGGAAAACTGACACAGCAGTTGCATTAAGGAGAGGTATATCTATAATTCCATGTTTATAACTTGTATTATCATCTACATTTAAGATGAGTATTTCTGTTGAATGATGTGGCTATGCAAAATCACTGGATGTTATTGGAACTAGTGAATGTAACGCGCCAATGTAAATTCAGATTTTCTGATATAAAAATGAACTTTATCAAACAAAACATGCATGTATTGTGTAACAGGAAGTCCTATGAGTGTCATCTGATGAAGATTATCAAAGGTTAGTGATTCATTTTCTCTCTTTGTGCTTTTTCTCTCTCTCTCTTTGGCTGGTAAAATTGGCTGTGTATTTTAGTGAGTTGTTGGTGACCTAACATAATCGTTTGTGGTGCTTTCCCCGTAAATTATTTTTGAAATCGGACACAGTGGTGGGATTAACAACAAGACTACCTTGAAAACGATATAAAATACATGTATGTTTGAGGAATTTTAATTATGAGATTTCTGTTCTTTTGAAAATGGCGCCCTGTACTTTCACTGGATGTTGTTATATCGCTCCCGGTAACGGGATCTCAGCCATAAGTTAAAGAAAGAAAAAAGGTTCTGCCAGTTCGCGGTGAGTAAACAACATCCAGAAGTTATTTCCGGTCATAAGAGATGGTAGCAGCAACACTTTGTACAGAATAAGTTGAAAAATAAGTTACAAAACAATGCAAATAAAATGACCATTTGGGAACGTAACGTAGAATGGGGGCTGTCTGAGATATTGTGTCTCAGGTTTGTTGTAGTCACTCAAATCACTGTTAAGCAGTCGAAAGTTGCATGAACACTCACAAGGTCAATTTTAAAAACTTTGATTTGAGAAATTTGTGGGGAACCCTACTTGAGAGATATTGAATGAATGTACAGTCGTGGCCAACAGTTTTGAGAATGACACAAATATTAATTTTCACAAATTCTTCCTCAGTTTGTATGATGGCAATTTGCATATACTCCAGAATGTTATGAAGAGTGATCAGATGAATTGCAATTAATTGCAAAGTCCCTATTTGCCATGCAAAGGAACTGAATCCCCAAAAAACATTTCAGCCCTGCCACAAAAGGGCCAGCTGATATCATGTCAGTGATTCTCTCGTTAACACAGGTGTGAGTGTTGACGAGGGCAAGGCTGGAGATTACTTTGTCATGCTGATTGAGTTCGAATAACAGACTGGGAGCTTCAAAAGGAGGGTGGTGCTTGGAATCATCATTCTTCCGCTGTCAGCAATGGTTACATGCAAGGAAACACATGCGGTCATTATTGCTTTGCACAAAAAGGGCTTCACAGGCAAGGACAATGCTGCCAGTAAGATTCAAGGAGAGCGGTTCAATTGTTGTGAAGAAGGCTTCAGGGCGCCCAAGAAAGTCCAGAAAGAGCCAGTACTAAAGTTGATTCAGCTGCTGGATCGGGGCACCACCAGTACAGAGCTTGGTCAGGAATGTCATTTTTTGCAAGTAGGTGGATGTTCACACCTACAGTAGACGGGCTAGAAAGAGTCTATTGTCCTGCTAATTGGTCTACAAGTGTTTGAAAACCTGTTTTCAAAATGCCACCAGCTGTGCATCACTACTGTAAATACAAACACAGCATCTTGTTTACATTCTTTATTGTGACCACAATGTCACAAATAATTTGTATCTACCTTTCCAATTACTTTAAGAGTTTGAGATTTACAAATGTGTGATTTTCACGTCATTTTTTGTTAAATCCAGTTTGTAATTAAGTATAACTTTTGAGTGACGTCTTTAGTGAGATGTCTAATTCTTTATTATGGCTAGGGGTTCCGCTAGCCCTCGACAACATTCCGCTGAAAAGGCAGCACGCAAAATTCAAAAATATTTTTTTGAAATATATAACTTTCACACATTAACAAGTGGAATACACCAAATTAAAGATACACTTCTTGTTAACCTCTCTGAGATCGTTCCTGGACGTTAGCTTCCCAACTCGCCAACAGCCAGTGAAATTGCAGGGCGCCAAATTCAAAACAACAGAAATCTCATAATTAAAATTCTTCAGCCATACAAGTATTTTACGCCATTTTAAAGATACACTTCTCGTTAATCCAAACAGTGTCCAATTTCAAAAAGGCTTTTCGGCGAAAGCAGAACATATGATTATGTTAGTTCAGAGCCAAGTCACAAAAACACACACAGCCAATTTTCCAGCCAAAGAGAGGAGTCACAAAAAGCAGAAATATAGATAAAATAAAACACTAACCTTTGATGATCTTCATCAGATGACACTCATAGGACATCATGTTACACATGTATGTTTTGTTCGATAAAGTGCATATTTATATTAAAAAATCTCAGTTTACATTGGCGCATTACGCTCAGTAATGTTTTGCTTCCAAAACATCCAGTGATTTTGCAGATAGCCACATCAATTTCCAGAAATACTCATAATAAACATTTGATAAGAGATACAAGTGTTATTCACAGAATTAAAGATAGACTTCCCCTTAACCTCTTGAAACTAGGGGGCACTATTTTCATTTTTGGAAAAATAACGTATGCATATAATTGACAGCTTAGGATAGAAAACATTCTAAAGTTTCCAAAACTGTAAAAATATTGTCTGTGAGTATAACAGAACTGATATTCCAGCCGAAAACCTGAGAAAAATCCAATCAGGAAAGGACTCTTATTTAGAAACCTCTGCGTTCCTTTGCGTCCCTATTGAGCAGTGAATGTGATATCAACCATATTTATTTTTCTATGGCTTCCCTAATGTGTCTAGTGTCACAAGACATAGTTTCAGGCTTTTATTTTGAAAAATGAGCGTGAACGACAACAATGTGTCAGTGGTCAGCTGGTGGCTCTCAGTGATTTGTGTGTAATAGACAAAGTCGGCCATTGTGCCTCTCGCTCCTACTGGGAAGCCAACTGTCCCGGTTGATATATTATCGAATAGATATTTGACAAACACATTGAGGATTGATTATACATTTTTTTTGCCATGTTTCTGTCGATATTATGGATCTAATTTGGAATATTTTTTGGCGTTGCCATGACGGTGGATTTCTCAACCAAACGGGAAAACAAAAGCAGGTATTTCGGCAATAAAAATAATCTTTATGGGACAAAATGAAAATGTTCTGTCTAACTGGGAGTCTTGTGAGTAAAAACATCCGAAGCTTATCAAAGGTAAACAATTTAATTTGATTGCTTTTCTGATTTTCGTGACCAAGTTGCCTACTGCTAGCTGGACATAGGCTATTGATAAACTTACACAAATGCTTGTCTTGCTTTGGCTGTAAAGCATAATTTCAAAATATGAGATGACAGTGTGATTAACAAAAGGCTAAGCTGTGTTTCACTATATTTCACTTGTGATTTCATGAATATGAATATTTTCTAGTAATATTTTTTGTCCGTTGCGTTATGCTAATTAGTGTCAGTTGATGACAATTCTCCCGGATCCGGGAGGGGTAGTTCTGAGAGTTAATGCAACCGCCCTGTCAGATTTTTTTTTTAACTTTACGGAAAAAGCAAACCATGCAATAATCTGAGTACGGCGCTCAGACAACAAAACAAGCCAAAGAGATATCCGCGAGCTAACTAACAAATGTCACAAGCTCGTGGCACTCTGCCAGACCACTGACTCAAAGAGCCCTTATGTACCACTCCTTTACAGTAGAAGCATTAAACAAGGTTCTAAAGACTGTTGACATCTAGTGGAGGCCTTAGAAAGTGCAATTTGACCTCATAGACACTGTGTTTTCGATAGGCAAAGCATTGAAAAACTATAAACCGCAGATTTCCCAATTCCTGGTTGGATTTTTCTCAGATTTTCGCCTACCATATGAGTTCTGTTATACGCACAGACATCATTCAAACAGTTTTTAGAAACTTCAGGGTGGTTTCTATCCAAATATGCCTATATTAGCAACTGCGACTGAGTAGCAGACAGTTTACTCTGGGCACGCTTTTCATCCAAATGTGAAAATGCTGCCCCCTATCCCCAACAGGTTAATTACCATAGTGGTATGGGTGGTGATTTTTATGGCACGGTGAACATACTCGTCATAAGGAAATATAAAAAGAGTGCGTCATGCCTAAAATCATGTAAACATCCGCACACAGAGACACACATATGGACGTAAATGTAACACACACACACACTCCCTCTATGTTAGGGTAGCCAATATGAATAGCCAGGCAGCCCTTGCCATCTACAGTGCCATCAGAAAGTATTCATACTGCATGACTTTTTCCACATCTTGTTGTGTTACAGCCTGAATTTGATTTTGTGTCATCGATCTATACACAATGCACCATAATGTCAAAGTGGAATTGTGTTTTTAGAAATGTTTACAAAATCAAAGTTGAAAAGTCTTGAGTCAATAAATATTCAACCCTTTTGTTATAGCAAGCAAGCCTACATAAGTCCAAGAGTAAAACTTTGCTCAACAACTCACAGAATAATTTGCTTGGACTCACTCTGTGTGCCATAATAGTATTTAACAGTATTTAAATAATAGTATTTGAGTATGATTTTAAATTAATCTCCCACAGATACACTTAGCTGTATGGTCCCTCAGTCGAGTAGTTAATTTCAAGCATAGATTAAACCACAAAGTTTGGTGCAGTATTTCTCAAGGAAAAAAACCTGCTGTCTTATATAAACAAAGTCAGAGCTGTTGGGCAGGCCTGTCTCACTGTCTATGCTATTGGATAGAGCGCAATCACCGCAGCTGCTCACCCCATGTTAGTGGAAAAATGGACATTGTCAAATCAAAATCCAACCTTCATTTATACATTTTAGAGGAGAAAGACTTTATGACCAAAATTGTCCTGTTTTACACTTTGAGGTCAGTTTTGTCAACTGTTTCTGACTAATATCGATACAAAATAGGCTGTTTTCAAAGGGATGCGTTGTTTTTTTTCTTCCTTTAAACAGTTACATAGTTTAATGGCTCTGATAGGAGATAACTGATGATGGTTCAGCAACATTGTAGTAACTCCACAATGCTATCCTAAATGACGGAATGAAAAGAAGGAAATATTCCAAATCATGCATCCTGTTTGCAATGAGGTGTTAAAGTAATACTGCAAAGTATGTGGCAAAGAAATTAACTTTTTGTCCTGAATACAACGTGTAATGTCTGGGGAAAATCCAACACAACTCATCACTGAGTAACACTATATATTTTCTACCATGGTGGTGCCTGCATCATGTTATGGGTATGCCTGTCATCGGCAAGGACTAGGGAGTTTTTTTTTGTTGATAAATTAATGGAATAGAGTTATGCACATGCAAAATCCTAGAGGAAGACTTGCTCCAGTCTGCAGACACGCAAGGCCAGATATACACTGGGAGTTGCTTACCATGACTAGATTTAACATTCCTGAGTGGCCTAGTTACAGTTTTGACATAAATTGTCTTGAAAATGTATGGCAAGACTTGAAAATGGTTGTCTAGCAAAGATCAACAACCAACATGACAGAGCTTGAAGACTTTTATTAAAGAATAATGGGCAAATATTGTACAATTCAGTTGTGCAAAGCGAGACTTACCCAGAAAGACTCACAGCTGTAATCACTGCCAAAGGTGATTCTAACATGTATCCACTCAGGGGGCTGAATAATTATCTTATCAAAAGTTTTCTTCCACTTTGAGTATTTTGTGTAGATCGTTGGCAAAATATGACAACTAAATCCATTTTAATTCCACTTTGTAAAAAAAAATGAAGGGCTGTGAATACTTTCTGCAGGGACATAAATCGGAGCTCTTCACCCTGATGAAATATTTAATCTCTGTATTCCTCCCTGGATGAGTCTGAGGACAATGCCAGCTCCATCTGCAGGAGTGACAAGTAGCTTCCTGTATTTTGGCTTTCCAATATTGATAAAAACCCTTCCCCGTCAAAGGCCCATAAACTCTTAAATCTCTAGTTTTAACGAACTGGAGTTTGGAGATAGCAACTTTTCTGGCTCCAATTTTTTTGCTGCAGATGGTGGCACACCACGGCACACCCAAACAGATGCCAAGTAATTTTTTCCTAAGACTGATGAGCTGCTGATGTTGTTTACCCATCTTCTATTCCAGTCATCATTATGCCGCCGATGTGTCGGCTTCGTTCACGTATCATTTACACTGTCAACTGGTTGCGCTGAATAGTGTCCGGACTCATGTTTGATGCCTGTTGGATTTTTTGTTTGTTTTTGTCATGCTTTTTCTGTAGTCACTCCATTTGTTTACTGATTCAAGAGACTGCGAGCATGACAGTGTGATGGTGTGAATGGGACTTTTTGTTTTTGGATGTTAACAATGGTGTACGTTCAGGTGTTATTCACTGTAGCTAGCGAGGTAAGCAATTGAGAACAATAATCTGTATATGCGACCAATACATTTTCATTTGATCTTTTACAATTACGACCTGGGATTAGTTTCCCAAAGCCTTGTAGCAAACATGGTTCTTTCTTTCACACAACATTTCCCTTGGGTACCGTATCTGAGGAAAAACACTGGAATTGAGATAAGACACCTGAAAATGACACTGGAGTGAACCCATCACAGCACACAAAAACATGGAGATCTGCTTAAGGCCCCCATGGGCCCATGCAGACAGTAAAAGGGAAATTTACATTGGGGAATGAACATTCATATACTGAATGGTATCTGCTCGTATGCTCTGTCCTCCAGAGCAGAGGATAGGCACATCCGAGTTTCCCTTATATCAACTCAGTGCCACATATCGTTACAAGACAGACCGTTACAAGACAGACCATTAGTTTATTGCTCAGCCAGCAATGGCAACTAAGTGAGCGTGAACAATGCGAAACATTGAAGGAGAGAGCAACATTCCCCATTCAGTTAAATTGAGAGAAATAATATATTGTTTGGTAGCAGCCGGGCCTCTTCTGGTTTGAATTCAATTCCCTCTGTGGTAGCAATAAGCTGGGCATGTTTGTCTTTTCAGGTGAACTTTCCAGGCCACATACTTTGAATGTAGATTAACATTCATACATGAAACAAGAGATATTTAATACTGTCTCATTGTTCACATTATGAGTGGCCCTTAATTCAGACTACTAGTTAGGTTATTGCCAAAGCCAAAAATATGAAAAGACTGTTATCTCGAGTAAGATCATTAGTCTAAAACTCAAACCATTTCGACAGGCTGTCAACTTCTTATATCCTAAAATTATGTTCACCTTATACAGAAGTGTCAACATGTAAGGGTTTGGAGATAAGAATGTTGTTCTGTTACAGTCTATTAGAGCAAAAGCCTGTCATGAGCTGTTACCATGGAAATAATCGAGCCGGTCTATAAAAGAAGCCTTTAATACTCACTGAATTGCCCCCTCCCCCATCCACCTACACTAACACACTTATTTTACTGATGAATGGCATAATGGTCATCCATTACATGTAATAATTCCCAAAATTAAGATGGTAGGATGCATGTCGGAACAACCAAGCCCCCCTCCCACTACCAACAAATACTTGTACGAGCGCCAACGTAGAGACAGAAGTGACATGGTGTACTAGGATATGAGAACCCAGCTAATACTGTTGCCATGCCAACTCAGCCAGGGGATAACTGTTTTATAGCATAAAAAACACCAACCAAATATAGCTGCCTCTGAAATGTGTTTTTGTCTCTCTCTCAGCGATTGCAATACCGTCCTAAATCTCAAAAGGTAACAAAATGAGTTAAGGACCACAATGAATGAATAGGTTTTATCAGCTCAGATGAGAAAGCATTCCATCAAATGACAATTTGGGCCACCAAATACTTTTTTCTTTCAGTCTTTGAAGGTAGTGAGACAGATTTGACATAAATCTCGGAGTTGAACGATATGACAGTGATGGAAATATTGTGCTCTATTGTCAGTTGTACATAATAGGGGCATGGCCAAACTCTGCAAATGAAAATGTCACACATGCATTGAAAATGTCATCCGTTACAGAGGTATTTGACAAATCTGTTTCATCTGTCTCGAACGTCACTTGTTGTTTATCTAGTGCCACAGTAAAAAGTCCAAATGAACTCAATATTCTGTATCTGTTGTAGAAAAGAATGCAGCCCTTGATATCAATATTTAATCAGAGATATTGTTCACTAGCTCTGCAGATCAGACAGAATTTCAACCTGGTCAGATCCAAAGAAAGTGTAGGCTTCTGAGGTGCCTTGCGGTACGGTCTGGAATCCACATGAAATGGAAAATACAGTGCTTTGCGAAAGTATTCGGCCCCCTTGAACTTTGCGACCTTTTGCCACATTTCAGGCTTCAAACATAAAGATATAAAATTGTATTTTTTTGTGAAGAATCAACAACAAGTGGGACACATTCATGAAGTGGAACGACATTTATTGGATATTTCAAACTTTTTCAACAAATCAAAAACTGAAAAATTGGGCGTGCAAAATTATTCAGCCCCTTTACTTTCAGTGCAGCAAACTCTCTCCAGAAGTTCAGTGAGGATCTCTGAATGATCCAATGTTGACCTAAATGACTAATGATGATAAATACAATCCACCTGTGTGTAATCAAGTCTCCGTATAAATGCACCTGCACTGTGATAGTCTCAGAAGTCCGTTAAAAGCGCAGAGAGCATCATGAAGAACAAGGAACACACCAGGCAGGTCCGAGATACTGTTGTGAAGAAGTTTAAAGCCGGATTTGGATACAAAAAGATTTCCCAAGCTTTAAACATCCCAAGGAGCACTGTGCAAGCAATAATATTGAAATGGAAGGAGTATCAGACCACTGAAATATCCAATAAATGTCGTTCCACTTCATGATTGTGTCCCACTTGTTGTTGATTCTTCACAAAAAAATAAAGTTTTATATCTTTATGTTTGAAGCCTGAAATGTGGCAAAAGGTCGCAAAGTTCAAGGGGGCCGAATACTTTCGCAAGGCACTGTAACTCTAGGTTCCATTGGCATTAAAATATAACCACACTTTGTATTCCCATTTATTGAAGCTTTTTAAATCTTTCCACAGAATTCTAGCTCATCCCCAAACTGGAACTATTCAAATGTGTGTACAAAACATTAGGAACAACTTACTAATATTGAGTTGCACTTCTTTTTGCCCTCAGAACAGCCTCACTTCATTGGGTCATGGACTACATGGTGTTGGGACATGTGGACTCCAATCCTTTGTACAGTTGTGTCAAGTTGGCTGGATTTCCTTTGGGTAGTGGACCATTCTTGTCCACTACACAGGAAAATGTTGAGCGTGAAAAATACAGCCGCATTGCAGTTCTTGACACACACAAACCAGTGCACCTGGCACCTACTACCATACCCAGTTCAAAGGCACTTCAATATTTTGTCTTGCCAATGGCACACATACACAATCCATGTCTCAATTGTCTCAAGGTTTACAATTCTTCTTAAACCTGTCTACTCCCTTTCATCTACACGTATTGAAGTGGATTTAACAAGTTCCATCAATACGGGATCATAGCTTTCACATGGATTCACCTGGTCAGTCTGTCATGGAAAGGCCATAAAGGGCAAACATACTTAATTCATCAAACTTGAAGGCTCAAAGCTATACATTAGCATCTGTATACAATATTAGCACTTTATGGGCAATAAACAGGCTCAATCAAATTAGCACCCAATGATTCAGGGAAAAATATTACGTACATCGATGGTACAAAACCTGCTCTTTCCATGACAGACTGACCAGGTGAATCTAAGTGAAAGCTATGATCCCTTATTGATGTCACCTTAAATCCACTTCAATCAGTGTAGATGAAGGGGAAGAGACAGGTTAATGCTATGTTGTTGACTTATGTCTCTCTTTATGTAGTGTTGTCGTGTCTCTCTTGTCGTGATAGGTGTTTTGTCCTATATGTGTTTTGTATTTTAAATTTTTAATCCCAGCCTCCATCCCCGCAGAATGCCTTTTGCCTTTTGGTAGGCAATCATTGTAAATAATAATTTGTTCTTAACTTCATTCGGATAGGGGGCAGTATTTTCACGTCCGGATGAAAAGCGTGTCCAAAGTAAACTTCCTGCTACTCAGGCCTAGAAGCTAGATATGCATATTATTAGTATATTTGGATGGAAAATACTCTTAGGTTTCTAAAATTGTTTGAATCATGTCTGTGAGTATGACATAACATATTTGGCAGGCGAAATCCTGAGGACAAACCATTCAGATTTTTTTTTCATTTCAATGGTTTATCATTGGGAATCAAGATTTCTAAGGGGCTTGCTTGCAGTTCCTATCGCTTCCACTGGATGTCAACAGTCTTTAGAAATTGGTTAATGTTTTTCCTTTGAGAAATGAAGAAGTAGCACTGTTCAAAAGAAGGGTAGAGAGAAGTATACCCTTTATTAGAGGCGCGTGACCTGAAAAGCACGCTCCACTTTGTTTTCCACCGGTATTGAACGCTGTTTCTTCCGTCTTAAATTTGATTAATTATTTAAGATAAAAAAAAATACCTAAAGTTGTGTTAGGAAAGGTGTTTGAAATGTTTGGACAAAGATTACAGGTAACTTATGAGATATTTTGTAGTCATGTCACGCGTGTTGGAACCTGTGTTTTTCTGGATCAAACGCGCCAAATAGATAGACATTTTGGATATACACTGCTCAAAAAAATAAAGGGAACACTAAAATAACACATCCTAGATCTGAATGAATGAAATATTCTTATTAAATACTTTTTTCTTTACATAGTTGAATGTGCTGACAACAAAATCAAAATGATCAATGGAAATCAAATTTATCAACCCATGGAGGTCTGGATTTGGAGTCACACTCAAAATCAAAGTGGAAAACCACACTACAGGCTGATCCAACTTTGATGTAATGTCCTTAAAACAATGAGGCTCAGTAGTGTGTGTGGTCTCCACGTGCCTGTATGACCTCCCTACAATGCCTGGGCATGCTCCTGATGAGGTGGCGGATGGTCTCCTGAAGGATCTCCTCCCAGACCTGGACTAAAGCATCCGCCAACTCCTGAACAGTCTGTGGTGCAACGTGGCGTTTGTGGATGGAGCGAGACATGATGTCCCAGATGTGCTCAATTGGATTCAGGTCTGGGGAACGGGCGGGCCAGTCCATAGCATCAATGCCTTCCTCTTGCAGGAACTGCTGACACACTCCAGCCACATGAGGTCTAGCATTGTCTTGCAGTAGGAGGAACCCAGGGCCAACCACACCAGCATATGGTCTCACAAGGGGTCTGAGGATCCCATCTCGGTACCTAATGGCAGTCAGGCTACCTCTGGCGAGCACATGGAGGGCTGTGCGGCCCCCCAAAGAAATGCCACCCCACACCATGACTGACCCACCGCCAAACCGGTCATGCTGGAAGATGTTGCAGGCAGCAGAACGTTCTCCACGGCGTCTCCAGACTGTCACGTCTGTCACATGTGCTCAGTGTGAACCTGCTTTCATCTGTGAAGAGCACCGGGAACACACGATATTGGTGTTCTCTGGCAAATGCCAAACGTCCTGCACGGTGTTGGGCTGTAAGCACAACCCCCACCTGTGGACGTCGGACCCTCATACCACCCTCATGGAGTCTGTTTCTGACCGTTTGAGCAGACACATGCACATTTGTGGCCTGCTGGAGGTCATTTTGCAGGGCTCTGGCAGTGCTCCTCCTTGCACAAAGGCGGAGGTAGAGGTCCTGCTGCTGGGTTGTTGCCCTCCTACGGCCTCCTCCACGTCTCCTGATGTACTGGCCTGTCTCCTGGTAGCACCTCCATGCTCTGGACACTACGCTGACAGACACAGCAAACCTTCTTGCCACATCTCGCATTGATGTGCCATCCTGGATGAGCTGCACTACCTTAGCCACTTGTGTGGGTTGTAGACTCCGTCTCATGCTACCACTAGAGTGAAAGCACCGCCAGCATTCAAAAGTGACCAAAACATCAGCCAGGAAGCATAGGAACTGAGAAGTGGTCTGTGGTCCCCACCTGCAGAACCACTCCTTTATTGGGGGTGTCTTGCTAAATGCCTATAATTTCCACCTGTTGTCTATTCCAGTTGTATACAACAGCATGTGAACAACAGCATATACAACAGCACATACAACAGCATGTGAAATTCATTGTCAATCAGTGTTGCTTCCTGAGTTACATTGTGTTGTTTAAGTGTTCCCTTGATTTTTTTGAGCAGTGTATATCGACGGAATTAATAGAATAAAGGACGATTTGTTATGTTTTGGGACATATTGTAGTGCCAACAGAAGAAGCTCGTCAAAGGTAAGGCATGAATTATATCTTTATTTTTGTGTGGCACCTAGTGGGTTGAAATATGATTGTCTGTGTTTGTTTGCTGGGGTGCTGTACTCGTTTGCTTTCGCTGCAAAACCTTTTTGTTATTTGACACGTTGGCTGGATTCAAAACAAGTGTAGTGGTGTATTGCATGTGTGATTTCATGGAAGTTACATTTTTATAGTAATTTATTTGAATTTGGTGCTCTGCATTTTCACTGGATGTTTGCCAGGTGGGACGCTACCGTCCCACATATCCCAGAGAAGTTAACTGACTTGCTTAGTTAAATAAAGGTTAAGTGAAATAAATAAATACAATAAGGATTTGTAAGCCTTGAGATAATTGAGACATGGATTGTATACCATAAAATTAAAGCTGACCGTCTGCACTTTAACCTCATAGTCATTGTATAATTTCAAATCCAAAATTCTGGAGTACAGCACCAAAACAACAACACAATTGTCACAATACTTTTGTAGCTCACTGTATGTAGTATACCTAGTTCATTGAGGTTTGTCTGTTAGAAAAGCGCAAACGGTACATGTCGGAGCTGTTATTGTCCCAGTCTAATTAATGGATTTCAATACAATATCGATGTGAGTCATTCATTTGTGTGTGTTATTTATTACAGTAGATCATGCTAATAAATTCCAGTCTTGAGTGACCACTTGGTCAATATTGGTCCAAGTGCAATTTCTAAGGTAATCATTTAGCAAAATACAAGTAATCTGATTGCAAGTGTGACACGTGTGTGGAAGGTGTGATTTTTATGGATTGGTCTTCAGAATATGACCATTTATTTCAGCATATTGATTAGGAATTTATATGGACATCTGAAACCGATGTTTTGACATGGAAAAGAATCAAAAAGCCATGACAACGGCAGGCAGCAACAGTATAATTTGCAATACATGCTTTAGGAATATAAATGCACTTTTAACATGATTTTCAACAGGATTCTGCTTCATTAAAAAAAATACTGACTGCTTTTCATGATATTAGTGAAAATATATTTGTCCTGGCTATCATGAAACCTTTTGTTATCTATTTATTTTTATTATTATTTTTAATAATTTTTCTTCACATTTTCAAACAGTCCATTTATGTTTTCCAACGGGGCTATACATTTAGGTGTTTTTTTTGTCTCGCCTGAGTAGTCTCGTTTCACTGCCAAAAATACAATTAAACCATCTAGTGTTCAGAGAAATAACAACACAATGTCAAATACAGGTAGCCTAGTCAAATAATTAACATCCAATCACATTAACCGTTACTCTCTCGCAGGAATCCCACTAACGGTCCATACGTAGCCAAATGTAGCTTCTACTCATTCCGTTTGCTTGATAATTGATTAATGGTTTTTAAAAAAGTAAGCCCCGCGTCCATAGAGACACATACCAGCTCTACTGGTAGTACAGCTACTACTAGCAGTACTACACCTGCTCCTGTCGACGACAGAAGTTGTTCTTCTTCCACGAGCTCATCCAAGGCTAGCATCAGTAATTCTACATTTGTTGTTAGCCCAGCTAACACGGACACTGACAGTTGGGAATCTGATGCAGCCGTAGAGCTACTGTCCCCTTACCCAGGAAAGCACCAAACAATAAACAGGGACGTTGGACCATATAAGAGGCGTAAATATTATAACTACATTGATTTGGGGTTCACTTATATTGGGACTAGTGCCTTTCCTCAGCCACAGTGTGTTATATGGGCAAAAGTACTACAGTGTCTCACATTTCGATAAAACCTTCACTCTTGAGCAGACATTTGAAGCGAGAATTAAGATGACTTTCGAGTAGTAAGACGTGTATGAAAACAACAGATTAAGAATAAGAAGGGGCTAGAAGCGTCTGATATGGTGAGCTACCGAGTGGCTAGGACAGGCAAGCACCATACTATTGTGGAGGACTTCATTCTTCCTGCTGCTGCGGGTATGGCTGGGACAATGCTGGGGGAAAAGTCCCAAAAAACTACACAGACAATTCCTTCATCAAACAACACTGTTTCACGATGCATCATTGTCATGGTAGTATTTGTTTTGAAACAATTACTGCTTCGTATACAAGCCAGTAAATTATATGCATTACAGCTGGATGACTCAACAGACATGGCGGGCCTGGCACAGCTCCTGGTATATGTCCGTTACGTTTTTGTTGGGGTCAACTAAGAAAGACATCCTCTTCAGCAAACCACTGGAAACCAGGACAACAGGAGAGGATATTTTTAAAGTACTGGACAGCATTGTGACATCAAATGGACTTTGGTGGTCAAGATGTGTTGATATCTGTACTGATGGCACAAAAGCCATGACAGGGAGACATAGTGGAGTGGACACGCGCGTGCAAGCAGTTGCTCCCAACGTCACTTGTGTAAGGTTCTGCTTTTCTTTTCTTAGTCAACCTTTTTCTTTGTTCTTTTTCTTTGTGTTCTTGAACGTACCCCTGTTTCTTTGTGTTCTGAAACGTAGGCCTGTCTTTCATTTTTGTTAATTGATTTCACTTGTGTTCATTTCTCACCTGGTCTCATCAGCTCCATATTTCGTTCAGTTCTTTCGATTTGTGTGGTTGTGAGGTATTGTTTGTTTTTAGACTGCCTACCTGTGTTTGACCATTGCCTGCCTGTGACCACGATTCGTGCCTTCTGCTAAGGCGTAATAAACATCTGCCACGCTCTGCGCGTGAATCTACACCTTTTTGGTGCAAGAGGGGGTATGCAGCTGGAGGTTGAATGTTTGAATGGGTACGGGACTATAACAAGTTTGGGAACCACTGCTATAGGTGATGGTGGAATATTATAAAGTTAGCCTGAAGCATTATGTTCAAATGAGGTCACTCTTAAATTTGTATCTGACAATGCCTTGGAGGAAACTAAACATGAAAATGCTCCTTAATGAATTAACATGCATTAACACTGATTGGGCACATCATGTACCATAGGGAAAATACACTGAGGTTTTACCTCTTAAATTCTGTCTCTCAGGTCTGGGAGAGCGTCTGTGATAGCTGCATTTTAATGAGGCCAGGTTAATAAAGGCAGAGGAGATTAAACATTCCACTGGCTGTGCTATTGACGGTTACAATGAGAGCTGGCAGTTTCAGGCCAGTCCCTGGAGTCTGACACATGGAGGAAGGGGAGATCTCATCACTGCCTGATCACTCACATGGATGAACATTAATTTAGGTTAAGCACCACCGTACGCTGTGATTGGCTTAGCTAATAGCCCATAACACTCTTGATTACACAAAGTCGTCGGTGGAGTTTTAGTGGATTGATTAAGGCACCACTGAGATGGCATACCAATTATGTCAATAATTCCTTTGAAGGAGTTGAGAAGAAATCATGAAAGTTGACTCACTTTCAAAAAGTCAACTCTCAGTCTTTTTAAAGACAAGTTAATAGGGTGTTGATGTTAGAGCAGAAAGCTGTGTTTTTGAGGTTGTAAAAATAACATTGTGCCATGCGGGAAGACTTCTGTCATGACGTGGCCCTTTCTGGGTATAGATCGTGGCATACCTCTCTCTCTTGCTCCCCTACACCCAGATTCTGTTATCTCAGGTTGTAAATTCCTGAAGGAGACTCTCTCCTCCTGGCCATGCAGAGAGTTTCACAGTAGAACAAAGGAACTTCTTCTACATCCCAGAACTTGAGAACTGAACAATATCCATGTTTTGGAGAATGTGTAAACGGTCGGTGGAGAAGTCAGCTACAACCCGGTCCGTTTTGTTTCATGTTTGTGACCTCATGAAAGACAATACATCAACATTAGCATAACTCTGTTTATACAGGTGCCTCCATTTTGAGGTTTGCGTCTAATCATTTTATAAAATGAATGAGTAAAAATTCATGTTATGGGTTATGTTAACCATTTTAATGAAAGAGAATTGTATTCCTTTTAAAGTTTAACCAAGTCATTGACTGTCAGGAAAATGTTCAATCACAATGATAATAACTAACAATCAATAAACTTTGACTAATCCCCGAGGTTCGTAAGACCCTTGTTTTAATAATAATTAGGCAAAGACTCAGCTTATGCAAAAGGTTAGTACAGTTTATTCACGAGAACGTTCTGAAGTCCATAATACAAAGACATCCATTTTATAAACTGCTCCCCACTTACGCACATACCTCCACACAAACAGTTGATATACTACGCACATACATACACATGAACAGTAGGTGAGTTGTATCCTTCCCCAGAGTTCTCAACACTGTTTATCACTATCCAGCCAACAGTTCCATTCCCCCGAGATTAGAGGAACCTTGAGAAGGACTCTCTGTCCTATCATACGTTTCTCAGAGTTCTAGCCAGGTCGGGTCAAACACAGTTGAATTGTTCTCGGTATTTTCTTAGGCAGATGCACACACACACATTTATCTCCCACACAGGTCTCTTCTGAACCTTGTTGGACTTACGTTTAATACTTGAATTATTCATTACACATGTTACGTTTCAGGGTGGGATCCTTTAATCATTACCTTTAAGCCTTATCATTGACCCGCCCCCGTGAGCACAGACATGATCTGGCATCATGGGACAGCCTTTTCTACTTTTATGAATAAAACCCCCACCTGAAGAAATCCTCTTCAGACCACGCGTACCTCGGTCAGTTGAGTAGAGACCACAAAAACTTCAGTATAAGCTAAGGTTGTAATGGTTGTTGAATTCCTAACCATACCACGGGTATGGCTATACGGGTGGAAATGGTTAAACCCTGAGACTATCGATCCAGACAGAATAAGAGCAAATCTTCGATACTAATTACTAGTCTGCAGATAGAAATTACGTCAACCTGACATGCGAAGATCGACAACCACCGAAACATCTATACTATAAGAACATTTCTGAATGGTACTCTAAAGTATCCATTCAAACCACGAAAGACTGCAGGGAAGCAGAGGGACGCTTGGATGATCTTTCCAACAGAAAGACGGACGATTCCAATGGAGATCACGACAACACACTGAACACAAATATATATTGATTGCAATTATTCCCGAATGAATGAGCATTCATGTGCAAAGGATTAGCATTTCAATTAATATAATTATCAACTGTGTAGTGATTATTTTGTAATTCCCGCCCTTCTCAGTCCATACCCACTTCCCTTTGTCCACCAAGCTGTCATATCGGCATAGCCCACTAGGGAACCTCCCTTATAATTTCCTTGTAACGATATCTACTGTGTTTGTTTATGCATTTCTGTGATTATTTAATTAGTTAGTAAATAAATTATTAAGACAATTGGTGTATGGATGATTCATAGAAAGGCTGGGTTCGTGCAGATAACCAACAATTTTTGGAATGAGACTAACATGAGGTAAAGAATAATTTATTAATTGGAAGACTAATTGATCAGATATTTTAATTTCTGAAGAGTTATATTAGGAAAATTAGAACTTTGTAATCTGAAGATTTTCCTTGGTGCCCCGACTTCCTAGTTAATTACATTTACATGATTTGTTTAATCACGTGATAATAATTGCAGAGAATTGATTTGATAAAATAATAGTCTTCACTTTAATGATGCCAAAGACGCTACACTCCCTTGACTTCAGCTGCTTTGCCTCCGGCTGTTTCTCTGACGTTTTTTCATACCGATTGAAAGACATTGTACATACATCAAACTAGGAAAGTTCAGTGAATACTGTAAGTAAAATTATTGCAGTTTTGTCTCAGAGAACTCCTAGATTTGCCATTCACCCTTTTGACTTGGCCACGTCCAATTATCATATTATTCTATTGTGTTCACCTTTTAGCCAATCTTTTAGTAAAAATTTACAAAATGTCCGTCAATTCTTATTTATGCAGGAGGTCATCTATTATGATTAAATCTGTGTTCATTACCTCAGCCTAAAATCAATAAGATCATCATGTGCCACAGATATTTCGAGTTCCATTTTTGGGTGCATAATTCCGCATGTGTTTTTCAGCTGCTCATGAATAAAAGCAAGATTTTGATCTTGGAGGTGTGGTTTGATGTGGGTGTGTTATCTTTATGATATCGTTCCCTGGCAGCTATTGTTGTATGTCCTTCGAGTTGTGATAGCATCATCTCACCCTCAAAATAGTCCGAATTAATCTAAAATAAGTGAAGAATTCTGTCATTAATTTAGTTTTTCCAGCCGAGGTCTTAGTTGTGCAATTCCACATCTCGCTAAGGTGTTTGGTGCAGTATTTGTCAAGTATTTTATTTTTTTGCATGAAAAATACCTATTTAATTAGTGCACTGCGGACAGTGTCTGCTGCTGTCTGGGATTGATTTCGGACAACAGAGCTGCCAACTCTCACTCATTGACCGTGAGACACAAGCATTTGACCCTCTTCTCACGCTCTCAAGGCACGCCTCACGTCTCATGCATTGAAAAGTATTGTTTTATTTTTCTAATTAGTCCATTGTATCGTCAGCACGTTAACCTTTCAACTGTGCTCCAAATCGTTTTGAAATCAGAGCATCTGCGCCTGCAATTTAACATAACGTGCGGAACCTCAATAATTTTCTCCCACGGCGCTGTGAACCACGGCATATAATTGGTCTAGTTATCTAAGGGATCAAGAAAATTTAATACATGTTTTAAAGGAACGCCCCTCAAGATTAGGGTAAAGTTGAATGGAGAGAAAACAATCTCGCTGAGTGCATAAATCTGTACAAACGCTGTTTTATTTGCAATATTGTCAACAAAATTAGGTTGCTGTTACTCCCGTCCCTATTGCAGAATGCAGCCTTTTGGCAGCATGTACTGAAGTCGATTTAATCCACACTTACTTTAGTCTCCCCGTTTGGTGATTGGCATTTAGGCTGTGTCAACGAAAAGGCAGTAGACAGACCTACAGTATGTTTTAGCAGGGACGTTTGGTAGGGAGACCTGATTTGTAACTATGAAAATGCTTTGTCCAACAAATTGTGAGTTTGATTCTAGAGGGGTGACAATTCATAGAAAAAAATATTTGGTTAGGGTGTAGGAGCAGATTTATGTCATTTTTGTCTTTCGGGAGATTTTATTACCTATTTACTTTATTTAGTCTGATCAGAGGAACAATTCTCATTCTAAACAATGGGCTAAGCTATAGTGTAACGATCTGGGTATTGTGGGTGCAAAGTCAGGCGCAGGAAGCAGAGAGTTCAGTAGTGTTATTTAATGCACAAACGGCGAACATAAGCCATCCCACAAAAACACAGGGTGCACACAAAAACAAATGCCCCAATCATGGGGACTAAAACAGTCAGCAAAAAACCCACGAACAGGAAAACACGCTAACCTCTAACGTGCACACTAGTCACACAAACAATCCCGCATAAAGAGCAGGCGGGCCGGCTGGCTAATAAAGCCAAACTAATCAAAATCAAATCAAATAAAATTTAAAATAAAATCAAATGTATTTGTCACATACACATGGTTAGCAGATGTTAATGCAAGTGTAGCGAAATGCTTGTGCTTCTAGTTCTGACAATGCAGTAATAACCAACGAGTAATCTAACCTAACAATTCCAAAACTACTACCTTATACACACAAGTGTAAACTGATAAAGAATATGTACATAAAGATATATGAATGAGTGATGGTACAGAACGGCATAGGCAAGATGCAGTAGATGGTATCGAGTACAGTATATACGTATGAGATGAGTAATGTAGGGTAGGTAAACATTATATTAAGTAGCATTGTTTAAAGGGGCTAGTGATATATTTTACATCAATTTCCATCGATTCACATTATTAAAGTGGCTGGAGTTGAGTCAGTGTGTTGGAAGCAGCCACTCAATGTTAGTGGTGGCTGTTTAACAGTCTGATGGCCTTGAGATAGAAGCTGTTTTTCAGTCTCTCGGTCCCAGCTTTGATGCACCTGTACTGACCTCGCCTTCTGGATGATAGCAGGGTAAACAGGCAGTGGGATTGAAGAGGCGCTGCTGCGCCTTCTTCACGATGCTGTCTGTGTGGGTGGACCAATTCAGTTTGTCTGTGATGTGTACGCCAAGGAACTTAAAACTTACTACCCTCTCCACTACTGTCCCATCGATGTGGATAGGGGGGTGCTCCCTCTGCTGTTTCCTGAAGTCCACAATCATCTCCTTAGTTTTGTTGACGTTGAGTGTGAGGTTATTTTCCTGACACCACACACCGAGGAACCTCACCGCCTCCCTGTAGGCCGTCTCGTCGTTGTTGGTAATTGGTAGTTGTTGGTAATCACTGTAGTGTCGTCCGCAAACTTGATGATTGAGTTGGAGGCGTGCGTGGCCACGCAGTCGTGGGTGAACAGGGAGTACAGGAGAAGGCTCAGAACGCACTCTTGTGGGGCCCCAGTGTTGAGGATCAGCGGGGTGGAGACGTTGTTACCTACCCTCACCACCTGGGGGCGGCCCGTCAGGAAGTCCAGTACACAGTTGCACAGGGCAGGGTCGATCTTGATGATGAGTTTGGAGAGTACTATGGTGTTAAATGCTGAGCTGTAGTCGATGAACAGCATTCTCACATAGGTATTCCTCTTGTCCAGGTGGGTTAGGGCAGTGTGCAGTGTGGTTGAGTTTGCATTGTCTGTGGACCTATTTGGGTGGTAAGCAAATTGGAGTGGGTCTAGTGACAGGTGACAGGTAGGGTGGAGGGGATATGGTCTTTGACTAGTCTCTCAAAGCACTTCATGATGACGGAAGTGAGTGCTACGGGGCGGTAGTCGTTTAGCTCAGTTACCTTAGCTTTTTTGGGAACAGGAACAATGATGGCCCTCTTGAAGCATGTGGGAACAGCAGACTGGGATAAGGATTGATTGAATATGTCCGTAAACACACCAGCCAGCTGGTCTGCGCATGCTCTGAGGGCACGACTGGGGATGCCGTCTGGGCCTGCAGCCTTGCGAGGGTTAACACGTTTAAATGTTTTACTCACTTCGGCTGCAGTGAAGGAGAGTCCGCGTGTTTTGGTAACGGGCCATGTCAGTGGCACTGTATTGTCTTCAAAGCGGGCAAAACAGTTATTTAGTCTGCCTGGGAGCAAGACGTCCTGGTCCGCGCCGGGTCTGGTTTTCTTTTTGTAATCCGTGATTGACTGTAGACCCTGCCACATACCTCTTGTGTCTGAGCCGTTGAATTGCGACTCTACTTTGTCTCTATACTGACGCTTAGCTTGTTTGATTGCCTTGCGGAGGGAATAGTTACACTGTTTGTATTCGGTCATGTTTCTGGTCACCTTGCCCTGATTAAAAGCAGTGGTTCGCGCTTTCAGTTTCACGCGAATACTGCCATCAATCCACGGTTTCTGGTTTGGGAATGTTTTAATCGTTGCTATGGGAACGACATATTCAATGCACGTTCTAATGAACTCGCACACCGAATCAGCGTATTAGTCAATGTTGTTGTTCACCGCAGTGCGGAACATATCCCAGTCCACGTGATGGAAGCAGTCTTGGAGCGTGGAATCAGATTGGTCGGACCAGCGTTGAACAGACCTCAGCGTGGGAGCTTCTTGTTTTAGCAGATGACCTGGGGTACCAATGTAAGAAATAACACATAAAAAAAACAAAAAACTGCATAGTTTCCTAGGAATGCGAAGCGACGCGGCCATCACTCTATGCGCCGGAAGTTGTATCACCAAATAAACAACAGGTGTAACCAATAAACAGACAAAGAGGGGGAGGAAAGAATCAGTAGCAGCTAGTAGCCCGGTGACGACGGCCGCCGAGCACCACCCGAACTGGAAGGTGAGCCACCTTCGGTAGGAGTCGTGACATATAGGGTAATTAGTGTGCTTGTCAGCAAGAACACTACTGTTATACCCCACACTTATTTTATTATTCAACTTCTGCCAATGTAATTACATACTGTATTTGAAACCTGAAAAAATTGAGGAAAAAAATCCAATCCATAGAGTAACGTTTGCAAACCAGCCATCGAACTCCAGCTGGCTAGCTAACAGCAAACTTTAACTAGCAATACAAACCGATTATCATAGCCAGCTATAGTTAACCTCTTGAACCTCTGGGGGCAGTATTTCATTTTTGGATGAAAAACGTTCCTGTTTTAAACAAGATATTTTGACACGAAAAGATGCTCGACTATGCATATAATTGACAGCTTTGTAAAGAAAACACTCTGACGTTTCCAAAACTGCAAAGATTTTGTCTGTGAGTGCCACAGAACTAATGCTACAGGCGAAACCAAGATGACATTTCATACAGGAAGTGAGCCAGATTTCGAATGCGCTGTGTTCCAATGTCTCCTTATATGGCTGTGAATGCGCAAGGAATGAGCCTACACTTTCTGTTGTTTCCCCAAGGTGTTTGCAGCATTGTGACATATTTGTAGGCATATCATTGGAAAATTGACCATAAGAAACTACATTTACCAGGTTTCCGCTCGGTGTCCTCCGTCGAAACTATTGCGTAATCTCCAGGTGCGTGCATTTTTCCATTTTGAACAGAGGAGAAACAAAACTGCCACGAGTGATTTATCATCGAATACATATGTGAAAAACACCTTGAGGATTGATTCTAAACAACGTTTGCCATGTTTCAGTCGATATTATGGAGTTCATTTGGAAAAAAGTTTGGCGTTTTGATGACTGAATTCTCTTCTTTTTTTTTGGTAGCCAAACGTGATGAACAAAACGGAGCGATTTCTCCTACACAAAGAATCTTTTTGGAAAAACTGAACATTTGCTATCTACCTGAGAGTCTCCTCATTGAACACATCCTGAACTTCTTCAAAGGTAAATGATTTTATTTGAATGCTTCTCTTGTTTTTGTGAAAATGTTGCCCGCTGAATGATACGCTAAATGCTACGCTAGCTATCAATACTGTTACACAAATGCTTGTTTTGCTATGGTTGAAAAGCATATTTTGAAAATCTGAGATGACAGTGTTGTTAACAAAAGGCTAAGCTTGAGAGCTAGCATATTTATTTCATTTCATTTGCGATTTTCATGAATAGTTAACGTTGCGTTATGGTAATGAGCTTGAGGCTGTATTCACGATCCGGATCTGGGATGGCTAGTATCAAGAGGGACAAAGTAAGATTCCAAAAGTAGCCGATGGGCAGAGCTCAAGGAAGTAGGCCAGTATTTTTGAGAGATGAGCCCAGGTGGGGTCATCCGCATAGAAGAGCTCAGTGAGCAAAGTTACAAAGTTATATAAAGTTATAATTTGTGGTATACCTGCTTGTGAGCATTACCAAAGTGAACTGCCTGGATTTGACTGGTGTATTTACACAAGTAGTTCTCTCACGGGCGCTTTGGTTTTAGAAGTGGGGGGGGGAATTATTAATATAATTTGTTTTACCCAGCCTACCCAACCGCTCGGAGGTGTCTGCATGGTCCTAAAGCACACCGTTGTCTCATCCTGTATCACATTGCAATGATAAAACTGTGGGGGGTGGGTGCAAAAATGTCCCCATTGAAATTTCAGAATATCCCCAGTGAGTTATCTGAACCTGAAGTCAATATGAACGATGATCTCCACTTTCTACAGATTCTCTTTTAATTCTCTCAGTTTGGAGTATTGGTGTCGAATGATGTACACGTGTTTCCCCAATTTATCTTTCAATCCTTTGGAGAAGTCCTCCAGTAGAATATACAGTGTGCCACACACCTTTTCTTATACTGTCAAATGTACAGTGATCATGTTTCCTTCTTTGTTTTTTCTTCTCTCTCTTCAGCTTTGCTTTTCCACTCAAACCCCCATGTCTGCTCACCAGCATCAAAGTCAGATGTTTTAAGCTCTTTGGCTTGGCAAAGGGAGCACTCTGTGTACATGCACTCTTTCTTCAGGTTCTCATAGCACAAAGACTCAATAAGGTTCTCGTTGTTGCTGCAGCTGAACACTTTGTGATACTGTAGTTTGTCGGCCATGAACTGGAGGTTGGCATGGGTTTTGCAGAGGCACGTGTTCCTATCCTGGACCATTGGCTTGACAACCCAAAAAGGACGTATATTGCAGAATTCATTGTAGGACATTATAATCTGAACATTCCCTCTTAAAATTCTGATAAACTTTCTGAATTGTGCCATTCAAGAAGCGCTTCTGCTTTTTTTCTTTCTTGTTCCTCATTATTATGTCCTTTATCCCAGTTGTTGCTCTACTGTTGATGTCACGTTCATAGAGTCTAGTGATGTTCTCTTCTGTAGCTGTGATAATTATGTTACACTGCTTTTTCCTGGAGTATTGAAGACGTGTTGGCCTGTTTCCAATTGCTCTCATTGCTTTTGCTGAAAATCCCAATTCTCTGTTTGACCAGGCCAAACTTTCTCAGGATGTTGCCTCTGAGCATTTTTGAAGCCACCTGTTTGTCCTTGGCACTGTGCATTTTTTGATACTTTTGCTTTAACTCTGCAATTATGGCATTTTGAAATAGTAAAATCCTTCTCAGATTCTTCGGAGATCCCCTCATTTGCTGTTTGTCTTTGTCCTTGGGGAATCTTGTCTCCATTTTCTTCATTTTTTTGTATTTCTCAATTTTCCATTTGTCATGCAAAGATCTCTATGTTTTTGAGCAACCTCTTCCAACCTTTTTCCTTCTAGCAAGTATTTGACTTTGTAACGATGTTCGTCTGAGGAAGAAGGAGTAGACCAAAGCGCAGCGTGGTACGTGTTCATATTCCATTAATTAACTGAACACTAAATACAAAAGAACAAGAGAATAAATAAAAACTGAAACAGTCCCATATGGTGCAAACACTGAAACGGAAAACAACTACCCACAACCCATAGTGGGAAAACAGACTGCCTAAGTATGGTTCTCAATCAGAGACAATGATTGACAGCTGCCTCTGATTGGGAACCATACCAGGCCAATCACCTAGAAATATAACACACAGAACCAAAACATAGAATGCCCACCCCAACTCACGCCCTGACCAAACTAAAATAGAGACATAAAAAAGGAACTAAGGTCAGGACGTGACAGACTTCTCATTCCTGTTGCAGATTGGGGCGGCAGGGTAGCCTAGTGGTTAGAGCGTTGGACTAGTAACCGGAAGGTTGCAAGTTCAAACCCCCGAGCTGACAAGGTACAAATCTGTCGTTCTGCCCCTGAACAGGCAGTTAACCCACTGTTCCTAGGCCGTCATTGTAAATAAGAATTTGTTCTTAACTGACTTGCCTAGTTAAATAAAGGTAAAATAAAAATAAATAAATAAATAAAAGATGATGAGGAAGGGGCATCAGGGTATGCATCAGGGGCAGATAAGTTAGGAGCAGGTATGATGGCCTCATGTTCTGGATGCGGGTCTAGGTTTTGTGTTGCCTGATAGGTACTTACTTACTTACTTTATTGTTCCCATGGGAACATTTTGTTGAAGTGTCATGTACACATTTAAAGTGGCGTTTAAATACAAAACAAAATTGACAATACAACTTTCATAAGTTACATACCAATAAAAAAAGAAAGAAAGATTAGCCTGCTGTCCTTACTGAGTTGATAGGAACGTTAGCCCGATCTATTTAGGAGTGATAGCACACCTGGCACAAATGATTGTCTAGTTCTGTTTTTCCTGCTGAGGGGTGCGCCCAGAGGGGAATAGTTCAAAGTCCAGGTACAAGGGGTGGCATAGGTCTAAAATGATTTTGTGAGCCTTGCGGAGGGCCCTGACCTTAAATATCTCATCCAGGTTGGTCTCCATTGCATTTGTTCTTTTTAATGTCTGTCTTCTATTCCGTTGGTTGCATTTCCATTGCCATCTGTTTGTTTTCGCTTTGTAAGCTCAAAGATAGATTTCACTTCTCCCTTCTCTTTTTTCTTCCAATATCTCTCCCTGGCTTTTTGCAGATGTACCTGGTATCATATAGGATACCTTTTTATGTGTCATCTTCTAAAAACAAAGAAAAATACTACTTAAGTTTTCCAGTTGTGCACACCTTGGAGCATTTTCTAGATTAAAGGAATTTTAAACATTATTAAATAAGCCTGAAGTTATTTTTTTTTTAAGTAAAAAGTAATAACAATGGATTTTTGTCATTGACCTCATTGCTTTTGTTGAAAATCCCAATTCTCTGTTTGCGGCTTTGACCCGGCCAAACTTTCTCAGGATGTTGCCTCTGAGCATTTTTGAAGCCACTTGTTTGTCCTTGGCACTGTGCACTTTTTGATACTTTTGCTTTAACTCTACAATGATGGCATTTTTTTGAAGTAATAAAATCCTTCTCAGATTCTTCGGAGATCCCCTCATTTGCTGTTTGTCTTTGTCCTTGGGGAATCTTGTCTCCATTTTCTTCATCAGTTGATCGTACCTTTTTTTTGTATTTCTCAATTTTCCATTGAGCTTTATCAAGTTTGACGTTTGTCATGCAAAGATCTCAATGTTTTTGAGCAACCTCTTCCAACCTTTTTCCTTCTAGCAAGTATTTGACATCAACTGTGGTGTAAATGTTCTGAAATTTCCACCACAGTTAAGTTTGTGATGGAAATGACTGTGATGGATAAGACGCTTCTAATGTTTTTTTTAGAGAAAAATGTCAGACTGCTTAGCATGCTTTGGATAGTATTACAGCTAGCATATAGTTTACACTAAATACATCAAATATACATATACAAAAAAATAAAGTTCTAACACAAATTAAAGAAATTATAGCCTATTTGGAAATTAATGACAATAAAAATGTTTTCTACACAAGCAATATTTACCTAGATTTTTCTTCAACTTCTGGACATCACTTCTGGAACAACTGTCTGCTGCAGCCATATGCTTCAGTATCACAATATGTTGCCATGGTAACTAAATTAACATTCTCTTTATTATTGAGGAATTTGCCCTCAGTGGTAGAAATGACACCACTACCAAAGGACATATATATTTTGTGTAAATAACAATATAAAGGGCATATTCACAATACATATTTTTTCTCTAGAACATAATATTACACAATGTGTAAATATGAATGTTTTCTCATAGAAAAACGTAGTAGAAGCTTAAAAGTATGGGTTAGAGACAAGGGCAAAACAGTGAAATTGAGGTATAAAATGCATCTGAAAAGTAGCTAAAATACTTGATAGAGAGGTGTTAAAAACATCTGGGAGGATTGTAGTGTGAACGTAACATGTAAAGAATAAAACAAATTTTTCAATAAAATCCCCAAAATTGACCCTGAGTACATAGATGCTCCTGTAGTTGCAGAATCGCCCAATTACAACATGATTAAAGTTAATGCATTTAATGAAATATCCCATATCTCTTTATTGTATCTCCCCAGAACATCATAATCATGAGAATGAATTGCTGAAGTTACTGTGTTCCCCTTTTAATCAACGGACTTTGAATAAGGCACAGTTACACCAATTATGCTAAACAATGCACACCAACTGAATTATAATACATCTTTATGAAAATAATTCAGAGAAACAAAGCTTATAATGAACTCTGCACAAAATATATCTCATCCTGGATATGATAAATGTACCAGAAAGTCATTTAGCAATTAACATTCTGGCATCCTCAATGAATATACTCTTAATCTAATGACAAAAACGCATAATTACTGAAGTTGTTGATCATTGCAAATGCTTAAACTTTGCAATGAACTCTTTCAGAGAATGCTTCGGTAGTATGTGGGCTCACTGAGCTGGCATATTGTTTCATTCCATTCAAACAGAAGGCCAAGTCTAAACAATGTGTTGTGGGTTTCACCCATGTGGGTTTTGGAGGGGAAAAGTTCTGCAGGTTGGTAAGATATTTGAGATGCTGCTGGACAAAACAAATGTATGTCTGTTTTTGATGGTCTTGACAGAAGCAAGGTATAGAAAACACACCAATACATATGCTAAAGACTGTTGGTAAAGTGAAGACACAACACACAGAATGATAACAAGAGAAAGCCACTTTTTATTTCGAAAGAATCCCAACAATAAACAAGTTGGCACACATTCCATATAGAAAATGTCAGTGAGAATAGTCTGGATATGCAATGATGACGGTGATAAGATAACTTACTGTTGTATTGTTCATTACAACAACAAAAGCAACAGTGATACCAATAGTACATTGTGTGCCTCCCTTTACATATGGGAGAGGACGTGATCGCATGTTAGGTCAAGTTATTCAAATGCAAAAGTAACGATGGTCTTTCTGGAACCTTCCGTGTGTGCCTAAATCAGAGGTGCATGTCTGTAAAAGCTGTTTCAAAGCTCCTACCTAATAAAGCTACTGCGGGATGTGTTCTATCCAAAAATGTAACACGTTTGTTTTGAAACATATCCTACTATGAATAATTGATATTGAAAATCCGTCACCGCCAAATGACCCGCATGTATAAGTACTGCATGTAATTGACAAAAAAATATAAATATAAACTGAGGAGGGATTGTAACGTTTTAGTGGATATTACTCATACTTGTCATAAAAAATACCCATATTTCTACTTTCCTATTTCCCATCAAGTATTTAGTCTCACAACTTCAACACTAAAATGGAAATGCACATTGTCAAAAAGAAATGAGATGCATTTGAGGTAACAACATGCAACTGATGCTAATTTACACTCAGGTTAATGCAAAGTACGTGGAGTTAACTTAAAAATTAAAATGAAAAAAAAGTTGCTGAAATATAACTCTTAGCCATAAAACTGTACACCAAGAAACAAAACGCACAAAATGTGACTACATTCACTTGATGACAGTGACTGATTATATTAAGACTACGATATTCATACCTACTGGCACTACATTTTGGCACCCTTATTATTTGGCATTTTTAAACGACCATTTTGACCATGTAATACGTAGGTTTATTTTCCTCTCATAGCAAAACGTATGCAATAACACAGTAGTGGAGTGTCATGGAGTGTAAACTGTTTTTTTCCTTTAAAAAGTGGGCCGCGATCCTGATCCTTGACAGAAAGAAATACAAACAGCAAAATACTTTAAAGCAAACAAATAACATACAAAAACATATGTGCCATCCACTCGAACAAGTAAAAACATAGGAAAAGGATTGATTTCAAATGTCAAGCATTGCTAAGTATTTTATATCAACACCAAATGTTAAAGAATAAGATATATAGGAAAGTTTAGAATAGTAATAAATTACATGATTTAAACATTCCAAACCCCATAAACAACATATTTGGCTTTAAAAATATCGAACTACAA